>NW_027555847.1:249346330-249946330 GCF_003287225.1 Phascolarctos cinereus | reverse complement strand
CACAACCTATAAATAGAAGGGTATACTCTTTCAGCTATCTATGATTCATTGTCAAATTCTATTTAATATTTTTGCTCCTTTAATACATTAGGCATGTTGTTGATTATTTTTATTGTTACTGTTGCTAGTGCTGCATTTTTTTCTTACTTAAAAGTTTGTCAAGTGGTGCTTTCTATCATGGTATCTATATGTTTATATGTTGTATTTAATATTGTTGAAGAGTTCACATGCTTCAAAATGATTTTTAGGGGACTGAAAAGTTTTTGACCATGGGGAGAAATGTAACTAACACCTGTTTCAAAAATCTCTGCTGGAGATGATAGAGAATTGTTGCTGTCTCTTTAAAAACACTAAGTGTTTAAGTTGTAATTGACATTCTAGGAATGCTTCCCTCAATTGAATTAGGGAGACTATGGGTAAGTTTAACTTCAATTTGTGAAGATCTGTGAGGAGTTTATGGAGAAGAAAAAGTAAGGAAAAACTTTTCTTGGGCAAATTTCCTTATTTTATGAAAAAACGTTGTAAAGAAAATTTTATGAGTCTGATGAAAGAGACAGTTGATCAGTTTTTACAGAGTAAGTGCTTTGTAAATGCTTATTAATTTGATAATAAGAATGTATATGGGAATAAGTAAAGTGTAACCCTATTACATTAAGGAAGGTCATATGGCTTTTGTACTGAGCAAGGCTGTCTCCTCTGTCTGGAATTCTCTCTCTCCTCTTCTTTATTTCCTGCCCTTCTTGGCTTCTTTCAAGTCTCAGCTAAAATTTCACTGCTACAAGAAGCCTTTTCTAGTCCTTAATTTTAGTGCTTTCCATCTAATATCATCTCATATTTATCTGTATGTATGGTGTTATAGTTGTTTGCATGTTATTTCCCCCACCAGAATGTATGTTCTTCCTAAAAGTAGGGACTCAATTTTGTTTTTCTTTGTATTCCCATTGCTTAGTTCACAGTGGCACATAGTAGGTGCTTAATAAATACTTATTAGCTTGACTTAGTGTGCATTGCATAGGAATGTATTATTGAATGGATTATTGATAATCAAAGGGTTACCAACTACAATCCTTCTGGCAAAATGGAGGATTGCCAGTACTTAATATCTTCAATGCTGCTGGTACCTAAGGACCTTTCCAATTGCCCTGTAGCCAAATTTTTTATATATATTCTCTCCCCCAATTGGAATGTAAGGTCTTTGAAAGTAGCAACTATCTTTCTTTTTTCTATTTGTATTCCCAACACAGCACAGTACTTGGCACATAGTAAATACTTAAGTGCTTTTCAATTTTTCAATTTTATTTGAATTAGTGAACTGTTATTAATGGTATAGGGGAGATACACTGATTATTTAAAATATTTGATCTTTTTTCTTTAAGAAGTTGAATTGTGGGTCTCAGAGAAACATCGAAGTGTTTGGGGAACATCTGGAGTTGTTCTTTTCAGAAATGATAGCTCTTTTGTGTTGGGAGAGATTAGGCTGGACTTATACTTGGGATTTTTTTCAGAAGGTTTTTCTCATGAAGGCGGGAGCCTGTGATTTTGCCAGCAGTTCCAACTTCCTCTGCATCTGGTCTTCACTCAAGTTCTCTTCACTAAATGACCTAACCAGTCAGTTCCCCCTTCTGCCTCCCCTAGAGGTCTTACTTTCTCCTTCCCCTCCACCCCATTCCCCAATTTTACTTTAAATGCGCCTTATAAAAATCCAGTGGACATTTAAACAGAATTTAGTGGACCTTGATATCATTAGGCCATCATCTTAGGAGACACAGAAGTTGTTTCTTCTGGGTTTTTTTTCTTTCCTCTCTGATTTAAACTATGTTTCCTCCAGCAGTTGTATTTTTTTCCCCTTAATTATTTGTATTTCCTCAGCAGGTTCCCAACCTCCCATGTTGGCTCAGGAAACAAAATATTTAGTAATCTCAAGTGCCTTGAGCTGGCCAGGAGAACTCTTTTCCCTTCCTCCCATAAAGAGAGCCAGAGATATAAAGGGACATGCCCCAGATCATTCAGGCAGTCAGGACCCAGAATGTAAACTCTCTCTGTCTCTCTTCTCTTTGTCTCTCTGTGCCTGTCTCTGTATCTGTGTCTCTGTCTTTCTATCCCTCTGTGTTTTTCCTCCTCTCTCTCCACAGAGACAGAGAGAACATAAGCCCTTTGAGGGCAGAGAATGTTCTATTTTTGTTTGGTTTTGTATTCCTTGTGTCTAGCAGAGTGCCTTACACCAAATTGGAGCACAGTTACTTAATGCACATTGGTTGAAGTGACTCCTGACTTCAAATCGAATGCCATTTTAAGCACACCATTTAGCCTGGCATAGTGTATCAACAAGATTAATTTGGCAGTGATATATAGAATGATCAGAGGGGACTTGATGAGTCTGACAGAAGATGTGATTCTTCCCAGCTCTTCTAGGTATAAGTAACAGTTGAAATAGCTTGGTCTTTTGGCCAAAGGATGTAGTTGTGCAGCTTATTGGTGTTGACCTGCTTTTCTTTCCTTCCTTTTCAACAAACAATTATTAAGAACTTACAGTGTTATACTATGTTATGTGCTAGGCCTCTAAAGGCAAAAATGAAACCATCCCTGCTATCAAGGAATGGAATCTTCTTACTTTGTAACTTTAGGAAATTTACTTGACTCTTCTGGGCTTGTTTTCCTTTTGTATAAAATGGAGCTAATAATAAGACCTGATCCATTCCTACACCCAAGGGATTATGGTGAAAGTAAGAATTAAAACTACTAGAAAAAAATCTTTTGAGTTTCTTGGAAGAAAGGTGCTGTGGAAATATACAATATTTTGTAATGCTATAATCCTAAACATAATCATGGAATCTTAGAACTGGAAGGGACTTTTAAAGGTCAACACTTTTAGCCGTGAAATTTTGCAGAGGGAGAAATTGGAGCCCAGACAGAGTAAGTGACTTAGGTCAAAATTACATGCTGAGTTAGTGGTAGAGGTGGAAATGTAGAATGATAGAGAGGTTGGGCAGCTAGTTAGTACAGTGGCCTGGAGTCAGAAATACCTGAGTTCAAATTCGGACTCAGACACTAACTGTGTGAACTTAGGCCAGTCACTTAACCTCTGTTTGCCTCAGCTGTAAAATGGAGATAATAATAGCACCTAAGTTTCATTGTTGTTAGGATCAGCTAAGGAGGTTTTTGTAAAGTGCTTAGCACAGTACCTGGCACATAGCAAGCACTATATAAACACTAGCTTTTATTAGTTGAGACTGGATCTCTGGTCACCTAACTCCTAGTTGGGGGTGTGTGCTTTTTACCATATCCTGTTGCTTCATATTACAGAGTCAGATTATTCTGCCAAGAAAGAATTATAGAATATCCATGAAATAGAGGGACCACAGTCCCTAACAGGGAGAACATATAAATGTGGCAGTTGCTTGAGTGGTGGACTTGGAATCAGGAAGCACTTAGCCCAATGCCTAGAACATAGTAGGGATTTAATAAACTAACTGATTGACATAGGTTTAAATCTTATATCTCAAACTGTATGTCTAGGAGACATCTGAAACTCAATACCTTCAAAACTTGACTAATTATCTTTCCCCCCAGCCCTCTCCCTATCCCCTTCCCTATTACTATGGAGGGTAGCACTATCCTCCCACACCCTCAGTCCCTCACAACCTAGGAATCATCTTGGATTCCTCACTATCTCTCACCCTTCATATCTAAGCTGTTGTCAAGGCCGTCAGATTTCACCTCTTGAGTATGACCCCTTCTTTCCTCTGATGCTGCCACCACCCACCTCATGCCTTGATTACTGAGATAAGCCTGCTGGTGGGTCTGTCTGCCTTGTCTTTCCCCACTCAAAATCATCTAACATCCAGTCATCAAAGTGATTTTCTTAAAATATCGGTCCAGCTGTTACTCCCCAATTTAATAAACTCCAGTGGCTTTTTATTACCTCTAGGAGCAAATACAAAATGCTCTGTTTGGCATTCAAAGTCCTTCATAACCTAGCTCTTTCCTGCCTTTCCAGTCTCCTTACACCTTACTCCAAATCTTGGGTCCAAGTGATATTGGCCTATTGGCTGTTTCGTGAACAATAATGCACTCTTATCCCTTGGCACTGGCTGTTCTCTCTGGCTGTTCCCCATGCCTGGAATGCCCCCTGATTAATGGCCTTCCCAGCTTCCTTTAAGACCCATCTAAAATCCCACCTTCTACAGAAAGCCTTCTTAATTCTAGTGCTTTTGCTGTTAATTATTTCCTGTTTATACTGTATATAGCTTGCATCGTATATATTTATTTGCATGTTGTCTTCCCTATTAGAATATAAGCTCCTTGAGGACAGGGACTGTTTTTTCTTTTCTTTTTTCCTTCCTTCCTTTTTTTTTAACCTCTTTTAGTATCTCCAGTGCTTAGCAAAGTACTTGACTCATAGTAGGCACATAATAAATGTTGATTGATTTAAAACCGGAAAGTACTTCCAAGATCATCTAGGCCAACCTTCCTGATTTTTACAGATGAGAACGCTAACTAGCAGTGTGTCTCTGGACAGGTTGATTAATTCTGATCCTCGGTTTCCTCATTGGTAAAAGAGGATAATAATAGTGAGGAAATTGAGGCCCAAAGTAGGTGACATAGAAAACATTAGTAGGGACTAAATGGCAGCCAGAATTTCATGCTTCTGGCAAAACTATCAAGGCAATTACAAACAAAACAGCAAATTAAAAAAACCAAGCTCTTGTCTTTTAAGTGAAAGCGGTATACTCAAAGGATCCCCAACAATATTGTAAGTAAGGTAGAAAATGAAAAATATTTTGAAGTATCTTATGAGGTAAGCTGTCACAATTCAGTACTATTCCCAATTGTAATATGTTTGTAGCGGGCACATTATTCTTGCTAAGAAAAAAGTTGCTTATAGTATTGTTACATTTAGAATAAAATTGATATGAAAATATAAACTTGAAAGTATATGTTTTATCATTGGTAGAGGATGTTTTAATCTTCTATGGTGTTCTTATCCTTCTGCCCACTAAATGACTTAGACCAAATTGTTTTAACGTGATGTCTGTGTGTGTGTGTGTGTGTGTGTGTGTGTGTGTGTGTACTTTTTTACTGTACATAATCTCCTATGGCTCCCAGAGAGCCATCCCCTAAAACAAAGAATAAAAAAAGAAGGGGTAAAAAATTAGCAAAACCTAACCAACAAAGTCTGCTTTATACAAACAGCACTTTGCTGCTTTCTCTTTGCCCTCTGACGTTGACATTTGCTGGCTCAGTCAGTCTTCTTTTGGTTGAGCCAGTTTTCAACTCCAGGCCCCACTGGCTCCCCATCTTTTAAGTTCAGATATGAATTGCAGCTAGATGGCTCAGTGGATAGAGCACTGGGCCTGGGGTCAGGAAGACCTGAGTTCAAATCTAGTCTTAAATACTTAACTAGTTGTGTGATCCTGGTCAAGTCAATTAACCCTGTTTGCCTTAATCCACTGTAGAAGGAAATGGCAAACCACTCCAGTATCTTCCAGTATCTTTGCCAAGAAAACCTTATGCACAGTATTGGCGTGCAATGGTCCCACAGGATCATAGAGTTGTATGCAACTGAACAACAGCAGCGAATTACAGAGTGATTAGTTAGGGCTCTTGCTTCCAAATCTAGACTTCTTAGTCATTCAAGGCCTTTTATAACCTGTCTGTAACTGAATCTCTCATTACTTTCTCCTCCCAAACAAACTCATGAAGTTCACTTAATCTGCCATGCTCTCCCATCTTTTAGTTAGCACTGCCAGTCCTGGCACTTTCTCCAAACTCCGCCTGTTGAAATACTACCCATCCTTAAAGCCCTATTTTTGTTGCCAGCTTTCTTCATGAAGCTTCTCTTGACCAACCTTCCCTAAACTAGCTGTCTGATCTCTGTGGTTCTTCCCAGCTCTAAATTCTAGTATTCTAGGACTTCTGGGATCCTAGAAAAGAACTAGGGATGTGTAGCCTGGAGAGGATTTGGAGGAGGTGTGATACATCAGAACTATGTTCAAATATTTGAAAGGCTGTCAAGTGGAAGAGAGATGTAAATAGAGCATGTAAATAGAAGATACATATACTGTAAATGGAAGGTAACTTTGGGGAAGGCTCTAACAGCTGTTGGGACCTTTCCTTGTAAAGGTCCCCAAATAATAACTGTATCTGAGAGTAATATTCTGTTCTAGTAGCTTTTTCACCTCCTTGTCATGAGAGATAAATTATGTTTCATTATCTGTTTTCCAGGCCCTTTATACTGTTTTTTCAGTCTGTTTGGCCTTTCTTCAGTAATCTTTTACATTGCTCTAGCTATGTTGTCTTGGTTCTGCTTCTTCTGTTCTGTATCAGTTCCTACGTATCTTCTCATGTTTCTCTGAATTCTTAATATTCATCATTCATTCTTTACTCCACAATAATATCTCATTAAATTCATTGCTATGGGTTTTTTTTTCTGCAAGCTTTTTGCATTCTGCTATAGTTTTATTTCCAGCTTTTTTTTTGCTACTACCAAGAGCATTGCCGCAAATTGTTGGTATGTGTTAGCGCTTTGCTTTGTCTTTGACTTCTGTGGGGAATATGCCCAAGATTGGGATTGCTAGGTCAAAGGGTATGGAATGCTTAGTCACTTTAATTGTGTAATATCCAAGTTGAAACCCATAACAGTTGGACCACTTCAAAGCTCCAAGTCTGGGGCATTCGTTTTCCTGCCTTCTTACAGCTGTCCAACATTAACTGTTCTAAACTTTTGTCGTATTAGGGTATGAGGTGAAATTTCAAAGTTCAAAATCTTTTTTTAAAAAGTCATTATTTTGAAATTGACAAACATCAACGTACAGGGAATTTTCTTTGTACAGAGAACAGGGAAAGTGTATTGTATATGACACTATGAGTCTCTATTCCATACAATTGTCTTATCCCTGAAATATATATTAAATTTGCCCTGGTAGTTCCAATATGTCCCTGCTAGTCAGTATGTCTTTCTGAACATCCTTCTGATTTCTTTTTGTATTTTTTAAAATGTCCTTCCTGTCCTCCTAAAAAGCCCTCTTATTATAACAAGTGAGCGTAGGTAAGAAAAAGAGCTGTGTGAAAATGTGTGTTCATTCTGTACTTTCAGTTCATCATCTCTGGGATGCATACTTTATCATCAGTCTTCTGGAGATGTGATTGGTCATTGCATTCCGTTACTAATTCTTAGACTTTTGCAGTTGTTTTCTTTTGTAATGTGATAGTCACTGTATAAATGGTTCTTTAAGTTCTGGTCACTTTGCTCTGCATCGATACATACAAGTATTTTCTAGCAGAGATGTTTTGTTTTGCCTTAAAAAAAAATCCAGAGGCAGCTAGGTGGCACAGTGGATAGAGCAGCAGTCCTGAAGTCAGGAGAACCTGAGTTCAAATCCGGCCTCAGACCAAGCACTTGACACTTACTAGCTGTGTGACCCTGGGCAAGTCACTTAACCCCAATTGCCTTTAAAAAAAAAATCCAATGGCTTAAGGATTTGGAGCACATCTTTGTGTGGTCATTGATAAGTTTGAATATTTTTTGAAGACTGTTCATATCTTTGACCTCTTCTACAGTGGGGGATGCTTTATTTTTGAATTTGTCTTAGAATATTTGCTTATATGTGTCCACCTTATAGACTGTAAGTTCCTTGAGTACAAGAACCTTGAATTACTCATCTTTCCTTGGCTTGAACTGTCTAGCAAAGTGGCTTCCATATATAGTAGGTACTTCAGTGCCTGTGAATGAGTCTTTAAACTTACTGTTTCTGGACCTCAGCCCAGTCTATGAAATAGGGAGAATTGGACTTCCAGTTACTGAGGACTTGAGATTCTTGGGTGACTTGGTGAGTGCTATTTTCAATAAAGGATGTAGCTTGTGGGCCTGCTATCTGGCTATGGTTTTGGTGCTTTTACTTCCTTGGTATTCTCTGCGCAGGTGGCCTTGGTTGGAAACATTCTTGGAATGCTAGTTCTTACCCAGAATCTTCCTGTTTGGCTAACTCTGCTTCCTTCGAACCTCCCCATCCCTGACTTTTCGTGGCTTTCTTTTTTTCCAAGTTTGCTCTGGGTTAGTCTGTTTCCTGGTGGCTACTGTTCTTTTGCTGTGTTTGAAAGCTCTGGTTAGGGCCCACTCTTGGCTGTCCCCCTCCTGCAGAGATGATGGGGGCTGGCAGATGATGAGAGATTTTGAGATTTGGCTTATGTTGTAGGGCTTTTCCTGGAGAATCCTTGGAGGGCAGGAAGGAATTTGAGCAGTGGTCATGCTTTTATGTTTGTGAAATGCCTTACAGTTGCATTTTGACAAATTTTCCCTGGGTTTTAGTTTATTCCTAGACCTTTCCCCATAGATGATATTTCTTACTGATCTCCACACCTTGGAAGTTGTCTGGGCAAGAAAGAAGGGCTATATGTTTTATAGTGGAAAGAATGGCTATCTTGGTGTCAGAATATCGGGATTCAGAATGCATCTTTACAACTTACTAGCAACTCAATTACTCTGTGTCTTGATTTCCCCATCTGTCAGATGGGGGTAATAACATTTGCACAGCTTAGCTTACAGGGTCATCGTGAGTAAAGTTCTTCATAAAACTTAAAAATGTTATGTAGACAAATAGTTGTAACTAGGAGATCTGCAATTTGGTCTTCAATTCACGAATAGTTTTAGTATCACCTCTGTTCAGATCACTGTTAGACACTGGTGAGGATTGGAAAATAGATTAAATCACATGTGGTCTTTGTCCTCATGAAGCTTATGGTTCAGTGTTGGGCAACTAACTTGCAGTAAATGAATGAAAGGTGAAAACCAAATGTTCTTTGAGGCTTGAGGAAGGAAAAATAATTTCCACCAGCAGGGATCAGATATAGTTTCATGAAGGAGGTGACATTTGAGCTGGGTCTTGAAGGATGAGATAGGGTTTCAGCCAGCACAGGTATGCTATGTGACCTCAGGAAAAGTTGTTTATTCTCTCTCTGCCCATTTCCCTGTCTGTAAAATGGGACAGGTAAACCATAGGCTACTAGAACTGGAAGCTACCTTTAGTGATTAGGTACACCAACCCTTCATTTTACAGATTTAACCAAGAAGCATTTATTAAGTACAGATTCTGTGCAGGGCACTGTGATGGGTAAGGAAAATTCAAAGACAAAAGGAAAAACAGCCCCTGACCCAGAAGAACTTATGGTCGACTAGTGGGAAACAACATGTTAACAAATAAGTGTATAGATAAATGATATGAATTATTTGAAGAAGTGTTTTTTCTGCACTAATGGGGTGTGTGTGTGTGTGTGTGTGTGTGTGTGTGTGTAAATGCTTCCTGTTGGAGTTGGTATCTGAGCTGTATCTTGAAGGGAGCCAGTAATTCTAAGAAGTAGAGGCAAGGAGGAGTTCATTCCATTCATGAGAGACAGACTGTATTAAGGCATGGAGGTTGGATTTGAAATACCAAGTTCTGGAAACAACGATCAAGCCAGTTTGGTTGGGATATAGAATGCACAAAGAAGAGTAATGGGAAGGAAGCCAGGAAAAAAAGTCTTATTAAAGATTTTCAGAAATGGCAGCCTTAAGTACTTTATGTTTTATTTTAGAGCCAATAAGGAAACCACAGAAAGTTTTTCATAATGGGAGTGATATAGTCATACTGGTGATTTAGGAATATTATTTTGGCAGTTATGTGGAGGATGGACTGGGGGAGGGAGACTGGAATTGGAGAATCCAGAGTATCATAAGACCTTGAGGTCACGGCATCAGTTTAAACTCTAAGAGAATGACGTGTGAAAATCAAGTAGACAAAAAAGAAATCCAGAGATAACTTGAAGTCTGTTGAAGATACTAAAGCTTCCTTATGAGAGTGAGTGCTATATTAAGTATGTTCCCTATTTATCTCTGAGTGGGAAATCATGTTTCAGTTTAGAATGTCTTGTAATTACTAGGAACCCTGATGCTGCTGTGCTGAAATGAAGGTGCTTGGGTGTTGCTTTCAAATCTTACATCTGCTAGTTAGTCATGGGAGAGGGGAAGCATCTCTTTTAGAAGCAAAGATAAGTGATTTCTCTGCTACTTTGGGAGCAATGAATGTGGTATAGTGAAAGGAGCATTAGAGAACTGGAATCTAGTCCTGGCTTTTCCAGTAACTTGTTATGACCTTGGCCAAGCCATTTGACATCTGGGTTCCAATTTTCTCATCGGTAAAACAAAAGAATTTGCCTAGATGGTCATTAAGGCGCTTTTCTGCTCTAAAATACTATGTCTTAGTATAACTTTGTGGCACATCAGTAGCTGGCTTGGTGTAGGACTCCAGAATTCTTGGCTTTCAGCATTATAGTTGGTCTGGAATGGCCCTTAAGTCTCATTGCTTTCTTCTCGGTTTATCACCTCCTTCATCAGAGAGAGAGAGAAGTGGGTCAATATGTTGGCATATTCTCTCTGGAGACCGGGGCCAGGATCTTCTAAGTCAGGTCATTCTAGTTCACTTGAAACCACAGCCTGGTTTGCCTGGAGATTTTAACCCTTTTGATTCCATCTGGTTTATTGATCTAGCAGGTGAGTGCCTGTCTCTAGACAAGTAGAACTCCTAGGCACCTTAGGCAGATTGTGAAAATTTCTGCTGGCCTGTTACATTCCCCTATAATTCTCACTTTCTTCTTGGTGCCAGGACTGAGATGATGATGATAGTGATGGTGGTGATGGTGGCGATGCTGATGTGATTAACTCATCTTTGTATCATAGCTGACGTTTATCGCTTTAAGGTTTACCTTAGTTACATTATCTCACTTCATACTCAGAACAGACTCATGATGTGGGTGCCATAGACATTATCATCCCCATTATACAGAGGAGAAAACTGGGGTTCAGAGAGATTGTTATTTGCTTCTGGTTAGATGGCTAGTATAGAGTATAGATGTAGAATTGGAACCCAGATCTCCACTGATACCAAGTCTAGCTGTTGTTCTGTTATACTAGACTGTTCCTTAATCTGCTCCTTCTATAGTGCTTTAAGGTAAGAATAATAGCTAACATTTATGTAGTGTTTACTGTGTGCCTGGCACTATGCTAAGTACTTTACAATGATTATGTCATTTGTTCCTTGCTATTAGGTAGGCTATTATTATTCCTGTTTTACAGATGAGGAAATTGAGGCAAACAGAGGTGAAAGTGACTTGTCCAGGTCACACAGGAAGGTTCTGGTTTGAACTCTGAGCTTCCTGACTCCATGCCCAGCACTCTATCCACTTCCTCACTTAGCTTCCCCTAAGGTTTATAAAGAACTTGCATTCTAAAAGTCTCATGAGCATTGTAAGATGATGAACTTTGTTAGACTTAGCCCTTCTCAGCAGTGCAATGATCTAAGACAATTCCAAAAGACTCATGATGGAAAATGCTATCCACATCCAGAGAAAGAACTATGGAGTCTGAATGCAGATCGAAGCATACTATTTTCCCTTTTTTTGTTATTGTTTTTTGCTTTTTCTTTCTTGTGGTTTTTTCATTTTGTTCTGATTCTTCTTTCACAACATGACTAATGTGGAAATATGTTTAATGTGATTGTACATGTATAGCTTGTATCAGATAGCATGTTGTTTTGGGAAGGGTGCAATAGGGGGAGAGGGGGAATTTAGAACTCAAAATCTTATAAAAGTGAATGTTGAAAACTAAAACTAAAAAATAAAAAATAAAAAAAAAGAAATTCTCATGAGGTTAGTAGTATCAGGATACCTGGGAACTTTTCCCCCCCCAGCCTCTCTAGTTAGGCTCTACATGTGGGTTTTGCAGGGGATAGGCTAGTTGTAGGGAGAATAGATGTATAGAAAAAGAAACCAAATTATGTTCATAGATAACTTGGTTCCTTCCAGCTCTGTTTTAGCCCCAGTTCTATGGCGGTTCAAAGATTCATAGAATTGATGACTGTTAGAGCTAGAAATGATGCCAAGATGTCAAATGACTTTCACTGCATTGTAGCCAGTAAGTTAGGGCTTCCAGAAAAGTACTATTAGTATCTACATTTTTATAGGTGAAGAAACTTAGGCTTCAAGAGGTTGGGATCTAGAACATAAACCTAATTCAATCTCTCCCTTTTTATAGACGATGAACCTAAGACCCAGCTGGGTGGTACAGTGGAGACAGCACTGGGCTTGAAGTCAGGAAGACTCATCTTCCTGAGTTCAAATCTAGACACAGACAATTACTAGCCATGTGACCCTGGGCAAGTCACTTACCCCTGCTTGCCTTAGTTTTCTCATCTCTCAAATGAGCCAGAAAAGGAAATGGCAAATCACGCTGGGACCTTTGCCAAGAAAACCCCAAAATAGGCTCATGAAAAACGGGACATGACTGAAGCAACTGAACAAGAGAGGCCCATAGGAGTAAAGTGATTTGCCCAGAGTCACACTGACGGTGGCATAGTAGAGACTAAAACCCAGGTTGCCTGACTTCTAGGTCATTGCTATTTCTATATTCCCTACTCTTATTTACTTTTTTAAAAAATCGTTATCTTTTGTTCTTATGTCGCCTAAAGTTCTCCCTATATTTTCTTCTCCTTCCCCCAACCATTCCATATAACAAATAATTTTCTTCATTCATTTTTAGTTTTTTAAAAATGTTGGATTTTGTCACAATTTCAGCAAAACCACCAGCAATAGGAAAAAGGGTATTTAAAGGAAGACTGAAACTTTGTCTTTATGGGTCTGGTTAAAGTAAAATAAAAATAAAACATCACCACCCAAAATATGCTTTCTAAGAGCCAATTTGCAACATGAGCTGAACTTAGAATTCTTTTTTAAAAAAGCTTTATTTATTTATTTGTTTTTAGTTTTCAACATTCATTTCTATGAGATTTTGAGTTCTAAATTTTCTCCTCCTCTCTCCACTCCCCCCCTCCCCAAGATGGCATGCAATCTGATATAGGTTATACATGTACAATCATATTAAACATATTTCCACTTTAATTGTGTTGTAAAGAATTAGAAAAAAAGGGAAAAACCACGGAGAAAGAAAGAGCAAAACAACAGCAACAAAAAAGACCAAATAGTATGTTTCCATCTGCATTCAGACTCCATAGTTCTTTTCTGGGTGTAGATAGCATTTTCTATTATGAGTCTTTTGGAATTGTCTTAGATCCTTGTATTGCTGAGAAGAGCTAAGTCTGTTATAGTTGATCATCACACAATGTTGCTGTTACTGTGTATGATGTTTGCCTGGTTTTGCTCACTTCACTCAGCATCAGTTCATGTAAGTCTTTCCAGGTTTTTCTGAAGTCTACCTGCTCATAATTTTTTATGGAACAATAGTATTCCATTCCATTCATATACCACAGCTTGTTCAGCCATTTCCCAAGTGATGGGCATCCCCTCAATTTCTAGTTCTTTGTCACCACCAAAAGAGCTGCTAAATTTTTTTTTGTGCATGTGGGTCCTTTTCCATTTTTATGATCTCTTTGGCATACAATCCTAGAATTGCTATTGCTGGGTCAAAGTCTGTGCACAGTTTTGGGCATCTGAACTTAGAATTCTTATAGATTGTAGGGGAGGTGACTGGATGCTGTAGAATCGAATCCTGTGACCTTTGGCCCAAGGGCGACCCATGGAAGGTGGATTGTCACAGAGGTACGTGTGACTGACCCTGCAACACAGATTTGTCACCAACAAAAATTTTAGTGGTCTTTGGGTTCTGAACTTTGGACATCTTCATAGTATGACCTGACACACAAGACTTGCCTAGGAACGTAAGTAGGATGAAGGGATCCAACACACAGGCTCAGAGACTGGACACCACCCAGACCCTGAACTGATCTGCTCTCACACCAAGACCTTGAGGGAGTCAAACTGGATGACCTTCTAGCTCTAAATGGATCTCCAGTCATCCTGATCTATATCTAGCCACTGACCCAGATGGCTCCGGAGGAGAAAGTGAGACTGGTGACTTTGCACAGATCTCCCTCCCTCACTTAAATCCAGCTCACTTGCAAGTTATGGCATCACCTTCCTGATGCCATGGTCCTCTTCAAGAACGAAGAACAAACAACAACAACAAAAATGATGACTCTAGAACAGGTTGGAGTTAAAAGAGTAGCAGAGTTCCAATACAAAATTGATTGGCAGAAGAAGCCCTGCTCTCTACTTTTACTTTTATTTCCTGGCTTTCAGTAGCACTGTCCTTGAAAAGAGGCTTGTAGGTAGCTTAGATTAGTTGGTCATGGCAGTGGTCTCCTTACTTACATTCCCACCCTTTATTGCCTCCTCACCTCCCCACCCCCCTCCCCCTCCCCAGCTCAACTGTGCTGCTTTTAAAAATTTTGGTAACAGGCATGTGTGGGGAGGTGACAAATCAATGCAATTCCAAAGATACTTATTAAGGGTGTATTCTGTGCAAGGCGTAGCCTCTGCCCTTGAGCTTGCAATCCAGCCAGATTTTCATTTATACTGACAGGCTGGCTGCCTACAGTGTTAGATTCGCCAGAGTTTGGAAACTCCTAGGTTCCATTGTGAAATGGAAGTACCATAATGGGTGGAAGAGTGCTTGGTTTCATGCATCTCTTCATGGGGAATACTAAATTGCTGCTGACAAATGATTAAAAGAAGCCCAGTTTCCTTTTCCAGGTCTTGCTAGCATTTGATGTTGCCACAAATAGCTTCTTTTCCCTTCCCCTTTCTGTTGCCTAGTCTTTCTGCCACCCCTAGCCTCTGATTACTCCCTACTTCAGTCTGTGAGGATATATATCTAAGGCCCAGCCTGTCTGGTGTGGTAGAAAGAACAGTAGCCCCATGTCCCTGTTCTGCCACAAACTTGCTGGGACACTCAAAGTCATTTACCTTCTTCTGGCTTCATCGTCCTCTTCTATAATATGAAGTGGTTGCATTTACATCCTGTTTTGGAACTCCCGTCCAAGTCTTCTCATCCACAGGCAGATCTGAGCAGTCTAACAAAATGGCAGCATTCTTGGGTTGATAGATAATGAAAACAAATTGTTAACTTTGGGCCTGTTTATTTTACAGCAGTATAAGCATGCCTGGAGGTCAGGCAGGCCTTTGGAGTGTTGGGATCCTGGACTACAGTGTTGTACTGGGTCCTCTGGTTTCTGGCCTGTAACTACTACAGGAAGTCAGTGGACATTCTGTTTTTTTTTTTTTTTTTGACATTCTGTTGTTGAGGATGAGGTCTGAGGAGCTACCTTGAGTTTGAACTAGCTTTGATTTCCTGTCTCTCTTTCCTTTTTCTACCTTTCAATCTTGCTTTTTTTGGAGGGGAAAGGGAGGTGAGTGGGAATCTTTCCTGAAAAGCTCTTGCCCTAGAAAATTGCCCTTGGGAGTTCTCTGGCAGGCGGGCAGGAGTCTTCCTTTGTCACTAGTTGCCTCTTGCTCCAGAAATCAGAGCCATGAGGTTCTCATTGTCAGGGCCCAATGGGGAGGAGTTTTTTGAAAATGCCATTTTCTCTTGCTCCCACCCCCTCCAGTTGCTGCCATACTGCAGTGTGGGTAGGAGACCTGAGAGCTGTGCATTGTTTTGAACTGGGGGTGTGTGAAGTGAAAAACAAGGGTAAATTAGAGAGGGAGGGAAGAATTTCAGGACTGGGCATCAGATGCTTTCTTTCGGAGTGCTGTTTGATTTTAATTTTTCCTTTTTGAGCCAACACATCAAACAAATGTCAGCAATGCAGACTTGTTGCCAGAATGAGAGTCCTTCCTACTCTCCTTCCTCCTCCTCCTTTCCTCTCCCTTGTCTTCTTCCTTCCATTGCCTACCAAATAAAGTATGAATTTCTGATCCTGGCATTCAAAGTCTTCCGCAGTCTGGCTCCAGCTTTCCCTTCTAGCCTCATCTTACTCACTAGCATGTTCTCTACGTTCCATTCAGACCATCCTATCCACCATTCCTTGGTCTCATTCTTTTCTCTCTTATCTCTGTATCTTTGTTCTTGCTGTTCCCAGTGGCTTGGATTGGTTCCACTCTCTTCCCCTGCCTCAAAAAAAAAATGCCCCCAAAATAAACAAAACAAAGCAAAAATGCATCTGTCTGTTGAAATATTGGAGCCCTTCTCTACCCTTGAGTTCCTGCTTAGCTGCCATTTTTCTCCACAGAGCCCTCCTTATCACTCACTTAAGTATACACATTGCTTAAAAGTGACCTCTTCATCTGCATATTTCTTGGACTTCTTTGCATTCTCTTTTCTTCTCCTGAACCTTTTTTTTTTTTTGGCAGTTGGGGTTATATGACTTGCTCGGGGTCACACAGCTAATAAGTGTCAAGGTGTTTGGTTTGAGACCGGATTTGAACTCATATCTTCCTGACTTCAGGGCTGGTGCTCTATCCACTGCGCCACCTAGCTGCCCCTCCTGAACCTTTTCTTGCACTTATGTTCTCTCCTATATCATAATTAATTATTTACCCACCTATCTTACTTTCCACCTTAAGTCAAATCAGCAAGCATTTATTAAATCTACCAGGCACAGTGCTAAGTCCTCAGCATAAAGAGAAAGGCAAAAAGCGCCTCTACCGTCGGGGAGTTACCCATCAAATGGAGGAGTCAACATGCAAGCAACTATGTACAAACAAGATATGTTGGAGTTAATCTCAGAGGAAAGACAGCTTTAAGGTAAACTGGAAAAAGGCTTCTTGTAGAAGGTGGGACTTTAGCTGAGAATTGAAGAGGCAGCTAGGTGGCAAAATGGATAGAATACTGGGTCTGGAGTGAGGGATACCTGAGTTTGAATCTAGCCTCAGACACTTACAAGCTGTGGTACCCTGGGCAAGACACCTCACCCTGTTTGCCTCAGTTTCCTCATCTGTCAGATGAGCTGGAGAAGGAAATGGCAAACCACTCCAGGATCTTTGTCAGGAAAATCACAAATGACTGATGCTGAGTGAAGTGAGCAGAACCAGGAAAACCTTGTACACAGTGACAGCCATGTTGTGTGATGACTAACTTTGATAGACTTAGCCCTTCTCAGCAATGCAAAAATCTAAGACATCTCCATAAATCTCATGATAGAAAATGCAGGCCACATCCAGAGAAAGGACTATGGAGTTTGAATGCAGATTGAAGCATACTATTTGGTCTTTTCTTTTTCTTCTGTTGTGTTTTGTTTCCTCTTTCTTGTGGTTCCTTCTATTGGTTCTAATTCTTCCTTACAACATGACTAATATGAAAATATTTTAATAGGAATGTATTTATAGAGCCTATATCAGATTGCACACCTTCTTGGGGAGAGAGGTGGGAAAGGAGAGGGAGAAAAATTTAAAACTCAAAAGCTTATGGAAGTGATTGTTGAAAAAAACTAAAAATAAATTAATTTAAAAAAATAATCCAAAATTAAAAAAAAAATCCCAAGTGGGTTCATGGAGTGCTGGACATAACTGAAATAACTTCACAACAAGAAGGAAGACATGGGGGACAGCTCATGAAAACTCATGGAGTCAGGAAATGGAGTGTCTTGTGGGGCAGATAGCAGGGAGACCAGTGTCACTAGATCCTAGAGTCTGTGAATGGAGTAAAGTATACAAAGGCTGGAAAGGTAGATTGGGGCCAGATTAGGAAGGGCTTTGAAGCCAAATGCAGCACTTTATATTTGATCCTAAAGATAATAGGGAGCCACTGGAGATTATTGAATAGTGAGGTGACGTGGTCAGGTCTGCCCTTAACGAAGATAACTTTGATAGCTGAGGATGGACTAGAGTGGGAGAACATTGGGGTGGGCAAACCAAAATTATAAATTTCTTTAGAGCAGAGTATACATCATATCTTTATATTCCCCATGCTTAGGATGTTGAATTTCAAGTCAGAGCAAATAATTTTCTCTCTCTGAAGTTCAGTTTTTCATTGAGTAGAATGTAATTTTCTTGAAGGCAGGGATTTTTTTTTGTTTTTGTACCCCTCGTACATTGTAGTATGTGGTAGTATGGAGCCTGGCACATAACAGACGTTTAATAAATTCTTGTTGATTGATTGCCTTGCTGGATTTGTAATAATGGTGATAATCATAACAAATAGCTAGCATTTATATAACGCTTTAGGGTCTGGAAAACACTTTACATGTGCTAACTCATTTATTAAGTGCTTACTTTGTGCCAGGTACTGTGGTAAGTGCTGGAGATACAGATACGAAGCAAAGGAGATGGTCGTCTTCTGGATAAGGTGAAGGTTCCAGGGTCCATCATTCTGGGAGGAAAAGGAGGGGGAGGGGAAGGAGAAAGAGGAGGAGGATGAAGATGACTCCATGGCCGGCAGCGGCATGATGTGAAAATGGCTAGGAAGGACAAGCCAGGAGACAGCTCTATGAAAAAAAGTGGCCTAGATTATGGCAATTCCCCCAAATGCTTGTAGCTCACTGGGTATATAGCCAGGATTTTCCCTTTTCACTGAGTTGTGTTGAAGTTCTTACTTCCCTGAGTTTAGCTTTTCCACAGGAGCAGTGATCCTGGAGTCCAGAGACTTGGTTTGGAGGCCTTGCTCTGCCGGTTACCTGCTGTAACAACAGATGAGTCAAACTCTGAAAGTCTGTTTCTTCAGCTGTAAAGAGGGGATGATAAACTGTCCTCTGCCTACTTTATGGGCTAGTTGTCAGGATTAAGTTGTCAGGATCATATGGAAAAGTCCTTTGGAAACTGTGAAGTCCTGTGAATATTTAAAGGTTGTGTGATAACTTCATTCTCTTTGTACTTTGTTTTCCCCTGGCTCTGAGTTAGAATAATAATAATGATAATAATAATAATAATAATAGCTAACATTTATAGAGCACTTTCGAAACTTTCCATCCATGGCCTAATTATCCTTACAACAATCCTGTGAAGTAGGTGTTATAGGTATTAGTATCCCTGTTTTACAGATGAGGAAACTGAGTCTCAGAGGCCAAGTAAATGACTTGTTTCTAAGTGTAAGAGGGAGAATTTGAATCCTGGTTTCATTCAGCTGCATTCATTATAAGTCTGCTATTTAGGCCCTTGAGATACAGCAACAAAATGAATTAGAGAATTTAAATTCTACTGGGGAAGAAGACTACATATATAAGAATAGACAAAATAAATACAAAGTATTTAGGGGAAATCAGGAACGGCTTCACAGAGAAAGTGGCACCTGGGTTAAGTCTTGATGGAAACTAAGGATTCTAAGAGGCAAAGGTAAGGAGGGAGTTATGTCCCAGGCAGGGATAATGTAATGTTCTCTGATCCTCTGAACAGAAGCAAAATTTAGAGCCAGGTTTTTCCTGACTCCAAATCTAATACTCTGTTACCCCATGATGGATGAATACAATTCTGAGTTTTTGGTTGGAGATGAGATGAAAGAATTAGAAGTGTAAAAGTTGACTTTGAGATTTCAGGGTTCCATATGGGCCGTGAAAACATTGTTACTTCCTACTTGAGATAAGCTAATATTTTGGGGGTCTCAATGATAGCCCCCAGCCTGGGCCTTTATGATGGACTGGTGTTTTGGTCGAATTTTGGATCTATACATGGTCTTTCTTCCCTTCACCAGCAACAACATTCCTCTGGCCTGGTGGGGAACAGTGGCATGTGGGAATGGTGCAAGTTTTCTTGGTTTGGTTTGATTTTAAACCCTACTGTCTTCTCCAGAAGAAATCCAAGCCCCAGGATAATTGGCCCCATCTGCCCTTCAAGTTGGCTCTCTTCTGGTGTCAGTGTTTTCTGAGGTTAACTTTTTCCTTAGAACTTGGTTTTACTTCTGTCTCTGAGTGACTTTCCAATTGTTCTTTGTCTCTTCTGTCACCCGCACCCTGCTTTTTGTTTTGACTGGATTTCATAATCTTAAGGAGTTTGGCAAAATGTATGTGTATGTTAATCTCAGTCAACCAGCATTTTTTAAGTGTTTCCAACATGTCAGGCACTGAGCTAGGTGCTGGGGATACAAAGACAAAAAATAAAAGTTAAAGAAAGAATCCCACTCAATGAGGGGGACACATCTGCATATGTGTGTATGTGTGTGTGAGTGTATTCATATATATATATATATATATACACACACACACACACGTATATAATAAATGCAAAATAAATGCAAGGTAATTGGGGAGGAAACTGGCAGATGAGGGAAGGATCAGGAAAGTTGGGGCTTGAACTGCCTCTTAATGGAAGAGAAGTATTCAGTGAGGTTGAGCTGAGGAAGTCAGAGGGACCCTCTTTTCCCCACCCCCCATTGGTGTAGGAACAGAGAGCTGTAGGTCAGCGTGTAAGGAATGGAGAGAAATGGCCGGTTTGGATGTATAATGGAGTTTGGGAAGTAATGCATATCTAATAAGGCTGGAAAGATAGGTTGCCGTGTTTGTCTTGATGGCTTCTAAGCCTGGCTTTTAGGGGCCTGCTGTCAAGCTGGACTAATAGCACTCTTAGCTTGCTTCGTGCTTGGTATGTTTCTCAAATTATAGGTAGGTTTTTAAATTTTGTTTTGTTTTGTTTTTTAGCAGAGCTGAGAGCTTTTCTTGATCAAGTAACAATTGTTTTGTGAGTGCCTTCTGTCTGCCACACTATACTAGGCACTGGTATGGAGATGAGAAAACGCAGCCTAGTTCCTGCCCAGCAGGAGCTTCTAGTTCAGGTGGGCAAATAAGACTAATGTAAAAAAAAAAAAAGACTAACGTCCATGAAACACTTAAAAGACAGTAAAGTGCTGAGCTGCTCAACGGGGAGATCCTTGTGGGCTGGAGCAATGAGGGAAGGCTGGATGGTGGGACTTCAGCTAGGTTTTTAAGGGGAAGGGGAAGAGTTGGAGCTGTCAAGAAGAGAGTTAGCATTTCAAGAGAAGAAGATGGCATGAGTGAAGTCTCAGAGGTTAGAATTGGATTGTGTCCAGCAAATATGATTTGAACACCTGAGCTTTGGCACATGTAGAGAGCAGTAAAGAGTCCAGCCCTTTAGCGTTGGGAGGTGTGGGAAATATTTAGATAGGATCCAGTGGGGCTAGATTATGAAGGGCCTAAACTGTCAGGCTGAAGAATTTGGACTTTGTCTTAGGAGTCTCCAAGTCGGTTGACCCTTCTCTGTGGGGTGACGTGGAACTAGATTGGAGAGATAGCTACTTCCTGTTTGGCTTTTAAAGCTTTTTACAACCTGGCACATACCTCCCTTGCCAGGGTTATACCTCACTCCCTTCCGTAGACTGTATTACCTGCCTCAAGCTTCTTCCTACTCTAGTCTATCCTCCACTCAGTTATTAAAGTTATCTTTAATTATTTAATTAGTTAGCTTTAATATTTAAAGGTGTCTTCCTCCCATCCCTCCTCCCATCCCACCTCCCATCCAGCAAGCTCCAGTGGCTCCCTGTTGTTTCCAGAATAAAATATAAAATCCTCTGTTTGGCATTTAAAGCCCTTCCTAACCTACCTTTCCAGTGTTCTTATACTCTATTCCCTCCGAAGATTCTGCATGCGGTCTCCTTGTTCTTCTCGAGCAAGGCTTCATCTCCTATGATCGTTTTCATTGGCCATGCTCCATGCCTGGAACTCCCTTCCTCCTCATGGGAGCCTTCTGGCTTTCTTCAAGTCCCCGCTAAAATCCCACCTTCTATAAAAAGCCTTTAGGAGGCAGCTAGTTGGTGCAGTGGATTGTGCTCCAGCCTTGGAAGTCAAGGGGACCTGAGTTTAAATTCCTCCTCAGACGCTTGACACTTACTAACTGTGTGACCCTGGGCAAGTCACTTAACCTGAATTGCCTCACCAAAAATAAATAAGATATAAGAAGCCTTTCAGGTTCCCTTTTACCTCTAGGGCCTTCCCACTAAAATTATTCTCAGTTTATCTTGTTTGTACGTAGTTACTTGCACACTGTCTTTCCCATTAGACTTTGAGGCTTCCTTGAGGGCAGGGCCTGTTTTTTGGTTTTCTGTGTATCTTACCCGTCCTCTCTTTCCAGGGCCCCTGTTTTGGTCTCTTTTTTTTTTGTAGAACTGAAAGGCACCTTAGAGATCCTCTTGCTCAACCCTTTTACTCTACAGATGAGGAAACTGAGGCCAAGAGAAAGGAAACGATTTGTCCAAAATCACAGAGGTGGCACAGATAGGAGTAAAATCCAGGTTTCCTTACCACTAATCAATTAACAAACATTTGCTAAGTGCCTGTTATGTGCTAGGTAGAGAAGATACAAAGACAAAAGTCAACAGTCCCTGTTCTCAAGGAGCGAGCTTACCTTCTATGGGGGAGTAGTCGAATCCTATTTCTACGGTACCATAGCTGCCTTCCTCCTTCTCGTCCTTGTAATGTCTCTTTCCCTGTAGATGATTGGCAGTACGAGTAGTGGGTTGTAATCATTTCCAATTAGTGGTTAGAATCTTTTGGCAAGTGTGTTAGTGCTGCTGGTTTGAATAATTAGGATGCAGTACCCTGTATCTTACTTGTGTGCATGAGACATACTCTTACGTGTTCAGAAGGTATTTGCCCATGGATTCACCCCAAAGTCTGTGGCCCTCCCATAGTCCTCTGTCCACAAGTTGGGAACCCTGTACCTGAGCTTGAAAGTACACCATTTGGGAAGTTATATACTCTGAGCTGTGGGCATTGCTTGCAACATTCCTTCCATTCTTCAGTGGGAACTGCTTTTAACAGCCTATAGCATGTTCTTTGGATTGTCCTCAGGGGCAGTAAATTATTATCCTCTGACGGTGAATTTGTTTTGTTTTGTTTTGTTTTTGGTGAGGCGGTTGGGGTTAAGTGACTTGCCCAAGGTCACACAGTGTCTGAGGCTGGATTTTTGTTGTGGTTGGTTTTTTTTTTGTTTTATTTTGGTGTTTTTTTTGGTGAATTTGATTTTGGGAAGTACCAAGTGGCATTCTGTGCAGAATGTGTTGAATAAAAGGCAGATCAAATTGGGAAATCTGAGCCTGGGTCCCCCAAAATGAAATGTGGACAAAGTAATGAGGCAGGAAGGCTCTCGTGAGGCTTATAATGGTATTTTGAGCCATAGATGTCTTATTGGAATAGCCATGCAACCTCCCAAGAGGACTGCTTGGAAGTGGACCTCACTCTTTTGAATAAATCAGTAATTTTTGAAATCTCATCATCATAGCTGAGGTAATATAACACTTTGTGGTTTACAGGTTGGTTTTACTTGCATACTTAGAGAAAAAGGAGTGCTTAGTATTGTAGGCTGGCCTGGGTGGGGTGGACAGATCCTATCAGGAAGTTCATTAATCTTATTGATTTATTTTTATTTTTGCCAGGCGGTGGGGTTAAGTGACTTGCCCAGGTCACACAGCTAGTAAGTGTCAAGTGTCGAGGCTGGATTTGAGCTTAGGTCCTCCTGACTCCAAGGCTGGTGCTCTATCCACTCCGCTACCTACCTGCCCTGAGTTCACTTAATCTTGAATTAGGAGTGCCAGACCTGGAATCAGGAAGACCTGAGTTTAGGTCCATCCTCAGATACTTACTAGCTGTGTGACCCTGAGCAAGTCACTTAACCTTTGTTTGCAGCAGTTTCCTTATCTCTGAAGTTGAGATGATAATAGCACCTATCTCCCACGGCTGTTGTGAGGATCAAATGAGTTAATAATTGTAAAGCTCTTAGCACAGTGCCTGGCACATAGCAAGCCCTATATAAATGTTAGGTATTATTATTATACATATATACACATGAGTATATATATATGTATTTCTCTAAGTGCTTTTATCTTCTTTGTAGCCAGGGCAACCAGTAAGTTTTGGTGGAGGGAAGGTCTGTGATTAGTCTTAGAAATATTCTCACACACCCCATTTACTGGCTTCCATTTAATAAGTAGTCCAAGAAATAAAGAGGAGAGACAGTAAATTATTTATAAGTTCACAAAGATGTTCAGGGAGTTGGCTGTAGAAGCATTGTTTCCCCTTTTTCTGTGGCTCAGAGTATGGGAAATGCCAAACAGTAAGCCACATATGGAGAAGTTACCAACAGGAACAAACTCCTTTGCAAAAAAAAAGCCAATTAAATAACCACAAAAGAAATATCAACTGCAATGCACACTCTGCCCATAGACCTTTCTGCCAGAGGGTTTTTTACTTCAGCTTGGACACTACATAAATGCTAACATCATCATAGTCGTCGTTGTCGTCATCATCATCATTATCATCATCATCATCATCTTAAAAAATTGGCCAGTGTTAACGAGAGGAAATTATTCTGAAGGAATTTCCTGCAAGGACATTGACCTGAGTGGATTATCCATTGGTAGGGGTGAGTCCATCATTTGGGACTAATTGGAATTTGCTTCCTGAGAGAGTTTTCTTGGGGATAGTATCCACTTTTTAGAATCCTTGAGTGGATCTTTCCTCAGTCTGTTTTATATCTTGCCCCTGCCCTTTTAGTATAGACCTCAGAACCTAGATGAGCTCTAGTGCCGGGGTCACATTTTTGTATTTCATTTTGTCTTCGCAGAGAGAGCAGATACCTACCAAACACTCAAAAGATGATCTTATGGTCTATTTTGGTCTCTTGCTGTATGTTGGTCATTCTTGCTATATGGCTTGCCCAGTGTGGAGTCCCATTGGGATAAATGGGGAGGGTTAGCCTATGAAGTATTGACTGTCATATCCTTTCACTGAGGACTTCTGGGTCTAAGGAGTAAGTATCCTTCTGTTTCTTACTTGGATTATATACTCAAATAGATCTGTAGTCTCATCTATTCTGGAGTTCCCTCCAATGGTTGCAGATTGCAACAACCTATCTAAAACTGACCATCCTGTGAAATTCTCTCAGCCCCAGTGTATGCATCTCTAAAATGTGGACAGTAATAGCGTATATGTCCCAGGGTTGTTGAAAGGATTTGTTGTTCAGTTGTTTTTCAGTCATGTCTTACTCTTTGTGACCCCATTTGGGGTTTTCATGACAAAGACACTGGAGTGATTTGCCATTTACTTCTCCAGCTCATTTTACAGATGAGGAAACTGAGGCAAGCAGGGTTAAGTGACTTGTCCAGGATCACACAGCTAATAAGTGTCTGAGGCTGGATTTGAACTCATGAATATGAGTCTTCCTGACTCCAGGCCTGGCACTCTATCTACTGTGCCACCTAGCTACCCTCAGAAGTTTATATTGCACAACGTCAACCAGGCCCTTTCTGCTGCTAGGCAATCCTGCTGTGTCTCCTTTATCATCTCACTATCTCGTTCTGCACAACAGCTCTTCCAAATCTTTTCATCCCTCCTTAAACCTTCCATGGTTCCCCTCTTTCCTCTGCCCTCTCAGCTGAGAACTTGCCTCATATTTTACAGAAAAAATTGAGCCCATTTGCCACAAGCTCCTTCTTCTCACCTCTGCCTCATCTGTCACTCACTTGCCTTCTGTTCCTCTCTCCTCTTTCATCCCTGTCTCACATGATGGAATAGCTTCACTCTTTCCGGAGGTTAATCCATCTACTTTTTCAAGCAATCCCATTCCATCCCATCTCCTCCAACATATTGCACCCCCCCATCTCTACTTTTTCGCTTATTTTCATTCTCTTCCTCTCCACTGGCTCATTTCCTACTACCTATAAATATGCCCATGTCTCTCCTATTCTGAAAAATCCTCACCTGATCCTTCCATCCCCAATAATATCTCTTCTGTCCTTTGTGGCTAAATTCCTTGAAAAGGTCACCACTTTATATAGGGGCCTCCACTTTCTCTCCCGTCTCATAACCCTTTACAGTTCAGCTTCCGACTGTGTCATTCCACTGAAACTGCTCTCCAAAGTTCCTGTTGATCTCTCAGTTACCAGGTCCACCAGCCTGTTCTCAATCCTCATTCTCCTTGACGTCTCTGCAGCCTCTGACTCTGCTGATCACTCTCTCCTACATGGTGCTCTCTTCTCTCTAGGCTTTCTCTTGGGTCTCCTCCTACCTATCTGACTGCTCTTTGTTGGGTCTTTCTGTTTATCCTTTTTTTTTTTTTTTGGTTAGGCAATGGGGTTAAGTGACTTGCCCAGGGTCACACAGCTAGTAAGCGTCGTGTGTCTGAGGCCGGATTTGAACTCAGGTCCTCCTGACTCCAGGGCTGGTGCTCTATCCACCTAGCTGCCCCTTGTTGGGTCTTTCTCTAGATTGCTACCTCTATGGTTATAGGTGTCTCACAGGGCCCTCTTCTCTTCTCTTCTCCCTCTTTATAACTTTACTTGGTGATCTCATCAGGTCCCCATGGATTTAATTTCTGTCTTTATACTGATGATTTTCAAATGTACCTATTTTGCCCCAGCCTCTCTGCTGACCTCCAGTCTTGTGTCTGACTACCTTTCCAACATCTCAAACCTAATGTCCAGTAGACATCTTAAATTCAATGTGTCTGAAACTGACCTCGTTATCTTCCCTCCCTATCCTCCATCTCATAGCTATAGAGGGGCCTCCCAGTCCTTCAGGCTCATAACCTAGGAATCTTCCTGGATTCCTTTCTATCTCTCACCCTCCCATATCCAAGCTGTTGCCAAGACCTGTGAATTTCACCTTTTCAGCGTCTCCCAAATGCACCCCCTTCTCTTCACTGGTAACGGCCACCTCCACCACTCTGGTAAAGGCCCTTATCACCTCACACCTGGACTATTGCAACAGTCCCATCTTCCTTTTGGCCATGAAAGCAGGTTTCCTAAAGCACCCGAGCATATTGGACCCTTACCTACTCAGTAAACTCCAGTGGCTCCCTATTGCTTCCAGGATAAAATACAAAATCCTCTGTTGTGTTCATAACTCTTCATAACCTAGCTTCCTCCTGCCTTTCCATTCTTTTTCCACCTTTCTCTCTGACGTGTACTTTTCAGTCCAGTGACACTGACCTCCTGGCTGTCCCACAAACAAGACACTCCGTCCTTAGGTTCTGGGCATTTTCTCTGGCTGACCCTCCTATGTCTGGAATGCTCTACCTCCTCGTCTTTTTCCATTGCTTTGCCTGGCTTCCTTCTAAGTCCCAACTACAATCCTACCTTCTGCAGGAAGCCTTCCCCAACCCCTCTTAATCCTAATGCTTTCTTTCTTTTAATTATTTCCTATTTATCCTGTACCTAGTTTGTATTTATTGTTTTCCCCCTTAGATTGTAAACTCTTTGAGGGCGTGGTCTGTTTGTCTCTTTTTGTATCCCTAGCTTAGCACAGTGCCTGGAGCATAGGCACTTCTAAATGCTTATTGGTTGGTTGATTGATTAATATCCATTTTTCCAGAGGAGTTGTGCAGAACATAGTGTTTTGTTTGATTTTTGTTTTTTACTTGCAGCATTTCAGGGGTTGGGGTGGGGAGTTAGGTGGCACAGTGGATAGAGTGCAGGTTCTGGAGTCAGGAGGACTGCTTCAGATGCTTACTAGCTGTGTGACCCAAGTCACTTAACTCTGTTTGCCTCAGTTTCCTCATCTGTCAAATGAGCTGGAGAAGGAAATGGCAAGCCATTTCAGTATCTTGGCCAAGAAAACCCCAAATGGAGTCACTGAGAGTTGGACATGACTGAACAACAACAAAAATTCTTCTGGGAGGGAGGGTTCAGGCTTTTTATAATTGCATTCTATTCGATCTTTTCCATCAGCCATCTTACCTCGCCTAGTCAGTCAGTCTTACCCCTGCCTGGATAGCTGATTTGCTGCGACCTGGTTTCAGAGAAGTGAGTTAAGTAGTGGGAGATCTGAAGACCATCCACCTGCAGTGTTTCTCTCCTGACTCTCCAGTGTGGTTATCGTTTTCATAAAACCACAAGGTCTCTTCCATTGTTTGCTTCTGGCCTGCCTTTAACTATTGGGTAACAAACTTGTATTGAATATCATTTACATTTACACATAGACTTTAAGGTAACAAAGAGCCTTGCACCTCTTACTTCATTTGGGAACAACCTTGTGAGATAAGTAAGGCATGTATTGGTATCTCCCTTTTATGAAGGCAGTCTCTGAGGTTCAGAGTGCCAGAGCAAATGTCTTAACACCACACCATCTTTAGGGCAGCTAGGTGATGTGGTGGATAGAGCACTGGACTGGAGGCTGGAAGACCTGAGTTCAGTTTTGCTCCTACACGCTTACTCTCTGTGTGACCCTGAGCAAGTCACTTAACCCTGTTTGCCTCAACGTCATCTGTAAAAAATGAGCTAGAGAAGAAGATGGCAAACCACTCCATTATTTTTGCCAAGAAAACCCCAAATGGAGTCATATAGAGTTGGACGCAATTGAAAATGACTAACAACTGAAATTTAACATTTGCTTCAATTATGAATATAAAACAACAACAACAACAACAACAACAACAACAACAACAACATTCTTTTGAGAAGGGGTCCCTAGGCTTCACCAGATTGGCAAAGGGGTCCATGACACAAACAAGGTTAAGAACCCCTGGCCTGGAGCCACATGTAGTCATTATGGTTCTTGCAGTCATAGAATATGAAGCTGGAAGAGACCTTAGAAAGCCCCTAGTCCATCCCAGAACAATTAACTCCTGGCATAATGGAGAGAGAGCTAGATGGCTTTTCAGTAAGGAGGACGAATGGATTCATACTTGCTTTGTGACTGTGGGTGAGACACTTAACCTCTGTGAACCTTGGTATCCCCCTCTGTAAAATAGGGATGAGAATATCTCTAGTGCCTAATTCATCAAGTTGCTAGAGGATTCAGATGCATGTAAAGTGCTTTGCAAAGACTCAAGCCAAGCATTGGAGTAGGATTTGAACCTATAACCCATAGTCTTTTCACTCCAAATCCAGTGGGTTTTTTTCCTCCTCAAACATACTTCCAATGCCTTCTTGAGCTCTTTGTAAGGTGGTTTGCAGAGGCAGTTGCATGGTGCAGTGGATAGAGCTCTGGGCCTTGAGTCAGAAAGACCCCACACTCAAATCTGGCCTCAGTGTGACCCTGGGGAAGTGTGACCTCTGTTTGCCTCAGTTTCGTCGATTGTGGAATGAGGATGATCATGATGCCTACTTTTTTTAATTCTCTTTTCCCCCACATTCTTAATTTGATATTTTATTTTTCCCCCAATTATATGTAAAAACCATTTTAACATTCTTTTTTTTTTTCCAAATTTTGAGTTCCAAATTCTGTTTTTCCCCACCCATTGAGAAGGCAAGCAATTTGACATAGGTTATATATGATAAAAACCTATGTAACAGAGTTCTTGTGAGGATCAAGTAAGATAATCTTTGTAAAGCAGTTAGCACAGTGCCTAGCATGCAGTTGGTTCTGAATAAGTGAGTACTTCCTTCTTTTTGTGTAGATGTTTACAAATTTCTGATGGCAAGCAGTCAGGCAACAAACACTTATTAAGCATTGGTTATGTGCCAGGCACTGTACTGAGTGCTGGGAATAAGTTTTGGGTGGGGGATAAGACAATTCATAAGAGGAAGCTGAAAAGATGTGGGGAGCAGGGGAATGGTGGTGAAGGCCCTAACATTAGAAGCTCAGCTGAGAGAGAATGAAGTATGTCCAGGCTGGGCTGGTCCCCAGACGAAGGCCCCGGAAGGCACTTACCTAAGTGGGAAGACTGGCCTGGCAGTAGCATGCTGCGGCTGAGAGAAGTCAGCTTAGCTAGGGTGGTAAAGTTTGGTGAGTTAGAAACACAGCCAGGAGGGGAATGGTGGCATCCACGTGCATCTTGGCAACCTTGTGTCAAGCCAGCTAGGACGCTTCATCTTCCTGTGTGGTCCTTTCATCTGCTGGCCCAGAGCTGAAATAATTTCCTGTATTCCTGTAGCAGCTTGGATCTGTGAGTGAGAGGGGATACGGAAGAGGTAGTAGAGAAGGAGAAAACCCCAAAGTTGAATAAGGCTTGATTTCAGGCTTCTTGTGGAAATATATTAGGGGAGGAAGTGAGGGAAATTTGGCAGGGGAGAAATTATGCTCTGTGGAGTTTGTGGTACTGTAAGCTTCTTGAGGGCAGGGATTGTTTCATAATTAATTATTTTTGGTCTCTGAATCTTGAGTGTTTAGCACAGCCCCTGGCATGTAATAGAAGTTTAATAAATGCTTATTGAATGAATGAATGAATGAATAGCATAGCTGCCAATGCCTTTGAGGAAAGGGAATGAGGTTCCACGGGAGGAGAAGTTTCGCCCCTGGACATTGTGCAGGACCAGAAGGACAAGAAATTCTTCCTGTCACATGGGTTCCAGTTTTGGCCTAGGACAGTGTGACTTTGTTTTGGCTGTCTTGGAAGAGAGCCTGGGAAGCCAGTGAGCATAGGCTGTTGGAGTTTCATTGCTGAACACCTGGATGGAGGAGGGACAGGCAGGGTGTGTATGAAGTAGCTAGTTTTTTGTGACCTGATTTAAAGATTATACTCTAACGATGGCCACTTAAAAAAACAACAAAACAAAACAAATTTTCATTAATATCTTTTGTTCTTATATCATCCAAATTTCTCATTGCATTTTCCACCAACTCCCTTTCAAGAGAGCCTTTCTTTATGTAAATAAAATAAATAAAGATTTTTTTCCTAAGAAAAAGAGGAAGAGAAAAAGCAATCAGCAAAATCAATCAGTCCATTCATTGAAAAAATGTCATTATATGCCATGTTGCACATCCATGGATTTCCTTACCTTTGCAAAAGAATAAGAGATTGTGTCTTATATCTTTTCCTTGGGGCTAGAGTTTTTTGTAATTTTGCAACATTGACTGTCAATTATTTTGTGGTTCTTTCCATTCCATTGTTGTAGTCATTGTGTATATTGTTTTTCTGGCTCTGTTTACTTCACTTTGCATCAATTCATGTAGTTTCTCCCATGCTTTTCCTTATTCATTATAGTCATTTCTTCCAGTAAAATTCTATTACATTCTTATATCATTATTTGTTTAGCCATTCTACTGTTGCTGAATATCTATGTAGTTTCCAGTTCTTGAACAAAGCTACGGAAGTCCAGGCCCTGTTTTAAGACTGATTAGTAAGGGAAGGCTGAATTTAATTATCAGGGAAATGGTTTAGAGGTAACATTTTAAAACAGGGGCCATTCTTCCTGTTGTTCCTATTTAGCCATTATATATTTGCACCATCATAGAAGCCTGGTACATGATCATTCTGATGGCCTTTTTCTAACTTGAGTTCTATGGAACTAATAGTTCCCTGGAATGTTTTGCTCAGTAAATTTTCTTTGGGAATCATTTAATAGTCTAGAGTTTATGCCTGTTTTGGATGGTCTGCTTGGAAAACAAGCATGTATTTCATGAACGTGGCTTTGAACAAACAGGTTCGGATTAGGATTTGTTAACTTATTTCTTAAATTCAATCCTTTGGGTTTTCTGAGCCGAGGGCAAGTCCTCTGTGCCAGCTCCAGTAATACAAGACTCCCACTTCTTATTTTAACAGTCATCTGCTGTTTTTCTGGTTTTCTGGTTTAGTCCTCACATCACTGGGATCTCAGTAAGATGACGCTGCTGTGGCCCAGCAGAGCTAGCCTCCTCCTCCACGACCCCTAGAAGTGGAGAAGGTGGGGTGCTACTTCACGGGGATATTAACTTTTAAACTTGAGTTTTTATTTGGGAAGGATGCTAAGAAGCATTTAAGTGGAAGAAAGAACCTGCTACCTGTGGGAATACAGGGAGACTGTGTAGACAACCCCAGATTTATAAATGCCCATACATAGATATTTCATCTTATACCCTCAACTTAGTGTATGTTGGAGTAGGGGGATGGGGGAAAGGAGAAACCCATGCTGTTTTAGAGAACATGTGAGTATAGCAGTGCTTAGGATAGAGTCTGTAAGTAGCAGAGGGGCAGATGACACTTGCCTAGGTAGAGTTGACTCATCTTTCTGGTGCCAATGACAAATACCTTGTCTCATATTGTCAGAACCATTTTTTACTTTACTTTGGCACAATTTCAGCATTTGGTTTAAAGCAGCTTCTTTTTTTTTTAAATGAATGTGAATACCTCTGGAAAAGTTGAGGCTTTTCACATGTCAGCATAAATTACTAAGTCAGTTTACTCCAAATGCATAGGTGAGGTTAGCTCCAATGAGGGAATGAGTGTTTTGATTGGGAGTATAGAAGGTAGGTAATATTGAAAAATGGAGTTCTTTGAGGGGTGGCTACCATCACTAAGTTGAAGTGTAGCCTGAAATTTAGGACAGCGTTTATTCAGTAAGCACCTATGAACTGGCTGGGTACTGTCAGATGCTGTTATAACAAAGGACAAAACAAGAAACAGCCCCCTGCTCTCAAGAGGATTGGGGAGGGAGGTACATGATCTATGGAAAGGACTGGAAGGCATGTATACAGACAAGTAAAAACAAAATATTTGCCAAGTAATTCAGAGGGGAGACCCCTGACAACTGTGGGGATGGTGCTAACAGTTGGGAAGGGATTGGGGTGGATGAGGAAATGCATCAGGTGGGAACTGGCATTCTAGCTGAGTCCGAAGGGAGCTAAGGGATTCCAAAAGGAAGGAGAACATTCTCGGTAAAGGGGAGGCAACCTATCCAGAGGTAGAATATAGTATATGGGGAACAGTAAATAGGCTATTTGGTTAGAGAATAGAATGAGAATAGAAGAATAATGATCTGGAGAGATTGTAGCTAAATTGAGGGCTTTAAAATGTGGAACAGTGAGATTTGTATTTGATGCTAGAGGCAAGGGCTTTTAGAGTAGGGCTGACCTATTCTTTGAAAATAACAATTTTACCTCTTTGTGGAACGGATTAGAAAGCAGGAAAAACCGAAGCAAGGAAACAAATTAGGAAGGTATTGTAATAATTCAGGCTAGAGGTGATGATGGCTTGAACTAGGGTAATGAATGCCATGTGAGTAGAAAGGAGATGGATGGAAATGATGTGTAGGTAGAATTGGCAAAACTTGGATGCCTAAGTGAAACCTGGCCCCTGTAAATCTGGGGGAAGGGGAAATGGAAGGTTGGAGGAGGGTATAAAGTTGGAGGTTTCAAAATTTTAAAAATTTCTTCTTTGACCAGATAAAGGACATTTTCCCCCCCTTTTGCTTCTGTTTTCTACTTCACATTCCTAGGTTCTAGGTCCTGTCTTTGCATAGTCATCCTGTTCAACTATTTCTTTTTTTTTCTTTTTTCTTTTTTGTTTTTATTTTTAGGCAATTGGAGTTAAGTGACTTGCCCAGGGTCACACAGCTAGTAAGTGTCAGATGTTTGGTCTGAGGCTGGATTTGAACTCAGGTCCTCCTGACTTCAGGGCCGGTGCTCTATTTACTGTGCCATCTAGCTGCCCCTTGTTCAACTATTTCTAATTTAGATAAACTTTTTTTTTTAGGGAAGGGGTATACTACTCTAAAAATCTAACAATTTTAGACACTTTTTAGGGAAACATATATTCTGAGTTCCAAACAACTGACTTACAAACTTGTAGGACATGATCTCTGCCAAGAGTTGCTCAGCATAACCCCTCTCTTGTTTCAGGCTTACAGATATTGAGGTTACGCAATGTATAACCTTCCTTCTTTCCTTCCTTCCTTTCTTTCCTCCTTCCTTATTTCCATCCCTTTTTCCTTCCTCCCCATCTTCCCTCTTTCTCACTCCCTCTCTCCTTCCTTCCTTCGGGACTAAGTGAAATTGAAAAACATTTTTATCAATCATATATGTTATCGTCATTTGTAATTTTGTCCTTTCCCCTGCACTGAGTGAACTATGCCCTTGTAACAAAGAATAAAAAAGACCGGGTGAAAAAGCAGCAACTGTGTTAGTAATTAAAATAAATAATAAATTATATCGACCATTTAATTATTTAATAATCATTAATAAATAATAACACATTAACTATTAATCTTATAAAACATGGCTTTCAAAAGAAATATGGAGAAGGGAAGAGTTTAAGGACCAAGCTATAGAGTGTGTTGGGGGAAGAAAGTCACAAGCAGAACAAATAAAGCTTGGAAGAGAGAATCATAAGGAGGGATTAAAAAGAAAATATTAAGAACCATTTAGTCTAAGCTGGATGAATAGAGAAAGAATAGAGGTGTTGGGAGCAAAATAACCTCAATTACAGATTACTAATGCTGATCACATTCCACTTCTCTTATACCTTCCTCTTTTTTATTCTTTAGATTTTATTTTCAATTAACAAGCATTTATTTTCTCTCCCTTGCCCTTTCTTCCTCAGACTCCCTCCTCCATTTCCCCTTCCTGAAAGCCCTTGTGACAGACATACATAGTCAAAACAAATTCCTTCATTGGCTGTGTCCAAAAACATTTCTTTGTCTTGTGTCTTATTAGCTGTCAGGAGGTAGGTAGGCTGTTTTGTTGTTGTTCCCCTGTAGCTGTTGGTTGCATTGATCAGAGTTAAGTTTTTCAAAGTTGCTTGACTTTATAGTGTTCTTGTTGTATAAAAGCTGATTAAATCACAGAGAGAAATAGACAGCAGAGTTATAATATTTGGAGACTTAAATCACTTTCAGATCTTGATAAATCTAACAAGATAAACAAGGAACAGAATAGAATTTTAGGAAAGTCATAATGATTGCTAAATGGGGATCTAAAGGAGTGTACATATTTCTCATGTATAGCACTGTTACAAAAATTGAACCAGGTGCTAGGGCATTAAAAATCTCATAAACAGATGCAGAAAATCAGAAATATTAAGCACATTCTTCATTGACCTCAGTGTAATAAAAATTATAATCAGTAAAGGACCTTTGAAGATAGGGCTGAAACTTAGAGACTAAATAATTTTTTCCTAAAGAATTAAATCCTAAAGGATTAAATAATTTAATCCTATTTTTAAAGGGGAAATTATACTTTTAAGTAATTTCACCAACAATTCTTTCATTATTTTTCATCACTGAACAGCTCAGTGAATTGGATATATAACTGAAAAAACCAAAACAAACAACAAATAAAAAACTCATCTAAATATGAAAAAAGTTCTGAAAATCAAAGCAATAAACACAATTGAAAAAAAATCATTGAATTGATAAATAAAACTAGGATCTGTAAAAACAAAAACAAAAAGACAAACCATTAGCCAATTGATTTAAAAAAGAAAACCAAATTGCCAACGTAAACATGAATAAGAATTCAGAACAGATGAAGATGAAACAAGCAAAATCATTAGAAGTTCTTTTGCTTGATTATATGCTAACAAAATGATAAATGAAATGGATAAGTATTTACAAAATCACAGAATACCAAGATTAAACTCTATTTCATGTTTTGTTAAACACTCCAGTTTTAAAGATGAAATTGAACCATCCATAAAACTCTTGAAAAAACTCAGATGGATTTACAAAGTGAATTCTCTCAAACGTTCCAAAAATAATTAAATCCAATATTACCTAATTGTTTGGGGGGGAAAAAAGTGGAGTGAAGGGATTCTATCAAATTCTTATGAAATAGACATGGTCCTGATAACAGAGGCAGGGAAAGAAACTAGACTATCTCTAATGAACTTCAGTGTAAAACTATTGAATAAAATATTGGCAAAAGGGTTGTAGCAATATTTTTAAAAATTATTCACTATGACTAGTTTGGATATATAGTAGGAATGCAAGGTTGGTTCAATATTAGGAAAACGAGAAACATATCAGATCATATTGATATCAAAACAACAAAAACCATGCAATTATGTCTGTAAATATAGAGGAACATGGCAAAATATGATATCTATACTTATTTTGAAAACACTGAAAAGCATAAGAATTTTTATTATGATAAATAGTGTCTGAAACTGAGAAGTCAGCCTTATTTCTAGTGGAAAAACACAAGGTCTTTCCAGTTTTATCAGGGATAAAAATAAAGATGTCCATTGTTACCCCTGTTAGCATAGGTTAGAAGTGGTAGCTATAGCAAAAAAGACAAGGTGAAAGAAATTGTGAGAATAAGCATAGGACAGGAAGAAACAAAATTATCACTTTTTGCAGATGGCATGATGATTTGCCCTATAGATTCAACAAAAAATAATTGGAGCAGTTAATAACTTTAGCAAAGTACAGAACATAAAACAAACCTACAAAAATCATCAGGCCTTCTGTATGTAGCCATCAAAATTCATCAGGAAGAGGCAGGAAAAAAAATTCCATTCAAAGCAACTACAGAATATATAAAAATATTTGGGATTCCACCTTCTGAGAAACATGTAAGAATTATATGGATACAAATACAAAATAATCTTTACTGAAATGAAAGAAGATTTAAATGATTGGAGAGAGAATAATTGCTCATAGTTGCATTATTATAATAAAAATAAGAATATACCAAAATCCAACATTGCATTTAGTGTCATACCAATCAGACCATCAAAGTTCTGTTCTATACTTTAGAAACTTAGACCAGGAAACAACAGACTGTGGCCTGAGGGAACGCCTCTGTGGATAAACAAATTTCCAGCCACTCTTTTCTGTTGTAGCTAAGAGATGGAAAGAGTATCCAATAATGGAGGAAAGGCTGAAAAAATTGTGGTATCTAAAGGTAATGGAATATTAATGACTAGAACATTTTGGAAAACAACTTTGAAAGACTTAAGCTTTTTGATCAGTCATGACTCCAGAAGACTAATGATTAGTTGTGCTTCCCACCTTAGAGAAGTGGATGGACTGTAATTGCAGAATGCAACATATATTTTTAGACATGTTGTTGAGTCGTTTCAGTTGTGTCGGACTCTCCATGTCCTCATTTGTGGTTTTCTTGGCAGAGACACTGGAGTGATTTGGCATTTCCTTCTCTGACTCATTTTACAGATGAGGAAACTAAGGCAAGCAGGTTAAGTGACTTGCCCAGGGTCACACAGCTAGTAAGTTATCTGAAGCTGAATTTGAACCTAGGTCTTCCTGTCTTCAGGGCCAGAGCTCTATCCACTGAGCTACCTAGCTGACCAGTGTAGAATTTAAAAAAAAAAATTTTTTTTTGCTCAACTACTTATTGGTTATGTTGGAAGACTAAAGGGAGTTAATAATTGAGATACGAGAGAGAGAGAGAGAGAGAGAGAGAGAGAGAGAGAGAGAGAGAGAGAGAGAGAGAGAAGGGAGATGAAGAACAGACAAAAGCTCCAAATGGCACATAGACAAGAAAGGCAGTGTTATTTCAGTGTTAAAATTTCATATATGCTTTTTAAAAACCACTCAGTTAGGTAATAGAAACTGATGATTTCATGTATGATCCTGTTTTTATGTCCTTTTACATGAAAGTGTTCATTTTTGTCAGATTTGTTGGGGAGGGAGGCCATGTGACAAAATAAAAAGAGAATCAGAATTGGAAGTTAGTTGATTGTCAGCAGCCCTGATAGGCGTCAAATAAAGACTTGTTGGATGGAAAAGGGAATGAATGGTGAAACTTGAGCAGCCCTCTTTTCCTTGTCTCCTTGCCATCAGCATTTCCCAGACTGATCCACCCAACCTTCCCCAGGTCATTTATTCATCACCATTCTACCTACCGGTAAATTGTTCAGTCTTTTTTTCAATTGTGTCCGATTCTTTGCTACCCGATTTGGGGTTTTCTTGGCAAAGATACTGGAGTGGTTTGCCATTTCTTTCTTCAGCTCATTTTACAGATGAGGAAACTGTGGCAAATAGGGTTAAGTGACTTGGCCAGGGTCACACAGCTAGTAAGTGTCTGATTCCAGATTTGGACTTGGGAAGAAGACTCTTCTTGACTCTAGGCCCGGCACTCTACCCACTGTACCACCTAGCTGCGCTTGTATTTAAATTCCTGGGTGAAGTGCTGTGGGATTTTCTAGGGGTGGAATCTTCTATGCTAGGAAAATACTTGAGTGAATGACAGAATGGAAGTTACGGGAAGCTATGACTGGGCTTCTGAAGGTGAAGTAGGTGCCGATACCTCGTATACCCCAAATCTATTTTGGCCGAAGGGAGGATGCGGTGTAGCCAGTTCCGGGTCACCTTCTGTCCACAGATCTGGATCTTGTCTGACCACAGGAACTGTAAGGCGGAAGGTCATGGTTCTGTATTGGGAGTTAATTTGTTACTTCTCAATCTTTTCTCCCCACCCACTCCCTCTTTCCCTTCCCCACAACCCTTGGCTCTGAGTGGGGCTGTCAGATTTCTGTTTGCTTAGTAAACACACTGCCTGGTGGCTTTGTTCTATTTTCTCAGTCTGAAGTGATCTGAGTTCCTGACCCTTTTAGCAGTAAGCTTCCTGGGCCTGCCTAGTAGAACTCATAGTTCTAACCCCTCTCACTTTTCTGCTTTACCTAAAGAGGTTTTTGTTCTCAGTCTTTTTTTCCCCCTTCTCTATAGCCGTCTCTTCCATCCCTACCCCTAGAAACTGGGAGTCCAGTGTTTCTCCCACACAGTGAAGCCTTATGCTCCAAATGCAGGACTCGGAGTCAGGAAGACTTAGGTTCTACTAGCACCTGTACCTTTGAAGCTTATCACCTATATGACCCTAGGCATTATGTGTTATTTCTCAGAATTAATGTGCTCTTTTATAAAAAGGGGATAATAATAGCATTTATCTCAAGGGGTTGTTGTAAGGATCAAATGTAATAATTTCTGTAAAGTGCTTTGCCTACTTTCTCGTTTTAAAAAAGAGGCTGTTGAAGGCCTGAATAGCCTATATGATTTGCCCAAGGTCAAGGTAGTGAATGTGACTGAGAAAAGATTTGAACCCATATTCTCTGACCCTCAATCCTATTTCTACTCGTGTTATAGTCTTATTATTGCCTTTCAAAGTTAGCTGTATTTATTATTTTTGGTTCCTTGTTATTCACTGAAAACTTTGGACCTGGGTTCTTTTTACTTTTAGGGGAGGGAGGTTGTTAGCTCAAATCTTTGTGAATATTGACTTTTGTATGCTTAGAGATGTCTTCCCAACCTTTTCTACATGAGTACTTGATGGCCTGTTGCCATAGGTGGGAGAGATTTTTGCTTGGATTCTTTATAGGATGCTGTCCTCTTTGGTGTGCTGTCCAGTGGGACGGGGGAAATTGTGTTTTTTACGTAGTGATTAGGTTCTGCAAATCTTCATCATTTGTGCTAGTCCCTTACAGGGTCCTGTCTTCATCTATATTCCAGCCTCTGCCATAATTTCCTTCCTGCCTTTCCCGTCTTCTTTGCTCCCTTTGGAGTACTCTATGATCTCATGATGCAGTTTTTGCTGTTCCTCAAACATAGCTTTCTATCTCTTGACTCCATGCTTTTGGGCGTGGGCTGTCCTCCTTGTCTGGAATGCTCTACCTCCTCACTTCTACCTCCTGGTTTTCTTGGCTTCCTCGAAGATTGAGCTCAAATTCCACCATCTTCAGGAGCTATGTTCCTGGTCCTCCCTGGCTGCTAGTACCTTCTTTCTGAGATTAATTTCTGTCTACTGTGTAAATACCTTGTGTGTACCAGTTATTTGCATATTGTCTCATCCGTTAGAATGTGAGCTCCTTGGGGGTGGGGACCATGTTTTTGCCTTTCTTTGTATCTCCAGCAGTTAGCATAGTGCCTGGCACCATAGTAAGTACTCAATTAATCTTTATTGATGGATAGATTTATTGAATAAGTGCCTATTGACTGACTTCTCTTTCAGAGGGGGTGAAGCTCAACCTTACAAGCTATGAACTACCCCCCACTGAACTTCTGAAACTTCCTCTAGCTCTTGAGATGCTATCTTGGAGTTAGGGACTTAAGGTTCTTGGAGTTTGCTAAGCAGAAATGACTTCTCTTCTAGTGAGTGCCTGTTTATTGACCCTGGCCTTAAAGCATCTGTTTAGTCTGAGACTGCCTCTGACCTTCCTGTTTTTTTCCTCTAGGCAAAACCCATTTATGGTGGCTGGCTGCTTCTTGCTCCAGAAGGGACTGATTTTGATAATCCTGTGCACAGGTCTCGGGTAAGGAAAAAATTGTGGTTCTTTTCCTTTGCATATTAAAACTCATTTTTCGAAATGGCTCCTTAACCTTAACTTGTTAGACTAGAAAATCAAGGGAGGATTTTGAAGTTTGTGAATAAGAGCAGAGTAAAGAAGAAATCTGGATAGGTGAAATACCCATTATAGGGTTTAGGACTTCACAGAAAGGGTTTCTTTTAGTATAGGACCCTTAAGAAAAGGGCCCAGTGGGTAATCATCTGCTAGTCTTCTGGACTGATCTGCCCTGGAGAAAATAGAGTTGGAGACTAAAAGCAGAAAGAAATTATGAAAGTGTGTTTTTTGTAATTGTGATTGTAAAAGTTTTTAGCAAATCAAACCCTAATCTTCTTCCAGACCTTCCACTTAAAAACAAATTAATTCCCTGAGATTTTAGAAACAGGTCCATCAACATCTGCTTCCCTCATGTGCTCTACGAGCTGCTTGTTGATGTCATGACATCAGAGTGGTCTTTTCATAATGTCATGGGTGCTCTCAGCGTAGTCAAGCATGACAAGGAAAAGGAAGAGGAACTAAAAAAACATGGTTCCCAGCCAGTGGTTTGTTCTTTTGTCAGGAAGCCTTTTTGGAGCTGACAGCATCACACAAACCTTTTGTTTTTCATGTGTTTTTGCCTCCTTTTGGCACTGCCTCTTTACCCTGAAGAGTGGTTCCAGTCCTCTAGCCTTCCTGTGGGCTACCCGGCCCTTTCTGTTCAATTCCTATGACCTGCCCTTCCAATCCTGAATTTTAGGCTGTCTTTTCAGTAGTATCTTCTAGCCCTTGGGATCCGGAATGTCCTTTTAAGTTTTGAAAATTTCTAGAACTTAGATCCTCTTCGACAAGGACCATTAGAAATGAGGGGAGGTAACAAAGTTAATATAATCCAGTTTCCTAGGACTTTCATCCATAAAACCGCTGTCTCCTAAGGATAACTCCAGAATTTATGCTGCAACATGTTTCTGTGTTTTGGGAGTGTCCCAGGGCCAAGAAGGACTTTTCTGACCCTCTTCCTCTGAAGATGGTCCTGAAGCACTGATTCATCTATAATGTGGCCCAGTGGCTTGGAACTTGAAGATTGTGAGGTCCCCATGTCCAGCTGTTTCCCAACATGTGGGAGCCTATGCTGTATAGTTGGTATTTTTTGGTTTTTGTTTTGTTTTGTTTTTAAAAAACCAGCCTGCCTGTGACTGGGCTTGTCATAGCTATAGAATGTTGGAGTTGGAAAGGACTTTGGAAATCATTTAGACCCACTCTTTCATTTTACAGAGGAGGAAACTGAGGCCTAGAGAGGGGAAAAGGCATTCAGGTTCACATTTAAGTGACAGGCTCTTAGTTGTGGAGAATGTAAGCCCTCTAAAAGGAAGGACTGCATTAATTTTTAGTATTTTTAGTGCCTAGTACAGTGGCTGGTGCTCAGGTATAATAAATGCTTGTTGACTTGAATTAGCCTTTCTCCCAAGCGCCTCTTAATTTTGTAGCTTGTAACATTTGACCTTATTGTCTGTCCAGGATTGGTGGAGGTAGAGAAGATTCTTTCTCTGGGGCCAGAACTCCATTGATAGGTCACCCCCCTGGATCCTTTAGGCAGAGGAATACCACTGTTTTGGTTTACTCTTTGATATTTTGGTCATTACAGCTTCAGTTAATGCCATATTCTTCCTTTCTCTTCTCCCTAACCTCCCTGCCCCAGCTCTGGTCCTTTGCTCCTGTTCCCTGCTTGAGATCTCCCATGGGACCTTAATTTTGATGGAAATTCCCTGGAGCATCCCATCTCAGATATTTCTCAGGTTATTAGCCTTATAACTTCTAGAGTATCTCTAGAGTGGTTCTCAGTTACCTGGCATCTTTGTAGTTGCCCCATGAGCTAGTCAGATGAGAGATTTAGGCTCCTTGGAAAGGCCAGACTTCTTTTTTAACATTTTTTTATTTTTTAGGCTGTTGGGGTTAAGTGACTTGCCCAGGGTCACATAGCTAGTAAGTGTCAAGTGTCTGGTCTGAGGCTGGATTTGAACTCAGGTCCTCCTGACAACGGGGCTGGTGCTGTATCCACTGCACCACCTAGCTGCCCCTCAGCCAGGTTTCTTTTATGGAAAACATGATGAAGAAAGAGAGGTCTTTTCCCCCTGGGTATATGTCATAATTCCAGCTATGGTTAATAAGTGCTGATATTCTCTCTGCCTTCTACTTGGTGAAAAAGTAATACTTGGCAGGCCAGGCTGGGATTTACACTGGTACAGACTCCCCCATTTCTGTTGAGGAATTCATTCTTCCAGTTATCCAGGTTTGTGACGCTGGGTGAATCTCAGGTTAGAGTTTAAATTGACCCTCCCTATCCCTCACCCCACCTATCCAGTTACCAAGTCTTATTTAATTCTCGTTCTACAACATCTCTTATATCTCTCCCCCTTTTTCCACTTACATAGTTATCACCTCAATTCAGGCCATTTTCACCTTTTTCCTGAACTACTAAAACAGCAATTTATCTCCTTGCCTCCAGTGTCCCCTCTCTCGTCCAATCTGGAAATGGAACTGGGGAAGTAGTGCATTCCAAGAAAGGGAAAAAAGCTTGTAGGAGTACATGGAGTAAAAAAATGGTGTTATCAAATTCGTGGAGCAGGCATAACATTTTTGAGGGGGATTATTATGAAATAAGGCTGGAAAAATAGTAAGAAACCAGATAGTGGAGGGCATCAAATGCCAGTCGGAGGCAATACCTCTAATGTCTCCTCTCCAATCTGTCCTTCCTTCAGCTGCTAAAGTAATTTTCCTGAGACATGTTGCTGACCAAGTCACTTACTTCACTGCTCAAAAGTTTCAGTGGCTCCCTATTGCCTCTATGATAAAATAGGATCTCCTCAGTCTGGCATTTGAGGCGTTCCACCCTCTGCTTCCTTACTTCTTTTTTCTGACTGTTTCTTACTACTCATTTCATAATAATCTCTTTTACAAACTTTATGTCCCATCCAAGAATTTGGTAACTCCATGTACGACAAGATTTTTCCCTTTCCTGGAATGGAATTCTTTTTTCAAAGTTCATTCTTTCCTAATCCCCCCGTTGCTAGGAATTTTCTTTTCTCTATTTGACTTGTATTTGATATCTCCTTAGTAGAAAGTGAGCTCTTGAGGGCAGGAATCATGTCATTTTTGTCTTTGTAATCTCCATGTTTGTACAGCACCTTGTGCATAGTAAATAGTTAAAATTTGTTGAATTGAATGACTGGTGTCCATGTATGGAGAGAGTAGAGACAGTTGATGATTACATCTCAGAATTACACTGTGACCAGCAAAGGAAAGATCCAACTTTGGGGTTTGCTTAGCCAGAGATCCCCTCAGCATTGGTTCATAGGACAAAATGAGCTTCCATTCGGTTTCTCTGCCTAATGTTGGGTGGTCTAATCTGAAGGCCCAAGGCCCCAAGCTCAGAACCTTCCTAATCACCCACTCTCCATCCTCTTTCTAGAAATGGCAGCGGAGATTCTTCATCCTCTATGAACACGGACTTCTGCGCTATGCTTTGGATGAAATGGTAAGCAACCTTTTTATTTTTAAGCTTTCCCCTTATATATATATGTGTGTGTGTGTGTGTGTGTGTGTTGTGTGTGTGTGTGTGTGTGTGTGTGTGTGTGTGTGTATTTTTTTTTTGCCCCTCTCCTTATTGATGAGACTACACCTTTGGGTTGTGTCTTGACCCAACTACAATGGGTTATTGTCACTGGTTGCTCTTTGGTTCGATGTGAAAAGCTTATGGCATTGGATAGGAAGTTCTTGGGTTTGATGTAGGTCTTAGGTTGGAAGGGTCTTATTCAGAGGTCATGGGGCTGAGAACAAAGTCCAAGAGAAAACCTCTTCTATCTAAGTGCTGATAAGCTTCTAGGTTCCACCAGAGCATGTCCAGGTAGAGAAGAGCTAAGAGTCAGAAGTTTACTTCATTTACATCTAAGAATTGAGCCTTCTTTGGAGTTTGTCTTGTAGCTTTGAGCTCTGGGTGATAAGCTGAAATTAAGGAATGCTGAATTTAAGCACGTTCATTGGTCTGGATGGGGATTAGTGTCTTCCCTATCTCAAAATCATTATTTGTCCTTTTTGCCTTAAGGTTTTCTAGGCCTTACTGAGCTGAGAGAAAGTCGGTGTATGTGGGGACTTTGGAGGAGGTAGTGGGCTGGTGGTCAGTATGTCCCTAGTCATACTGATATGATTGCTCCGCCAGTGACAGAAATACCTTTCTTCTCTGATATTTGGGGGCCCCCCCACCTGTTTTCCTTTGGGAACTGGGCCAGTAGGTGCTATTGTCATGTGATGCCCATCCCCACCCCCCACTCCCCATCAGGCCTCTTTTGGTAATGGTTGGGGGAAAAAACCAACAGCTCAAAAACCTATGATGTGAGCATAGTGCGACATAATTGTCTGTTGAGAAATGTCATAGGTGAAGATTTTAGAGAAACTTTAGATTTGTATGAACCGATACAGTGAAATAAACAGAAATAAGGGAACAACATTCACAGAGATTATAATACATAAATGAAAAAAATCAGCTTCCTTTTTATTGAAGTAATTTTCAAAACCTAGTGCAGGAAGGTCCTGAAGAATAGATAATAAAATGTATCTCCATCTAAGAGAGGGAAGGACTGTTAGGGCAGAATGTTGCATACATTGTCTATCAAAAGCAGTCACTGAATGAGAGTTGTCTTTGTCACAAGGGAGGGTTTAATCTGGACAGGGAAAGTCTTATTTTTCCCTTAGGAATGAGCAAGACTTAAACATCAAAGACATCAATAAAACTTTTTTTTTTTTGGCTAGGCAGTGGGGATAAGTGACTTGCCCAGGGTCACACAGCTAGTAAGTGTTATGTGTCTGAGGTTGGATTTGAACTCAGGTCCTCCTGCATCCAGGACTGGTGCTCTATCCACTGTACCACCTAGCTGCCCCAATAAAACATGTTTTTTAAAAAAAATCAGGTCCCCTTCCTCTAGAATACTCAGGTTGAACAGAATTGTTCCTTTCTCTTTCCCCTCTCTCCAACCTTTATTCTGTTAGCCTGGTCAGCTTCCCTTTCAGTTTGAAGCCTGGCCTTTGGGAAGGGTTCGAGGCTAGGTTATTCTCTTTCTGATGTATATGTGGAAGGAGAAGAGGGGGACAAATGGAAGAATCGTTCAACCAGTCCAAGCAGTTCAGTAAGAATTGATTAAGTACTTAACTGAGTACCAGGCAGTATGGTAATTGCTGGAGATAACATAATAAGAATTAAACAGTCCCTGCCCACAAGGAGTTTATATTCCTCTGGGGAGGCAATATATATCCCTGTATAAGATAGGCAGAACTCTTGCCTAGCTAAAGTTCCTTGTTTAGCACTATAGATATAAAATTATAGAGGAAGGAGTAACCTTTAAAGATCACTTGGTACAACCATATCATTTAAAAAAAAATCATTGCCCTTTTTATATCATAAGTCTTTTAGAAAAATAAATTGTTTTAAAATTTGTGGGAGTAAGTGGCGCAGCACCCACATAATCTGGAAAATTTGCATAAAATTTTTTGGCCCTTCCTTTGAACCAGAGAAGAATTCTTTATTATTGGCCCTTCCTTCATACCAGGGAAGAATTATTTATTATTATGGTATTAAAAGGTAAAATATCTTGATATTATTTACTGCTATACACATATTTTATGCATTTCTGAATTTCTAAACTTTTTCCTGTTGTCTTCTGGTCTTTGTGTGTCATCTGTGGTTTCTGCAAAACTTCAAAATTCCTGTTTAATTTCTTATGCCGACCCTCCGTATATTGAAAACGGGATGGGAAAGTTGCGATGTGGAAGAGATAACTGTATTTTATTTTCCCCCACTTACCTGTAGAGACAATTTTAAACATTCCTTTTAAAAAATTTTCATCATAAGTATTTACCTTTTTACTTCCCCTCCTCCCATGGAACATAATAGGAAAAAAATTAAGCAAAACCAAACACTCCATCAACCACATCTGGCAGTATATATAGCATTCCTACCCATAGGTCCCACCTCTATAATGAAAATATGTTTCATCATGTATTCTTCAGGGCCAAGATTGGTTGTTACAACACAACCCCCTCATTTTTCAACTTAGAGCAGCAGGTTTCAAAGTGTAGATGAAGGGCTGCTGATGAGTGTGCAGGAATCTTCCAGCTTCCTTCTGTTCTTTGTGCATTTTAAAAAAATGTTTCAGTGACCCTCCTCCTCCTCCTCCTCCTAATTACCATAACAGTCCTCTCCCAATTTATCCCAATTTAGTAGTATTTAGAGTAGTATTACTTGTTCATTCCACTCATGGAAATCTTGAATGAGTTGGGTTTTGTCCTTGGCTTGTCATGTTTATAAATGAGTTACTTTGCTGATGCTGTTCAGTGTTTCATATCTCTTCATTGGCTGCTAATTCCCACTAATGTCATTCTTCCCATGTGCCTGCTGAGTGTTTCTAGTGGCAGTCAGGAGCCTGGGGTGAGGGGGGGGTATCGAGGATGCCCATTGACCAAAAAATAAAAGTTTGAGAATTATTGACTTAGGGAGGAGGGCAGTGAGAGAGGGAATGTGCTCCAGTTAGTACAGGATTTATGTTGTAGTTAAGGAACCTGGAAAACAAATTCTTTGGTTCATTATCCCTCTGGTAAAAAGGAATCTGAGCTTGTCAGACCCTTGGCTCTGTGTGTGTGTGTGTGTGGTGTGTTGTGTGTGTGTGTGGTGTGTGTGTGTGTGTCCTGCTGACATTTTTTCAGAGTGTGGCATTGCTTTTAGTTTGAGGCCCAGCCTCCTAAACTGCTTTGAGATTTCCTTTTGTCTAACCAGGGCTGGCCTTTGCTTCAGGTCAGCCACAGTTTCATCGTTCCAGAAAGGGTCAGGGAGGGTCTTTAGAGCCATTTCTTTGTATGTGTGTGTATTATTGCCGACAAAGGTGTTTACTGCCCTTCTTAAAGATGACAGATTCCCTTAGAAACCTGTTATTTTGGTTAAGAAGGCTTTCCCTAAGTCTGTCCTAAATCCATCCAAATGGTTTAGTCTCTCTGCCTTTGCACTTTCCATGTCTGATGTTCGCTTTTGTCTCTTGGGCTCAGTTGCATGATCATAGGGTGGGGAGCTGCTCCAAAAGGCTTTTGTGATGCCGAGCACGTAGCACCACAACCCAAGAACCTTGTTTCTGGAGTTGAACCCAAGTCTTCTAAATAATTGAGGTTGCTCAGCAAGGAACACCGGCACCCTGTGATCAATTTTTAGTCTCCCAGCAACCTGGACAATTGCTGGGATGTTATTTCATGTCCAGCCAGGATGGAGAAGAGACTCTTTGCCAGCCACGTGGATGAAGAAGAGGAGCCCTTAGAACCACCTATGGCTAAAAAGGAAAGAAAAGAGGGAATATTGGGGCCAGGTCACATAGTGGATTTCCATCCCTCTGTAATTAAAAAAAAAAACACCAACCTTTGTTTATTGGAGGCTATTACTTGGCTCTTGACCTTTTCTAGGAGTTGAAAAGGCTAACCTGGGGAGAGTGCCGGGGGATGAAAGAGAAGAAGCGGGTTGTTCCCTCCCCTCCCCCAATTCCCTGGTTGTCCATCTAATTATCATTTTTTGTGATTATACCTGATACTGTGAAGATGCTCTAATATACCCTAAAATATTTATATGGTCCATTAGAGTTGTGTTCAAATCATTGGTTAGGGCTGGAAAGACATATGGTTTATATTCCATCCAGAAAAGGGGTTTTCTGGGGTTGTTCTTTGAACATTGGAAACGGTTTGACTAAGGAGAGATGGGACTTAAATAGGGACAGATTTTAGGAGGAGGGGGGAATGTGGCTCTTTTGTTGGTTTTTAGGTAATTGGGGTTAAGTGACTTGCTTAGGGTCACACAGCTAGTAGATATCTGAGGCCAGATTTGAACTCGGGTCCTCCTCCTCACTCCAGGGCTGGTATTCTATCCACTGTGCCGTCAGCTGCCATGGAATGTGTTCTTCAAAAGCAAAAGAATGAATTAGAATAGGCCCAAGCTTACCACTGTCTCCCCTGAATTTATTTGTGAAGGTGTGTGTGTGTGGGAGAGCAAGAGAGCAGGATAGGAAATGAAGAAAATTGTGACAAAATTTTATAATTGTTAGGAAGTGTGGCAGGTCATTGAAAGGAAACATCAATTCAGACTTGACATTAGGGCAAATGATCTCTCACCTGGAAGTTTAACAGAAGGGCCAATCAGCAAATACTGATAACCATGTTTTAGGCACAGGTTGGGCCATAGCTACTTACTGTAGAAGTCCTTTGGAACTGTGGGATTTTGTGAGTGCCTGTCTTGCATAAGGCACCTTGCCTGAGAGAGAAGTTCACGTTAATGAGAATATAATCCTATACCAGTGAGTTGATAGGTGCCAAGTGAGATGAGTACAGGCATTACATCAGAGATATTGCAGGTTCGGTTTCAGACCACTGCAATAAAGCAAAAAGTGTAATAAAGCAAGTCACACAAATATTTTGGTTTCCCAGTGCATATAAAAGTTATATTTACACTGTACTGTAGCATATTAGGTGTGCAGTAGTCTTCTGTCTAAAAAAAGTACATACTGTAATTTAATAATGCTTGATTGCTAAAAAAAAATGCTAACTATCGTCTGAGCCTTCAGTAGTTCTAATCTTTTTGTTGATGGAGGCTCTTGCCTCAATGTTGATGATTACTGACTGATCAGGATGGTGGATGCCAAAGATTGGGGTGGCTGTGGCAATTTCTTAAAATAAGGCAACTGCAAAGTTTGCCCCATTGATTGACTCTTCCTTTCACTTGAACACTTAGAGGCCATTGTAGGGTTATTAGTTGGCCTAATTTCAACAGAGAGGCCTGAGGAGGGGGAGAGAGATGGAAAAGGCCAGTTGGTAGAGCAGTCAGAACACACGCAACATTTACTGATTAAATTGGCTGTTATGGGTGCAGGTCATGGCTCCCCAAAGCAATGATGATAGGAACATCAAAGATCACCAGAACAGATATAATAATAACGAAAAAGTTTGAAACATTACGAGAATTGCCAAGATGTGACAAAAAATGATGCAAGCACATGCTGTTGGAAAAAAGATGGCGATAGACTTGCTCCATGCAGGGTTGCCACAAACCTTCAATGTGTAAGAAACATGATATCTGTGGAGCACAATAAAGCAAAGAGCAATAAATAGATATATGCTTGTACAGTTAAGCACTGAGGAATAGAAGCCAGTCATGATTGTGGAAACAGCGTTCATTTGGTTTGGACTTAGGGGCTCTCAATTCCAATCCCAGCTAGTCTGTTTATTAATTTTTTAGGTAAACCACTTCTCCTTCCTAGGCCTCAGTTTCCTAATTTGTAAAATGAGAGGTTTGGATTATGTGATCTCTAAAGATCTCTCTGAGTTCAAAATGCTAGTATCTTATGAGATCGAAGGAGAGGATTGGGATAGTTGGGTACACTCCACCATCTTGATCATTCCCCTCTGACCTGTGAAAGATTCTGGGCTTTTCAATATTTACCTTTTTAAAAAAATTGTTTTATTTGAACTTAACAAACATTCCTCCCCCATGAGCATTTATTCCATACAGTTTACTTTTTTTAAAAGTATATAATAAATTCAACACATCTAAATTGTCCAGTTTATCTCTGCATCCTTCTGTTCTCTGTCCACTTTAAAAAATGTTTCAATGTCCCTCTTCTTTTTCCTCCTTTGTCTTTTTTTTTTATTATTAACTTAGGAGCCTCTCTTAAAATGGACAAACAAAAATCAGGCAACTGAAAAAGAAAATGGAAGAGTGTCTCTGTTATGGGCCCTCTCTCTGCTTTCCCCCCCCCTCCTCTCTCTTCCTAAACTCTTTCACTTTGTGGCCTCATCACTTCTCACAGGTTTAATTATTTCTCCTCAGATGACTCTGAGATCTGTATACCTTGTCATTCTCTTTCCTAAGCTTTATTCCCACATCACAAACTATCTACTGGATATTTTGAAGTGTATGTCTTTTTAGGTGTCTAAAGTGTAGCATGTCCAAAAGTGTGGAGAGAGAAGAAAAGAGACAGGGACCCATCATAGGGACCTGGGGTGGATAAAGGTGTCCAATAAGGGAGACTGAGGAAAGGTCAGACACATAGGAGAACCAGGATAACCCAGAAAGAAGAGGGTGCATAGTTACTAGTTTCAAAGGCTACCGAGAGATCTACAATTGAGAAGAGGCCATTAAATTTGGTGATTAAGAGATCATTGAGGCAGCTATGTGGTGCAATGGATAGAGTACTGGCCCTGGAGTCAGGAGGACCTGAGTTCAAATCTAGCCTCAGCCCATAACACTTATTAGCTATGTGACTCTAGGCAAGTCATTTAACCCCAATTGCCTCACCCCCCCCCAAAAAAAAAAAGGTTTAAACCTTTGTAGGAGGATTTCACGGTTCAGAGCTGCCACCTTGGAGATCAGACTTATTAGTGCACCCTGCCCATCACTGCTTAATCTGCAAAAATGTCTGACAAACCACATATGGCTGAGATTCAGAAATTTGATAAGTCTAAATTGAAGAAGACTAAAATACAACAGAAAAACCCACTGCCTTCAAAAGAAACAATTTAACAGGAGAAGTAGGCAGGTGAATTGTAATGAAATCTGCCTTGCCAATATGCACTGTACATTCCATAAGCATTGCCTTCTTAATTTTGCTTCTTTTAGCTGTTTAACTATGTAAAATGCAAAGAGGTTAGATAAAGTTTAAATGACTCTGCTGTCCCTTTCAACATCAAAAGAGTAAGGAACTACTGACATTGAATTGAATGAAGGCCGACCCAGTTCCCTCTTTCCATCTGCCTGTCATGGCTAGTTTAGGTCCTGGTGGCATTAAAAAAAATTTTTTTTTTTATAAAAGAGCTTGCATGTTGGTGAAAAGAACCTGAGTGAGACTATAGTAAGTCTAGTTAACAGTAAAATGCAAAGCTGTACCAAGGTCCTGGCAAGCTGTAAAATGCAGTTAATCAGAGTGCCATTTTTTTTTGTTCAAATGATTTTAATTATTGGAATGCACAGTTTTTAAAATATGCAACTAAAAAGGTTTAAAACCTGAAAAAAAAGATCATTGGTAACTTTCAAAGAATAGTTTCAGTTGGATGATAAAATTGGAAGTGATATTTATAGAGAATTTCCAAGAGAATAAGAGGGAAGGAAGTGGCGTCACAGATATGATGGTTTTCTCAAGGAGTTTGCCTGAGAAAAGTCAGTTATCCACTGAATCTTTTCATTTTGTTTTTTTAAAAAACAATATTTCATATCCATTCTCTTTTTTCTCCCCACATGTCATTATCCTAGTACAGGTCCTTGTCCCTCATCTTGACTATTATAATATTGTCCTATTTGATCTCCTTATCTTAATTCTCTCCCCGCTTCGTTCTGTCCTCTTCAGACCAAAGGCCAAAGCTTGGCCATGTCACCTTCTACCCAAGGCTCCATATTAGAATTAAATACAAATGCTTTATATGATGTTTAAAGGTCTTCATGACTTAGCTTCGTCCTACTTTACATCTTTGTACACATTACCCCTGTCCACCCACTCAATGATCCAGCCATACTGGCCTGATTTCTATTCCTTGACTGAATGCTCTGCTTCTAAACCTCTGCCTCTGAGAAGCCCTGGTTCCTCTCAAGACTCAGCCCAACTGCCACCTTCTACATGAGCATTCAACTTCTGGTGCCCTCTATCCCCAAATTGGCTTGTAATCATTTTGTGTGTATTTCCTCTGTACCTTTTGTGTCTGGTAGGAATGCAGGTTCCTTGAGGGTAGGGATGATTTCACTTTTATCTTTGTTTGCCTGACACTTAGCATAATGCCCACCACATTGTAGGATCTGAATAAATGATTCTTCATTGATTTACATGAATACATTTGTGTTAAAGTTTAATGTTATATACTCATACCTATGAACTGCAATATGGCAGATTACCCTGTGGAAGATCTTATTAGTTATATCCAGCCTGTTGGCAAATGATCATGGTGTAAATGGGTTATTTGGCCTCTGAAGAAGTGTTCTAGCCACATGTTGTGCAATTTATTCTGCAGGATTTGGGGACTGGAGTGGTGTTCTAGAACAAGCAATCATAGGTATTTTCTTTTCAAGACATCTCTCTGATCCTGCCACTTTGGAAACATTTTTTCCCCATAAATTGGCTGCTTTGTTCCTGTGTGTGTACGAGTGTAAGAAAGAAGCTGTTTCATCTAAAAAAAAGAAAGATTTCCCAAGCTGGAAACAAAATTAAGATGGGTTTAGTCCAGCCTTACTAGTTACTAGGAACTTGCGAAATTTGGTGAGGTGATAGTTATTTTGGCTAAGTGGGCTAATGAGCTCAAGGACCAGATGGATCCAACTACCCATCCCCTCCTCTGTATGCTAGTTTCTTCCACAGTAAAGTGTAGTCTCTGTAAAATGTTAATATTTTTATTGTTTTGGGACTAGTGTAGAGTTAAGGCAGATTGTAGTTAATAGGCAGTGTGTCATAATGAATTGGATGCTGGATTCAGAGTAAGGAAGACCTGGGTTTGTATCCCTTCTCAGACTTTAGTGGTATGACTTGGGGAAGTTGTCCAACATCGTGAGCCTCAGTTTTCCTCGTGTAAAATGGGGCTAATAATAGTGCCTGCCCTACAACATTGTTGTTAGGGTCAAAGTAACGTAAACTTCTTGGCAGATCTTCAAGGGACACAGACATAGATACATATGCTTTTTCATATATGTATGTATATATATATACACACATGTACATATATATATGTGTGTGTGTGTGTGTGTGTGTGTGTGTGTGTGTGTATGCGTGTGTATGCCAGTGGTTATTGTTTTTAGGTAGAGAGCTTCACCAAAAAGAGGTTTTAAATTTGGGGATGAAGTAGTAATTTCAGGTGCCCCAGTGCTGAAGCAAGGGAGTAGAAGGCAAATTTCTTCAGCTGAGCCTTTGAAGACCTCATATTTCCCACTGAACTTGGCCCCATGAACTGGGTTTGTAGGACAGCCTGGCCCCTCCCAGCCCTGTTTTACAAGCGCTCTCCCTTATGGGAGAGAAAGAGAGAACAGATTCCCTGATGTTCCTAAACTGTGTCAGCTCTGGGACAGCCTGACTCTGTCCCACCTGGAAAACCTATAGAGGAGCCATTTTGAGCAGGGAGGCCTTGGTCTTGAGGTGGGAGGTGGGGGTGGGGAGAGAGATGGAAGAAGGAGATTTGTAACTATTGAAGCAGATTATGTTATCAGAGAGTTAGGAGCCAGGACAAGCTGATCTTTCACTTTGGGTATTTGTTTTTCTCCTCCCTAGCTAAGCCCTTGACTGCAAGGTCAGATAATGTTTGTAGGATTTTTTTCGGAGAGAGGGAGAACTGTTTACACATTGGAGGTCTCTACATCAGCTCCTCTTCTAGATGGATGTTGTGGAAAAGGGTAACGTTAAAGCTGTTGCAGACAGTAAGCTAGGAGGAGAGGGTGGAGTGTGGGTGGACTTCATAGGTTTGAAACACACAGCAAATCTATTCCACTGTGAGCTTCCTGACCCATGTGCTTCATGGAGAGGACAGTAAGGAAATAAAAGCTTTAGTCTTGAACTGTGCTACTAACTGTGTGATATCGAATCGGTCACTTCATTTCTCTCCAGATCTTACTCTTCATTTTTAAGGAGTGAGTTTGAGCAAGTGGTCTTTAAGGTCCCTTCCACCTTTGAGGTTCAAGGATTCTAAAAGTCTGCAGTTGGGGCAGAGCCAAGATGGCGGAGTGAAAGCAGTGACTTGCTTGAGCTCTCCTCCAAACCCCTCCAAATACTCATAAAAAATGGCTCTAAACAAATTCTGAAGCAGAAGAACCCACAAAAAGAGTGAAACAAATTTCCAGCCCAAGACAACCTGGATGATTGATCAGAAAGCTGTATCGTGCTGGGCTGGGAGTGCAGTGCAGTGCGGCGTGGGCACGCAGGCTGCAGCAAACCTGGAGTAGGCCTCAGAGGACTGAATCTAGGGCAGCTGTGGAGGTTTCCAGACTCCTCAATCCACCAATGCTAAAGACAACTTAGAAGGTCAGTGGGAAAAGTCTGTTTCTGTCAGTGCTGAGAAAGGAAGGTGGGGTCTCAGCTCCATTCCCCAAGATCTTGGGGGGGGGAGGGGGCAGCTGCTTCCCAAGCTTCCAGCCCACAGACTGAGGGGGAATCCAGTGGCTGATCAGAGAGGGATTGCAGGGATCTCTTTGCCAGTGCTGAGGCAGGAATCTTTTGCTTTGCCTGTATTTGGATCTAGGCCACAGTTCTGGGCGGAGGTGCTGGGGTGAGGAGGAGCGCTGGCTTGGTGGAGCTTGTAGTGGCTGTAGAGAGGAACCCCTCCTAACAGTTACAGGACAGAAAGGAGTACTTGTAGTCACAGGCCAGGAAAGGAGTAAACACCTCGCCCCTTATCATACCACCTTGGAAGAACTGAAAATTTACACGTCCCTACAAGTATCTCTGAAAACAGCTGTACAACCCCCCTGCCCCCCAAGCTTGGGATAGTACATTCTCCGCATTGGAAGCAGATTCGTACCTTAACAAAGAGTTTAAAACTGAAGTAATTGGCCAGGATTGAGCAAGCAGTGCAAAAAGAGTCAGACTATATTATCTTACTTTGGTGAAAAAGAAGATCAAAATATACAACCAGAAGAAGACAACAAAGTCAAAGCTCCTACATCCAAAGCCTCCAAGAAAAATATGAATCAGTCCCAGGCCTTGGAAGAGCTCAAAAGGGATCTTGAGAAGCAAGTAAGGGAAGTAGAGGAAAAACTGAGAGTGATGCAAGAAAATCACAAAAAACAAGTCAACAGCTTGCTAAAGGAGACCCAAAAAAAACTGAAAAAAATAACACCTTAAAAAATAGCCTGACCCAAATGGCAAAAGAGGTCCAAAAAGCCAATGAGGAGAAAATGCCCTAAAAAAAAATTGGCCAAATGGAAAAGGAAGTCCAAAAGCTTGCTGAAGAAAATACTTCCTTAAAAATTAGAATAGAGCAATTGGAAGATAGTGACTTTATGAGAAATCACGACACAGTAGAACAAATCCAAAAGAATGAAAAATTAGAAAACAATGTGAAATATCTCATTGGAAAAACAACTGACCTGGAAAATAGATCCAGGAGAGAGAATTTAAAAATTATTGGACTATCTGAAAGCCATGATCAAAAAAAGAGCCTAGACATCATCTTTCAAGAAATTATCAAGGAAAACTGCCCTGATATATTAGAACCAGAGGGCAAAATAGAAATTGAAAGAATCCACAGATCTCCTCCTGAAAGAGATCCCCAAAGGAAAACTCCTAGGAATATTATAGCCAAATTCCAGAGTTCCCAGGTCAAGGAGAAAATATTACAAGCTGCCAGAAGGAAACAGTTCAAGTACTGTGGAAACACAATCAGGATAACACAAGATTTAGCAGTTTCTACATTAAAGGACCGCAGGGCATGGAATATAATATTCCGGAGGGCAAAGGAGATAGGATTACAACCAAGAATCACCTACCCAGCAAAACTGAGTATAATCCTTAGGGGAAAAAATGGTCATTGAGTGAAATAGAGGACTTTCAAGCATTCTTGATGAAAAGACCAGAGCTGAATAGAAAATTTGACTTTCAAATACAGGACTCAAGTGGAACATGAAGAGGTAAACAGGAAAGAGAAATCATAAGAGACTTATTAAGATTGAACTGTTTATGTTCCTTCGTGGAAAGATGATATGTATAAATCAAGAGACCTTTGTCAGTATTAGGGTAGTTGGAGGAAAAAAATTATATGTATGTATATATAGATACACACTAGACTCAGTTTTTTCATCTGTAAAATGAGGATGGTAATATTTGTACTACTGGTGTTTGGCAAAGAAAGTTCTTTGTAAGTCTTAAGGTGTTGTATGTATTTGAGGAATTATTGATATCATCATTACTATTATTCTTATTCAACATTGCTAGAGTTTATTTTGTGCAAGCACAAGGGAAGAGCCCAGTTGTGATTTGGATATTTAAAATGAATCAAATTCCCTCTTCTTTGTTGTTGCTCAGTTGTGTCCAACTTTTTGTGACCCCATTTGGGTTTTTTTTGGCACGGATACTGGAATAGTTTGCCATTTCTTTCTCCAGCTCATTTTACAGATGAGTAATGAGGCAGACAGAGTTTAAGTGACTTGCCCAGGGTCACAAAGGCAGTAAGTGTCTGAGGCTGGATTTGAACTCACTAAGATGAATCTTTCTGATTCCAAGCTCAGTGCTCTATCCATTGCATCACCTAGTTGCCACTCCTTTACTTTACCCTAAACAATCATTTCAGGACAGCTCTACTTGAAACCTCCCTTTGTGCGCTGCCCACACAAACCCAATGATGCCTACGTTAACAGTTTCCCTATTATGCAAAGAAATTATACATATGACATGACAGACAACACCCACCACTGAAAGGATGCCAGAAATGTAATGATGTGAGCTATATGTAAAGCAGCTGGTGTCCAAACAACTTAGGACCTTAGGAACAGGACGTAGAACTGTTTGGATCAGGCTTGACCAGTCTATGTAACTATTTATAGCCCTTGTTTTCTCCTTTCACCTCTCCCTTTTCTCTGAACATTGCTTGTGTTAAATGTCTGTCTGCCTAGATGTATATTCAGGTTGGAGGAGAGAGGTGAACATCAACCACTCAGGTAGCATTTGGCTTGATGGAGAGAAAGTGGTTTTAATGCCTTACTTGCAAATCTTTGAGTTTTCAGTGTGCTAATTTAAAAAAAAAAGCCTCCCATCTTTCTGTCCCGATTGGGATTGTGATCTTGTAAAGTCTGGTAGATGGCACAGTTAGCACTGAGGTTGGAATCAGTGACTGATGGACCCCTTGGATCTGGTTCTATGGAGAGAAAAGACCATTGAGATTGTGGCATAAGATAACTTTTCTATTGGAAAGAAAGCAGAAAGCTGAGGTAATCCTGCTTCTGCATTATCCTTTGAATTTGCCTAATTCATTCCTGAAGCCAGTGCTGTATTAGAAAATAACCTCTGGTATTCTAGGGTATTAAAAAAAATTCTAATGCCAAGTATCTAGGTATAGATGGTGGTGAAGAAATGATAACTGCTGAAGCAAGAACTGGCTACTCAATAGAGCAGATACTAACTATGGGTTGTAGGCAGGGTGATGTCTCCATGGGGTGTAGTTAGGATGGAATGAGAGAAGCTGAGAGAGAAGGTCCTTAGAGCACCTGTAAGATACTTTTCTATCCTATGCAGAATAAGAGTTCATTGCCTCCAAAGACGTTGAGTCTAGTCTTGATATTAATCCTAAGTGAAAAGTTGCTGTTAGGCTTGGCTAGGCCCCAATGACATATTTGTATTCACTGTGAACTTGCCAGGACATGGAGACACCAAAGGTATATTCTGGATCAGGTGGGCTGGTGGGCAAGGTATTGTAGGTTTGAGCTGTGTAAGAAAAATCTAGATAGAACTTTATCGCTGTAGCTCTAATTGGGACTAATGGAATTCTGTTTGCTTTCCCTCCTTTCCTTCCCCTTGGTTTTATCCTTTACTTTTTCTGTCTGTAAAAGGAAATTTGGCCTAGTTTCTCATTCTAGATAAATATAGTGGAAAGAGTCCCAGATTGGGAGTCAGGAGACTTAGATTCTAGTCTTAATGATCTGAACGACCTTGGCAAAGTCCTTTGTCCTACCACTCTGGGCCTTGTCTGTAAAATGGGAAGATTGAATGAGATGATTCCTAAGGTCCTTTCTAGTTCTAAGAGCTCTGGGAGAACTTTTAGAGAGCTTGCCTTTTCTTCTCTGCAAGAATGGATTCTCATAGGTGAAATTTATCCAGGTCAGAGAATGCATTCTAGTATATGTACTACCCTTTCCCTTATCCTGTCCCCCAGGGACCATACAAGAAGAGTTGAAATTAACCTCAGAGACATTGTTGTCCAGTGCTCAAATTTTACAGATGAGAAAACTGAAGTCCAGAAGAGTGAAGTCATTTAAGGTCACTTTTAAGATACACAGTTTCACTCTCATATACTTTCTGAAATCTTTCAAAGCACTTTTTGTTGGAAATCTGTTTCAAGGCCATTGTTTCAAGTTATAGTTTTTCCCCTTGCTACTGTTACAATAGCTACTTGCTATTGTTTACTGTTGCTCCCACTTGCTACTGTTTTCATTGTCACAAGGTGATGGATGGAAGCTGTATGGTCCTGGGGTGCTGCAGGCAATGATGAAGGGAGGTGGGGGAAAGAGGGTGGGTGGGAGTGTGAGAAAAGACAAGATCAGGGATTTGAACCCAGGTCTTTTGACTCCAAAGATCGCATACTTTCCCCTGTGTCAGGCTGCCTCCCATGCCTTTGAGATGAGTATGGGAGGGTGTGGGCCTGAGGTGAACTTCAGGAATAAATTCTCTCTCTCTCTCTCTCTTTTTTTTTTTTTGGCTAGGCAGTGGAGTTAAGTGACTTGCCCAGGGTACGAATAAATTCTCGATAGAATTTATTTTCTCTTCTGTGTTCTTTGTGTTTCTCTTCAGATGCCAGGTAGAGGTGGTATGGAAGAACTGAAGGAATAGGAAAAGGGAAGTCTTTCAGGGTGTAGGGGCAGGGGGTACAGAGAAGGACGGCCTGTCAAGGAGTGTTCTCTGAAGGTCTTTTCCTATGATCCTTATGGCACAGCCTGTTCTGCTGGCATCTGTTACCCACATGGAGGAAAAGTAAGCGGAGCTTGGGATCATTATCCTTAAGAATTGCTGTGGGTTCTTTCCCTCCCTCTCTGTTTTAGTCATAGCTACAGTCTGGCCCTAACCAGGATTATAATTCAATTTATCTGTTATTTCTTTAATGCTCTATAAAGTAGATTAATTAGGCCTGCAAGCCAGCTCTCCTGATCTGTTTCCTTTCTGTCAAATTATTTGAGTTTCAGTTGTGCCTCTGATGTCACTGGCTGTGTGACATAGAACGAGTTATTTTCCTCTTTAGGCCTCAGTTTCCTCATCTATAAAATGGGTGCATTGGACTAGATAAAAATAGCTGATACTAATTTAGCATTTTGAAGTTTGTTAAGCATTGTCCATACACGTTATCTTATTTGAAGTTCATAGTAAGCTCGTGAGGTTGATATTAAAACACTTTGTTTTTTTATCCTACCAGTGTAAAAAACAGGGACTGAAAGAGATTAAATGAGTTGTCATGGTCTCCCAGCTAGGAGGTATGATTTGATGCCTGGTCTTCTTGGTTTTTAATCTAATAGTTTATCTACTATGCCTTGCTACCTTTCTGGCTCCTTCTAGCTCGAAATCCCATCATGGGACACAAAGACAAGAATGAAACAATTCTTGTCCTCAAACAGTTTATATTCTATTGGATGGAAACAAGATTACATAGAAATTAAGTATAAAATGTATACCAATTAATTTTGCTGGGGACAGCATGAGCAACTTCAAGGGGTGGGGAGTGGGAATTAGTACAGCTTCCTCTATTAAATAGGACTGGGGCTGAACTTTGAAGTGAGCCAGGGATGCTGTGAGGTGGAGGTAAGGAGGGAGAGCATTCTGGGCATGGTGGGCAGCCTGTGTAAAGACATGGGAACAGATAATGGAAGTGCTTGAGGAGCAACAAGCAGGCCAGGTTGGCTGGAACGTAGTGCTAGAAGGTGAGCATTTTATAAAATTAAGTTTTTATTTGTAATGTCAATTTTTTTATATCACCATCATTTCTCCCAAAATCTTCCTCCTGTGTCCAGAGAGCCATCTTATATAACAAATAATAGGTGAAAAACAAGCCAAAGGAAAAGGAGAAAGATTAGCATAATTGATCAATCCATCGAAAAAGTCTGAATATGTGTGCAGCGTACAACACTTGTGGACCTCTCACATCTGCAAAGGGCTTGGGCTTGTGGTAGGGGTATCTTCTCACATCTCTTTCCGGCCATGCTTGTTTTTTATAATTTTACAACACTTACTACTGATTTTTGTACGTGCCTGTGTTTCTTTCCATTTACGTTATTGTAGTCATTGCGTATATTGGCTTTCTTGGCTCTGCTTACTTCACTCCGCATCAGTTCATGTAAATCTTCCCATGCTTCTCTATATTCATCACACACATCTTTTCTTATGGCAAAGTAACGTCCCATTATATTTCTATACCACAATTTATTCAACCATTTCCCAACTGAAGGATATCAACTTTGTTTCCAGTTCTTTGATTTCACACAAAAAAAGGGCTGCTACAAATATTTCAGTGCATATGGGGGATTTTGTCTTATCAGTGGGCCTCCATGGATTATAAGCCTAGTAATGGAAGTGAGAGGGAGCCGCTGGACCTCCTTCAGCAGGGTAGTAACATGGTCAGACTTACTGTTTAGAAATGCCCATTTTTCAGCTTTGTGAAGGATGGACTGGGGAAAGGGGTTGAATTGGAGACCATTTAGAAGGTTTCTGTAGTGGTCCAGATGAGAAACCACAAGGTCCTAAACTAGGAAAATGAGAGATATTGCTGAAGCAGAGGTAATGAAACTTGACAGTTGATTGGAGGTAAGCAGTGCAGGAGACTTAGGGATGACTTTGCAGTTGCCAGCCTGAATGACAGTGGCTCTCACAGTGTGGTCTGAGGACCCCTGAGGGCTTCTTAAGACCCTTTAAGTGCATCCACACTATTTTTATAATAATACTAAGATTTTAAAATTCCAGTTGTGTTAAATAGAGATAAACATTGCTCTGATAAACAAAAACTCTTAAGGGTGATCCTCAATTATTTCTAAGGGTCCCGAGACCAAAAGTTTTGAATGCTGCAGGACTACAAGAATGGCAGTGCTTTAAACAAGAAGGGAAAGATGAGTTGTCTCTGGACATACTGGCAAGTTATCTAGTAGTAGATGCCTGTTTTAGCCAGAGATTTCCTGCTGGCTAATAGGGGAAAAAAAATTAAAATGAAATAGCTGAACCACATGACCCCTAAGTCTTTCCCATCCCTAAAATTATGATACTTTGAACTGCTTTTGCCCTACTTAGCATTCCTGCAATACTGCCTTTTTTTAAAAAAAATCTTTTTTTGTTTTTAAAAGCATTTTATTCACTTAAAAGCATTTATATATTTATTTAAAAGCATTCAAAGTGTTTTCGTGTTATTTTTATTTCCACTGCAGTCTTGTGAGATGGGTAAATCCTCAAATGGAATTAGAATCTAGTTCTTTATCTCCACTCAGAAGACTGCCACCCTGGTTAAAACATTTGTTTCTCAGACTACTGCAGTTGTTTGCCATTTAGTCTTCCTGTTTGAAGTTTCTTTTTTCTCCTTTCAGTCTTCTACTCAGTTGCCCAGATGATGTTCTTAAGGAGTAGGTCTAATCATGTGTTTCTCTTGCTTCCTATAATTCAGTGGTTCCTTTTTAACTTGAATCAAATGTAGACTCCTCTGTTTGTCACTTCACCCTCTTTCCAGGCCAGCTCTCTACATTTCCAGCCTTATTACATATTACCTCCATTCATGTACTTTATGTTATCATTGTGATATTTTGTTTAGACTATACTCTGCTTCCATCTCCATGACCTGGCACTGGCCTTCTCCCATTCCCACAGTGCCCTCTTCCCCTCTGCATTTTAGAAGCCCTTACCTCTTTCAAGAGTTAGATCAAACTCTTCTTTCTTTTTCTTTTTTTTTTTTTTAAGATTAAATGACTTATTCTGACCTGTGTGAAGTACTAACTGGTACCATTTTCTTTTTTTTATTGTTAACAGGATTTTTAAAAATTAATTAATTTATTTTTAGTTTTCAGCATTCATTTCCATAAGCTTTTGAGTTTTAAATTTTCTTCCCCTTCCTTTCTTCCCCTCCCCCCTTCCCAGAGCAGTCTGTTATAGGTTCTACATATACATTTGTATTAAACATATTTTCACATTAGTCATGTTGTAAACAAGAATTAGAAGCAGTGGAAGGAACCACAAGAAAGGAGAAACAAAACAACAACAAAAGAGAGAGTAAATAGTATGCTTCGATCTCAAGCTCTACTTTTCTACCTGAAATATTAATTTCTTCCAGCTATGAGTTCCTTTCCTCCACAAACTACCTTGTATTTGTCTTATATTTATTCTGTATATTTTTGCATATATACATATTGTCTTCCCCAACAGAATATAATCAGTCATTAAACATTAATTTGGTGCCTACTGTGTGCTAGCCACTGTACTAAGAATACAAAAAGAAGCAAAAGACAATCCTTGTCCTCAAGGAACTCACAATCTAATGGAAGAGACAACAAGCAAACAAATAGTACAAACAAACTATATACAGGATAGATAGGAAATACTTAACAGAAAGAAGACACTAGAATTAAGAGGACTTGATAAAGGCTTCCTTTAAAAAATGGGGTTTTAGTTGGGACTGAGGTCAAGGATAATTACATTTTAATCTTTGTATCAGCACCATAACTGAAATGTATTAAGTGGGTAACAAATACTTTTTCATTCATTTATTCCTTACATCAACGCTAGGAGGTAGATGTTATTGTCTCTGGTTTAGGAATTAGAAAACTGAGGCTTGGAGGGCTGACCCAGTGACTGATCCAGCATTATAAAACTGTTCAAATCCCCAAGGTGGGAATTTGAACTCTAGTCTGAGTGCCAACTCTGACACTCTTCCCAGGGCACTGAGCATGTATATAGCTATTTGTGTGGTTGCTATGTATGCATAGATTGTTGAATGCTCCTGTGGCCCAGACAGCAGAAGTAGCTTAGCTGAACAAAAGTAGGAAGCAAAATCAGGCTCAAAAAAGACTAGAAAATTTTTCCCCAAAATTCAATATTAAATCATTTCACTAAAGAGCAGCATCAGATATTATAGGGTATGATGTTTTAAGCTTTTCAAATAGAGTATTGTCTTTAATTATTATCTTTAATCAGTACAGGTAGTAGTCTAGTACTGTACTGTCACCCCCTAGCTAGACATGGCCATGTAGGTGTCCTATTTGTATTTAAAACTCAACATATCCAAGATGCAGTTCACCATATTTTCCCCTAAAAGAGTAAGGTCTTTAAGTTGGCCATTCAAGTGCATATCATTCTTCAGACAACACAGAAAAGTGAGGCACAAAGGGAAGGGACAGGAACAAGCATTTATTAAGTACCTATTATATGCCAGGCACTAGCAACTAACAAATATTATCTCAAAGTAGAGATCCTCTAAATTTTCCAACTTCTGTTGCAGGTACCACCACCACCACCACCACCAGCACCACCACCACCACCACTACCCTTCCAAGTCACCAGACTTGGCAGCTTTGGAGTCATCATTGACCCCCTCCCTTTCCTTCAACACCCCCAATTCAGTCACTTCCCAAACCATGTCATTTCTGCTGACACAGCACATAACCTGTCTGCATCTTTCCCCTTCTCTGTGCTGGTACGATCACCATGCTTCCTGTGTCTCCCTTTTCCATTCTATTTTTCACCTAGCTGTGAAAACAACCTTCCTAAAGTACAGGTCTGGCTGTGTCTCTTTCCTGATCAAAAATCCTTAATGCCTTCCTATTTCATCTAGGATAAAACATAAACTTTTCATCTTGGTATTTAAGACTCTCTACAGTCTTCTCCAACCTACGTTTCCATCTATTCATCTTTATGCACTGTACATTTTAGCCAAATAAATTGGTTAGAGCATTTATGAAGTGCCTATTATATATGAGGCATTGTGCTTTGCTAGATACTGGGAATACAGAGACAAAGAGTAGTCCTTGTTCTTAAGGAGTATACATTTTATCTAAGGGGAGATAAAAATGTATATCAGTCAATCAACAAATATTTATTAAGCACCTGCTGTGTGCTAGGCACTGTACTAAAAACTGGGGATACAAAAAGAGGGAAAAGACAGTTCCTGCCCTTAAGGAGTTTATAATCTAATGGTACATAGCTAGGTATGTAGAAAATACAAAGTAGTAGGGGATGGAATGAGGCATTGTAGCTGGGGCAAGGGGAGAATCATGAAAAGGCTTCATGTAGAAGACGATTGAGCTGTCTTGAAAGAAACTAGGGATTCTGGGAGGCAAAGGTAATAAGTTCATTCTAGGTGTGAGGGATAGATGTGGATATCAGAGATGGTGTATTGTGTATGAAGAAAAGGAAGAAGCCAGTGAATGTAACTAGCCTGTAGTATGCCAAAAGGGGAATACTGTACAGTGTAATAATGCTGGAAAAGTGAGTTAGAATCAGATTGTAAAGAGTTCTGAGTACCAATGAAAGAGTTTATATTTGATCTTAGAGGTGATAGGAAGCCATTGAAGTCTGAGTAGGGAAGGGATATGGTCAGACCTCCACTTTAGGATTGGAAAGTAATTTTCACGAAGTGGTTTTCATTTTGGTGGCTGTTTATAGCCACCTCTGTAGAGGTGTCAAATTAACAACCAAGTGAGTCACAAACTGGAAGATTAAAATGTAATTGAGAAATATTTAAAAATACAAGTTTTGTTGTTGTTCGGTTGTGTTTGACTCCAAGGACTATCACACCAGACCCTTCTACCCTCCACTGTCTCTCGAAGTTTGTCCAAATTCATGTTCATTGTTTACATGATACTATCTATCCATCTCGTCCTCTGCCATTTCCTTTTCCTTTTGCCTTCAATATTGCCCAATATCTTTTCCAATGAGTCCAGTCTTCTCAATAGCCAGAGTATTTAAGCTTCAGTTTCAGTATTTGACCTTCCAGTGAATAGCCTGAATTAATTTCTTTTTAGTATGGACTGATTTGACCTCCTTGCTATCCAAGGAACTGTCAAAAATCTCTAGCACCACAATTCGGAAGTGTGGATTTTACAGTACAACAGATATGTTCATTTGTGGTTTTCTAAGTCTTTATGAGGCTGTGGGGATCTGTTGTAATCTGAGTTTGACCCTTCTACTGTAGACGATAGATTAGAATGAACAAAATAGCTCCTACCTCCAGTCTTTGCTCATTGTAATCTAATTTTGAAGTTGCTGCAATTGTCCAGGTGAGAGGTGATGAGTTTTTGAACTAGAATGGTGTCTGTGTGCATGGACAGAAGGTGAGATGTTGTGATGGTGGAAACAAGATTTAGCAACTATGGAAAGTAAAGAAGATTGAAATGTAGAGTGATAATATGGTTTTGACCTGGATTACTGGGAAAATGGAAGTGCGTGTGATAGAAACAGAGAAGTTTTAGAAGAGAGACAGACAAGTTTGAGAGGAATGATAATGAGTTCTGTTTTGTACATGCCGAGTTTGAGATGAGTCAGCTAATATGAAATGGGCATTTCCAGGAGTCAGTTTGTGATATAAGACCAGGACTCAGAAAAAAGATAAGGGCTGCATATATAGATCTGGGGTTATTTGTAGAGGTGACAACTGAACACAGGGGAGATGATGAGGTTACCAAATGAGATCATGTGGAGAGAGAAGTAGAGTGCTGGGGACAGAGCCGTGGGCAGCCTCCACAGGTAGGGAGCATGATGGGGACCATGATCCAGTAAAGGAGACTGAAATGGAGCAGGAAAGAGAATCAGCATAGAGTAATGTAAAAACTCAGAGAGGAGAGAGTCTTTAGGAGGAGAGAGTGGTTAACAGTATCCAGTGCTCCAGAGAAGTTCAGAAGGATGAGATTTGAGAAGAGGCAATTTAATCTGACAATTTAAGGGATTGTTGGTAACATTGTAGCAAGCAGCTTCAGTTGAGACTGGAAATTTATGTCTAAGGGCTGAGAAGTAAGTGAGAGGGAAGGTTGTGGAGGTAATGTAGATTTCCCGCTCAGGTATCCAAGCAGTACTAAGTGTTGCCTGATATCAACACATTCTGTTTTCTACCTCATGCGTTAATTTGCACAAGCTGTTTGCCCTGTCTGAAAATGTACAACTTTCATCTTCAATCTCTTGGAAAATCCTCCAAGGCTCCATTCTTATAGTACTTCTTACTGTTTCCTCCAAACGAGCTTGTTTCCTCCTTAAATAATCTTGTCTCTTTGTATTTACCTATTTGGATCATGTTGTAATCCTTCTTTGGGAAGTTCGCCCCCCCCCAACCGTAATAAACCCCTTGGTATAGGAGCAGTTTTATTTTTGCCTTCCTCCCTTTCATAGTTCTTGTACACAGTAGGCACATAGTATATGTTGAATAAGTTGGTTGGTGGTATTTTTTTTTTAACCTTGAGTATGTTTGAAGGGAGGAGCTGAGTCCTGAGTCTTTAGGATGGCTACTCTTTTTTTTTAAATTTATTTTTAGTTTTCAACAATCATAGGCTTTTGAGTTTTAAATTTTCTCCCCTTCCCTCCACAAGATGTCATGCAATCTGATGTAGGTTCTACATATACATTCCTATTAAACATATTTTCACATTAGTCATGTTGTAAAGAAGAATTAGAACCAATGGGAGGAACCATAAGAAAGAAGAAACAAAACAAAACAGAAAGGAAAAAAAGAGCAGATTGTATGCTTTGATCTGTATTCAAACTCCGTAGTTCTTTCTCTGGATGTGGATGGCATTTTCCATCATGAGACTTTTGGAGATGTCTTAGATCCTTGCATTGCTGAGAAGAGCTTAAGTCTATCAAAGTTAGTCATTGCACAGTGTGGCTGTTATTGTGTACAGTGTTCTCCTGATTCTACTTACTTCGCTCAGCATCAGTCCATACAAGTCTTTCCAGGTTTTTCTGAAGTCTCCCTGCTCATCATTTCTTATAGCACTATAGTATTCCATTACATTCATATACCACAACTTGTTCAGCCATTCCCCATTTGGTGGGGATTTCCCTCAATTTCCACTTCTTTGCCACCATAGAAAGAACTGCTATAAATATATTTTTACATGTGGGTCCTTTTCCCATTTTCATGATCTCTTTGGGATACAGCCTTAGAAGTGCTATTGCTGGGTCAAAGGGTATGCACATTTTTATAGCCCTTTGGGCATAGTTCCAAAGTGCTCTCCAAAACGGATCATTTCACAACTCTGCCAACAATGCCTTAGTGTTCCAATTTTCCCACATTTACTCCAACATTTATCATTTTCCTGTTTTGTCATGTTGGCCAATCTGATAGGTGTTATGTGGTACCTCAGAGTTGTTTTGATTTGCATTTCTCTAATCAATAGTGATTTAGCATTTTTTCATATGACTATAGATGGCTTTAATTTCTTCATCTGAGAACGTCCTTTTCATATCCTTTGACCATTTATAGGATGGCCACTCTTGAGTGACCCTGAAAATGAAAGTATCCAATAGGAAGTCAGACCACACACCTAGAAGGAAATAACCCCCGAGTGTCTGAGCTGAACAGATCATCTAATCCAGGCTCATTTCATAGATAAGGCATTGATGCCCAGAAAGGTGAAGTGGTTAGCCCCATGTGAAACAGCTTCCTTAGCCTGTCCTTTCTGGTATTGTTGTGCTCCGTTAAGAATGGGTCAGATGCTTAGTCTAGTGGATAGAATAACGAACAGTATTAGTAAGATTTGGAGTCAGACCTTAGGATCAAATTGGAACTCAGCCACATATTACTTATATGACTAACCCTAGAGAGTCAATTCCCTTTTCTAGGCCTCAGCTTCCTCATTTTTAAGGTATAGGGGTTAGACTAAATGATCTCTCGGGTCTTTTCCAACTTTAAATCTGTGCTCCTATGTATGATTTTAGATGGGGGAGAAGAGAATAAAATGGGTGTGATTGTGTTGAGAAAGGAGGAGGTAAAGGACAATGAGTGAGGCAGGGCTGGGTTTGAAGGCAATATAGGCTGTGGGCCTGAGAGTTTTAACAACTGTTTTCAGCATCTGGGGGTCTAGAGCAAGATCTGAGAACTCTGAAGTTTTCCATTCTTTTTCTGTCTTAAGTTTACCAAGAAGACCTAGGTTGAGTACCTTAACCTGCTCAGTCTTTAATTTTTCTTTCATATTAACTAAAGATAGCTTCATTTTCCTTTTTGTAGGGGTGTTGTAAGGTTTAATTCCTTAATAATTGTAAAGTGCTTTGAAGATTTAAAGCAACCTATAAATATTATTATGTAGGATGGGGCTTTGAAATCTTTGGATGAAATGTTTGATATAAAAACATGATTGTGTTTTTTTAATCATTATTATCAATGTTTGGGTTATACTCTTAGGTGCACAGGTTATAAGGAGTTTAATACAGCATTATAAATCAGATGGAGGTTAGTTTAACTCGTTGGCTAGTGGTCAATGATATGCTTACCAACTCTGTCCCCACATTCTGTTGGAGGATGCGGAGAACATCAGCATTTTCTAGTCTGTAGTACCTTTTGAGCAAATTAAATTAATTGATATGTATTAATGGGGACAAATGTGACATAGCACAAGGTCCCAGCATGGCGTTGTGGAGAGAGGGCAGGATTTGAAGTCAGGGAGTGTAGGTTTAATTCTTGGTTCTGCTGTGTACTTTTTGTGTGACTTTGGGCAAGTCATATAACCTCCCTTCCCTCAGTTGCATCATCTTTAAAATGAAGGGAGTTGATTATATGACCTTCGCCTCTTCCATTTATGAGTTCACACTTTTAGGGTGGCCATTGAAAAGGCTGAATGATAATTAAGGCTTAGAGGAGAATAATGATTTTTATAATGCCTACCCCGTGCTAGGAACTATGCTAAGTCCTTTAGAAATGTTGGCTCATTTGATCCTCACGACAACCCTATAAGATAGGTGCTGTTATTATCTCCATTTTACAGTAAACCAAAGCAAGCAAAGGTTAAATGACTTGCCCAGGGTCACACAATTGCTAAGTATCTGAGGTCATTTTGAATTCAGGCCTTCCAGACTCCAGGCCTAGTGCTCTATCCACTTTGTCACCTAACTGTCGAGAGTGGAATATCTTGTTCATTTTGGATTCAGGTCAAGGACATGCATTCACACAGATGTACAAGAAAAGAGATGAGAGGCAGTTTCATTTGATAATGTTCCATTACATTTCTCTGGGGAAATAGTCCAGTTGCATTTTCTTGAGAGTTGTGGGAGAGCAGCAAGCCCTGTTATCCTGAGGAATGCGCGTACATATATCCATATGTGTGTGTATGCATGTATATATATGTATGTGTATACATATACATACACACTGTGTATTACGTATGGACTGTGTACTATATATATACATACTGTATACGTATAGGCACATACTATATATACATAGATGCTAAATACATATGTACGTACTCTCTACATATGCATACATGCCATACACACACACACACACACACACACACACACACATATATAAACACACTCATTTACTTTTGTTCATTATAATGGATGAAAGTTTAGATTCTATTCCTCTCCCCCCAGTCTCCCATTGAAATGAAACAAATTGGGGGAAGTGATCAGTTGGGGCTCACAAGTATAGACAGATCCTCTTCTGAGTTTTTCTCCCCCTGCCATCCCGTAGCACATTAACATATGTAAGGGTGGTTGAGAGAGGAGCTTTAATGAGGCAGTGTGGGTGGGAGCTTGGGGGAACAGGCTCATTAAACCGTCAGTCTCATTTCTTTAAAAGCAGCAGAATTATGCCTACCTGGCAACCCTTCTGTGACATTTAAATGCCCTGATGCATACTGGGCTGGATCATGCTTCCTACATGTGGGACAACTAAGGGATAGAAACCATTTTCTGGGGTAACCTTGTCTCCTAAGATGGGGTAGGAATTTGAGTGGAAAGAGAGTCGTAGAGCTAGACAGAACTCTAGATGTTTGACAACCCCACCCCACCCATTTTACAGAGGAGAAAAGTGAGGCCTAGAGAGGAGAGTCATTTGCTCAAGTTCACACAGCTAGCTAATAGCAGAACTGAAACTGGAGTCTGACTATCATGATCAGTAATCAGTCAACATTAGTGAGCATGTACTGTGTGCTGCTGCTGTATCCTGACTCCCAATGTGGTGAGTTTTCTTTCTGCTACGTACTGTTTTGGTCTGTTGCCTATTAGTTGCCCTTTGGGGACTGACAGTGTCTTCCAAGAGATGTTTGCTACAACTTTTGAATTCAGTAAAGTGAGGAGAGGGGCCCATGGGATAGTTGGCCTTTCTCCTCTACTCTTTCAGTGATAGACTCTAGCATGGAAAAACCCTGAACTAGGCCATTCCTAGCACTTGCTAACTATATAACCTTGGACAAATGGCTTTATATCTCTGAGTTCTTCATCTGCAAAATGGGAGGGGTTTTTTTTCCTCATCTGTAATATGGGGGTACATACCTTACCTGCTGTGTAGGTTTGTTGTGAGGACCTAATGCGACAGTGTAGGCAAAGTGCTTTGTAACCCAGCCTCAAACACTGTGTAAATTTAAGATAACATTATGAGGAAGGGGATGAGTTCTTATTGTTCAGTGATGAGAGGATATGGAAGGGAGAATTGTAGAAAGTAAAATGATAATATATCAGCAAGTTGAAAGAACATCTGATAAATTTGGTGAGATGGTTGTTTATAAGCATTTCTTGAGTCAAGAAATACATGAAGAAGAATAGTTACTTAGTTAAGTAGGAATCAAGTCTTGTATTGTTACCTTATCTTCATTTTTAGAAGCTTTTGATATTTCTAGTGCTTTTCAGTCCTCCACTGGTGAGCTTTGACCATTGGGCTCTCCTGTGTGGAGTTCTCTTCTGCTTTAAATGTTAATCTGGTCTGTCCCAGGGAGCCTGGGGAACTGGGCTGTTCAGTGCCCTTTCACACCAGTGACTATGTCCAAAGTTCTTACTCAGCCTCCCTTTTTAGCTATATAAATGATGATGAGTCAAAAATTGCAAAATAGTAATTAGCTTCCTGCTCTGTGCTCAGTCCATATGATCCATAATTAGATTACAAGATCATAATTTTCCCCAGTATGCCTGTAGCTATCAACTGGGGATTGTTTGGGCTGCATGCATCGATTGGTCAGAGGAGGAGGAGGAACAACATAATTTCATGTACAGCTGCCCATTTAGTGAGTTTATTGTCTAATCATATTTTTGTAGTGTTGTTATTCTCTAGCATTGGGGGTGGTGGTGGAGGTAACAGCAGTGCTGTTTAGTTGGTAGATTTTTGTGTTCTGCACCCCATTTTTGGTTGCGTAGGCAGCAGCTGAGAAGATGGGATGTGATTGGCATGTCCATAAAACACTTTCAGAGCTGTGGGTGGACTTCTCTTCTGGGACTCCATGTTCATGATGCTTGGGTAAGTGTGATAATGGACTGGGGTGTCTCATTCCTGCAGGGAGAGAAATGATGTTGTTAGGCATGAGGAAAGCTAAACAGCAGGAAGGATAGATTAGGAAACCAATTAAGAGGCAGGAGTAAAGAACCATTTTTCTGAGATTTAGGAAAATAACATAAAATAGCCAGATACCAAAGAACAAATGTAGGAGTGAAAAAGAAGGGTACAGGGAGATGGGAAAGAGAGTTAGAGGCATGTGTCCATTGGGGACTGGTGGAAAAAAGGGCAATAAAATATTGAATCTTCCTCTGTCCCAAGTTATCTAATACTATTCCAGACCTTGGTGTCTCATTAAAGCTGCATTGCTTTGGAAATGAGTTAGACTCCTATACTATTAGAGTTAGAAGAGAACATAGAAATCATTCAGACCAGTTGTCTCATTCTATGGATGAGGAAACTGAGATCCAGAGAAGTGATTTACTCTGGTCCCCCCATCAGTAAGTTTCAGGGCTTGAGCCCAAGTTCTTCCATTTTATGCTGCACAGATTCTCAAGAACTTCCATTTAGTTGAGGGAATAGAGTATATTTTTAAGGAGAAATATAAAGCAGAAATGAGCACAGTACAGGGCAAATCCTTTGAGCTTAGTGTCAGGGGAAAGGAGACAGTGAAGGGAACAAAATAGAATTCTACACAGGAATCTCTTGATTGTGGCTTAGGTAAGGAGCTTGTTAGATTGAATTCATGGACATTTTCTAAGTGCCCCCTTGAGTGTCAAGACATAGGTACACATTCAAAGTAAAGTAGGACCCTTGCTCTCTAGGAGTTTGGTAGGGTTTTTTGTTTTGTTTTGTTTTTGTTCTTTTGGAGGCAGTTGGATTTAAATGATTTGCCCTGGGTTACACAGCTAATAAGTATCTGAGCCCGATTTGAACTCAGATCCTTCTGATTCCAGGGCCAGTCCTCTATCCACTGCACCACCTAGCTGCCTCTCTAGGAGCTTGTAATCTAGAAGAAGGGATAAACATATATTTATAAAGCTGTTGTAGAAGGAGAATCCAGGAGGGTGTAAAGTAGATGCAGAGAACTTTGGAGGGAAGGGTCACTGCTGGTCTTGAGGAAGGGATCATTTAGAGACAGTTTTGTACAGGCTCAAATTCATTTAGTTCCATCTCCACATAATTTTGGACACTTATATTTGTGACCCAAAAAGCTGTTTGAAAAAACATGCTTTTATAGCTCTTTTTGTGGTGGCTAAGAATTGGAAATCAAAGTGATGCCCATCAATTGGGGAATGGCCGAACAAGCTGTGGCATAGGATTGTACTGGAATATTACTGTGCTATAAAAAGTGGCAAGCAGGATGATTTCAGAAAAACCTGGAAGAACTTACATGAACTGATGCACAGTGAAGTGAACAGAACCAGGATAACATTGTACATAGTATCAGTAATATTGTTCAGTGAAGAACTGTGAGTGACTTAGCTATTCTCAGCAATATAATGATCCAAGACAATCCCAAAGGACTAATGATGAAGCATCCTATTTGCTTCCAGAAAAAGAACTGATATTGTTTGAATACAGACTGAAGCACGCTATTTTTCTTTTTTCTTTTACTCTAGCCTTGTGCAAAATAACCAGTATGGAAGTGTTTTACATAATTGCACATATATAACCTATATCTGATTGCTTACCATTTCAGGGATGGGGGAGGAGAAGGAGGGATAGAATTTGGAACTCAAAACTTTAAATAAAAATGTTTTTAAAAATGCTTAGTGGTACAGAAGTGACCCCCTGGGTTCTTGGAATAGATACTTATGGAGAATAAGATCTGGCTGGTTTTCCCATGCTGGAAAGCAGGATTCAGCATAGACTGTATGCTTGTTGCCTGGTGACCAGTCTAGCCAAGTGTGATTTATCATCAGAGTATCAGCCACTAGATGCTTTGGTGTTTTTTGGCCAAAGCAGTTCACTCATTGATTGAACAAGCATTAGTTAAGCACCTCCTATGTGCCAGTTGGTGAGGCTATGAAAGACAAACAGCTCCGGCCCTCAAAGAGCTTGTAGCACAAGTCACAGTGAAGAATTATAAAGAATGCAGGCTCTGGAGTGATCACAATGATAATCTATTGCCTCATGGTGTATTTTACAGGATGTTTCTATTTCTTATTTGAAATCATTAAGTTGAATAACAAATTATGGTATATGAATGTAACACTGTGCTTCAAGAAATGATGGATGTCATAAATACAGAGAATCCTGGAAAGGCTTAAATAAACTAATATGAATGAAGCCAGCAGAACCAGGAAATGGTATACATACAATGATTACAACCTCGTAATGAGAAAGAACAACAGCAAAGAATCAGAAGTCAATATTATGACATTGTAATGACCACATTATGTTCTGCATGCTGGAACACAAAGGAGAGATACTAAGAAGGCGTATCACTTCCTACCCCTTTGCAGGGATGAAGGGTGGGAGGTGGAGAGGGACCCTGGTAGGGAATAGGGCAAATACTGTCAAACTTTTCTGGTCTGTTAGTTTTGTAGCACTGTTTTCCTCCCCTCTTTCTTGTTCTTTGCTATAACGTAATGGCTCTTTGGGAGGGGGGTGAGAGAGGGATACTTGAGGAAATGGAGGTAATATGAAAATGAAAGAGACCAATACAAATTTATTTTTAAAGTAAATAAAATGCCTACATGGGAATACTTTGGTATTTAAAGCACTTTGCAGTCTGGTGCCAGCCTACATTTCCAAGCTTGTTAACACACATTTCTCCCTTTCACCCATACTACACTGTAACCAGACCTGTCTACTTGCTGTTCTCCGTATAGTCCATTCCTTTAACTTCTTTTGTGCTTTTGAACTGGCCGTTCCCCATGCCTGGAATACCCTCCCACTTCTTGAAATCCCTAGTTTCCTTCAAGACTCAACCCCAGGGCCACCCTTCCACAGGAGGCCTTTTTCTCATCTTCCTGTCTGTTAGTGCCATCCTCCCCATCCAAATAACCTTTCATTTATTTACATGTACATGCTTTTGCCCTGGACGGAAAGCTGCTTGGGAGTGAAGACTGTTTGGGTTTTACCCTTATGTCTCCCTGCAGTTCCTGGTACATGGAAGGCTCCCGATAAATGCTTATTGACTTAAGATGATCAATTAGACAACTGTGTGGAGGAGGGAGTGGAGAGGGGAGATGGCAGGAGGGACGGACTAATATATTGGTCCAGATGAGAGGTGACTTGGGTTTGAAAGAGGTAGTGGGCCACATGAGTAAAGGGAAAGGAATGGATTTGAGGTCGTTGAGGTAGAATCAACAAGACTTTGCAGCTGATTGGACGTGAGGGGTCAGAGGAGAGGGAAGAATCGAGGATGACTCCAAGGTTGGTGCCCTCAGCAGAGATTGGGAAGTTCAGAAGAAGGCTGTAAATCCCATGAGGGCGGGTGCTGAGGCCTAATCCAAGCTCTCTCTCTCTTTCCCTCAGTGCTTAGCTCACAGTAAATATTTAATGTGTATTGATTGATTAACCAATGTGTGCTTCAGTATTCAGTGTTGATGGGTAAATTCTCTTTGTACTTACAGTGCAATTTCCTTCTGCTTTCTTTCCGTGCTGTTATGTCCTTTGCTGTTCAAAGTTGTTATTGGGTCTGTATGTATTTCTATGGTGTAGGTCAATGGAATTTAAATAGACGGTGTATGATGTTTCTACGAACCTTTTCCATAGAAAAGGGCTAGCTTCTCAGGTATTTTGAATTCAAAATTTTTCTGGTTGGAAACCTTAGGGTTTATGAATATGGCCTAGCAGAGTGGGAAGATAGCAATTTTAGCTTATCTTTTTTCCCCCTTGAATAAGGGGGCTTGGTAGATCAGGCCCATTTATATGACTGCTACCAGCAGGAAAATCATGCTTTGGGCACCATCTGTAGCTGGTAGTAAGCCTGTCTTAGAGGAATAGGCATTAGTAATTCCTACCCTGTCTTTATCCCCTACTGGCACATTATTCTGGGCATTATTTTCTTTACTTGTATAACAAATACTTGTTCACAGTAACTCTTTGTGTGGAGCCAGAAGAGCATTGGCTGCCATGGGAAAATATCTAAGATCTTGAACATAACCAGGACTGACCTGAAACAGGGTCTCTAGACCATAGAATCCTAGAATGTGTGAGCTGAAAAGCCCCTCAGAAACCTAGTTCACCCTCTTCGTTTTACAGAGGAACAAACTAAGGCCTAAAGAGGAAAAATACCTTGCACAGAATCACACAACTAGTTTGTGGCAGAGGTAGGATTCATACCTAGGTCTTCTCTCTTCCACTTGTGTGGTGTTTTCACTACACTGATATCCCCACTCCCCACTGGGGATTTTTTTTTTTAAGTGATGAGTCTTACATCCAGCTCTCATTTATGTTTGGCTTTAAGGAATAACCATAGCCTGACTAATTGGAAACCCACAGATAATTCCTCCTCTGGAAAACAAGAATCACCAACCAGCGGTAGACCAGAGCAGATTTACCCTCTAGTCCAGGGGTGGGGAACCTGCAGCCTCGAGGGTGTAATCTAAACTTCACAGAACAAATCCCCTTAATAAAGGATTTGTTCTGTAAAACTTAGACTCAATAAAAAGGCCGTACCTGAGGACCTAGAAGGCTACGTGTGGCCTTGAGGCTGCAGGTTCCCCACCCCTTCAGTCAAGTCCTTACTTATCTTTAAGTATCTTCTGGGAGGTGTGCCTAAGAGCATTCATGTGGCCAAACGGCAGGTAAAGAAGGAAATAGAAAGACATAGAAAGGACATAATTCATCCTCACCAGTATAATTGAGAGTTGGCCATATTTAAGCAACTCTCTATAAAGATGAGGACTCACTGGGGCAGCATTCAGCAACAATTTGTGACCAGGTCCTTTTCCCTTCCCTCTGAACCAGGAAATGGGGGGGAGGGGGAGAAGGGGGGGAGAGAGAGAGAGAATACACACTAGAATGACAACATTTAAGAGTTGAGGGACAACTTAGCTTGAGAACAAACCGCAGTTTTGATGAGATAGATACGAACACTGTTCTATTTGTGTGTACACTTCGAGGGGGGGAGGGAGGAGAGTAAAGAATACCTGCCTTAGGAATCCCCTTCTCAGGGATGCTAATTGTTTTGGTCAGTAGATGAGGTCCTTTGACCCAGCCCTGCCCTCTACATCTTCCATTCCATTTTGAAAGGTCATCTGTACGGAATGCTCTTGGATTCTTTCCCAGCTATTACCAAGACATGTAGCTCAGTAGATATACCCACACAGAAAAACCCACAGAAAAGGGATTTGGTGCCAGATAAAGGGGAAGAAAAAAAAAAAGGAGACAGTCTGTGTCCAGCTACTTTCACAGTGACATTGCTATGATTCAGTGTGGTCAGTCTTAGTGGAGGGTGAGAACTAGTGCTAACCCTGTTCCTCCCCTTATGAATATAATAGTATTTTCCTTTAGCGAAATTTTTTTTTAAATGTAGACCTTGAAAGTCAGGAGATGTGGAATCTGGTGTGACTTTGGGAGAGTCACTGGATCTCTTCAGACTTCAGTTTTCTCCTCTAAAATAAGAGGCTTGGACAAGAACGTTTTAGAATTCTGCCTTTAGGTCTTGGTAATATCTGGTGTCAAGGAGCAGACATCTTATTTCATTTTATTTTAGGTGAGGCAGTTGGGGTTAAGTGACTTGCCCAGAGTCACACAGCTAATTATTATGTGTCTGAGGCCGGATTTGAACTCAGGTCCTCCTGACTCCAGGGCTAGTGCTCTATCCACTGTACCACCTAGCTGCCCTCAAGGAGCAGCCATTTTAGAAGGTAGAAGTTAACCAGAGATGTCAGTCAATCGGAGAATGACTAAACAAATTGTGCTATTACATTAATGTAATAGTGTTGAGCTGTATGAAAAAGATGAATTCAGAAATGCATTGGAAAGTCTTATGAACTGATGCAAAGTGAAGTATGCAGAATCAGGAGACGATATACACAGTGACCTCAAAAATGTAAACAGAGACCTCAAGAATAAAATAATGGAATGCTGTGAAATTAGGATGATACAGTTTGGGGCCCCCAAAAAAGAAAGGAGAATGTCTTTCTCTCCATTTTGCAGAAGTGGTTGACTGTAGAATTAGAATATTGCATTAGATGTTGGTTGGTTTTCCTGAACTGTTTTGCCCCCCTCTTCTTCATTAAAAGGGATCACTTTCTAGAAGTTGAAGGGAAGGAATATATTGAGAAATGTAGGTTATATAAAAATAAAAGATTAATAATTCTTTAAATGTCAGCCATTTATTTCACTGAAACAACTCTCTAAGTCTATATGTTGTAGATGAGCTGTCATCCTTTTTAGTGGAGAGAGTTACCACATTGGTAGCACACATAGACAAAATCACAGGTCTTTATATTGTAAATTCCTAGCGGACAGGAGGATGGTGGTGCTATTTACAGTAATAGGGGAAGGTAGGAGGGAGGGAGGATTTAGGGGGGAAGATAATGAGCTCCATTTTGGACATGTTGAGCTTAAGATGTCTACTGAATGTACAGTTAGAGATGTTTGAAAGGCAGTTGGAGATGTGACATTGGAGTTCAGCAGAAAGGTTGGGAAAGGATGGGTAGATTTTAGAATATAATAAATATTTATTAAGTACCAATTGAATATAAAACACTGGGGGATTAATGAAACTTACAACAGTATGATATATGACATACTCAGCTAGATCTACGATTTTTTTTTCAATTTTTAAAAAAAATTGATGTGGGTATCCTCTCCAGAATGCAGATTCCAACCCATCCATGCCTGTCCAGCTTATGCAGTGTGTGTCCATGTGCCTCCCTGGGCAGGAGAAATATTATTATGTGGAATATTAATGCAAAACAAGTCCATAACATTTATTAAAGCACTTAATACAGGCTAGGCACTATGCTACATATTAGAAATACAAAGAAATTCCCCGTCTAAAGGTACAAGCAAATTGCTATTCAAGATCTAAAGAAGAAAGGCCATTTTTGACCAGGGGGAAACCAAGGAAGGGTATGTAAAAGAGATGACATTTGAATTTGGTCATGAAGGATGGGTAATATTGTTCAGCAAGTGGAAGAGCCCTTATTTTTTAGCATAAGAAAATGGCATGGGCAGTCATGAAGTTAAGGAGGGCACAAGACCTGACTGGGTCTTTTTTTTTTTTTAGTGAGTAAGAAGTCATTTTAATCAATGTCTTGTCTATACAATTTAAATAAGCACAAAAGCATGAAGGAAGTGTTTCTCATATTGACATGATTACATTCAAATGACAGTGAATACAAACAGGCTGGTCCAGACTCTTAGTCCCTTATGTCAAGTAAAGTTGTTTAAATACAGAACACTGAAGGCTTCCACCAATTTTTGACCTAACACCAGACAATAAGATCAGATTGGTAAGATGCACCTGGCATTGGAATTAATGATGAAGAGACATTGGCTAGAGTGTACAGGCATTGTGTGAGATGAAGCTGGAGAATTAGGCTTTGAAGGTTAAGCTAAGGAGTTCTGGATTTTATTCTCTAGGAACCATGGTTGAAGATTCATCTCTGTAATGGGAGACTTTTTGCTTTTCATGATAGTCATAAGATTGTGAGATGTCACACTGAAAGGAACCTTCCAGGTCCTCTAGTCCTAATATTTTTCTTCCCTCTATTTTCTCAATTGGGAACCAAAGCGTCAAGCCCAGTCACACAGGTAGAGCCCGCATTCAAATCCAGATTCCCCAACTCCAGAACAAGGATTCCTCTCATTTGTCATTGCTCTGAGAATAATAGCTCGATTTTGTACAGCCTTTCAAGGTTTTAAAGTACTTACCTCACAACTCTTGGTGGCTTGTAATGCAAGTGATGAGGGTGGACATTTTTGGAGGGAGTGTAATCTTAAATGGAGCTTTGCTCCTCCATGTAAGCAGCCAGGAGGCAGTAAGTGAAAGGAGATGAAAGCTCACCTTATTTAACCTCCAAACGATGGATGTCATACCATCTTCCCTTGCTGCTCCTTCACTTTTCAGGCTGGAAAGCCATTATTTACATTTAAGCGACTAGTGTATCCTAAGAAAATCCAGCATATAAAAACCACACTTAATGGAAAGTGAAATTAGGACTTCCTTTTAAGTAAAAATTCCTTTAGTACTTTAAAAAAGTGATTTATCAAAAATAGATTTCAACACAGCTCTTTCACAACACGTCTCTTTTAAAAAAAGGATGTCTGCTGTTCCCTTATTTGTCTTTTCTGATGAATTAAATGGAGAATAGAAGGAAAAGCTGTGGTAGGCTTAAGGAAGAATCAGCCCTGTGTCTGGAGGGCATCGGAGGAGAGAGAAGACAAAAAAGAGCCTGTGTCCATTTTCTTTGAAAGTCTTCAGAGGAACAAGATGGAGATTTAGCAGGAGCAGCAAATGGGCAGCTACTTCTGGTTCTCAGCTTTCCATTTGTTGTGGCTAGGATTGTGCCTTTGTCACAGCTATTTTGGAGTCATTGAAAACTCATAGAACTCACTGAGCAACTCTCTTACTTGCTCTTCTCCTCTTACCCCCCTCCCCCTCCACCCGGCGCATTTTCCAATATCCTCTTGGTTACTCTGGGACTGGAAACAGACCCTTCAGTATGTTTTTCTCTCTTTTCTTTTTTCCCCTGGGCCCTGGGAGTATCTGTAGACCTCACCCACTCAGCTGTGTCTTTATACAGAGTTGGGAAAATGTGGAAATAAATAAAGACTCAATTAGGCATCTGTCCAGTGTTTGGAGAGGGGTGAGGGGTGGGGTGGGGGGGATAGAGAGGCCATGTCCAAATCTAGGAATGCCTGAGAAAGCTTCAGGAGCCTTAGGCAACCTCTGAGGTTGTGGGCTTCCCACAGATTCTTAGGCCTGCACTGACCAAGAAGGGCCAGGGGCCTGGGAGTTCAGTTCTATTCCCACATTAAATGTTAAGAACATGAGCCTCAGATTCCAGCCAGCAGAAAGAACACGTGACTATGGATGGGGCTGGCTTCCCACTCCCTTCCTCAGTGTGAATCCTTTAGCCTTTTTCTTAAAGGAAGGATCTGCCTGAGGAAAGGCATATCTCTCTCTCTCTCTCTCTGTCTCTGTTTCTCTGGCTCATGTCTCTCCCTCCCTCCCTCTTTCTTTCTCTCTCTCTCTTTCCCTTTCCCTCTCCCTTTCCCTCTCCCTCTTCCCCCTCCCTCCCTTCCCCCATCTCTCCCTGTCTCTCTGTCTCATGTCTCTCTTTTTTGTCTCATGTGTGTCTGTCTTCCCCTTTCCTTCTCTCTACATCTGTTTCTCTGCATCATGTCTCTCTCTCTCTCTCTCTCTCTCTCTCTCTCTCTCTCTCTCTCTCTCTCTCTCTCTCTCTCTTCCCCTCTCCCCCCTTTCTGCCCTCCCTCCTCCATCTCTCCATCTCATCTCTCTCTCTTTGTTTCTTTCTCTCATGTGTCTATCTTCCCCTTTCCCTCTCTCCACATCTGTTTCTCTACATCATCATCATCATCATCATCATCTTTCTCTCTCTCTCTCTCCCCTCCTTCCCCCTTCCTCCCTTCCCCCCCTCCATCTCTCCCTGTCTCTCTGCCTCATGTGTCTCTCTCTCTCTGTCTCATGTGTGTCTGTCTTCCCCTTTCACTTTCTCCCCATCTCTGTTTCTCTGCCTCATGTCTCTCCCTCTGTGTCTCCCCCTCTCCCTCTCTCTGTCTCTGTTTCTCTGCCTCTTGTGTCTCTCTGTGTGTTTTTCCCTCTCCCCCCCTTCTGCTTTCCCACTCTTTTATTCTCTCTTTCTCTTCTCTCCAGCTTGCTTTCTTGTTTTCTCTGATTCATGCTCTTCCTTCTCTCACTTCTCTCTCTCTCTCTGGTTCTTTTCCCAAAGAAGGGATTGTGACACACATAGTGTAGGCTCCAGACAGTAGTGGCAGTTCTCCAGACCTGACAAAGGCTTTTTTTCTCCCTTAACTTTGGAAACTCAGTGTTTGATTCCCTTCTGAGCCTTGAAGAGATTGGATGAGGGAGATCTTATTTCTTCACCGAGTTTGGGGACTTGGGTGGGGCTGGGGAGTTCTGGAAAAGACAAATATTTTAAAGAATCAGGAGCTAGGAAAATATAGGCACCCCTAAAAGGATTTAATGTTTATTAAGGGAAGGAAGGAGAAAGGGGCTGGATGTAAAGAAGGAAAGGGAAAGGAAGGAGTGTGGAGACAGCTGAAACTCAGAATGAAGTAGGACAGGTGGTGAATGAATAAGGCAAAAGGAACTTTTTCAGCCAAATTAGGGGCAAGAGGAAAATCAAAGAAGGGATAGGGCTGCTATTCAATTGTGTGGGATAATGATAACAAGGAACCACAATTGACAGACAGAACTACTCGACACTTTGTTTTCTTTCTCTGTGATGATATAGAGGCAAAGGTACTGGCTTTGGAGTCAGAAGACCTGGTATACATTGTGATTCTACCTGTGACATTGTCAGTTTTTTAAAAAAATATTTTTAGGCAATTGGGGTTAAGTGACTTGCCTAGGGTCACACAGCTAGTAAGTGTCAAGTGTTTGGTCTGAGGTCGGATTTGAACTCAGCTTCTCCTGACTTCAGGGCTGGTGCTCTATCCACTGCGCCACCTAGCTGCCCCTGCCTGTGACATTGCAGCATGACCTTGGACAAATCATTTCATTTCCCTAGGGTGTTTCCTCATCTGTGAAATGGGGGTGGAGATAAACCTATAGATGGCCTCTAAGGTCTTCTCTAGGTGTATATTTGTGACCCTTTTATGCTAAGGAGAATGAATTTCAGATTGGAAAGGATAGAACAAAAACAGGTCATAGGAGCTGACACCAAAGATAAAGGAGAAGAAAGGAAGAAGATTGTCTGGCTCCCCTCAGTAAGTTGAAGTGTCCAGACCCCAGTGAAAATGGGAACAACAATTGTAGTACCCATCTCACAGGATTGTTGTAGGATGCCAGGGAGATAATATCACATTGTAAAGCCCTCTAAACTTGCAAGGACTTAATAAGAGTACAGTGGGTAGAACTCCAGAACTTGGAGTGAGCAAGACCTGAATTCAGATTCATTCTCAAGTACTTACCTGTGTGACCCTGGGAAAATCTCTTACCTCCATGCCTCAGTTTCCTCATCTGTAAAAGGTGGATAATAACAGCACTTCCAGGGTTGTTGTGAGGAAAAAAATAAGGTAATATTTGTAAAGTGTTTTTGCAAACTTTAAAGCAGTATACAAATGCTAGCAATTTTTGTTAATAATTTAAAATGTCACTTATTATTAATAGCATTAACTAAATCCTGGGTTACTGAAAGAAGTGGAGGATGTGATTGCTGAGCTACTGTTAGAAAGAGACTGAAAATCTTCAACAGGAGGAGAATAGATAGATTAACAGATGTCCTAAGTTTTTGAAAAGAGAAGATGGAATCTGCAAACTCTGGGCTGCTGAGCTCTGCTTTGATTTTTCCCAAATTCTAGGACATGTTAAAGGGATGGTTTGTGAGTGTTTAGAAAGAGGATTAGTAATCACCAAGAGACATGTGAGTCAAGAAGCAACAGTTAGAACATGAGCATGGATTGGTTTAAGACTGGAAAAGGAATACAGCAAGGCTATACATTGCTACTTTATTTAATTTATATGCAGAGTATATGTGAAATGCCAGGATGGATGAATCAAAAGCTAGAATTAAGATTTCCAGGAGAAATATCAACCATCTCAGATATGCAGATTATGCCACTCTGATGGCAGAAAGTGAAGAAACCTCTTGATGAGGGTAAAAGAGGAGAGTGTAAAAGTTGGTGTGAAGAAAAAAAGAATTTTAAAAAGAGTTGGTGTGAAGCTTAACATTAAAAAAACAAAACAAAACTAAGATCATGGCAACTCATCCTATTACTTCCTGGCAACTAGAGGGTGAAGAAATGGAAGCAGTGTCAGGTTTTATATTCATGGGCTCAAAGATCACTGCAGATGGCAGCTACAGGCATGAAATTAAAAGATGCTTGCTCCTTGGAAGGAAAACTATGGCAAATCTGGACAGCACAGACATCATCTTGCTGAAAAAGGTCTGTATCGTAAAATCTATCGTTTTTCCAGTAGTAGTGTGTGGCTGTGAGAATTGTACTATGAGAAAAGCTGAGTGCCACAGAATCAATGCTTTTGAATTGTGGTGTTGGAGAAGACTTTTGAGAGTTCTTTGGACAGCAAGGAGATCAAATCAGTCAATCTTAAAAGAAATTAGTTCACCCTATTCGCTGGAAGGACAAATATAGAAGCTTAAATACTTTGGACACATAATGAGAAGACAGAACTCATTGGAAAAGACCCTGATGTTGGGAAAGATTGAAGGCAAAAGGAGAAGGGGATGACAGAGGATGAGATGGATACATGGTGTCATGGAAGCAAGGAACATGAGCTTGGACAGACTTAGGGAGATAGTGGAGGATCAAAGGGCCTGGTATGCTGTGTTCCCTGGGGTCCTGAAGAGTAGGACAGGACTGAATAGCAATAGGGCTAGAAGGGAGTTCATCTAGTTTGTCTCAGAGTTCATCTAGTTTAATCTCTTTATTTTACAGATGAAGAAACAGAGGCTCTGAGCAGATTGTGACTTATCCAAAGCAGTACAGCTAATGCTAAGACAAAGAATGAGGAGAACAACATGGGTCGCTCTCTGGCATTTGACTAATCAAATCCTTATCCTTAAAGCATTTATCTCTCCAGAGCAGTGAAGCAGAATTCAGTTTTAGGGCAAACATGCTAATAGGCGCAGTCCAAGCTGACACGGCCTGTTTCTGTGTGGGGCTTCTTTTTTCCCCTTTCTTTTCCTATTTTGTGGCTTGCTAAAATGAAACTGCTTTGAACTTGTCCATCTCAAGTCATTATTCCCTCCTGTTTTTCTTGGCATAGTCACCTCCAAGGTCAGGACTGGAATCAGAGTAGGTAGAGGGAGGAACAGGTCCTTTCCATAGTGCTGTAATACTGGGTTAGCTGGGCTAAAGCACCAGAGGTGCCTACCCGCCTAAAGAGGCTTTGTTTCTCTGCCTTCAACAAAGGAAGACCTGGTAACTGGGTCGTTAGGCCATTTCTGAGATAACATTGGTAATAGCTCACATGTTTGTAGCACGTCAGGGCTTACAAAGCGCTTTGTTCACTTTGAAGCCAGTGATCCAACTATCATTGCTTTTTTTTCAAATAATCAAACTGAGACTGAGAGGTTAAATAACTTGCCCATAGTAACATAGCTAGGAGATATCCGAGTCAGGACTCATACGCAGGGCTTGTGATTTGTGATTTGTCTCTTATACCAGGCTGAGCTGTGCTCAGTGCTGCTATCCAAGACTTAAAACCCTAGAGATCCTTCCCTATCAATACCAATGAGGAGATCAGCTTTCCTCTGCCTTCCTGTTAAAGAGGACATTGTTTTTTTTTTAATTTAGTTTTTAAAAATTTATTCTTAATTTTATTTTCTCAGTTACATGTAAAAACAAAAATTTATTTTTGGTTAGGCAGTGGGGTTAAGTGACTTGTCCAGGGTCACACAGCTAGTAACTGTGAGGTGTCTGAGGCTAGATTTGAACTCAGGTCCTCCTGACTCCTGGGCCAATGTTCTATCCAAAAAATAATTTTTATTACTTGTCTTTAAAAATTTCGAGTTACGAATTTTCTTCCTCCTTCCCCTCCCTCCTCCTTGAGAAAGCAAGTAATTTGCTATAGATAACACATGTGCAGGAACATTGCTTTTTTTTTTTTTTAAGTTTTTATTAAAAAATAACTACTCTCGATTTTCCTGCTTCCTTGTCTACTGCTCTGCTCATCCTTGCTTGGGCCTCTTTGTGAAATGAGGTTGGATCTGTGCCTTGTCAATCCTTCATCTTTATAAAAATTTTGAGGCAGTTCCATAGGCCTGATAGTTGGAGCGAGCCTGAGTAGTTTATGCTTTCTTCAAGGGCCTACCTCCAGGTCAGCATGTACTGGCTTGAATTTCCTATTTTCCCAGGTTTTTTTTTCCCCCCCTTCATGAAATGGCTTTTCCAAAAAGATACCTGTAATCCAGACAGAGATTCGGGGAAAAAAAAAGTCATTAGGTATGTTATTGTTATCGCAGTTCAGTAACATCAGACTCTTTGTGACCCCATTTGGGGTTTTCTTGACAAACATACCAGAGTGCTTTGCTAGTTCCTTCTCCAGCTCATTTTACAGACTAGGAAATTGAGGCAAATGGGGTTAAGTGACTTGCCCAAGGTCACACAGCAAGTGTCTAAGGCTAGATGATCTCAGGAAGATGAGTCTTCCTAACTCCAGGCCCGGAACTCTATCCACTGCACCACTCTCAGCATGTGGTAAATGCTTAATGATTTTTTTTTCATTCATTTATTGAAATAGGGTAGTGGCAAGAATTGGTGGGGGAGGGGCAAATTGCTCAATAGCTAAGAAACTCCCTCCGCAACCCATTAATGTAAGTGAATATTGGTTGGAATAGCCTAGTAAGGGGATTTCTGGTGTGTGTTGTAGGTCTGAACAAGCTCTTAAGTCAGTTTAGCTCTTTTTAAAGGATTTTCTTATCCTTGACCTCACCTGGTCCTTTTAATAAGCCTGGATGGCAGAGAGTGCAGATAGTATTTCTCCAGGTGTTAAATGACTTGCCCAGGGCAACAAAACAGGTAATTAGCACTACTAGGAGTAGGATCCAGGTCTCCTGTCTTTTAATCCAGTTCTTCTTTAACAGTTATTCCACACTGCCTTTTGTCTGGAGTCACAACTAAATCATAGGGTGTCGGTGGTCTGGAACAAGCAGTAAGGACCCTGCAATTGTTGGCCTTCTTTCCTAATAGGATGAGTTTATCAGCCTGGGAATCATGATGAGAGGAGACAGACACCTTGTGGAGTGGGAGCCAGGAAGTTGGCTGGCTGCCTTCCTAAAGTTGCTGGTCTTGCTGGAGTTTTGATTGCGTGGAACTGGCGTTGTGTGTGTGTGTGTGTGTGTGTGTGTGTGTGTGTGTGTGTATGAGAGAGAGCAGTGGCCGACTAGGAGGGGCCACTTGTAACTAAACCGGCTCAGTTATTTGTGCCTAAAACTGCCTGTCTAGAAAGATGTGAATACTACAGCTCCAGGGAGGAGGAGAGACTGTAATTGATCTGTTATGGTAGAACACTCCTGAAAATATATCCCAGGTGAAGAAGAGAGACTTTTAACCCAGTGAGGGCTGAAGGCCTGGAGGGTGGTGGGAGGGAAATGATGAAAACTGTTTTGGGACCCACTTTGTTGATAATTTTTAATTTCTCTGTCAGTTGGCTTCTTCTCCTTTGTCTTTAACCTTTCTCTCCCATCCTTTTTCTTTTTTTAGGGCAATTGAGGTAAAGTGACTTGCCCAGGGTCACACAACTAGTAAGTGTCAAACGATTGGTCTGAGGCCGAATTTGAACTCAGGTCCTCCTGACTAAAGGGCTGGTGCTCTATCCACTGTGCCGTGTAGCTGACACCATCTTCCATCCATAAAAAAAGAAGAAAAAAATCCTTCACTTGACCTTGCCATCCCTGCAAGCCTTCATCTTATAGCTCTCAATCAACTAGTCAATAAATATTTATTAAGCACCTACTATGTGCCAGGCTCTGTGCTTAGCATTAGAGATGCAAAAAGAGGCAAAGGACAGTTTCTTCTTTCAAGAAACTTACCATGTAATTGGGGAGACAACAAACAAATATGTACAGACGATCCATATGTAGGATAAATAGGAAATAATTAACAGAGGAAAGATACTAGAATTAAGAGGGGCTGGGGATGCCTATGTCCTAGCTAGGACTTGAAGGAAAACAGAGAAGCCAGTAGGTGGAGATGAGGAGGGAAAGTGGTCCAGTCATGGGGGACGGTCAGAGAAAATGCCTGGAGGCCAGAAAATGAGATGTCTTGCTATGGAACAGCCAGGAAGCCAGTGTCTCTAGATTGAAGAGTACATGGCAGGTTCCCTTTCTAGAGTTAAATTCGTAGAAAAAGTTGCCTTTACACATTGCCTCCATTTCTCAATCCCTTGAAAATATGCTTTCTTTAAAAAAAATTTTTTTAATCAACAAAAATCTATTTTTTTTTTTTGGCTAGGCAGTTGGGGTTAAGTCACTTGCCCAGGGTTACACGGCTAGTAAGTGTCAAGTGTCTGAGGCAGGATTTGAAATCAGGGCCTCCTGATTCCAGGGCTGGTGCTCTATCCACTGTGCCACCTAGCTGCACTCCTCAAAAATCTGTTCTTTTCCCCAGATCTCTAACCACTCAATGAAAAGAAAAAAAAAGAAAAGAAAGCCCACATAACAAATAATAGTTCCAATTTATATAGCACTTTTAAGGTTTGTAAAATGCTATATATAGGTCATCTTCTTTGATCCTCACAATAATCCCCTTTTACCATTATCTCCATTTTACAGATGAAGAAACTGAGACCAGGAGGTTAAGTGATTCGCTTAGGGTCAGTAAGTGCCTGAGGAGGGAGATTCTAACTAATTCGGGTAGTATTAGCTGCTGTGCCACCTATCTGCCTCAGATGTGCACATAATCAAGGAAAACTAATTCCTACATTAACCACGTCCAAAAAATATATGGACGTGTGAGTCTGTTTATATGAGTCCATCGTCTCTTTTCATCACTAGTCCTCTGGAATTGTGGTTTGCAATGTTTTCTACTAACTCTTTAATTCAATTTCTTGACCTGTCTGCGGCCTTTAACACTGTTAACCACTCTTTCCTCCTAGACACTTTCTTCTCCCTAGATTTTTGTGACATTTTACTCTCCTGGTTCTCCTCCTCTTCCCTATCTGTGGACTCCTTCTGGATCATCTTCCTTGTTCGATAGCCCTCTACGTGGGTGTGCCCTGGGGCTTTGTCCTGGGCCCTCTAGACTCTATTCTCCCTTGATGATCTCATCAGCTTCCTTGGTCTTAATTATCCTTTCTGCTGGTGACTTCCAAATCTCCTTATACGGCACCCGTCTTTCTCCTGAATTCTAGTCTCACGTCATCTTCTGCCTGTTGGATGTCTCCACGTGTATTTCTCAAACTCAACCTGTCCAAAGCAGAACTCATTCCCTTCCCTTCCACTCCCCGTGACACTCACCCAGCCCTTTTCCCAGCTTCCCCGACTTTTGTCAATGGTTCCATCATCCTGGCAGCAGCTAAGGTTTAAAACCTCAGAGTAATCTTCAAGTTTTTGCTCTCCCTCACAGCCGTATTCAGTTTATGGCCAAGTCCCATTGTCTCAACCTTCTCAACGTTCCTCTCTCTTTCTGTCCACTCTGAGGCTGCTACCTTAGTTCTGCTATATAGCCTTCTGACAGGTCTCTCTGCTTCACTGGTCTCTCTCCCACCCAATCCATTGTCTTCTCAGCATCTACTGTGATTTTCATACAGCTCATGTCTGATCATGTCATTCCCCTGCTGAGAGAAACTCTGCTGACTATCTTCTGTGTCGATGATAAGATCCAGACTCTTTTGGATTATAAAGCCCATCACAGCCTGCCTTTCCAGACTTATTGTGTATTCCTCCTCTTCATATTCTCTTCCTCCTTCTCAAACCATTCTCTTTGCTGTTCCTTTCACACTACATCCAGTCTCCAGTCACTATGCCTGAATCCTGCCTCATGAGTTCTCTGACTTTCTTCAGAACATTACCTCCTATGCCCAGTTCCCTAGGCCTATTGTGATCTTTCATTTATTAGGGCACTAGAGAAGATCTCTTCTATTGTGAAATGACGTGATACATATTTTTTATTTACTTAACTGTGTGTATGTACCTCTTCCCTTCCTTCTCTCTTCCCCTCAATACCTTAAGTTTTTGTTTTTGAATCCTTAGTGCTTAGCTCTGTGCCCCTGGCACATAGTAGGGTCTCAATAAATTTTTGCTGAATTGAATTGAATCAGATTTTGCCTTGATGTTCTGATCTGAATGATCTTTCCCATATCCCTGCATCCTTTGGGAGCTACACCCCTTTAATATACCTTTTTTTTTTTTTAAAGGCAGTTGGGGTTAAGTGACTTGCCCAGGGTCACACAGCTAGTAAGTATCAAGTGTTTGGTCTGAGATCAGATTTGAACTCAGGTCCTCCTGACTTCAGGGTTGGTGCTCTATACACTGCGCCACTTAGCTGCCTCTAATATGCCTATTTTAGCTTCCCTGTATATGTAGAGACCAGGGTGAGTCTATGTTAGAGTAATAATAGTTAACTATTATGTTCTTTGTTAATGTTTGCAAAAGTGTTATCTCAGTTCACCTTTAATAGCAATAGTGTGAAGTAGGCAGGAGGCAGTGGAGGACAGTGGCCCTGGAGTCAGATACCTTGGGTTCAGATTCCCTGCCTCTGACACCTCTGTGATTGTGGGTCAATCACTTAAACTCCTTGGACCTCATTTTCTTATACTGTAAGATGAAAGGTTTAGACTAGATGACCCCTGAGGTCCCTTCAAACCCTAGATGTATGATCCTCTGATAAATAGGATAATATAGGTAATACAGGCACTGTACTTATACATTTCCACCACATATAAGAAGCCACAGAAGCTGGAGGCATCTTGGGATGAGGAGGGGCAGGATTGTACTTTGTACTAGATGGGCATTGGAAATTTAAAGGTCCTTATAGTCTTTGTGGGAAGAAGATTCATGTTTTGGGTGAATTGTGTTGGGGAGAAAGAAGGTAGAACAACTACAGTGTATGGAAGGGCAGACCTTATTGTTTTCGTTTTTTTAAGCAACATTTTTTTTCTTCATCCTGTAAGTCAAAAGGTCAAAAGGAATTTCCTGGGCAGATTTCAAGATCGTTTAAGCAGCCAAGCTATAAATGTCTGTGCCTGAATATAAGAACAGGGTAGGAATCTCTGCTCCCTTTGTGTAGGGAAGAAAGGTACCTTGGAGGAATACTGGGTATGTTGTCAGACTTAGCCACTGAGCTGGTTGTTTTTCTTTAGCTGTCTTTCCTTGTTAAAAGAGAGGGATCAGGGGCAGCTAGATGGTGCAGCAGATAGAGCACCGGCCCTGAAGTTCGAATCCTGGAAGTAGCATTAGTAATTATTTTATTGTAAATTTTATTTTCTTTAATTAACAAAAATTGCTTTTCTCTTCTCCTCCCCAACCCCCTACCCTAACTGACAAGGTGGGGGATAGGGGATGCATCGAAGAAAAACAAAATCCCTCCAACAAATATGTGCAGTCAAGCAAAATAAATTGACACTTACTAGCTGCATGACCCTGGGCAAGTCACTTAACCCCAATTGCCTTAAAAAAAAAAAAAGGAAAAAAATGTTTCAAAAAAGAGTGGGATCAGGCCAGGGATGGTTAGGTCCAGAAACAACAGCAATGTAAGAACAAAGGACATTAATAATTTTTTTTTAAAATAAGAAACAACTGAGGATTTGGAGTGACAGGCAGATAGGTTCTGTGGATACAGGACTGTGTGAAGGAAGAGTTGCCATAATTAACTCTGAGCATTTCCACAAGGCTGTTCATTAGTTTGTTAGTCTAAATGGTCTCTGTCCTTGAAACAGGAAGGAGATGGAAGGTGGGGTGTGGGCAGGGCTGTTGATGGTGGGTAGGTGGGTGGGAGGTGAGAAGAGTCAGCTTGCTTTTTCTGACCCTAACCCAGGATTTAACTTTTTCTTTAATTCAAAGACACAGGAGGGGAATGATACCTGAACTGTCCAACAGGTTTTGAGGATTATATGTGTGGCCCTTATAGAGACACCTGCTATGCAGATGAAGGGGAAAGAGCAGATCCTTGTTATGGTAGCGTGGGGGGATAGAGAGCTATTGGAGAGTTGTCTAGAGCCCTGAGAGGTTAAGTGGTTTACCCAGGGCGACACAGTGAGGCAGACATGGGACATGAACCCAGGCCAACTCTCTCCACCATGACATGCTTTTGTGTAGCTTGCAGATTTATGCTGGGGATGTTATGTGCTCAGTGAAGAGCTTTTAGATGGGATGACTGGTGAGTGGAAATGGAAATCTGTTTTACCAGTCAGTCAACAGGGTCTTAGTAAGCCCCTGCTATGTGCCAGGCACTGTACTAGGTGCTGGGGATTACAGCAGTGAATGCAATGAAAATCTCTGCTGTCAAGGAGCGTACTTTGAAAAAACAAATACAGGGTAGGGTTGGCCATGGATGGGAGGGTTTTTCTAGGCTGTCACAAGGATGGTGAATAAAGCCCTAGAGCTCTTTCCAGTAGCATTAGTAATTATTTTATAGTAAATTTTGTTTTCATTAATTAACAAAAATTGCTTTTCTTTTCTCCTCCCCAACCCCTTACCCTAACTGACAAGGTGGGGGATAGGGGACGCATCAAAGAAAAACAAAATCCCTCCAACAAATATGTGCAGTCAAGCAAAATAAATTCACGCATTGTCCCTGTCTGAAAAATATCGGTCTCATTTGGGAGGTGGATAGCATAGCAATGGGAGTATTGAGTTGGTTATTGCTGCGTGAGATAGAAGATGAGAATGAGGGCAGGGGCACCCAGAAGTCCTAGGCCCGGTATTTTACTCTTATCCCAATAGAGGGCAGAGGGGGAAGAGGCCCAAGATAGCCACAGAGTGAAGTTTTGCAGGACCAATGATAACGAGAAGAACCTTGCCGTTTTATGGGTCCTGCCTATTTTTAGAAACAGTTAAGGAATGAGAATACAGCTGATGGCTATGACCTTGGGCAAGTCACTCCATTTCCTTATGCTTCAGTTTCCCTATCTGTAAAATGTGGGGTTTGGACTAGATGGCCTCTGTAGTCCTTTACAGCTCTAATCTCTCATCCTGTGGTACTCTTGGATGGGATGTGAAAGGTCTTGTAGATAGGATGATTTAGCAGTACAAGCAATGGCAACTTAGAAAGTAGACCAGTCAGAGCAGAATGCTCCCCCCCCCCAACCCCCTGATTTTTATCAGACAATAGCTTCAATTCTTCGTCATCTCAATACTGAGTGTGGCAAGTGACCTATAGGGGACTCTAGGGAGGGGCATTTAAAGATTTTTTAAAAGTTTTTGTTGATGTCTTCTATTTCTTACTTATTTCATCACTTATTCCCATCATCCCTCCCAGAGAGCCATTTTATATATATAGTAAATAGTGTTTTTTGGAAAGGAAAAAAATCTACACAACTGAGCAGTACATTGAAAAAGTATGAATGTGTAACACTTGTGGACTTCCCATCTCCGTGAAGGGGTTGGTTGGGGCTGTTGTCTCATTCTTCTTCATTTGAGTCAGGATTGATCTTTATAATTGTGTTATATTCACTTAGTGTGTGGTCATTCTTTTCATTTACATTATTGTAATTATATTGTTTTCTTAGTTTTGCTTGCTTCACTCTGTGTCACTCTTTGTCAGCTCATATAGATCTTTCGAGGCTTCTCTGTATTTTCCCACATATTTCTTACAGTGCAATGATATTCCATCACATACACAATTTGTTTAGCCATTCTCTAGTTGGTGGACATTTGCTTTGTTTTCAGTTCTTTGCTATCATGAAATGTGCTGCTTTAAATATTTTGCTGTCCATAGGGACTTTATTCTTATCATGGCTTCCTTGGAGTGCAAATACAGTAATGGAGTCTTTGGTTCTAAGGGTATGGAAAGCTTAGTCACTTTATTTCCATAATTACAAATTGTTTTCCAGAATGGTTGTACCATTTCACAGCTCCATCAACAATATATTAGTATGTCTATCATCCCACAACCCTGGAGGGACATTTGAAGTACAAAATTAGATGAAGTCCCTCTCCTTAAAGTAGCTTATATAAAGCCTAGTAGAAAAGACAGGAAGGCATTCTTTAAGAGAGTACCAATTAATAGAATCCTTTCAAAAGTGTGTTTGGGAAAGAGTGAATCAGTGATTGATTATATGGGTAGTTTAGACTTGGGTGTTTGGGAAGATCTTCAGATTCTGTACCTCAGTTTCCTCAGATGTAAAGTGAAAGCATTATACTTGATGACTTCGGAGGGCCTTCCAGTCCCTATGATTCTGCCATATTTGCAGTGTGAAGATGAGACAGATGTGGTAATAACTCCTTGAGACCCTAGGTCACTGGCTAGCAGTCACCTGTCTCCTGGGCCCTGGATAGCTTGTATCAGGTTTTCTTCTTCAGTATTTTTATTTTTATTTTTAATTTTTATTTATTTATTTGCTTTTTGGTGAGGCAGTTGGGGTTGAGTGACTTGTCCAGGGTCATACAGCTAGTTCAGTCTTTTTAAAAGATGTAATTTCTTTTTAAGATCTATATTAATATCTTTATCATGTTTATTTCCAAATATATTCTTCCCCGAGCCCTACCCGATGAGATATTTCTTGTAACACAATTAAAAAAAAGAAGGGAGCAAAAGCAGTTCACTCGAGCCAACCAACACACCTAGTTAGTGTATCATTATGCACAGTGTTCCATACTCATGGTTCCCAGCTCTACTCTACTGCTTAATTTCCATTCTTCTCAAAATCTTGGGCATTTCCACCCTTCTGTTTAGGCAACATTAGCATTGTAAGATTTAAGACTGAGGTACCTTAGGGGTCTTCTAATCCAGCTCTTCCATTGTACACATAGAGAAACTGAAGCCAGAGGTAGCAGAGTGTTTTCCCCGTGGTCACATGGGTAGTAGTTAATAGGAAAGTCTAGATTTGAACTCAGGTTCTCTGACTCTAAATCTTTCTTATTTCCCCTTTTATGATAATGCCTCTTCTGCGTGAGAATAAATTCCTCTTTGCCTTCCAGGGCTCCTTTACAAAACAACTTTGCAAAAACAAAATGATTTTCTCTCACCCTCAGCCACCCAAGCACATCATCCTGCAATGGGAGACGTGTGTGTGTATGTGTTTTGTTTTGTTTTGTTTTGTTTTTCCCTTTATTCTTGTGCTGATTGCTGTTTTTGTGACACATCTGTTTAGCATGTGCCTTGGTAGCTGGTACAAGATGTGTACTAGTAAGTAGGAGGTGGCATGTGTATGTCACGTATGCAGTACATGCTTGTAGATTTGGGAATGTCTCAGTTTACAGGGAGCCCACCAACCTCTTGACATTGTGTGTTTTTAATTAGGTGATTCCCATTAGTTGTACATTTTTATGTACTTTTTCCTCAGCTCACTTCTCATTGCTGATTTACTTGAATGACAAGTGAATGAATAAAAGAAAAAGCATTTAATTATCACTTACTATGGGCCAAGTGGGGCAGCTAGGTGGCTCATTGGATCAAGTACCCTGCATAGAGTCAAGAAGATTCATCTTCCTGAGTTCAAATCTGGCCTCAGACATTTACTAGTTGTGTGACCCTGGGCAAGTCACTTCACCTTGTTTGCCTCAGTTTTCTTAACTGTAAAATGAGCTGGAGAAGGACATGGCAAACCAGTCTAGTATCTTTATCAAGAAAACCCCAAATAGGGTCAAAAAGAGTCAAACGTGACTGAACAACAGTAAAATGTGGGTTAAGATCCCTGCTAAGTGATGGGAATATAAAGAGAAAAGGCTAAACAATTCTTGCTTGCAGTAAGGTTAGACTCTAACTGGGAGGACAACACATATGTGAGTTCAGTTATAGAGACCAGGAATCCTAAAGGGGGAGGGGGCATCAGCTGGTTAGAGGACAGGGTCAGAGAAGTTGGAGGGTACAAGGGCAGGTATGTAAAGCCTTAGGTTAAGCAAGCTGTGGAAGTTCTGTGGGGGAGGGGCAGGACACTGGCCCACCACCATTGGGAATTGAAGAGGAGGGCCTGAAGGTTCAAGTGGAGTAGGGGATTTTGTGCTCCTTCCCCTATGGTGGTGGAAAGGGAGAGGATGAGGGACAAAGGGAACAGTTAGTGTATCCATCCAGAAGACAGCAAGTGAAAGGGGACGTTGGTGGGAAGGTTGGGAAAGAAGGGGCCTTGTTGGTCACTGTTCTATGAGTTAGGGGAGAAAGGAATCTAAGAGGAAAGGTTTTTCCACCCTGGTTTTGGGAGGCTTGGGTCAGGGGATGGAAAACTGGAAGATAGGGCTTTCCTTCTGAAAGCTGTACCCATTAGGATGCCACTTGGGCGGGATCCCCAAAACAAGGGAGGAAGAGGAAAGAGGCAGGCAGGCAGTAAGAAAAGCATTGGCCTAACAACCTGGAGACAACAACTCAAAGCTTGTTGCTTTGACACTCATTTGCTGTGTGTGCTTTGTTTCTTCCTTTGTAGTATGATGAGGTTGGGTTAGATAAGCATTTTCCCAGGCTGTGCTCTGAATAACTCTGGTGAAGACGTGAGTAGAGGTTCCATGGTAGACAATTTGGTGCTAGTGATATTTCCCTCTTCCATTTTATTAACTGTAAGTATTTTGTGTTTTATATGAAATCACATCATCAAAATACTTAAGATAATAGATTAAATCTGAAAGGAACTCAGGTCCTTTGACTCCCAAGTCTTTTCATTTCACCACACTGTCTTCACCTTAGTACATGCAGCATTTTTTTTCTGTGAAAATAAACTTAATTTCCTCTCCTGCTCTAAAATTTAGAGGCATCTAGGTGACTCAGTAAACAGGAAGCTGAGCTTGGAGTCAAGAAGACCTAAGTTCAGATTCTGCTTCAGACTCTTACTAGCTGTGTGGCCCTGAGTGAGTCACTTAAACTTCTGTCTGCCTTGTTTTCCTTGACTGTAAAATGGGGATAATAATACCATATATGTCCTGGAGTTGGGAGGATCAAATGAGATGTTTATAAACTTTGTAGTATAGTGCCTGGCTTAATAAACCCCCTTCCCTTCCCTTCCCTCCCCTCCCCTCCCTCCCTTCCCTTCCCCTCCCTCCCTTCCCTTCCTTCCCTTCCTTCCTTCCCTTCCCTTCCCTTCCCTTCCCTTCCCTTCCTTCCCTTCCTTCCCTTCCCTTCCCTTCCCTTCCCTTCCCTTCCCTTCCCTTCCCTTCCCTTCCCTTCCCTTCCCTTCCTTCCCTTCCCTTCCCTCCCTCCCCTTCCCTCCCTTCCCTTCCCTTCCCTTCCCTTCCCTTCCCTTCCCTTCCCTTCCCTTCCCTTCCTTCCTTCCCTCCTTCCCTCTCCTTCCCTCTCCTTCCCTTCCCTCTCCTTCCCTTCCCTCTCCTTCCCTTCCCTCTCCTTCCCTTCCCTCTCCCTTCCCTTCCCTCTCCCTTTCTTTTCCCTCTCCCCTTTCTTTTCCCTCTCCCTCTCCCCTCCCTCCCCTCCCTCCTCCCTCCCCTCCCTCCCTCCCTCTCCTCTCCTCTCCTCTCTTCTCCTCTCCTCTCCCTCCTCTCCTTTCCCCTTTCCTTTCCTTTCCCCTTTCCTTTCCTTTCCTTTCCTTTCCCCTTTCCTTTCCTTTCCTTTCCTTTCCCCTTTCCTTTCCTTTCCTTCCTTTCCCCTTTCCTTTCCTTTCCTTTCCCCTTTCCTTTCCCCTTTCCTTTCCTCTTTCCTTCCCTTTCCTTCTTCCCATTATCCTGAGTATATTCCACATTCCCAAGATATGCCTATCTCCATTACTATCATTCCAGCCCAAAAGTTTTCAGTGGCAGAAGTGCTATACACCATAATCTGTCAGATCCCCTTCTAGCTCAGTTTGTTGTATGGAGTATGAGACTGACTAGACCAAGTCAGGTTTTCAGCTTCCGTCCCTGTATGAGCAAGTCAGCCATACAGAGGGACTTGGTTCCACAGCCAGCCCTAAGACTGACATCTTATAGTGTGTCTTCATGCATCTGTTCAGATGGAAAAACATTTCAGATTTCGAAGTCTGTGGGTGAGCCAGGTTCTGGTGTTCTATCACAGTATCATGGAGGGGCCGTTTTGATGACTGCTGTGTGCTCTTTTGAGCAAGCAATTTAATTGGAGGCCCCGTGGGGCTTAACTTTTTTTACCTGATGCTTTGATCATGCCGTTTTGGCTTTTACTTGGAACAAGCCGGGGTTTATGCTTTGACTGTGACCAGAGAGAATCTGTGCTTTGCAGGAGACAGACTTCGCCTGATCTTTCTCTCTTTAGAAAATTCCATTATGCTTTTAATTTTGATGTTTTCTCCTTCAGGGTATGTTCCCTTCCTCTCCTTGTCTGCTGTAATAAGGGGAAGGGGCTGGTGGGGAGGGGGAAATGAACATAGAGTGCTAAAAATGTCTGTGCCATGTATCCCCTCCTTGGGTTATAGTCCAGTAGTTGCTTGCATAAGTTTTCTTGAATTCTGGGTGAATATTTATGAGCTGCAGCCAGAAGAGTCTGAAGAAGGTTGGACTGGGAATCAGGGGTATGACATCTAGTCTTGGCTCAGCCTCCATTAGCAGTGTGATCTTGGATAAGTTATTTTATTCCTTTAAAATGAGGGAGTTGAACTACATGATCTCAGCTTTTCTGTTTGGGTTTAATATTCTAGGATTCTTCTTGTCTCAACATGAGTTTCCTGGTCAGGTGTGTTTGCTTATGGAATATCCTCTAGTGATAACATTTGTAAAGTGCTTAATACAATGCCTGGCACATAGTAGGTGCTGCTTCATCTTCATCTTTTTTTTTTCCGGTGAAGCAGTTGGGGTTAAGTGACTTGTCCAGGGTCACACAGCTAGTAAGTGTCAAGTGTCTGAGGCTAGATTGTTCATTGTTTTCAGTAATGTCTGCCTCTTTATGATCCCATTTGGGGTTTTCTTGGCAAAGATACTGGAGTGGTTTGCCATTTCCTTCTCCAGCTCAATTTACAGATGAGGAAACTGAGGCAAACCAGGGTTAAGTGATTTACCCAGAGTCACACAGCTAATAAGTGTCTGAGGGCGGATTTGAACTCAGGCCTGGTGCTCTATCTACTGTACCACTTAGCTGCCCTTAATAAGTGCTTAAGAAATGCTTATTCCTTTGCCCTTTCCTTCCCTTAGGACACTAGGCATGTTGTTGCCTCTGCTTATGCTATTTCTTCCATCTGTAAATACTCTTCTTCTCCCTACCTGAATATTATCCATATGCCACCTCTTTTAGGGAGGCTTCCTTCCCTCTGACCACCCCAGTCTACAGGGACCTATCTCTACTCTCTGAACTCCTAGAGTGCTCATTGCCTGTAATACTCCATGGCACTTCATCTTTTTCATCTATAACTGTTTTATGGCTTTTCATGTATTAACTTGCATTTGTATAGAATTTTCTGTGTGTGTGTGTGTGTGTGTGTGTGTGTGTGTGTGTGTGTACAGTTGCTTCTTTGTGTCTACTACTGCCCCTAGCATGATGATATCAATTTTAAAGACAAAGCATATCTTCCCTAAAAGGACACCTGAATGGCCTGCCTGTAGGTCTGTGGATTGAGCACTTAATTGTCTTAAGAGTTGAATCGCCTCCCAGGGAATATTTGTATTTCAGTTCTTTTTTAACAAAGAGACCAGACCTGGCTGTTGATGTCTTCCATTCTCCTGGTAGGTAGGTTGTTGAACATCATGTCCTGAGAAACCCCAGGGTTCATCCGGGTATTTGATGAAATTCAGGCCACTCCAGTGGGCTTGCCTCTCCACACTAGTCATTTGGCACCTCACACTGTTCCTATATGCCCTCAGGAACTCAAGTTTTAAGTCATTCCCACTGAGGGAACTCTTCAAATCCTTTAGCAGAATGGAAGTAGATTTACTATTCTGTGTGATTCCAGAAAGTAGACCCAATGGGTTCATGTTATAGAGAGGCAGGTTTTGGCTCACTTAAGGAAGGTGAACTGGTTTCAGAGTGTAGAAGACCCAGGTTCAAGTGCTACCTGTGACTGTATGACCCTGGGTGTGTCACTTGCTCTTGTTGCAGAAAGGATGCTCACCTGCATTAGTAGATGCAGTCCCCTGCCTCTCTTTCAATGGTGGAGCTCCTCCTACCCCTGAAATCCAGTCCCATCTGTTCTCTTAAATGGAAGATATTTCCTAACTGTGGACCAGTTAATAATGAATCATAGGAAGTAGAGATTTGGAGCTGAAGGATCATCAGACTTGGGTTCTCTGACCCCAAAAATCATCACTGGAAATTGGAAGAACAGTCAGGCTGGCCAGTCTGAAGTTGGAAGGAAGTTGTATTAGATAACCTTCACATTTCTTTCTAACTCTTAAGGTCCTAGCATTGGTTATGTACAGGAAACTCAGTCTCCCTAGGGAGACCAGTACAGGTAATGATATGAAATGAAGTTTTTAGCTATAAAAACATGATCTTGTAATTTAGCAAGAGCTGCAGGAGACTCATGATGCTCCATTTCTTATGTTTAAAAAAAAAGCAAACAAAAAAACAGAACAGTTCCTTTGGTTAATTCTCCTTCCAAAGTATTTTCATTCCCATTTTGAAACAGACCGGGTAGCTGGGGCCTGGACTGGGTGATCTGAGATTCTTCCAGCACTGACTTAACTATAAACTCTCTTGACCTCAGTGACCTTTGACATATGTCCACAATTAAACATAGTGTTAGAAGTCAGCTGGTAGGCCTCCTCACACCAGAATGTGTATTCACGCACATGAGAAGACTTATTATAAAGCAAGCAAAGAGATCATCTCACTTTGAAGGAAAATCTGACTACTCCCTATAAAACTAGACCTCATGCCCAGGTCCTTATAACTTGTTAGGAGGTGGAGAGGAGTGGGGGGGTGGGGCACAAAGAGAGGAGAGAGAGGGAGAGAGAGAGAGGAGGGGAGGGAGGGAAGACAGGGTAGGGAAACAGAGAGAAAGGGAGGGGGGGAGAGAGAGAAGAGAAACTTTTATAGTTATAGAATCTTAGAGCTAGAAGGCACTGGAAATGATCTACCACCCTCCTTTTGCAGATGAAGGAACTGAATCTGAGGAAGGTGAAGTTTTGACCCCAGATTGCTAGTTGGTGAGAGAACTAAGATTCAAACCCAGGCCTCTAATAGTAAACTCTAAGCTTGGAAAAGTAGCTTGGAGAGTTCCAAAAGATAATGCAGGATGTCATTGATTTGGCACTGAATGCCAAAGCATTTATGCTGTCAGAGATGCCAGAGGAGAAAAGAACCAAATGAAACATGACCATGACTGCACATAGATGCAGTAAAGCTCAAAAGCAGTGTCACTAAGTTTGGTCATATATGCCAGATGGATGTTGAAAGAGTGTCTTTTCCTTTCTTTCCTTAATGGTATGGGATGAATAGAATGTTTCCTGGGGTAGCAGAGAAGAGCTATGAGGGATGTGAGAGGATTGTCTGCCCTCCAAAAATGCAGGACCCTTAAGACCAGAGTCAGTGGCTTGAATGCTGGCATAACATTTATTGGCCCTGTGGCTTTGGACAAGTAACTGCATCTCTGAGATTATTTTCCCCTCAATAAAGTGGGATAAGAATGCCTGTGCTGAATTGGGTGCTCTGTAAACATGAATTGTTATCATCTGGGCTGTGTACCTTCCTTCTCTGACGTAGAGAGTGGTGCTGAAGGTTAGAATTCTGCCCCTTTCTTGCCTTCTCCACTGCCTGGCCCCTTGAGGGGATCTGAGTTCAGGCTAATAGTAGGGGGCTTCTAAGGCAGAGATGCTCTGCACACCCTTCTCCAATACTATTCGACTTTCTGCTGCCACAGTTTTATGGTGCTCCTTCCTGCATCACAAGAAGACAATGCTATGATTGTCTTCCTGTGATTCACTGTCTTCCTCATGTACCTCCTCCTCCACCTTCACCAGCAGTGATTTAGGAAGAAGACTGGTTATCAGCCAACTCACTGGCTCCTGGGAGCTGACCCCTGAATAATGACAAGCCTCCCTAATCCCCCTTTATACCTTTCTGACCCAAAGGAAACTTGAGGAACACCAGAGCACCTCAGGCTAAGGAATGAATCTTTCCTCTGAAAGCTCTGCTTTCATTTTCCCCTGTTGACCTGAGGAGTGGAGGTGGGAAGGGAGGTGGCAGAGTGAAAAAACCTGTCCTCTCTGGTACCTAGAGAAGCATCTTAGCTTAGTGAATCAAGTGCTAGGCTTGGGGTTGGAAGACCTAGGTTCAAATCCTGCCTTCGAGATATTTAGTGCCATTTATAATTAAGTTATTATTTGTAAGTTAAATGATTGAACAAATCATTTTACTTTTCTGAAACCTCAGTGTCCTCATTTGTAAAAATTAAGGGGTTAGCAGATTAGATGGTGTCTAATGGTCTTTCTAGTTGTATGATTCTCTATATATTCCAGTCTATGATCCTATAATTCTGTTAGATTGAAAGTAGTGTGTCACAGATGGAATGGGAGAAGAAGGGATTCTGTCTCCTTCCTAGCAGCTATTTAGGGAAGCATCTTTGTGGTACATATTAGCTGTCCTTCATTCCCTTTCTTGCCATGAGTGACTTCTGTTCTGGACAATCTAAATTAATCACAATTTAGATAATCTAAGTAATTCACATGGAAGCCTAGAAATAGACTTTGATTGTAAACTGTCATGCAGAGGGTAGTACTGGGAGAACTAGGGCAATCCTGATTCTTGCTTTTTGGCTTATTGATTATTAGGAAGTTATATCTCATAGCAAAAGAAGAGATACTCTGAGACAGACCCATAGGGAGAGTGCTAAACTTTACAAAACATCCTTTTGAGGTAGGTCATAAAAATGTTGTTAGCCCCATTTTACAGATGAGGAACGTGAGTTTCAGGGAGATAGTGATTTGCATCAGGGCAATGCAGGCAGGTTCTCTGACTGGAATATCAGTGATCTTTATACATTACCATCATGCCTAAACCTGGGCAACATTGAGGATCCTCCTTTCCTCTTAGGGCCAGAATATTACTGAATTAATCTTCTGGGGATAGGAGTTTGCAAGGTATTTTTTCTAGCTTAATGGTCCCATAGATGACATCATTGTGTAGTGGTGAATGGGAAATGAGGCATGAAAGTAAATTATCTTTCATAGAAATTTAGAAGTTCCCTGTTGTGATAAGATCAATATCTGTCACTGTTGCCTTCCCCCCACCCTCCCACCCCCTTGGGTTAGTTCTTCCCTAAAAGGCAACAAAACTGTCCCCATTATTTGATTGGCTTGGGGACTGAGACCCAATTCTCTTTCTCCTTTGATGCAGCTCTCTGAGAGCTTCTGGTCATACTCATGTGGCTTCCTGGTCACCTAAGAGGCACACTCGAATGAAGTTGGGGCCCTTTAGACCTGGCCGGTATCCTAAGACCACTCCAGTTGTTTCCAGATAGAGACGAGAGAAGCCACATCTATTCAAGCTAAATGCTGAAGTATCTTTGTTGAACATCCTTTCTATGCTCTGGCTATATTTAAACCTCCTTTTATTAACTGTTGAATGCCCAAGAGCACCTCATTTCATCCCAACATGGAGCCCAAACTGAAAGGGTGGTGGCCAGAATCAGGCCCCTTAATCCAATGTCCTCTTTCCTTAATGAGAATTCGATGTGGGGCAAGGGAAGGTTTATACCAGGCACATTCCAAGCCAAATGTGATGGGCTCTGCTAGCAGCCAGCCCTGGGACAGGAGCGCTTGCTGGGACTCCTTGGTTCCCCAAAGTATTCCCGCATTCTGTGGGCCCTGATGGGAAAAGGAAGTACTGGGGGCCTGGGTCTTTTCCTTAATTCTCTGGAATCAGATACTTCTCTGAAGCCAAGCTGGGTCGTTTGCTTGTTGACATTTAGCCTAGATAAGTAACCTCTAAAGATTCTTTGGCCTTTTTCTTCTTTGCTCTGCTTCCTCAGTGGTTTTCCTAAATGTTTTGGAGGCTGTGACAAGACAGCCCTGTTATCCATCAGGACCCATCCTGTCCTGGCTTCTCCTAGAGTTTGTTTCAGTTCTTTGGAAACTCTGAGAGCTTAATGATCAGTTAAAGAGAGATAAAGAAGGAGAAAGATTCCCTAGGGGTGGTCAAGTCTCTGACTAGTTAATGGTTTTTTTTTCCTCTCCTTTTTTGGTTATGTTTATGTTGTTCTTTAGCTCCACTGGGGTTAGTTGTTAATTCAGGTGGGTTTGATTGATACCTGGGGAAGGAGGGTATACTTGCAGTACCCCCAGCGCCCCTTTCCGTCCCTTCTAGAGAGGCTGGTGTTGAAGATGAAGCTAAAATCCCCTTTGCCAAGCACCCCAGGGAGTGGTGCAGTCTTGTTTGTGAACACAAATGATTTGGTTCTGCTTTTCAACACCCCACCTGTGTTGGCTCGATCTTGCCTTGCCAGCTCTGTACTCCAGCCAGACCCTTTCAATTAAACTTAAGTCAGAGGATCCAGACAGAAGACCTGAATGGGAGGGGACATAGGGAAGTCTGCTTCTCATGACGGACTATTACTAAGTAATTGCCCAGTGGTCTACTACTGAATAACTGGCCAAATGGCCTGCTTCCTCTGGACTGTCCTCCCCTCCTTTCTGTCTTCTTTCCACTTCTGTTTCCTTTAGTAATAGGGTAGTTTTTTGCTGGGTTTCCTTGTGGGATCTTATTACCATGGCAACAGGCTGTTCTGACTTGGATGCTTCTGGCTTTCCTTGTCTGTATACCCTGTCCCCCTCACTCCTTAATTTCTCCAAGATTAATGTTGACTAGAAGGCCACCCCCCCATGCCTCTATTTTCTCCCTGCTGCTTGAGAGATTTTATTTTTTAATTTTATTCATTAATTTTTGGCAGACATAAGCATTTGAGGTGCAGGCATGAACATGGAGTACTGCAACAGATTTTACAAATTACTTCTGCTTCCCCAGTCCTTTCTCTCTTCTCTGTCCCATCCTGCCTGGGTCCCTGCTTCCAACAAAAACAAAACCCACTAAATAGCCATCGATATTTTCCCTGCTAAGTTTTAGCTGTTCTGCATATCTTCCAAATTTCCCTATTATTATAGAACATACCACCATCCCCGGAGTCACCTAGGTTCACATGTCACCGTTGATTGTTCACTCTCTCTACCTATGCCTATAAATTGCCCTTTCCTATAGATTCTACCTTCCCAACATCTCCTGTATCTTCACTCTTCTCCTCTCTGTATCTGTCGCCACCTGGGTGCAGGCATTCAGCACCCCAGTTTGGCCTATTTCAATAGCCTGCTGGCAGGTGTCCCTGCCTCATCTCTCTCCCTCACAGCCCATCTTCTACTTATCTGTCAAATTGATCTTCCTAAAGTACAAGTCTGACCATGTCATCTCCCTATTCAATAAACCCTAGGATTAACTATAAAATCCCATGTTTGTCTTTTAAAGCCCTTCATAACCTGGCCCTTTCCAGCCTTTCCTGGGCCTTCTTGCTGTTACTCTCATAAGACAGTCCATCTCCTGACCCTGGGCATTTTTATTGGCTGTCCCCTGTGGCTGGAATACTTTCTGTCCCTGTACTTTTGTACCCTGACTTCCTTGATTTCCCACAAGTCTTACCTAAAATCCCACCATCTAGGAGAAGCTTCTCCACTCCCCTTTAATGTTAGTCCCTTCCTTCTGTAATGATCTCCAATTTATCCTGTCTATATTTTGTTTGTATGCAGTTGTTTTCATGTTGCTTCCTCCCAGACCATGAGTTCTTTGAGATCAGAGGCCCTTTTGTTTGTTTGTATGTTTTTTGGCTTTTCTTTGTGTCCCTAGAAGATAGCACAGTGTCTGGTACATAGCAAATGTTTAATAAAAACTTACTGACTGACTTCCGAGAAACCTGAGGACTTATATAAACTAATGCAGAGCGACATGAGCAGAACCAGGAAAAGACTTTATTGAATGACTGTAGCATTAAAAAAGGAAAACAATTTTCAAAGACTTAAGTATATTTAATAGATGCTTTTATTAATCCTGACTCCAGGAAGCTGATGATAAAGTAAGTAGCTACCTATCTCCTGTCAGAAGGGAATGGATTCAAGGTGCAGAATGAGGCATCCATTTTTGAATGTGACAAATGTCTATGTATATTTATTTTGCTTATCTATGCTTATTTATTACCAGGAAGTTTTTCTTTTCCTTTTTCTCTTTTCAGGGAGAAAGACTTAAAAATAAACTTAAAAGTACATAGGAGAGAGAAGGCCTGAATTTAATGACTTTAAAGTACTTTCAACTCTAAATCTATGGTCTTAAGATTTTTTTCTTAATCCAGTCTTTTTCCACATTACCCCACGAAAGGCTTTATGCAGCTTTACTTAATGTTGGGATGGACACACACCTTGAAAATGAACAGATGTAACAAACTCACTTGTCCTGTTTATGGTATTAAATGGAAGTGTTGAACGTGACATAGCAAATAGAGTATGGGACTTAGAGTCAGGCAGCCAACAAGCATTTATTAAGTTTCCTGTGTCACAGATTGTGCCAGGTACAGGAGTGAGGGAGACCTGACTTCACGGCCCACCCCTGACACTTAATAGTTGTCTTACTATTAAGGCAAATCATTTAATCTCGCCTAATTTTAGTTTCTTCTTCTGTAAAATGGAGATAATAATATAGGTTGTGCCTCTGTCACAGAGTTCTTGAGGGAATTAAGTGAGACAATGTATGTAAAGTGCTTTGCAGACTTTAAAGTGCAGGATAAATGTCAGTTATTAGGATGACTGAGCCTTGGGGAAGGGTGGACCAGTGCCTAGGCTGTCCTTAAGTTCATCTCGTTTCCCTCAGGTCTCCAAACTAGGGGAAACTTTTGATCTTCTGTTACCTAATGGTTACATTTCTCATTTCTGAGAGTGATGTCCTATGGATGGGCATGGGGAAATGGTCCTTTTTGCAGCCTTTGGATATAGGGTCTCTCAATCTGACAATATTTAATAAGGGCTTTCTGTGGGAAGAATACCTCTCCTACCCCCCCCTTTTTTTTGTTCTCTGGATCCTACCTGGTCTGCCTTTGGTAGGAAAGTAGTTAAACCGGGCTGAGCAGGCAGATCTCTCTTCTTTGGCCAAATGCAGTCTGCTGGGGTGGAAAACAGCTGAGGGCTGGGTGTGCTTCGCCTTGGGAATCTCCATATAAGGCCAGGATCACTTGATGAGACAACCCATTCCAGCCCTCTGCTCCTCTGCCTGCCTGATTACCTCTCTCCCAAGCAGCACTCCTCCCACCTGCCAAAGGCCTCTTCCCTCCCGGGGCTGGGCCTTAGGCTGTAAATTCCAGAACTGGAGTTCAGTCTCTGTCTAGCTCCAGGACCATTCCATCCGAGGGCCCCATGGAGGAGTCTCCACTGTGTACTTACTTACCAAGTCGAATGGTGAAGGTTGTTCTTGGCTTGCACCTTTCCTTATGTCAGGTAGTCCTTTCTCCCACTCATCACCTAACATGCATCCTTTTGCTGTATCCCATTCCCTTATACAAACTTCCTGCTTGGAAAAAGAGAGGAACTCTCTTACCCCAAGGTAAACTAAGAGTCTTCAAATATTTATTGAGCTCTTACTAGAGCCATGTCTTTCTGCTAGAGCCCCTATGGAGAATACTGAAGAACGCAGTATAAGGACAGTAGTGGACAGAGTGTTGGCTTGGCCACGTGATCACAGAGGCAGTTGTCTTCTCTGGATCTCAGTTTCCTCATCTGTAAAATGCGGATAATAATTCTTGCAGTTCTTTCCTTATGGGGTTGTGAGGATCGAATGAGATCATTTATATGTATAAAGTATGAAGTGTGGCTTATTGAACTGCTGTTTGTGTAAGGAGTTAATAGGCAAGAATGTCTGCATAAAAAAAGGGCAGAGTACTGGTTGGAGTCAGTGGATCTGAGTTCAAATTCTGGATCCATTATTTCAGGTATGATCTTAGTCAAGTCAGTTTTCTATCTCTGGTCCTTATTTTCTTCTTTTGTAGCTCGAAGAGGACAAGAGGCAGCTGAGTGGTATAGTGCTAGAGCTCTGTGCCCAGAGTCAGGAAGACCTGAGTTCAAATCCAGACTCACATAGTTACTAAGTGTTTGGCAAGTCATGTAACCTTGGGCTCTACCTCAGCCAAAGGTCAGTCAATGGAGAGGTCTCTGGTGAGCATGTATTGGAGGCAGCACATTATCAGCTGAGAACTGTGTGAGAGAAGTGCCATAAAGTCACTAGAGATAGACAGCTAGAAAAGGGTGGGGGGAAGAAGTGGGGCTGGTCATGGGAGGAAATCGAGGGATAAATGTTGGACAACCCATAGACTCCTTCAGTATCCACCAGATGAAAAGAGGACAAGAGGCAGACCCTTCCCCCCATGGAAAATCCTCGGGAGGACATGGAAAAGAGTCACGTGGTATATGTTGATAGGCGTATCTAGGCTGAGAACAGACTTCTGAATCTGAGTTCTGTGGGTCCACACAGGACGATAGATGATCAGTTACCTTAATCTCCCATAATCTCACTATGTAGGTGGCCTGCTCCTAAACCCTTTTGGGCATAGCTCCCAGTCAGGGGAATTGGTGTGACTAAGGCTTAGTTTTTGCTTTGATTTCTTCTATCCTGATAAAGCCAAGGTTTTGGAAATCCCATCCAAGGCAACAAACAATTTATTAAGTCCCTAGTTCACGCAAGTCACCGTGCTGACATAGAAGGAGTAAGAAGGCAGATTGCAAGGTCGTATACGTCAGCTTCTAGAATCAGGGATCCCTATCAAAAGATTAAGTATATATAGCAGGTCTCCTTAAACGCAGTTTTCTAGTGTGAGGCTGGGTCTAAAGGCTGCTGACCTCCTCCCACCATGATTTTTGGATTCCCTGTACCCTCTCTACGTTTGCTCAAGTCTTCCAGGAACTGAACAGTAGGTTCTCCCCACAAAAGTGATTAGGGAAACTTGGTATAGGACAAACTCTTTGTTTTTCTTCTCTGGAGAATTGATTCTGCCTTCCACTGTCTTTTCCTTTGAGCCTTTATTCTAAGTAACCAGTCTCTCCCACCTTTTTTTCCCTTTTCTTTCGTTTGGGGGAGGGGGAGGATTGTTAGTAAGTATTTATTAAGCACCTGCTATGCCGAAGACTTGATATTAAGCACTGAAAATGCAAAAGAAAGGTAAAAGACATACAAAGTATATGAACAGGATCAGTTGAAGATAATCGACAGAGGGAAGGTGTGAGCATTAAGGGGGATCAAAAAGGTTTCCCCCAGAAGTTAGAACTTTAGCTGGGATTTGAAGGAAGCCAAGAAAGCCAAGAGGCTTAGAGGAGGAGAGAGAGTATTCCAGACATGGAGGACAGCCAATGAAAATGCCCATAATTGTTCCTGTTGTAGAAGGAACAGCACAGAAGCCAGTGTGGTTGGATCAAAGACTTTATGGGGTATAGGGGAAAGTAAGGTGTAAGAAGACTAGAAAGATGGGAAGGGGCCAGGTTGTGTCAGACATCTCACCTCACTGGGTCTCTGAAAGTCTTGGCCACATGTCTGGGAGGCCTCTCGAGCTTTCTTTACACTTGATGTCTCTGCTTCCTGAGAAAAGACTTAACAGGACGTCCCCAGACACACCATCTCTCTAAGCCCCTGTAAAGGGAGAGGGGTGGCCAGGTGAGTTAGAGCTAGGTTGTGTTTGGGAGAAGGAAGCCGGGGCAGAGAGCTACAAATAACTTGAATAGCAAAAAGAAAGGCTTTTTGCCTTGGGCTTATTGCTAAGCTGTTCCAGGCAAAAGCCTGGAGGAGGAGAGGGAGGAAAGACAGGAAAGGGCTGTGGGGATGCTAAAGCTGCCTACATCCTGAAATCTGCTCCCCTTCCCTTTCCCTCTCCTAAGCAGGCTCACACAAGCACACACACACTGCCCGGGAGCTGCATGGCCTTTAGGAAGAGCTCTAGAGAGAGGCTTATTAGCTTTTACCTCTTCCCTGTAAGGGCCTGCCCATCAGGGGCTGTTTTTTCCTGGGACATAGCATCATGAGCCTGGCTCAGGAATGAGTCTGACTAGCCTTTAAGGAGAGACATATGTACCCTTAGCTGCATTCACATAGGGAAAATGGTGAGTCCTCTGCTGACTTAAGTTGGAATTTCATTGGGTCTCTCTGTCCCCAGGGCAGTATAGTGTCTTTCTACCCTAATCAAAGGATCCAGCTGGAAACCAACAAATATTTATTAAACATGTGCTATGTGTAAGGCACTGTGCTAGTGCAATACAGTGACCAAAAGCAAAGAAACTGCTCCTGCACCCAAGGATTGTACATTCAATAAATTCTGCCTCCTACTCAAAGATGGTCAGGATTTCACCTTTTCCAATCTCCAACCCAGAAAAGGTCTGAAATGTTAGGAAGAATACAGACCCAGAGTTTTTGACAGTTTAGACTAAGATAGTGAGGTTTATCCCAGTCTTCACCTTGGATCTTACATTTTGAAGTAGAAGGGACCTCGGAGATTATTTAATCCAATTCACTCATTTTACAGATGAAGAAGCTGAGTTCCAGGGTAGGGAAGTACAAAGAGGTAGCAAGGAAGAGAGCTGGAATTTGAATCCATGCCTTCTAACTACAAGTCTAAAGCTTTTTGTTTACCACGCTGCTCCCTACTCTTTTGGACCCCTACAATATTTAATTGTACTTATACATCTTTTGGCACTTATCTCCTCCCTTGTGATCCTGGGCAAGACACTTAACCTGTCTGCCTCAGTTTCTTCAACTGTAAAACAGAGATAATAATAGCATCTACCTCCCGGGGTTGTTAAGAGGATCAGCACATAATAGGCACTTAATCAATCCCCTTCCTTCCTTCCTTCCTTCCTTCCTTCCTTCCTTCCTTCCTTCCTTCCTTCCTTCCCCTTCTCCTTTCCCCCTTTCATTTCCTCTTCCCCTTGTCCCTCCCCCCTCCTCTTTCGCTTTCCCTCCCTCCCTTCTTTCCCTCCTTTCTTCCTTCTCCATCCTTTCATTTTTTCTCCCTCCTTGTCTTCCTCTCTTCCTCCTTCCCTTCCTCCCTCCCTCCCTCTCTTCCTTCCATATGACTCTTATTTATGTATAGCTCATCTCCCCAGCTAAATTATAACTTCTTCCGGATGGCAGGAAGGAGCTGGAGACCCGGGTTGCAGAGCAGGCTTCTTAGAGACTCTGGAAGGTTCTTTCCAGCTGTTCCATTGTAAGAGTTGTCCAAGGTCCCATGGGGAGGGAGTGCCAGGTGAGAGCAGCACACAGGGCTTCCACCTACTAGTCCAGGGCTTTTCTTGTCATACCACATTGCCTTTAGGACAGATGAGGCTCTTTTCTGCTTTTATTGACTAACAGACTTCAAAGAGTGGGAATTCTAGAGGCTGATAGTAAAGAAAGGTGTTCTTGCCATGCACTAATAATTGGTGGGAACAGAAATGAGAGAAGTCTAGGGGAAGAATACATTGATTGGGAAGATCATTAGATTTAGAGCCAGAAGAGTGTGTCTATCAGGTCCAACCCTCTAATTTTCAGGTAGCAAAATAAGTCTTTGCACTTGAGTCTTCTGACTCTGAACATTGGACCACACTGCAGTGGGAATTAAAGTATTTGGGGAACAATCACACAGAAGTCATCATATGGCCTATTTTCAGCATAAGACACGCAGAATAATTGTGTCATTGGGGCCATTAAGAAGAGAGGTGGTTGGTGGGGAATAAGGAAGAGGAAAAGAGTTATTTTAAAACCAAGAAGGTAAAGGACAAACCATTAGGATGTATACGTTGAGAGTGTCCTTTGCTTATTAACAGCTGCTGGTGGCTCAGAGGAGTCTATATAGAGAGGGGTCTATAAGAGCAAAGGACAGAACAGATTTAGATAAATGGTGTCATCTTGAATATGGGTGAGGGGAGGCAGGGAACAGGTTGATCTAAAGAAAAGAATCCCAGTACTGCATTGCCCTAGAAAAAAGCCTCAGAGCCTGTGGGAATACCTGAGATAATGGATATGAATGCCCACAGAGCTTTCTCAAAGAAGTGCAGTAAAGGAGCTAGGGTTTGGGAGGGTTTTTTTTTTAGACCAAAGAAATGAAAAAAGCAAATGACAGTCCCTACTCACCGCCTCCCCCTCCCAACACATACTGTGCTCTTCTTTCCCCAGTCTCTGCAATGACTGCTTCCCCTGGGCCTTCAGCCCAGGGAGACTGTTCTCGTGTAGCAGAAGAGTAAAAGCACACTTTGGCCTTCTTTCTTCCTTTAGGCCTAATAATGAGATGGAGAGGAAAAGGAAAGAGGGGGAAATTACCTTTTGGAGCCATCCTAAATCATCCTGTTCTTCTCTTTACTTTGCATACTGTTTCTCAAAAATCAATAGATTTTATTCTCTGGGTCTTGAGACTACTATCTTATGACCTCCTTTTAACTACCAGCAACAATTAGCAAGTATAGTTTCTTCCTTTTTAATTTACTCATGAGAAACCTCTGTTCTCGGCATCGGGCCACCCAATCAGTGCAAAGGGGACACAAGAGCCTGAGCTTCAAAGGCCCCTCCCTAGCAGCACCTCCATATGTTGGGCTTCTCTCCTCAGCTGGAGGTTGCTTTTCTCTCCTTGGCTCCCCCAACTTCCCACTTTATTCTCTTCCTCAAGATCCTCTGGGATTTAGCCTCAATGACAATCTATGGAGAATGGGAGAATTGATGACCAAACAAGAGATAGAGAACATTATGAAATGCAAAATGGATAATTTTGATTACATGAAATTAAAAAGGTTTTGCATACGCAAAGGCAGTACAATCAAGGCTAGAGAAAGGAAGCAGAAAGCTGGGAAATAATTTTTACAGCCAGCCTCTCTGATAAATGCCTCATTCTAAAATATATAGAGAACTGACCCAAGTTTATAGAATACAAGTCATTCCCCAATTGATAAATGGTCAAAGGATATGAACAGGCAGTTTTCAAATGAAGAAATTAAAGCTATCTATAGTTGTATGAAAAAATGCTCAAAATCACTACTGATCAGAGAAATACAAATTGAAACAACTCTGAGGTACCAATTAGATCTATTATCTGTTAGATTGGCTAATGTGACAAAATAGGACAATGATAAATGTTGGAGAAGGTGTGGGAAAATTGAAATGCTACTGCATTGTTGGTGGAGTTGTGAACTGATCCAACCATTTCTGGAGAGCGGTTTGGAGCTATGCCCAAAGGGATATAAAACTTTGCATACCCTTTGGTCCAGCAATACCACTGCTAGGTCTATATCCCAAAGAGATCGTAAAAAAGGGAAAAGGACCCACATGTACAAAAATATTTATAGCAGCTCTTTTTGTGGTGGCAAAGAATTGGAAGTTAAGGGGATGTCCATCAATTGGGGAATGGCTGAACAAGTTGTGGTATATCAATGTAATGGAATACTCTTGCTCTATAAGAAAAGGACAAAAAGGAGAGAAATTCCCATGTTGTTGATAGAGGGCCGGGCTTGGAGCCAGAAATCTCTCAGTTCAAATGCTACCTCAGATGCTTACAGTACTGTGTGACCATGAGCAGATTGCTTAGTGGCCCTGAGCCTTAGTCGTTTAATCTTTACACATGATATGAGGGCATTGGACTAGATGACCTCCAAAGTTCCTTCTTACTCTAAGTGTGTGATCTTATGAAGTGACCTTCCTGTGACCCTATGGAAAAAGACAGCTGGGTATACCTTGTGTTGTTCTTGTCCGGTCGCATCTGACTCTTCCTGACCCCATTTGGGATGTTCTTAGCAGAGATACTGGAGAGATTTGCAGTTTTCTTCTCCAGTTCATTTTATAGATAAGTAAACTGAGGCAAACAGAGTTAAGCGACTTGCCCAGGGTCACATACCCAATAAGTGTCTGAGACTGGATGTAAACAGTGGTCTTCCTGACTTCAGGCCTGGTAGTCTGTTCACTGTGCCATCTAGTTTCCCTGGGTATACTGCAAGAGCTAAATTTCCCTTAAGGGCTCTTGGAAGTGGGACAGGGGGTATGGGAGTAAGGTGAAGGGCTTCTCTAGGGAAGAATGTATTGCAGGGGGGAAGATAGGTGACACAGTGGTTAGAGCTCCAGCCTTGGAGTCAGGAAAACCTGAGTTCAAATGTGACCTCAGATACTTGACACTTACTAGCTGATCCTGGGCAAGTCACTTAACACCGAATGCCTCACCAAAAAGCAAAAAAAAAAAAAAGTATTGCCTGGCCACAAAGCTGCTTTCTTCCCAGTCTCAAGAATAAACCAATGTGCTTGTTTAAACAGTCCTTCAACCATTTTCCAATACAAGAGTTTCTTTCTAGGATGGGAGCCTCAAAAGTTAGAGCTAGAAAGCGTCCTTAGAGATCATTTTGTACAGTCTTCTTATTTTACAGACAAGGAAACTGAGCATCAGAGAGAGCAGCAGTTATCTCAAGTCACACAAGACATTAGGGACAGCTGAAACTGGAGCCTGTGTCTCTGACTGGGTCCAGCAGGCTTACCTGGCATCTCTGAGGTTAGGCAGCTGTGAGTTTCATAAGTCTGACAGAAGAGGTGGGGTTTGTTAGTGAAAAGAGCCCAGACTGGGAGTCAGTAAATCTGGGTTTCACCTTTACCTACAAGCCGTCATCTTAGGCAAATGGCTTCTCTTGTTGGGACCTCAGTTTTTTTCTTTATATAATTATGGGGCAGTACTAGATAACCAGAGGTGTCCTCTTCAGCTCAACAATTCCATGAATAAAGTGACTCCCAGTCTCTCCCCCCCTCCCTTCTTCCCAGGGTTCCATTTTATAGGTCTCCATGCTTGCCACCTGCATAGGAAGTCCTGGGTTTCCCCAAACACAATAGGTTTTCCCCTCATTATCTTTCCTTGCTTGACTCCAGTGTCTGATTTATGGTTACTCTCCACTTACATAAAGATGTAATGAAGGTGGAGGAAGCTCAGGCCCTCTTACAATCAGTGTTCCTGCCTTAAGGTCTTGTATCTTAGATTTGGAACTGGAAGGAACGTTTAAAGGTCATTTGTAGATGAGGAAATTGAAACTCAGGTTGAGTTGCCTCCAGTACCGTAGGTAGTAAGTGACAGAACAGGGTTCCTAGGGTCATTGGATCATAGGTCATAAGAGCTAGAAGGGACCAAGAGGCCAACTAGTTTCACTTTTAAATTTTATCAGTAAGGAAACTGAGACCGAGAGACATTAAGAGGCTTACACAGGTAGCAAGTGTCAGAGGTAGGACTTGAACCCAGGTTCTCCGATTCCAAATCCAGTGTTCTTTCCACGGTGCTGTACTATCATTGTAATAACTCTCCCACGCCTCAGACCTAGCATCTCTTTAGAATTAACTTTGGAAATTGTTTCTTCATGCTAACCACCGTTGAGGGGAGTGGGATTAGCATCATGGTCTTCTGTGTGTGAGGAAGAGGAAATGTCAGTCTGTGTATCCCTTCTCTCCAAACTGGAAAGAAGGTTGGTCTGGCCATAAGGGTCATAACTGGACAGCAGAGATCAGCCAAGGAAAAGCCTTTTCTAGCATTGAGGTCCCTGGTCCAGCCAGTTGGGCTCACTTATTCTAGTTGGAGATAGGTGTTTAGGCCATAGGTTACCAGGGCAGGTGTTGGAGTGAACTTTCTGAAATGGCAATGACTAAAAAACTTCCCTCGTAGCATTCACTTCCCACCCCCACCCACCCTCTCCCCCTTTCTTTAAAATAGCAAGTTGCTTAGATCTCTCTGTTCACCTTTATGTAAGGAAGTTTGGTTGGTGTGTCAGTCCAGATGACAGCCACAGACACACCCATACCCATCTCTGGAACGTGCTGGGTATCCTCTTTACTCTTCTCTCCCCTCTTCCGTCCCTTCCCTCTCCCACTATATAGTCCCACAGGACTTGACCTTGTGTGTTCAACACACCCTCACCCATAGTCTCCCTGAGCTAAGATTTTTGGAAAACAACTCCTGGAAGCAGCCTAGAAGCTCATTTCCTTGTCTCTGCTTTTCTTGCCTTGTCTGTTTTCCCTATGGGACTAGATCTAGTACAGAGCCCAAAAATCAGGGCATTAGTTAAGTTCCTGAATCCTAAAGACAGCTTCAAATACAGCCAGTTCAGGTCCTTGAAATGAGAATTTGTCAAACTCTTTGTTCTGCTCTTCTAGATTTCTGTCTGCCCCAGGCTCCTTTTTTTCCTCCCTCCTTCAGATGCCCTTATTTTTCTTTGGGTTCCTCCTGTGTCCCTTGCTACCATCAATTAGATAGTGTCTTAATTGAGAACATGGTAAATAAAGTCAGAGCTTAGAAAAGGGGGTAAGATAAAAAAAAATGTCGCTACCTTGCATACCCTTTTACATAGTGATATCACTACTTGGCCCACATTGATCAAAGAGATCAAAGGAGAGACTGTCATTTATAGAAAAATATTTTTAGTAGTTCTTTTTGTTACAGCAAAGAACTGAAAACTAAGAGAGTTTCCATCATTTGGGGAATGGCTGAACAAATTATGGTGTGTGAATGTAATGGAATAATTATTGTGCTGTAAGAAATGACAAATGGAAGAGTTTCAGAGAAACTTGGGAAGACTTGTATGAATTGATACAGAGTGAATTGAGCAGAACCAGGAGAACCGTGACATTGTTAGAAAAAACAAAATGAAACTGAAAAATTAAGAACTCTGATCAGTAACCAACCCTGCTTTTAGAAGGCTAATAATGAAGCAGGTTATCCAGTGACTGACAGAAAGGTGATGGACTTGAGATGCAGAATAAGACATACATTTTTGGATCTGGCCATTGTGGGAATTTGTTTTGCTTCACTATACATATTTCTTAAAAGGTTTTTTTTTTTAAATAAAAAAATTTTTAAGAAAGTTTTTTTTGTTTTTCAATTTGGGTGGAAGGGAAAGGAGAGGTAGACATAGTGTCTGAAAAAAGAAACAAATAACAAGAGGGTCATTGAAGCACTTTTTTTTTAATGCGCAGAAGAGAAAAGAAAGGTCAGAAAAGAATCACAGACATAAGCAGGACAGCTTTGAAAGTTATATGTTAGACTTAGTAAATATTAAAAAAAAGCAAATTGTACATATGTTACAATCCTTTTTCTGTTCTATGTATATGAAAATGCTGTTTGGTAAGTTTAGAATAAAAACATTCAAAGCAGAGGTGGAGGAGGGAAGGAGACAGAGAGACAGAGAGAAAAAGACAGATATTTTTGTATCGTCACCAACAAAGGACAGGTTTCTCAATAATACTGTGGATCAGACATCCAATATAGAGATGAATTGTATGGCACCTGTTGTGTGGACCTGAGCTAGGTTATCCTGACTCCTTTCACAAGTACTCAGCTCTCCCTGGGAATAATAGTGAGGCCTAGTGGGAATCCTCAGGAGCCTCCCTACCTACCTTGGAAAACATAAAAGTGTGATGTATAGAAGGAATACTGGCTTGGGAGTCAGAGGACCTGTTCCTTTCTCACTGCTGTGCTAACTAGTTTGATCTTGCTAAGTCACTCTGTCCCTGGGCCTCACCTTCCTCCTCTATAAAATAACTTTGTACTGGATGACCTCTACCTTGACTGTCAGTGACATCGGCTTTTCCTGCTTGCCTTCCACCTGGCTTTTTGCCCTCCCAAAACACACCACCTGCCTTTCTGCTTCCCTTTATCAATATCCTGATTCAGCCTGAGTTTTGGCTTCAAACCAAAAACAGTAATGTGATCACAGTTCGGTGAATGCCCCCTTCACCACCCTGCTTCTGTCTCTCCCTGATTCCTCGCCTTGTCCCATTGTAGCATCCTGGGAATCACTTCTAATTTAGACTTACCATATAAGCTTTAAGTTTGCATCAAATAATGCATAATAATAATCAAATAAATAATAATATATCCTACATGTAAGATAGCCTTTTGCTTTTCCCAAATCCAGAAACACGTGTTTTGTCTCTATGCACAATTCTATAATTTTGTTTTGTTTTGTTTTGGTTTTTTTGTGAGGCAATCTAGGTCACACAGCTAGTATGTGTCAAGTGTTTGGTCTGAGGCCAGATTTGAACTCTGGTCCTCCTGACTTCAGGGCCGGTGCTCTATCCACTGCGCCACCTAGCTACCGCTTATAATGTTTTTTAAAAGAAAAGACAGGTGTTAAACTTTAGTTTGAGGAACCAACTAATTAAAATGGATCTCCAATGCTTGTGATGTTTGTTTCATAGGTACAGACTGTAGCCCTTCCATGATGTTTCTCATCCTTTGCAGTTCTTTTCCACATTCTTCCACAAAAGATCAGCCCAAGGAGCTTGGAGAGCCTCCTTCTAGTTCTTTTTACATTCCTGGGGTCCCAGTACACCCCTCAGGCTGTCCATCTGTTTTCTCTTTTCCCATCACACATTTTTTGGATGATTTCTCTTGTATGTTGCCTGTCTCTGGATATATTTGACAGTTGAATGAATGTTCATTATCAGACATGATCACTTTTGCTATAAGGGACAGTTACTTGGGGAGGTGGGAGCTATTGCTATAGTAGTAGCTATAAAAACAAAAGGCATCTATAAAATTTACTTTTTGAAAATATAACATGGTCTAGTAGGCCATCTGAGGGTACTTTGCACTTGACCTCATGGCTGCCTACTCTGGCTGATGATGAGAAGGATGAAGTTAATGAAAAAAATAATTTGTTAAATACCTGCTTTGTATAGAGCCCCATTCTTTCTGGTTGCTGGGGGCAATATAAAATTCACATAAGACCTGGTCTTTGCCTTCCTGTAGATATACAGGGAGGTAATATTAGAGGTAGCTAAGTGGTGAAGTAGATAGAGTTCTGGATCTGGAGTCAAGAAGACCTGAGTTCAGATCTGGCCTCACACTTACTAGCTGTGTGACTGTGCAAGTCACTTCACCCTGTTTGCCTCAGTTTCCTCATCTGTAAAATGAGCTGGAGAAGGAAATGGCCAACCACTCCAATATCTTTGCCCAGAAAACCCCAAATGGGTTCATAAAGAGTCGGACGCAACTGAAAAATGACTGAACAACAACAAATTTCCTTCCACCCCTTTCTCTTTTGGGGAGTGCCATATTTGGCTTCTTTCTGATGTTCTCTGGAGAGGGACGGATCTCTGAGTACCGAAACACTGAGGGATTGAGTGCCCTTCTCAAGGTCACACAGCTGTGTGATGTCCACCCACTCCTGGTCCATTCTTTTCAAGTTCTTCCTGTTAGAAGTCTTGCGCTGAAGGGTTGCTTCCTAAGGGGACAGCTGGCACTTGTCAGATGCCTAGCTCCATTAGGCTTCCATGCAAAAGTCTGAAGTTTCATTCTTTTTCCTGCAGTAAGCCCCATGTGCCAGTGCATATACTATGAGGACAAAGCTGCATGTGAGTAGGAATTATATTTGTTGTGTTTGTATGCTTAGGGCCTACCACAGTGCTTAGCACATAATAGGTGTTTAATGATAAGAATAGCTAGCATTTAAATAGTACTGGGTGGTGCAGTGGATAGAGTGCCAGATTTGGAGTCAGGAAGACTCATCTTGGTGAGTTCAAATCTGGCTTTAGACACTAACTGTGTGACCCTGGGCAAGTCACTTAACCCTGTTTGCCTCAGTTTCCTCATCTGTAAAATGAGCTGGAGAAGGAAATGGCAAATCACTCTAGTGTCTTTGCCAAGAAAACCCCAGACAGGGTCACAAAGAGTTGGACACAACTGAAACAACTAAATTGACAGCAAGAATAAGGTTTGCTAAGTGCTTTATATAACTTCTCTCATTTGATCTTTGCAGTGAACCTGTGATGTAAGGTCTTCTGTTATCCCCATTTTACAGATGAGGAAACTGAGGCTGAGAAAGATTAAATGACTTTCCTGGATGATAGAGCTATTCGATCTCTGAGGCAACTCAAGAGTCTAACTCAGGTCTTCTTGACTCTAAATCCAGTGCCTCTCTCAATTCTTGTTGACTACTATCCCCAGAATGTGATAAAGCAGGTAGTCTGGCATTTCTCCTGCTTGGGACCCGGGGTGGCTGTCTAACCCATCCAGAGCTCCCTTTTTGTCCTTTGGGAGCAGCCTGTGGTAGAGCCCTGTCCCTGGGCTACTACTGAGCAAGATGAGGAAGGTATATGGTCTTATATTCCCTTCCTTGCTCTTCGCTCTTTGAGAAGAGGTCTGAAAGAGGGATGGGTTGATTAAAGCATAAGCATAAACCTGTCCGGGACGCAGCCAAAGGGCTGTACTCTAGGGAATAAGAGGACAGGTTGAAGAGTGTCTGTAAGTGTGCTTTCCTTCCCTTTATGCCCTTGTGGGGATGGGGAGCCAGAGTGAGACAATGAGGCCATCTGTATTCATGCTCTTGCCCCTGACATTTAGTGCCCGGGCTGCTTGGCCTTTAATGGAACTTGATCAGGAAATGAGTCAGATCTTGCATCAGGCACCGTGGCTTGGATAGCCCCTCACTAGCTAAGAACCTGGAATGCCCAGCCTAGGGGATCAGTCAGCCCGGGTGTGATGGAGAGTTTCCTGGAAGCCCTTGGGAGAAAGGAGTCAAGGACAAAGTCTAGTTCTGGGCTCCCTAGGATGGCCTATCCAAATATGTCAGATGAGCTCCTTGCCTGTTTTGCGAAAGGGGCTGTATGCTATTCTGTGAAGGAAGAACAAACGGGGAAGAATTGGATAGGTTAAAATCCAAATTCTTCAACATTTAAATCCCTCCACATTCTGGCTCCTTTAATAATCACAGTAATAATGGGGTACCTAGGTGACGTAGTGCATAGAGCTCAGGACCTGAAGTCAGGAAGGACCTGAGTTCAAATGTATTAGCTGTGGGACCCTGGGCAAGTCAGTTAATCCTGTTTGCCTCAGTTTCCTCATCTGTAAAAAGAACTGGAGAAGGGAATGGCAAACCACACCAATACCTTTGCCAAGCAAACCCCAATTGGGGGTCACAGAGTCAGACGTGAGTGAAACAACTGAACAACCATCACAACAAAAAATGATAATAATTCACACATATATCACTGTAAGGTTTGCAAGGGACAGAACTTTTCCTGATCCACCACTGCTAGTGCCCTTCTTCCAATTTTGTGTTTGCTTTGTCTAGACTGATCTTTGTATGCATTGTCTCCCTGGTAAACTGGAAGCTCCTTGAGGGCGAGCAAGGACTCTTTCTTGTTTGTCTTTGTATCCATAGTACCGAGTGCAGTTCAGGACATGTAATAGTAGGTGCTTGGTAAATGCTTATTGATTGTTTGGTTGATCCTCATCATAACCCCACAAAGGAGAGGCTGTTATTATCCTAATATTACATATGAGGAACCTGAGGCTCAGAAAGGTGAACTACTTGCCTAGCATCACAGGAGTAGTCTGAGATAGGGTTTAAATCCAGGTCTTCCTGCATGTTTTCACATTAGTCATGTTGTAAAGAAGAATTAGAACCAATGGGAGAAACCAAGAGAAAGAAGAAACAAACAAAAAAAAAAGAGCAGATAGCATGTTTTGATCTGCATTCAAACTCCATAATTCTTTCTCAGGATGTGGATAGCATTTTCCACCATGAGACTTTTGGAGATGTCTTAGATCCTTGCATTGCTAAGAAGGGCTAAGTCTGGGAAAGTTAGTCATCACACATTGTAGCTGTTACTGTGTACAGTGTTCTCCTGGTTCTGCTCACATCACTCAGCATCGGTTCATTCAAGTCTTTCCAGGTTTTTCTAAAGTCTGCCTGCTCATCATTTTTTAGGGAATGATAATATTCCATTACATTCATTTACCACAATTAGCTTAATGGCTGAACAATGCCCAATTGATAGGCATTCCCTCAATTTCTAATTCTTTGCCACCACAAAAAGAGCTGCTATAAATATTTTTGTACATGTGGGTCCTTTTTCATTTTATTATAATCTTTTTGGGATACAGACCTTTATTTTTCCTTGTAAGTATATGACAAATTTAACATGTAATTTTTTGATATTTTTCCCCAAATTACATGTAAAAATTTTTTTTTACATTAAAAAAAAAGTTTTGAGCTCCAAATTCTATCCCTCTCTCCCTTCTCTCCTCCCACTCTGAGGCAGTGAGCAATCTGATATAGGTTATACATCAATATGTAATTTCCAAAGCTTTCCTGCTTATCTGGCCTTCCTTCTGTTCTCAGTGTTCTCTCAGTTGACAGATCTATTGGCCTTTTCTCAGTCTCTGTCCTGCTTGAACTCTGGGCATCATTTCACATAGTTAATCACACTCATCTCCCCAAGTTTTCATGATAGTGCTTTCTCCTGGTTCTCCTCCTGCTGGTCTGATTGCTCCTCCTTTCTCGTTTGCTAGGTCTTCATGTCATACCCACTAACTGGGGTCATCCCCCAAGGCTGTGGCTGGGGCCTTCTCTTTTCCTTCTATACTGTCTCATCTGGTGATCTCATTAGCTCCCTTGGATTTAGTTATCACTTTTCTGCAGGTGATTCTCAGCTCTATATATCGGGCCCTAGCCAGTCTCCTGAGCCCCATTCCTACATCACCTCCTGCTTTTTGGATATCTCAAACTCAACATGTCCAGAAACATCTATTATCCCTCCCTACTCCCTAACCCTCACTAATCCCTCCCTTCTTTTGGATCTCCTGTTGAGGGTACCACCATTCTCTCAGTCTCCTAGTCCCATAACCTCAGTGACATCTGTGACTTCTCTCTTTCACCCCATATAGCCAGTGTATCACTAAGTCTGTTGTTTCTGCCTTCACAACATCCCTTATAGGTGTCCCCTTCTGTCTGTTCACATTAGTCACCATCTTGGGTCAGGCCCTTATCACCTCTAGTCTGGACTTACTATATTAGTCCTCTGATCAGTCTTCCTGCCTTAAATTTCTTCCCCAGCTGCAATTCATCCTGCACTCAGTGGTGCCAGTGACTCTCCTAAAGAATAGTTTTGGGGGCAGCTAGGTGGTACAATGGGTAGAAACACCAGCTCTGGAATCAGGAGGATCCAAGTTCAAATTCAGCCTCAGACACTTGACACTTACTAGCTGTGTAACCCTGGGTAAGTCACTTAACCCCATTGCCTAGCCAAAAAAAAAATAGTACTGTACATGACCTAGCTAAGGACAGGGAAGGCTGGGGGCTATAAATATACAAAGCTTATGCTTGGAGGAAACAGGGTGATGGAGGTGGGGCTACTTGGAAAACTAACAATAACAATTTAATCCTGGTGCTCTTTCTGGGATCCTAAGAATAGGATGGGTGTGACAAAAGTATCTTTTAGCCTTTCTTCAAATTTCCTTCTCTCTTTCCAGTAGGTCTGTCTCAGAAGACCCTGTTGTATTGATTAGTATATGGTTCATTCAGTCATTTTCAGTCATGTCTGACTCTGTGACCCCATTTGGAGTTTTCTTGGCAGAGATTCTAGAGTGGTTTGCCATTTTCTTCTCCAGGTCATTTGACAGATTAGGAAACTGAGACAAACAGGGTTAAGTGACTTGCCCAGGGTCACACAGCTAATAAGTGTCTGAGGCCAAATTTGAACTTGGTTCTTCCTGACTCCAGGGTCAGCACTCTATCCACTTCGCCACCTAGCTGCCCTTGGTTAACATATGCCCTTTCTTCTTCTTCTTCTTCTTCTTCTTCTTCTTCTTCTTCTTCTTCTTCTTCTTCTTCTTCTTCTTCTTCTTCTTCTTCTTCTTCTTCTTCTTCTCTCCTCCTCTCCTCCTCCTCCTCCTCCTCCTCCTCCTCCTCCTCCTCCTCCTCCTCCTCCTCCTCCTCCTCCCCCCCCCAATTGGGGTTAAATGACTTGCCCAGGGTCCCATAGCTAGTAAGTGTCTGAGGTCGGATTTGAACTCCTGACTTCAGCACCACTGCTCTATCCACTGTGCCACCTAGCTGCCCAAAAATTGGGATTCGTTTCTTTGGGGGGGGGGGTGCTAAGTTAGGCAATGCGGTTAAGTGACTTACCCAAGGTCACACAGCTAGTAAGTGTTAAGTGTCTGAGGCCAGATTTGAACTCAGGTCCTCCTGATTCCAGGGCCAGTGCTCTATCCACTGTGCCACCTAGCTGCCCCATATGCCCTTTCTTAAATGAGATGGGGTAGCCACTCTCAGGATGGAACCTGTGTTATATATGTATGTGCCTTTCTTGATAAGATCCCTTTTTCCAGGATGGACCAAAACCACACAGGCCACTAGAGAGGAAATAGATGTTGAGGAATGTTGAGAATTGGGCACAGTCAATGCTGTCTCCTTTCAGAGACTGTGGTATCAGGGGAAAAAACTCTAGACTGGGAGCTGAATGACCCATGCTCATGTCACATCAGTACCATCAACCTGATGAGGGAGTTCGGGCAACTCTTTCAAGTTCTCTGTGACTTACTGCAGTGGGGGGATGGATCCTAGAATGTTCACCCTCCCCTCCTCCCTTTTAGCTTGCAGATGAGGAAACTGAGGTCCACACTAGAACTCAGATCTCTGGATTTACAGCCCATCACTCTTTCCGCTACATCCATACTTGCAAATAAGCCCAACTTCCCTCCTTATTTTCCTGCCTTTGAACACTTTGGAAGGAAAGGACCGCCTGATTCTGGTATCATTAGTCTTACTAACCTCGTGGTTAAATTGGAAAAGGTAGAGGGAAAATCCTTGTGGCCCCTGGTTTTCTGTTTGGATCTGCCTGTGCAGATTGTTCCTACCTGGACTGCAGAGCTTGTTGAAAGGAAGGAAGGGGCCAAGCAGACACAACAGGAGACCTCCTCCACCCTGGCCTGGGCCTTCCTCCTTTGGCCTGTGAAGCAGGGAGGGGCACTTTCCAAAGGCCCACCTAGTTGGGCGCTCTAGGGAGAGGCAGGCCGGAGGCCAGTGTGTGTCATGGATTTTCCAGGAGATCATTAGGACTTCCTGTCCTCTTCCCCTGGGCCTGAACTGGAGCATTGTTTCAACCTGGATGTATAAAGGGGGTTTCCGATTTCTTTCCCTGTCTTGGTGCTCCATTGTGGAAAATCAGAAATTATGGCCACAGGGAAAACTTTGGAACCCCAGAGCTTCCAAAGCAGAAGACAAAGCTAGCTCTAGATTTAAGCTCTAGGGGTCTGATTGAGGCCCTTTGTCCCATTTCTCCATTTTCACCTTTTTTCTTTTTCTGTTCCCTTCTCCCCCATGTTTTAAGGCTTCCTTTAAAAAGGGTGATCTCTAGAGGCCTCTATGATACTAGCTGCAAAGTCACATCATCTTAGTGTTTTTCTATTGGGATTAGAGAAAGGCTTTGCCATGATAGAAGAGGAATATTGGGTTTTGGGTCAGAAGACCTAAGGTCTAGTCCTTTGGTCTTGTGCCGTATTGAGACTCAGTTTGCTTATATGAAAAATGGGGTGGTTACCTGTCCTGCTTGTATCACAGGACTGCTGTGAGCATAAAATGCGAACTTATATAAAGCTCTTCATAAACCATAAGACATTCTTTAAATGTCATAGTTACTGTTAATGGTGGGGTGGTGGTGGTGGCGGCAGCAGCAGTAATGGTAGTGGTACTAGAACTCGTATTTTGTTAGTGTTCGTATTCTGGGCTCTTGTCAAGTTTGGATCCTGCCCTTACATTCCTGCTTCTCATAGCAGCCTTTGCCTACCAGAAGTGATTTCTCCCTCTTTTGATCACAGGAATTTCTGTTCTCTTCTTCTGCCTCATTTCCATTTGTGTTATGTTAACCTGTGTTTTCCCTAAGTTGTTAGCTCCTACAGGCTAGAGATCGCTTTACCTAATCTTTGTCTCTCTTTTAGCACCTAGAGCAGTTGGTGCATAAACCAATATTTATGGAATGTTTGAATTTCCTTTGGGCTAAGAAGAGCTCAGTTGGCACAGTATTCAGAAGATGTGAAAGTGCCGTCCTCATGATTACTGCTCCTTTCTCAGGCCTGTAGCAGGTGGTTATAGGGAATAGACTGCTGGGGTCAGGAAGACTTGACATGGAAGCTTAGATCCCCTTACATATATATATGAGCTGCGAGGCCTTAGACAAATCTCACTTAACTTTTTTCTCTGCTTCAATGTCCTCATTGGCAAGATGGATATAAGCACGTATCTCACAAGGTTGTGGTGGTGGTTGTAAGGAACAAATAGATTTCTCTCTCCCTCTCGCCGTCTCTCATTCGTTCTCTCATTCTCTCCCCCTCTCTCTTTGTCTCTCTCTTTCTCTCTGTCTTCCTCTCCCCCCATTCGTTCTCTCATTCTCTCCCTCCCTCCCTCCCTCTTCTTCTCCCTTTCCCTCTCATTCGTTCTCATTCTCTCTCTCTCTCTCTCTCTCTCTCTCTCTCTCTCTCTCTCCCTCCCTCCCTCCTTCCCTCTTTCCCCCCTTCTCCCTCTCCCTCTCCTTCGTTCTCTCCTTCTCCCTATCCTTCTCTCTCTCTCCCTTTCTCCTTCTCCCTCTCATTTGTTCTCTCATTCTCTCTCTCTCTCTCTCTCTCTCTCTGTCTCTCTCACACACACACACACACACACACACACACACACACACACACACACACACACACACACACAGAGTCCCAGAAGTCTTTGTGATGTTTTAAGCTTCTGTTGTTTAAAGTATTTAATATTTTAAAACTGCACAAACACTTTTGGGTACCCTGTACATTAGCACTTTGCAAACTTTAAAGTGATATATTAATATTAGCTTGTTATTGTTAGATTGTTGAAACTCACCATTTGCACAAGAACTGAACTTCAGCTTGCTTTTCAGGAGATTTAGAAAAGGGCAGCTAGGTAGTACAGTAGATAGATCACTGGTCCTGGAGTTAGGAGGACCTGAGTTCAAATCCAGCCTCAGATACGTTCTACCTGTATGTCCCTGGGCAAGTCACTTAACCTCTCCCCTAAAAAAAGAGATTGAGAGGCCCAACTGAGTCTCTAAAGGTCATGGAGTAGGATGTTATTGAGAAACAGGCAATTAAGCTTGGATTTTTTTTTTTAATGTCAGTAAGAAAATTGCAGACTTTCTACTTTGGCGAGCCTCTGGAAGATACACAGTGAGGGGAGAGGAGTTCCTATGAACAATTTGACCTCGATAGCTGGGCATTCCCTGAAGTTAGATGGGGGTTACAGCCTGGTATTCCTTTTTTTTGCTGTTCTCTTTGCTAGAAGTTTGTCTGACATGGAAGATTGATGTGTCAGGAAACCTACAAGAATTTCCTTTGTACTCAGGACTTCTGGCAATGGGAATAGGAGTTGGAAGGCACTGGTAGATCAGAAGAGGCAGTAGCTAGGCATTGTGTTGTCTTAGACCAAAGTGAATCACCCTGAGTGCTGACGCCACTCTGAAAGTCCTTCACCAAATTCACTTTGATATTCTTGCTAAAGGAAGCTTATTGCTTAGGTATTCTTGAGAATGTATTCAGACATCTTGCAAGTGTGTGGCACCTGCTTAGGGAATGACATACCCTTGGCTGCTGCTGTGAGAGATACGACATGGTCTTGGTCCTCAAGGGGGCTATAACCCAATTAGGCACATAAGGCATTCTCAGAGGGGTCTGCCATCTCATCAGAGTGGGAGTTCCCTTCAGTGGTGCTGATCACAACCTCTCCTGATCTCCTCTTCTCCATGTCCTCTCAGAAGTTTAGCACCCTCTAGTACCCAAAGTGCTAGAGGACAGTTACTAGGTGGTGGACTGTGACTTTATTCAATTCTGTGTTCATATTGCTGAGACCTAGGAACAACCTTTGTGGGAGGACAGTGGGGTACTACAGAAAGGATTGTCTGAATAGTTCTGGGGTTGAGAAATGGTGATGGATTTGGCAAGGGAAAGAGAAGTTGGGACAATCCCTCAGGCACTACCTGCCTTTGGACCTTGATGAAGTCATTGAGGGAAGACTGACCACTTGGGTTTAGTTTGGTCTTCATACCAACTGTGTCATGTCAGGTACAACTTTCTCTTTGTGAAATGGTGTTGATAACCAGCCCCACTTTACAAGAACATAGTGAAGATGGGTGGGCTAATGGTGGAATGCTCTGAACTCTTTAAAGAACAGGAAGGAAATAAATTCAAGATGTAACATGAATTAGGTTGGGGGAGTGTTCTTTCTGAGCACTTGATCTGAGGTGCAGTTTGGGAGTCACCATTTTTGCCTTTTCAGGGAAGGGGGCTGGTCTGAGGCAGTGGAGGGGTGGAACTCTAGCACCCAAGTGCTGATTTTGTTTGATGTTATCGAGTCTTTTCCATTGTGTTGGGCTCTCTAGTACCCCATTTTGGGGTCTTCTTGGCAAAGATATTAAAGTGGTTTCGCCTTTCCTTCTCTAGTTCATTTTTGACAGATGAGGAACTGTGATTTGCCCACAGTTACGTGCCTAGTAAGTGTCTGATATAAAATTTGAATTGAGGTCCTTGGCCAGGATTCGATCCACTGAACCATCTAGTTGCCCCAGTAGTGCTGATATAACCCTTTAATTGGAAAAGAAGGAAGCCTTTTCCCAGGAGGCCTATGAGTTTCAGTCAGGTTCAGTAAACTCACTGTTTCGTTAATGTCAGTGGGGGGAAAAACTCATCAACTCAGGGCTCTTGGTCTCTGGGCCACCCATCCAGATAAAAAAAAGATTTTTTCCCCCCTCTCCTTGGGGCTTTCGCCACAGAAGTTATGCCTATTTGTGTTGAGTACATTGAAAAAAGCTGTGAACAACACTGTCCCTCCCAGCTAGCCTCACTGAAAACAGAGAGAGCTGTGTGATTTAGATACCCACAGTGTTCCCACCTTAAAGATTGTCTTACTGCCTAGACCCCTTCCATTGCTGGCTTTGACTCTAGCCTGTACCTGAGAAGCCTTTATATGGCCTTGAGTTAGTATATAGGTGGTCTAAAGATGTGTCTCACCTTTTTGTCTTTCTTTACTACTCTTTTGGAAAGTGGAGCTGAGTTAGATTTAGGATTAATAAAGTAATCTTTCCATTTCTCCTATATTCAGTCTGGGAAGGAGCCATACTGACCCCTGAAGTTCAATATGGAATGATGAGTATGGTGCTGAGGATGAAATTAATATGGTGATTATTAAGTAGACAAAAGGTGTCTCGTAAAATAGCCAAGAGCATGGGGGGTGGGGAAGCTTATAGAGAGTTTTGTTTGTCATCTAGTTAAGCTAGATCATCCTGGGAACACTTGTAATTGAAACTGAACATTGGATAACAAATAGACATAACATGGAACAGATTGTTGTTTATATAATCATCGTCATTGATGGTAATGCGGACCCCATGGTTGGCATTTCAATCTCAGTACCTAGTGAAAAATAGCACCTAAGGTTCAAACAGAAAGAATAGCTAAGCCTATAATTAAACAGAGAAGAAATCCATGCTGGACCTATTAAAATGTTAAGAACTACAGGAGTTGATTTTCAAGATATCAAAGAGGAAAAGATTGCAAACAAATGAAAAGATGACCTTTTACCGGAAAGCGACCAAGAAGACACCAGCAAATACTGATACATTTTTCTCTTTCGTTTCTAAAAATTCTTTTTAAATGACCTATATATGTATAGATTGAAGATCTTCCTAAAATAGGGGAAGGGAATTGGCAAGCTTTCTCATTTTTCTACAAGATAATCCTGTGATGAACTGGAAGGCTCAGATAACATAAGATCCTGCTATGTATGTCTGTTGATGGGGGGGGAAATAAGTATCTGATAAAGTAGAGTAGAATAAAATTCTCTCTAAATAAGTTGCTTTTTTTTTTTTTTTTTTTGGTGAGGCAGTTGAGGGGTAAATGACTTGCCCAGAGTCACACAGCTAGTAAGTGTTATGTGTCTGAGGCTGAATTTGAACTCAGGTCCTCCTGACTCCAAGGCCAGAGCTCTATACCTAGCTGCCCCAATAAGTTGTTTCCTGGACACGTATAAGATCATTCATTATTGGATGACAACTACAACTACAGAAATATCTTTGTTCAGCAGTTGGCCAAGTATGACTATTAATAAGGAATTAAACAGAGAGACATTTTCACAAGAATTGTCCGGTAGTGCCATGGAAGATGCGTTGCCCAGGGTCCAGAGACAGAGTTTACAGTTGATGGTGAGTTTCTCCAAGTCTTCCATGTAGAAGATTAACATTGTTCTCGTTGTACAAGCTTCCTTTGAGAAGATTAACAATGTGTACTAATTGCAGAGACTCTCAAAATAGCTCTTAAGTGAAATGTTTGTTATTTGAAAGAGATTAATTTAATCATCCACGCATAAATCAAATGGATGACAAGCACACATTGTGTTTCAGTATGAAGCCTATCCCATTAGTATGTATTTGTGTATATTTTTTGCACATGTGTATATACATGCATGTATGTGGCCTCTTTAAAGAGCCATGATGAGGAGAGCAAAGGAGCCTAGAAATTCCTTTAGCCAGAGTACATTTTATCTTCTTGTCAGGTACAAAGAAGTCACAGCCAAAAGAGCGACATCAATTTGGAATTATAAACTCATCTACCTGATCTTAGAATAAAGCATGTTGATGAAGATGTAATGTAGTAACAGTGAGGGATAAAAGGTAGACTACCTCAGTATTCCCCTGGTACATACTTACAGAATGTTAAGAGAGCTAGAAGGTGGCTTCCAGGTCATTGGGTGGATCCTTTGTGGGTGACAGAGACAGGGATCTATATGGGGTAAGAAGGTATAGAGGAACGTGACATGAACTGACAGAACAGACACCCCTACACTGATGATATCTGATCCAGCAAGTACTTCTTAGACTTGTGTTATGTGTAAGGCACTGTGCCAGAAGGAGAGGATTCAAAGCAACGTCAAAAGAAGTCCCCCACCACCAGGAATTTATGTTCTGTTCGGAGGTGGGGAGGAGTAAAGGCAGGAGACAGAAAGCATGAATGATTTACCATGATATTCTGGATCATTATTTCTCCAAATGAATTTTGTTATTATTTTGTCAGGTTCTGTATAGTATCCCTTGATTGGTATAGATTAAAGTGAAAAATTAACCTTGTTAGGATCATCATTTTTATTACACTGGCATGACCCAGCCATGAGCACCAAATATTACATAAGTTGCCCTTTGTTTCTTTAAGAAGGACTTTGTTGTTGAACCTATACATGTATTTTGTGTGCCTTGGTAGACTGACATTTAGTGCATTTTGTAGTTATGAAATGGCATTTCCCTTCTTGGATTCTGCTTCTTGGATTTTATTGTTATATAGAAATGTGCTCTTTTGCGGGTTTATTTTATAACCTACAACTTTGCTGAATCAATATACTTGATGATTCTCTAGGATTTTCTAGGTAAATCATTATATCACTAGCAAAAGGGAAATGGCTTTTTCTGCTTTTTACCTGTCTTTATGCCTTTTATTTATTTCTCTTGTCTTGCGGGAGCAGTCAGGTGGCTCAGGGAGTAGTATGCTAGACTTGGAGTCAGGAAGACCTGAGATCAAATCTCACCTTAGATGCTCATTAACTGTGTGACACTGGACAAATCACTTTAACCTCTCGGCCTCCATTTCTTAATCTGTACAATGAGGGACGATACTAGCACCTACTTCAAAGGGTTGTTGTGGGGAATCAGAGAGGTAATAAAGCTTTTCACAAATCTTAAAGTATTATATAAATACTAGCTGCTATTAGTACTGTGGTTAATCATCATCATTATTATTATTGTTAGGATTTCTCATTCAAGCTCTATGCCAGTTACATTTCATATTGGTTTTCGTCCATAGCACCCAACCTGTCCTCCTCTTGATGCCTGAAAGATAGGAAGCATTAAAGCTTAGTTGGCCCATTCTTAGGATTTAAGTGGAAAAAATACTGTGTTGATAAAGTCTTTTTTAGAGGTCTTTGTCTCTGCCCTCTTCTACCTCCTTCGCCACCTTCTTTCCAAAATGTTTTTTTAACATTAAATATAATTTTTACAGTAAACATCTATTTCCTTCCTTCCTTCCTTCCTTCCTTCCTTCCTTCCTTCCTTCCTTCCTTCCTTCCTTCCTTCCTTCCTTCCTTCCTTCCTTCCTTCCTTCCTTCCTTCCTTCCTTCTTTCTTTCTTTCTTTCTTTCTTTCTTTCTTTCTTTCTTTCTTTCTTTCTTTCTTTCTTTCTTTCTTTCTTTCTTTCTTTCTTTCTTTCTTTCTTTCTTTCTTTCTTTCTTTCTTTCTTTCTTTCTTTCCCTTCTCCCCTACCCATTGAAGAAAGAAAAACAAAAGCTTTGCAACAAATATGCATAGTCAAGCAAAATGGATTCCCACATTGACCATGTCCAGGAAATGTCTGTCTTCTTCTTGAGTCTGTTACCTCACTGTCTGGAAAGTGGGGAGCATGCTTTATCCTAGGTCCTTTGGAATTGTGATTGGTCACTGCATCTATCAGAGCTCATAAGTGGTTCAAAGTTGTTCGTTTTTACAATATTATTGTTGTTGTATAAATTGTCTTCTTGGTTTTGTTCACTTTACTTTGCATCAGTTCGTGAAAGCCTTCCAAGATTTCTCTAAAAGTATTTTACAGCACAACAGTATTCTATTAAATCATATAACTTAATTTATTCATCAGTTCTCCAGTTGATGTCCTCCTCCTCCCCCGAATTAGTTTCCAGTTCTTTGTTCTGCAAAAAAATCTGCCAAAACGCCTTGCTGTACCTGGATTCTTCTTTTCATTTTAGTGGCCTGTTTGGGGGTATAGCCCATATTGCGCTAACACCACTGGGTCAGTGGGAATGTACAATTTAGTGACTTTGGGGCCATAGTTCCAAACTGCTTTTCAGAATAATTGGATCAGGTCACAGCTTCACCAGCATATCATTTTGAAGATGGAGTTTGTAACTTCCCCAAGTTCTCGGTGGGTCAGATTTGAACCCAGGTTCACTGACTCCAGAGCCAGTCATATCTCCACTGTACCGCACTGCCTCCCTATTTAGAGATGGTGCAAATGTTATCATTTCTGTTGTGTAGATGAAGAGACTGAGGCTTAGAAAGTCTAAGTGATCTGCCTATAGTTAAAGAACTGGAAAGTGTCAGATCATAATCAAAACAAGTTAATAAGCTTTTGTTAAGTGCCTACCGTGTGCCAGGCACTCACTAAGCTCTGGAGATACCCCCCAAAAGGGCAAAAAGTTTGTGTGTCCTCAAGGAACTCATAATCTAAAGGAGAGACAATATTGCAATCAGCTACAGACAAGATACATACAGGATAAATTAGCTGGTAACAAAGAGAAAGCACTAGCATTGCAGAAGACTGGAAAGCTTCTGTAGAAGATAAGATTTTTAGCTGAGGTGTAAAGGAAACCAGGAGGCCAGGGAGGGAGAGAATCCAGGCACGAGGACAGCCAGTGAGAATTCACAGAGTCAGTGTGGGAGGAATTTCAAGGAGACCAGAATCACTGGATCAAAGAGTACATAGGGGGAAGAAAGGTGGAAAAGACTGGGAAGGTAGAAAGGGACCAGTATCTTAGATCTGTAAGATTCACATCCAGGAAAGAGAAAAGGGAGCCCCAGAAACCACAGAATTCCAGAAGCTGGGATTATCCTTAACAGGTTTTATACTTCAACTTTAGGAAGATTTCCCATAAGCAGCCTTCCTAGAGTTACATAATGAATTGAAGGTGCTAAACTAGAATCTTTGAGAACTAAAGTCAAGTTCTTAAAAGTTGTTCGTGATTTTTTATTGTTATTGTCATTGATACCAAGAATTATAATAATAAAAAGTATTCCAGAGAATGAAATTTCATCCCCTCCAATGATCACCATTTCTGGTGTTTTATAGCCTTCACTATTGCAAAGATTTTGGGGGAGAGGTGGGAGGAAGCATCTTAAAGTAATCATAACGAGTCCTTGTGTCCCTTTGCCAAACTGTGCTTGGAAGGCTCTGGAGAAGATCTCTTGGCGTCCCTGGGAGACAGTTTCCTGTGCTGTGCCTAAATGTGTCTAATAGAAGCTTAGGTCCATTTTGGTCCTGTAACCTGTGGGCAAGGCTGTGGTCTCTCCTCTCTGTCTCCCTGGCCCCTACTCTGCCTCTAAAAATAGCTCTGCTATTTAAAAACCATCTCTTCCAAAGCATTGTTTTCTTACTTTCTTGGACCAGTTAGCTCTTCTGAGTCTGGGAGCTTTGCCTGCCTAATCCTAATTTTCCGTGTTCTGCCTAATTGGTCTCTACCCTTCCTGTCTCCCCTGGGGCATTGTCTTCCAGCTAGAAACAGGGGAAAAGAGCCAGGTTCTGATTCTTCTTCAGGTGAAGCAAGGTGATTTCTCTTTCTTGCCACTTGAGAATAAAAGAAATGGAGTAAAATGCTATCCACATCCAGAGAAAGAACTGTGGAGTTTGAATGCAGATTGAAGCATACTATTTGTTCTTTTTTTTCCCTTCTGTTTTGTTTTGTTTCCTCTTTCTGGTGGTTGATTCCTCCTGTTGGTTCTAATTCTTCCTTACAACAATACTAATGTGAAAATATGTTTAATAGGAATGTATATGTAGAGCCTATAGCAGATTTTGTGCCATCTTGGGAAGGGAGGGGTAGAAAATTTAAAACTCAAAAGCTTTTGGAAGTGATTGTTGAAAACTAAAAATAAGTTTTTATCCACACACACACAGAAATGGAGTAAATAGAGCCGTGGGGGACTTGGTATGTTTAAGTGTCCCAAATTCGGTGCTTTCCTTCCATAATATAAACTATGAGGTTATTAAACTCTTGCGGTTCTTGAGGGAGATGTAATTAATATAGATATAGTAAAATTTAGGTGGTTGAAAGTAAATTGATGTCAGTGATTTAAAAAAAACAAAGAGGCCCTGTGTGTACAAAAAATTTATAGCAGCACTTTTTTTAGTAGAAAAGGACTGGAAACAAAGCAAATGCCCATCAGTTGTGGAATGGCTAAACAATTTGTGGACGACAAAAGTAATTGAATATTATTGAGCTAGAAGAAATGTTGAATATGATACATACAGGGGAACTTTTATGAACTGATGAAAAGTTAAAGTAGTTAGAACCAGGAAAACAATACCACACGATGATAACAGCAATATAAATTTTTTAAAAAAATTGAATGCTATGAGATTATAAGGATTAAGCTTGGCTCTGAAGAAGAGATGTAAGAGAGAACCTCCCTTTTTTCTTTGTGGAGGTGACTATGAGCACATCATGTCAGACTTTATTGATTTGTTGGTCACCTTTTCTGAACTTTGTTGTTCTTTTTCCTGAAAGAATTACTATCTGGGAAGGGGAGAGAGGAGAAGATTACACTGAGGCATGAAGGTGATATAAAAACAAAAGTTAACAGTAAAATTTTATTTAAAAAAAAAATAAGGGGCAGCTAGGTGCTACAGTGGATAGAACCCCGGCCCTGGAGTCAGGAGGACTTGAGTTCAAATCCAGCCTCAGACACAAAACACTCACTAGCTGTGACCCTTGGCAAGTCACTGAACTCCATTGCCTAGCAAAAAAACCAAAACCAAACAAACAAAAAAAGCTACCTTGACATGGTATTTGTATTTGTTGCCTTATCATGTATCCTCTGTTCCTTCCTGTGAATAATCTGTTGCATTTTTCTCTTCCTTGTAGCCTACAACACTTCCTCAGGGCACCATCAACATGAACCAGTGCACAGATGTGGTGGATGGAGAGGGCCGCACCGGCCAAAAGTTCTCTTTGTGTATTCTGACGCCTGAAAAGGAGCACTTCATCCGGGCAGAGAACAAAGAGATCATCAGTGGGTAAGTGTTGTCTGAGTTGTGGAAAGGGCTTCTGAAAATACAGCTTTACCCTGGGACGCTGAGCTTGGATGCCCTGCAGGAGGCCGTGTGGTCACCTTCATGGGTACGAATGTTTAGACTCTGTCAAGCATGTAGGATCAGGTATCATTGGGCATTAACTATTAAGGATTAGCGGTCTGGCCAATCCACCTAAGTCCTGAGTTGAAAGTCTACCTTGTATAAATATGACCCAAAGTTTTCTCCACTTATTGACTGTGGAGAAACATGAGCTGTGAGTAGGGGGAGCACAGAGGGTCTCTGGGATCACCAGGCATCTCTATCCTTCAAGAGTGTTAACTGTCCAGGAAGTCTAATGATGATGATGATGATAATGGTTAAGGGGATGATTTGTTCATACTTTGTGGGAACTTCCACAGTCAAAACTCCCTATTTCAATGTCTGTTGGCGCCGGGTCTGCAACTTCAAATTCCCTGAGGGGCTGAGAGGTTAAAGGACTTGGCTAGTATGTGCCAAGGGGCAGGGCTTGAATCATGGCCTTCTTGATCCCATGGTTGACCCTGTATCTATTATGCCAAATTGCCCTGTCCCTTTCCCTTTCCCATTTACTTCTCTCCACTAAGCCGTGTTGACTTGAATATACAGTGCATGAATTTGTTAACTACAGTATATATCATCAACCCAGAGTTTTTTAAGGTTGTTACAAAGGACTTTACATCTTTCTTGCCTTTTAACCTTGTAAGAATCACGTTATGAGAAAGATGGTGAGAGATATTATCTCCATTTTACAGATGAAACAAAGTTTAATGAAGTTGACTTGCCTTCTATTTTCAGCATTAAGCATATATTGGATTCCTACTATGTGCAAGGTTCTGAGATATAAAGAAGCAGAAGACATGCTATGTCCCCTTAAGGGACAGATTAGTGATTTTGGGCTGGTAAGGGGAGAGATTACTGCATGTTGAAGCAGTTCAGACCTTTATGAAGGAGTTAGAACTAAACCTCAGTCTTGAAGTTAGCCTGCCCTGATCAGAGGGGACAAGGTGGGGCATCTACAAGGCATTGTGGTTTTTATGGAAAAGAACACAGGACCCTTGGAATCAGGAGATGTAGTTTCCAAACTCAGCTCTGTCACATACTTTGTTGGTTTTTGGTGAGGCAATTGGGGTTAAGTGACTTGCCCAGGGTCATACAACTATTAAGTGTCAAGTGTCTGGGGTCCTCCTGACTCCAAGGCTGGACCTCTATCCACTGCATCACCTAGCTGCCCCTATCACATACTTGTTGTAAGATGTTGAGAAAGTTATTCAAACTCTGCACCTCCATTGTCTTGTCTCTACAATGACAAGGTTGGACCAACTCTCCAAGGCTGGAAGGGCCCTTCCAGGTCTAACATTTTGTGGTCATATCCCAAGCAGGAAGGTGTCACCAAGACCAAGGAGGCATGTATATGTGTATGCCTCATCTCCTTAGTTATAGATTGTTAGCTCTTGGAGGTCAGGGAATGTATTTTACACGTAGAGTACCTCTGTTGGGAACTACCTTGACAACACCCGAAGGGTGCAAGTTGGGAACCAAGTCTTCCCCTACGCATATTTCCAGGACCCTGCTGACCTTATGGTTGGCTTCCTGAGCCTCCATTGGCTCAGAGGTGAGTGCAAAAAGATTTCCAGCTCAGTTGACTTTGGTATGCATTTCTGTAAGTGCCGGGTGCCTCTACAAGGCTGTGGAAGCACAGAGATAAGAACAAACACAGACATTTTCCTCAGAGAACTTATATTGTACTGAGGAGAAACAACACAGATAAATAAATATGAAATGTCTACATAGTGAATCTGAGGAAATTTCAGGGGAGGGGCAGGGAGAACCTTAGGAACTGTGTGAGGGATGTCTGTCAGAAGAGACTTTCAAAGGCTTAAGCCTAAGTCTTAGCAAAAACTAACTTGGGATCTTCTTTGGGTGGGAACATTGATAAGTGCAGAGCCTTGTGATGGGGTACTACAAAAGGAGAAGGTCATGCATAGTATTTTTGGTCGAAGGGAGGAAGTAGGGCCAACATACTTAAAACATACATAAGAACCTACAAGACCAGAACAGAAACATCTTAGGGGAAGAGGACCTGAAGTGCTCCTGTGGTACCTCACCAGGGCATGGAGGGGACCCAGGAATCTCAAAGGCTGTGCCCTCGGAGTGTGGGCTCTGACAGGTTCCATCAAGCCTTCCAGGATGAGGTGGGGGAGGGACTACCTGTCCTTGGTTTCATGAACAGCCCAATCACAGGCAAACACCAATTTGGCCACAGGGGGATGGATTGATTTTAGGGGTACAGACACTATTAAGGTAGCTTACCAGATTGCAGAGGAGCTGTGGTCTTCATTGGCAGAGAGAGAATCTCCCTGTGTTTATGAATTGTATACAGAGCTGTCTATTCATAATAAGTTCTGTAGGCTGTCAGAGTAAATAAGCTAATTGGCAGCATGGGGTTAGTCTGGGAAAGCTTCATGGGGGAGGTGATTGTAGAAGTCAGGGAGGGAAAGGCATAGTTTGACTGAGAAAACAAGAGACTTTGGTAAGGAAATAATGAGAGTCAACATCAGAGGACATTTTCTTACTCCGTTGTTACATGTTGGCTTATGTTTGGCCTGTACTGTACAGTCTAAGACCTAGTTTCTTTTGGGGAGGGGGCAGGTTATGCATAATGCATCCACCTAACTCAGAACTTTGAAATTTAGGAAGAAAAACCTATTGGAACTGATCTGAGGGAGAAATGGTGGGATGTACCACTCTATTTTACTTTAAATTTAGTTCTCTTCAGTCCTCTGAGATGAGAGGAGAGGTTGTAGGACATGTTCTTGCCCCTCTGACTTTTCAAAGGCTACTCTCAGTCTGTGATAGCTAAAGAGCTAAGTGAAGACCTTTACCTTATTTTAAAGTCAGAGCTGGAATTAGATTAGAAATCATCTAATCCAACACCCTCATTTTATTTTATTACATTCTTTAGTAATGCATTTTTAATGACATAATCACTTCCCAGTAATTCCCCTCAGTATCCTCCTTCATAAAAACAAAACAAAAAAGTTAAACAAAATGAATCAATACAGCAACTTCAACCAGTAGGGGGTTTATAACATTATGCATACATTGTCCACCACTTTTCTTCTAAGAGTAGCCAGTGTATTCTGACATCATTTCTCAGGAACCAACATGTCAGCCCCTTAATTTGCAGCTAGATTGCAGAGTGGCTAGAGTGGTAGGTCTGGAATTGGGAAGACCTCAGTTCAAATGTGGCCTCAGACACTTAATAGCTTTGTGACCCTGAGCAAGTCACTTAACCTCTGTTCACCTCAGCTTCCTCATCTGTAAAATGAGAGGGGAGTAATAATAACATTTATCTCCCAATGTTGTTGGGAAGATAAAATAAAATAATAATTACAAAGTGCTTAGCAATGTACCTAGCCCATAGTAAAAGCTATATAAATGTTAACTATTATTAATTTTAGAAAAGACAGTATAGTTGAAAGGCACTGAAATTGGAATCAAAAAGCTAGATTTCAGCCTCAGATTTTACCCTTGATTTGTTAGGTGATCTTAGCCAAGACACTCCATTCCTGAGCCTCTATTTCCACATATAAAATGGGGATAATAATAGATACAGTACCCCTGCCCCTTAGCAGGGTTGTGAGGACCAGCTCACATTGGCAGATTCTGTACTTCATCTTTTTAGATGTGTAAAGGGATGTTAATGATATAGTACAACTCCTTCATTTTATACATGAGGAAGCTGGGGCCCAGAAAAGTTAAATGACTTGTCCTAGGTCTCACAAGTCAATCAGTGAGCATTTGTTAAGTTTCTGCTGTATGCTAGACATTATGCTAATAAACACTGGCCACACAAAGTAAAAGAGGCCACCTGCCCTCAAGGAGCTCGCAGTCTAATGGGGAAGATGATACAATATGTAGACAATTCTATACCAATAAACTATATACAGGAGAAATTAGAGAAAACCAACAGAGAAGGTGCTCTCATTGTGGGGGATCAAGAAAAGCTTCCTATAGAAAATCTGATTTTAAGTGAGGCTTGGAGGAAGCCAGGGATGAGGAGGGGATCTCATAGAAGTTGGTATAGATATCCCCATTTTATGAATACAGAGACTCAGTTGCCTTATCCCTTTCTTCGATGTGATTTGGTCTTCAGAGTTCACTTTATCCTCTGGTATCTCAGGGACTTGAGCTGGGAGGAGATCTTAGGAGTCGTGGAAAGGGAAAGTGGACAAGGCCAGGCACGTTTGCATTTTGAGTACCCCCTCAGTGAGGTGTCTGAATTTACTGACTGACATTAGATGAGTGATAAATTTTTAATATTTAAACCCTAGCTGCAGGTGGCTCAGCTCCTCCTGATTAGCAAATAGGGTGCTGCCAAGCAGTTTATGGGCCTCTGAAGGGGCCTCCCGCTGCCCTCTGCAGCCCCTGCCTTTTGTCTCTTTTGTAGCCATAATTGGGAGAGCTCCGTTCAGGAGGTGCAGCAGCGGTCCAGAAGAGTGGTGCGGGGCCCAGAAGCTCTGCCAGGTGTGGAGTCAGAGGCTCACGAGCCTGCCCCAAGTTGCTGGTTCATGAGTTCATTGCCCTTTCTTTTTACCAGGCTCCTTTGCTGGTTTCCATTCGTTTATTTTCCCTTCTCTCCTGGGACCTTGTGAGGAGCTGAGCTTGCTTCCCTTTGGGTGCTGGTAGTTGGGTCACACTCAGGAGGACAGTCTGTGTTCTGAACATGATTTACTTCTTGAAGTTAGTTGATTTGTTGGGGCTACTTTAATGAAAACTATATTATAGTCCTCTGACGTGGAAAAGGACCTGAGTTTTAGGAAAAACATCAAGGGGAATAAGTATTGTGAATTTTTTTTTTAAACCTATTTTAAACAGGAGGGAATAATTTGTCCTCAAATGATGGAGTTGGGCTAAGTGATGTCCGAGGTCAGAGAATCACAGAATTTGTAGGTTGGATGGCAACTCAGCAGCCAGTCTAGCCCAACCAGTACACAAAATGAATCCCCACTTGTACCCCAAAATTAGTCATCCTGCCTCAAATTGAAGACCTCCAAGGAAAGAACCCTACCCCCAGAGGCACATCTGGATCCACATCTGGACTGCTTGAATCCTTAGGGCTTCCTCCTGACGTTGAGCCTGAAGTGGGTCCTTTGGCAATTTCTAGCCTTCCTGATTCTGTCCTGTGGGGCCAAACAGAACAAGTTTAATCCCTCTTAACCCTGAAAGCCCCCAAATACTATACAAATATAGCTATTATGTTCCTCTTTCCTCTCCCTATCCCCCCCCCATACCCCGACTCCCCACCCCACTCTTTTCCCTTGGCTAAATATGTCAGGTCTCTTTAGTAGATCCTTATATGTCAGACTCAGAGCCCTTCACCATGTTACTTGTCCTACTCTAGACACTCTCTGGCCTATTGTTCCTAAACTGTGATGCCCAGGATCAAATCTAGTCCTCTAGATGAGGTCTGACAAGAGCAGAGTGTAGTGGAACCTCCCTTTCTGGCTCTAAAATTCTGTGACTTCTCTTATTCCATTTAGAAACAATCATAACTCTGTGTTTTGAATTTAGGGTCCTGAAGCTACTGTTTGTATGTGAGCTTCAACTTATCACTTCCTTTCTCTGTACCTCAGTCTACCCTTCTGTGCAATAGTCTGGGATAAGGGGAGGTAGGTCATATGTTCTAACATGGAAATCAAGCCAGACATTGAATCTGAAGAGGACTCTGTCAGTTCCCTTTATCCATTTATTCAATAATTCATTCAGAAGTATTTGAGCACTTATTTTGTGCTCCTCTCCATTATCCTTTCTCACACAGCGCCTATCCTCTTAACCCTTTCTTGCCCTCACACTTTCTCTTTTGTATCCATGTGAAACAACAGGATTGGGCATGCAGACACCAGACAAACCTAAGTTGAGCGCCCTGGGTAATATTTCTGCCACCTGTGTCTTCGGGCTCCTTATGTAGAAGAGATCAGGATAGTCTTGGATTTAAACCCTTCCCTCGCCTTTGACCTCTTTGCATTTGTAGTTTCATCTTGGAATAACCCCTATGGCTGAGAAATGGATGCTGTCACTGAGCCTCTGGGGGTGAGTTTAAGGGAAGTACGGACTGCTAGATTTAAGTCACAGGAGTAACCCTCGTGATGGAAATCTCCGCCATGGTGGCAGGCTCACTTCTGCATATTTTATGTCTTATCACAGTTTAATTTCACTTTAAGCTAAGTACCATCAAGAGTCAAACCACCTCCCCTGAAATCACAGGTTTTTGAGTTGCAAAGGACCTTAAGAATCCTCTGGTTTCAAGAAATCATTCTAAGAGGAAGTTCCTTGGTATTGTGAACAGTTCAGAGTTTACAACCCTCCCGCCACCTCCTAGCGCTGCGCTAATTGGAGAATTAGACATTATTTCTCATGGGGAAGATCAAAGAATGGTTTCCTCTGTTCACTCTGAGTTTGCCACCTGTTCTTCTGCTCTTTCTTATCTCTCAGCTGGTAGACTGGTGGGTGCTCAGAATGCCGCGTGGCTGTTGGGGGGGAATTTTCTTGCCATTTTCTTAAATGAGATCGTGCCATGGGTTCCTTCCACTCTCTAAGTTTCTGCTTTCTCTCTCTGCTTCTAAAAGGACCTGAGCATTGGAAGCCATTTTGAACAGTGTGCAGCTGGAGTTGGGGCCACCTGGCCAACCGCCCTCCCCCCAACTGCCCTCCCCACCTTCCTCTTACTGGGTTTACTCTTTTATGCTTATTAATGCATTTGGATAGTGTTACTTGTCTTTTGTGAGAACAAAAGTCAGAGGGGTTTGGCAGATTGTTTTCTCTGGTAATCCAGTCATCCCCTGGACGTTCAACTGCCATGTTGACAATAACAAAAAAAAAAAGTGAGATGGCATTAAAGTCTCATTGCTTCCTGTATGGGCTTTTTTTTTTTCTGCTAGGCAATTGGGGTTAAGTGAATTTCCCAGGGTCACACAGCTAGTATGTGTTGTGTGTTGTGTCTAAGACCAGATTTGAACTCAGGTCCTCCTGACTTCAAGGTTGGCGCTCTATCTACTGCGCTGTCTAGCTGCCCCCAAATACATGCTTTCTGACAGGGCCCCCATTCATTATTACTCTTTTTATCAAAAATTTTCCTCTTGTTCTCTCTTTGGGTTTTTGTTTTTTGGTTTTTGGGTTTTTTTTGGTGAGGCATTCAGGGTTAAGTGACTTGCCCAGAGTCACAGCTAGTGTCATGTGTCTGAGGTTGGATTTGAACTCAGGTCCTCCTGATTCCAAGGCCAGAGCTCTATCCACCGTGCCACCTAGCTGCCCCGTGCAGTGTGCTTTTATAAATATTTCATTTTATCCTCAAAATAACCTTGGGAGGTAGATACTGTGAGGTCATACAATTAATAAGTGTATGAGGGCAAATTTGAACTCAGGTCTTCCTCTCTCTCCAGATCTGATACTCACCTTTCCATCTAGCTTCGGTTATGAATGTAGGCTACAAACCACAGTAGAATTAGCATTTACCTGTGACTTTGTTACAATAGAAATCACAGATATTTTCATATAGTATTAGGATTGTTGCAGATATCTTGAAATAGGCCCATCGCTACGTCAGAATTCTTGAGGTGTTAGGTGGTGCATTGGATAGAGCTCAAATCTGGCCTCAGACACTTACTAGCTGTATGACCCTGGTGAAGTCAGTTAACCCTGTTTGCCTCCATTTCCTCATCTGGAAAATGAGCTGGAGAAGGAAATGGGCAAACCATTCTAGTATCTTTGCCAAGAAAACCCCAAATGAGGTCATGAAGAGTTGGACATGGCTTAAATGACTGAATGACTCTTAAAAATTACTGTGGTATTAGACTTGCTGATAAAAAAGAACATGATCGCAGCCTTCTTGCCTACAAAGTGTTTTTCAATATAATTGATTTCTTTTATAATCCTGTGTCTTGTATGTATTTAAAAATGATTCTGAGGTGTCCTTAGTCTTCACTGATTCTTCCAAAGGGCTTTGTGACACACAGAAAGGTGAAAGTCCTCTACAACTGCTCTTCCTGCAAGTGTTTAATGCCCTTCTTGTTTGGGAAGCCCCCCATTAGCTCCTCACTCAACCAGGCCTGCCCTTCTTAGGGTAGCATCTAATATTTTGGACCTTTCTTGGGATCGCTATGGTAGAGTGGAAAGTGGGTTAGGTTTGAAGTCAGAGTTTGTGTTCAGATCCTGGAGCTGCTATTGACTACCTGCGTGACCTTGGACTAGTTGTTTGATTTCCTTATGCCTCAGTTTCCTCATCTGTCAAATGAGAAGATTGGACTCATTGTCCTCAGAGGACCTTTCCAGCTGTCAATCGATATTCTCATCATTTTTCCTCTAATCAAAAATTATCTTTTTTTTCTTTTTGGTTGGCACCAGACAATAGGTTACCTATATAGTCACCTCATTAAGGTGTACTAATTTATCAGTATGTTACCCCTTCCAGATAATGCAAATGGAGCCTCCTAGTGATGTAATTAATATACATTCAAAAGTGACTCTAGAGCTTAAAATTAAAATCACTCTGGCAGGCAGGTCAGCAGAGACATTTTTGAGCAACCACACATTTCATATCAAATCATGGTGACTCACCCCTTCAGAGGGACTTGGAATGAGTGGGGCAGAAGGTGGGCATCAGAGAGAAGTAGCGGGTCCCTAGAGACTGCCTTACCAGAGAATTGAGAGGATTGCCTCCCATCTAGCTTATAAGATCTTCTAAGATGATTTGTTCAGCTTTCTGTTTCCTGAGCATATGCAGAGAGGTTGGTAGGCATATGGCCCTTTTGGAACATCAATATTTGATTCTTGAGCTCTTGATCACTATGATTTTTCTGGTTCAGGCCAGACCCCTTCACCTGTGATTGTCTCCAGCCAATACAGCAGACACTCAGTTTGGAATCAAGGGACCTGGGTTCAAACTTTGTCTCCGAACCTTCCTTCCTGTGTCACTTCATCAAGACACTTAACCTATATGTGCCTCAGTTTCCCTATTTGTAAAAGGAGGGGGTTGGTTTAGATAACCTCTAAGGCTCTATCTCCTATGATCCTATCATTCTGTTCCTTAATTAAAAAAAAAACTTTGTTAGAAATCTGGCCAACACCTTCTATCCTTCTCAAGGAAGGAACCCACAGGAAAGGTTAAAGGTTGTATAAAATGTGCTCTTCTCTTTTTTCCCCATAAATCCTTTTCTCTTGCTTCCTCTGTTTTTGGATTCAGTTTCAGAAAAGAAACCAGGATGTGCCAGTCCCATGCTGATCACTGAATGGTCACCATTTGGAAGAGAGATTAGACTTATTCTCTGTGGCCCTAGAGAGGAGCTCTAGGAGAAATGGGTGGAAGTTATAGGTGCAGATTTTTGTTCAATATGAAGAGAAACATGATTGGAGGTTCTAATGGAAAGCCTACTGATCAAGAGAGTGACATGGTTTCTAATCTTGCCTCTGTAACTTAGTAGCTATGTGATCACCTTCAGGGATCTTAACTTATCTAAACCTCAGTTTCCTCATCTGTAAAAGGAAAAAAAAATGGTAGCTCTCACTTCACAGGCCTGTTAGGAGGATTAGACGAGATCATGTAACGTGCTTTACAAACCTTATATGTCAGCTGTTATTTCTTCATCATCAATTAAAATCATCCAGCTGCCCTAAATCCATCACTGAAAGCCTTCGGGTGGAGGAAAGAAGACCATTCAACAAGGATGTTGTGGATGAGATCGCTGATTCATGTAGAGTTTGGACCCAGTGACCTCTGAGGTCCCTCCACACTCTACAATTACACATGTCTATAAACCATTTATTAAGCATCTACTTTTTGCCAAACACTGTGGGAGATACAGAGATAATTAAGATATGGTCTTGGATGCTTGGTGTTATACATGTCTGGGGTAGGACAAGTTGTTCTGAAAGCTGACCATGCCTGGGCTTGTTTGCTGTTGCCTTCGTTATCGAGTGACCCTGACTAAGGGCTCTCCATGTCCAGCCCAGATATAAGCCTCAAGAAATGTGCCTTCTTTCCAGTATCAGGATCTCACATTCCTCTTTGGCTTTTTAAAGAGCAGTGGCTTCAGGACCTGGGTCCCCAGAGGCCCTACTCTTCTACATGAGATTGGAAGCATCTTCCTGTCTCGGCCAGGGGGCTTGCCCTGCCCCTCACAGGCCTTTTTCCCTGGCTTTGGGCCAGGGTCAGCTCTGCTCTCAAGTCTTCTTTTAAATAAACTCTCAACTCCATTACTCAGTAAGTCTTCTTCCTGCCAAAGGAACCGACAGCCGTGGCTTCTGTTCTCAGGACAGAATGGAATACTGGCTCCAGGGAGGGAGACAAGAAAATGCCTTCTATTTCCTTATTCATACTGTTCAGATTTGTCTAAACGAGCTCTTTGATCTCAACTGGTTGGGAGAAGTCCAGGCCAGGCCCTGTTCCAGGATCAGAGGAAGTTGGAGAATGGTTTCCCTTGAGGACAAAGTGACTAGCTAGAAACTAGCTTTATTTATTTATTCATTTATGATCTGTGGTTCTCCTTTAGCAGAACATCTTCTTAGACCCTCATCCTTCTACGCTGGCAGCTCCGAGGAGGCATTACTTTGTATTTTGTATTAACCTGTCTTTGTAAAGAGAGGCAGAGGTGGTAGATTTAATTCAGAGCCGCTCCTGAAACCAGGAAGACCTTGGTTGAACTCTCACCTTTGACACATCACTGTGACCCATGGGCAAGTCACATAATCTCTCAGTGGTCTAGGCAACCCTCTAAGATGATAGCTAAGATGCTACACACAGGGAGAGAGGTTCCCCAGCCAGAAGTTTCTTGTACCAAAGAAATCACGGGTTCTGTCCCTATTTCTATCCTGTCTGTACCTATTGTTTACTCCCAGTACGATGAAAACTCCTTGACAGTAAGAATTGTTGGCTTTTTGAGGGTTTTTTGGTCCTTGTGTTCATAGTACGTAGCACAGTACCTTGCACTTATTTAGGTGATTAAGAAATGCATGTATAAGTTAAGAAAAAACTGAAACATACAGAGAAAGAACTATGGAGTATGAATGCAGATCGAAGCATACTATTTGCTATTTTTTTCTTCTGTTGTGTTTTGTTTCCCCTCTCTGGTAGTTCTTCCTATTGGTTCTAATTCTTACTTACAACATCACTAATGTGAAAATATGTTTAATAGGAATATGTATGTATAACCTATATCAGATTGTGTGCCATCTTGGGGGAGGGAGGGGGAGAAAAAATTTAAAACTCAAAAGCTTATGGAAGTGATTGTTGATAATTCAAAATAAATTAATTTAAAGAAAAGCTGATAGACGTGACCAAGGCTTTAGTATAAATGTTTACATACAGATCTCTTTTCCAGCCACCCTGTGTTTTGTATCATGCTTACTTGTGTATGTGTCTTCTTCCTGTCTTCAGATTAAATTGCAGAAGGTAGGAATTAGGTTAAATATAAGAACTTACTTGTGATGGGGAGAGTTATGAAGACGTTGGAATGTTTTACTAGGAGAGTCATGGATTCCTTGTTTCCTGGAGATCTTTAAAAATAAAATTTAGAATTGCAGAAAGTAGAACCAGGAAAATAACACACACAATGACTGGAGTAATATTTAGGACAGCTAGATGGCACAGTGGATAGAATGTTGGACCTGGAGTCAGGAAGACCAGAGTTCAAATGTGGCCTCAGACATTTACTAGCTGTGTAACTTCATTTTATTATATTGTGTTATAAATATTATATTGTAAAGCAAGTCACTTAGCCCTGTTTGCCTCAGTTTCCTCATCTATAAAATGAGCTGGAGAAGGAAATGGCATACCAGTCTGGTATCTTTGCCAAGAAAACCCCAAATGTGATCTCAAAGAATAAGACATGATTGAAACAACAGAATAACAACAAAGAAAAATACAAAGATAACAGAATGCAAGTCAAATGTAATGTTCAGTAATGCTTCCTGATGACTGATTTTGGAAAATAATACTTTCAGTGGATCGTAGGTATGGGATATTGTGTACCTGCAGCTAGGTGGCGCAGTGGATAGAGTTCCCGGCCTAGAGTCAAGAAGACTCCTCTTCATGAGTTCAAATCTGACCTCAGACACTTAGTAACTGTGTGACCCTGCGTAAGTCGCGTAACCTTGTTTGCCTCAGTTTCCTCATCTGTAAAATGAGCTGGAGAAGGAAATGGCAAACCCCTCCAGTATCTTTGCCAAGAAAACCCCAACTGGGGTCACAGAGAGTTAGACACAACTGAAACAACAGTAATAACAAGAAGTACTATCCGGGCATGATTGGTTTTACTTGATTATTTTGGTTTTCTATTATAAAGAAAGATACTATGGGGCAAGGAGTATTGGGAAATGAAGATGGTACAAGATTAAAAATGTTTTTTTTTTTAAAGAAAGTTTAGGAAGAGTGACTGGCCACTGATTGGTGGGTGGATAAAGAATAGACTGCATCACCCCTAAGAATTCTTTCCAAACCATTGATTCCATCTTCTCTGACTGGTGGAGACCGAGACAACTTGAATCCATAAGGGCATTGATGCTTTCTTCCTAGACTCCTGGAGTCAGATCCAGAGCATTTTCTACGTGGATTAGCTTATTTAGTGTTGGTGTTTTTCTGTCTTTTTGCAAAAGGCATTGGTGAAGCTGACCTTTGATACCAAGGATTTCCTGTCTCTTGGGAAAGCAGCTGAATGACTGAGGATTGCAGCCTGGGATGGCCCTAAATGGCTCCAAAATGCTGCTGTAGTCCTGTGTACTTGCCAAGTCCTAGCTAGGAGGGAATTTTTATGGTTGTTACAAGCCCCTGAAATAAGGGTTAGTAATGGAAACACTGACGTGCCCTGAACTCCCAGGGCCCAAGGCTGCTTGGCTCAGGACTGGGGCCCTGGTGTGGGCTGCCTGTGGTCAGGTTTGCCTTTCAGCTGGCCAGAGGTGCTCCTTAGGCCTTGTCCTTATTGCCCTTTTATGGGGGACCAGGCAGTAGATAAGAGGAAAGAACCTTTGGGAGCCAGGTGGGGCCTGTGGCTGAAGGCCTAGGAAGCCTCGTTCCTGCTAGGAGTGTTCCGAAATCACTGTCTCGTTGTGATGATCCCCCCTCTCCATCTTGCACTAGCACAGATCTTTGCCCCAAGAAGACAAGTGGACCTTCTAAGCTGGTAGTTCTTGCCCAGGATATACTGCCAAGCAGGCCTTGGCAGGCCCAGGGTTGAATGATCCTCTGCTCAACAGGCTGAAGATGTATGCCTGCTATGCCAGGCTTTTGGGGGGAGCTTCCCAGGGCAGGCTCGTTGGCATTAATGATATTCTAGTTATTGGCCTCCTTCCCCCACCCCCACCTCAGTGGAATTAAGGTTGCAGTCTAGCAACTGGCCAGTAGTCTTTTGTGGTCACCAGACCCTATCCACCCAATATTCCCCCCTTTGAACCATTTTTGGGGGCAGCTAGGTGATACAGTAGATAGAGCACCGGTTTTGGAATCAAGAGGACCTGAGTTCAAATCCAGCCTCAGATACTTGACACTTACTAGCTGTGTGATCCTGGGCAAGTCACTCAACCCCAGTTGCCTCACCAAAAAAAAAAAAAGGACTTCAATAAATCTTTTTCTATTATGCCAAAATGATGGTAGTGGCCTGTTTTTGAATATATCCGGGAGATATGTAAGTTACAGTGGTAGGCTGGGGCCCTGATACTCCTTTCTTGAACATTGAGAGGAGCCATAAGAGGCTTACCTGTCATCTCTGTTTCCTGCAGATGGTTGGAGATGCTCATCGTCTACCCTAGGACCAATAAACAGAACCAGAAGAAAAAACGGAAGGTAGAGCCTCCGACTCCTCAGGTGAGTAGCCTGCATCTGTTTGGCATGGGGGAGAGTCTGAAGCACAGGTACTGAGGAGAATTTAGATCACGAGCTCTTCATCTTTTTTGTATTATGGACCCCCTTTGGCAATCTGAGAAAGCCTATGTATTCCTCAGAATAATGTACTAGTCCCCTCCTCAGAATAATGGTGTTTGTTTTTTTAATTCATAATTGACGAAAATGCTAAATTTCAGTTAGAGGTAAATAAAAACAAAGATGTAGTTCTGTTGTGTTTTTTTTTTCCTTGTTACTGTTTCCATCCAAGCTTAAGGACCCCTTGAAATCTACTCATGGACCCCAGCTTAAGAATCGCTGGCCTAAATGTTTACTTTTTCATTGGAGAGCCCTGGGGACCCATAAGAGGCTTTGGACACTTCAGTGCTTAGGGGAGCCAGAGGAGTGGTGCTAATTGGGGCTTTTAGTCAGTGTAGGACTGTGTAGCATCTTCTTGCTTGGAGTATGGGGGGAGGGGAGAAAAGCTCCCTAATGCCTTTTAGCTATTACAGTTAATTTCCATCTATCCACTGTGGGATTGACTAAATGGCCTGAATTTTTTCTAAGTAAGAGGAGTTGATGGACAGGACTGTCATTCCTGGAACACTAGATGCAGCCTTCTTTCTGCTCCATACCCTTTGCTGTCCAATTTCACCTAGTCCATTGTGTCTCCCTTCTAGTTTAGCCACAGAGGATTTGGGGAAGGTGATGATGGTATGGATTCTCTTGGGGATAAGGAAGTTTGTAGCTGGGAAACAGGGTAGAATGAAAACTTGGTGTGAATGTGTCTGGTTCTTTACCTCTTTTTGGAGAATGCAATGTAGGGCTAGTTCTCTCTCTCTCTCTCTCTCTCTCTCTCTCTCTCTCTCTCTCTCTCTCTCTCTCTCTCTCTCTCTCTCCCCCCCCCTCTTTCTCTCTCCCCCCCCCCCACCAGCTGCCTCCAAGAATGGGGTGAGGGCTGGGCTCATGGGGTTTGTGATAGTGGCATGTTTGAGGAGAGGGGTAGGTTCCTCAAAAAGCAGCTCTGGAAAGAATTTGGCTAGCCTCCACTTTCTTTGCAGGAGATGAGATTGGAGATAACTGGATGGGACTGGGGGAGGGCTGGGAGAGAGAACTTCACAGAGCTCAGGGCCTCATTGGAGTGTCAGGGGACTAGTACTGTGCCCTCTGGGGACCTGACCCAACTCTGTGCTCTCTGACTATAAATGGTAAAAGCTGCCTGTGACTCACTCTCTCCTTCCCTCCCTCCTCCTAGGGGCTCCCACGTGGCTTGAGGGGGCGGGGGTGGGGTGGGAATCCCACCAGCTCAGATTTCTTCCCCGTGGTTCCAGCCCTTGAGTTCTGGAGGACTAACCAGGCTTTACATCTGTTTCCTCATCTGTAAAATGGGAATAATGATTCCCTTCATCTACCTCACAGGGCTGTTGTAAGGATCAAATAAAATATGTAAAGTGCTTTGCAAAATTTAAAGTGCTATATAAGTGTTAGCAACTGTTATTAGAGCTAGATTTCAAGATGTAGATTCTGGAAGCAGCCCAGAGTACCTGGCAGGGGTGCTTGCTCACATGTGCGCGTGCGCGCTCTCTCTCTCTCTCTCTCTCTCTCTCTCTCCTCTCTCTCTCTCTCTCTCTCTCTCTCCCTCTCTCTCCCTCTCCCCCTCTCCCTCTTTCTCCCTCTGTCTCCCTCCCTTATCTTCCTCCTTCCCTTCACTCTCTCTCGTTTCCTCCCTCCCATCTCTCCCTTTCTCTCCTCTCTCTGTTTCTTTCTCTCTGTTTCTCTCCTCTCTGTTTCTCTTTCCCTCCCTCCCTTCTCTCTCTTTCTCCTCTCTTTCTTTCTGTCTCTCTCTTTCCCTCCCTCCCTTCTCTCTCTCTGCTCAGACATATTCCTAAGACCAATTATTTCTCTTTTCTACTCTGCCTCACATATTCTCTGTGTCTTCCCACTGCCCTTTAAGGGTAGTAGGTCCCCAGAGGAGAATCACTGCCTTTCTTTCCTTCTGACCTTTCTTGGTCCCCCTGCTAAATCTTTCTGCTGACAGAAGCATAGAAACAAGAGACCTGAGCCTGTAGTAGCTGCCTCTGGCCCATTCCACTCATGTGTTCTAATGTGTCCTCTTCCTTTTTCCTTCTCTTCCCCATTTCATATCTTTTTCAGTTGAGAGATGTGTGTGTGTGTGTTTGTGAGTGTGTGCACATATGTGCATGCACACACCTCTCTGCATGGGCCTGGTACTTTACAATTATTATTTCATTTGATCCTCACAACAACTCTGGGAGGTAGGTAGGTATTACGATCCCCATTTTACAGATGAGGAAACTGAGGGACAGGTCAAAGGACTTGCCTGGGATCACACAACTAGCAGGTGTCTGAGGCTGGATTTGAACTCAGGACTTCCTGATACTAGGCCAGGCACTCTAATTACCTCGCCACCCAGCTGCCTGATTCTTTACCTTCTGTAGGGATCAGATTTCCGTATCTCAGTTCTGTATTCTTCACAAACTTTATTCTTTCATGGATTCTACTGATTTTGGCTTTCCCTAGGCTTAAATCTGCCCCTGTGACTCCTGACCTTTCCACTGAAAGATGTGGGTTTCTCTTTTCCTGCTCTGGGCTTGTCTCCAGATACTGCCTCTGTCTCCTACCCTATGTTTTGCTTGCACAACTGTGAACAGTCTAGGGGGAAAGGAAGTGAATCTTTAGAGAATGGAGGAGATGCTACTCCTTAAGGTGGGGTTGTGTAAGACTGGAGACGGAAAAAATTTCATTGCCCTAGGTACTTCCTCAGGCCCCCATCAGGGGCCTGGTCCTGAACTCCCCCTGTGTCACAGGCCAGGGTTATAGAAAAATGAACAGTTGCTTTAACGCTGTGCTGTTTAGGCTAAGTCAGAGGTTCTGGATGCAAACCCTGTTGAAGCTAATTCTATAAGATGGGACTAACTTCTTGGGAGGGATAGAGTAGAGAATGTGAGGTGTTCTTGGAAGAGTCCATTTCCTGCGTGGGGAACAGGTTTCCTTATCTTGTTGGATAGAAACTAAGGCAGTCAGGTTGAGGGATGGGGTCTCTGAACAGTGAACATGCTGATTTGGTACCTTTCCTGTGACTGAGAGTGGGGCTCCATGGAAGTGCAGGCTGGGGAGCAGAAGTTAAGCACATACTCACTACCCCCCCCATGTCCCTCCCTACCCCCGCCATCAAAGCTGCTGAGTTTTGAGAGGAAAAAACCCAGGCAGAGTAACATAGTTTAGGGTTATATTGCATTACTATAGCAACAGCTTGGAAATGGTACAGGAGCTGAGCTCCTGAGCTCCAAATAAGGTAACCACTTGTAGAAAAGACAGATTCAGCCCAGACCAGGGAATGTCTTCCTTCTCCCTACTCCTTTCCCTACTCTTGCACAAGAATGGCCCGATTTGACCTTACAAGTTTGTTGGAGGGCTGGGGCAGATCCAGGGGAACAGTCTAACCCAGTTTACCAAATCCAGTGGCTCCTAGTTACCAGTTTTCCTTTTTCTCCCCTTAGGGCCACAGTGATTTCTGGGGGTCATAGCTGTGGCATGTCCCGGTACCCTCACAATCATGTTGATGGAGCCAATGTCCCTGAATTTTTGCAGGTGCTTGCTTTACAGGTTTCCAAACATAACTAGGAGACTTATCTTTTAAAATTCTCATCATTCCCCTCCCCACCCCACCCCCTAATCTTAAGGACTGTGAAGTGATAAATATTCTGTGGAAGAATGGTCAGAGAGGTAGAGGACTTCGGAGAGCCTGACCCACCGATGGAACCCACTGCCATTCCCCATCCCTCCCGATTCTGTAGGCACCCATTATGCTGGACACGCTAATTGATAACACAACGTCAAAGGCCTAATGTGGAACTGGAAACTAGGGGGCCAGAGCTCAGCATTCCTAATCCAAGTTTCATCAAGCACCAGATAGGGGCCGAGGGTGAGGTGAGGGCTCAGCGGAGATGCCAACAAGGTTCTCTATCTCTCTAGATTCTTGGGAATCCTTGCATAGCTCATGTCTTCGTCTGGCTCCCTTCATAGGGCCAAGCCTGACTCTGGGGCAAATTCAGTATTAAATCACTGGGTCTTGTCTTGTCTGTTGGGTGCTAGAGGAAGGCTAGGGTGGAGGGTGGTGGTAAGGGGGAGGGACTCAGAGAAACTAGACACGGTTCCTGCTCTCAAGGAGTTTACAGTCTGTCTGGGGAAGTAATACAGCAAAAATTAAGTAAAAAGCATTAAATGTTATCATATGCTATAACACGTCAGTGTAGGTATTTGCCAAATGAGTGGTAGAGATATTAAATACTATAGGAACTAAAAGATTAGAGAGGGCAATGTCTGTGGGTTGTGGGTAGTCAGAGAAAACTTCTTGAAATGGGATGGAGAGGGCACAGGGCTTAGTGTAGTTCAGATAAATGCGGGCAGAGGGGGCAGTGGCATGGGCACAGTGGCTTCCAGAGTGATCTGTGGTTGGTGAGGTGGGATATGTCTGGGCATTAAATCCCTGGGAGCTGCTTTCCAAAATCAGCCTTAAAATGGACCTTGACCCCGTGGCCCTCAAACTGTGACTTAGACTTTTATTCCCTAGTCCAAATTCCTTTTGTTGGTTCAGACTCTTCCAGTAACAAGAAGAAAAAACATTCCTTCTTTTTTTCTGTGTTGTCGCTTTGCCCTCACTGTTATGCTTCCTCCTGTCCTCCAGACCCTCCCTGCCAGCTCCTTCCATGGACTGTGGTCGCCCTTACTTCTAATCCCTGATGTTCAGGCACAGAGACCAGGAATGAGGAAACGTTCTAGAGTGAATACTGTCATGATGTTGGTTTGGACTTTTGGGATATTTGGATGACAGGATTTGGACTCTCACCTGGCCATTTCCCACACACCTTTTAATTTTTAATTTGGGAAAGTGACCCAGAAGGAAAACTCTCACCCCTCCCATCCCCTTTACCCTTTGCTCTACCTGGCTTTCTCAGTGTTTTTTTTCTTTTTACATTTCTTCTATGGTCTATTTTTAAAAGAGGCAGAAATGGAAACATAAACCTGTGATTGAGTGAACAAGTTTGGAGAAGTGTCCCTGTTGACCCAGCTTTCCCTCTTGTCCCTCAGCTCTTGGAATGTTTCATGATTGTTCTCTTCTCCCATTCTTAGGAAAATAATCATTTCTACTTTTGTTCATGTTGAAAATCTCTTCTGCTGGCACAAAAGGGATCCTGGCCCTGGCCCTTGGTAGTGTCAAGGGAAGAGGAGCCAGAGTTTTCCCTGTGCTGATCTCCTTGAATCAGCCCCTTCCCATGAAATCTCTGAAAATGCAATCTGAATGGCTCAGCTCCTTCTGGCGAGGGGGCCCCAGCTAGGAAAACTGCCTTTAGTTGACCTAGAGGTAGCAAGAAACACTTGAAACCTTGGGAGGTTTCACTTCTTCTGTCTATACACAGCTGAGCAGGAAAGGAAGCTCTTCTGTGACTCAAGTTTCAGAGCTGTTTTCACCACTTGGGCTTGTCGACTGACTTGACTTAAGATGACTATAGGTTGGGAATGAAATCCACCATATGAATTCTGTGCTGCTGTGGGTACATAACCTCTCAGCTCGGCACATAACGCCTATAAACCATCTGTAGGATTTTTGTGCTTGGCACATATCTTCCCACAAGGCACAATAGTATCTGAGATGTGATTAGTAATGATGGAAAAAATTCTGGACACAGATCCTGGGTTCAGATCCTGGCTCTGTCAGTTAATTAGCTAGCTGTGTGACCTTGGGCAAATATGCCTTTCCCATACTTTTTGCTTAGTCAGCTTGTCTGGGAGGTTTTTCCCTTCTCCCATCACTGTTCTGAAAGATGGAAATCCTTCCTTTCACATGTTTTCCTAACCTGGCAAAATGGCTGCCATCCTTTTGAAGGGCCACTGTGTGTTGCCTGTAATCGCTTTAATTACCTGTGATTTGTAGCTACCAGAACTGGCTTGAGCTGCCTGACCACATCCTTGGGGCAAGAAATGTTTGGTAAGGGACAGATAAAAAATACAAGGGTGCTATTAAGGGTGCTATTGCATGGTATCATGGAGGTCACATTTACCCTGCACGGTTTTGTGTTTGTGTACCTACACTATGTCCCTCTGTGTTGGTGTTCTCTAGAATTTTCTTACTGTGCCCAAAGATCAGGAACCTACTGGTGATGCTGGAACATGGAGGGAAATTTGGGGTGAATTAATTACATATATCTTTTGGTTTGACCTAGGCAATGCCAATGTCACACCAGCTTTGAATGAAGGACAAAATGCCATTTCCTCACAAATATACCCTATCTCACAACTGGCTGGTTGATGAAGCCACCATGGGAGGAAATGCCCAGCCTCTCACCTGGATCATTGTCCTGCAGAGTGCCATTCCTAGAATCTCTGTTTCTTTTGCTAATTCAGCAAATGCTTAATAGAGAAATAGAAATCTAGTCCTCATCGTTTTGTGTTTATAGGAGGAATGGAAGTAAGTGATTTTTAATTGATGACTTATTTTTGTGTCACATTGTTTCCTGATATATCCTTCTTCCCCTACCCTATTTAATAAATTCTCCCTTGTTACAAGAATTAAAGGGGAAAGAAATAACACTACATTTCAGCAAAACCAACTAACACATTGACCATGACAGTATATACAATATTTCATACTCATAGCCCCCTAGCTCTATAGCCAGGGCTTTTAACCTTGTTTGTGTCATGGTACCTCTTTGGCAGACCTGTGAAGCCTGTGAACTGCTTCTCAGAGTAATGTTTGTTTGTTTGTTTTTAAATTCCTAATTGAAGGAAATGCTATATCTTAGAGGTTGATAAAATAAAGATGATTTCCCCCCTATCCAGACCCCCAGAAATCTCTCTAGTTAAGAAAGGTATTTTTCCTCAGCTCTTTTGAGTGTCCAAATTTGGTCATTATCATTTCACAGCATTCAGTTTTGACTGTTACGCTGCTGCTTTTCTTTCCGTTACCATTGTTAATATCGTTGCATCTCTTGTTTTCCTGGCTCTGCTTACTTCATTTGAGCAGAAGTCAGCTGGTAGTGTATTAACAACTTGCCCTCCCTTCCTTAGGGACTCAGTGCTGTGTGATACCAGTCATCATTATTTTTTCTCGTCTCTGATGAAATATATTTGGCTTGAGTGGCAAATAGCTGTTTCCATGTTTGGGGAAAGACTGGCTTGTTGAAAAGCTGTACCAGTGCCTGCTTTCCTTGTGATTTTGTGTGGAGTCTGTTCCTGGTGAACTGCGTGTTCAGCAGGTAGTTTTGGGAAGTGGTAGCTTGGGGTCTGCAATATGTGTTCCAGAATACAAGATCTTTTCTCCTCCTCCAGCCAGGGTTCCTTGTATTAATCCATAACCCGTGAGTCAGTGTGCATTCCACACCTAGAGAAAGATGATTTATTATAGATTCTGTCTAGGCAAAGATCAGAGGAGAAGCAGGGTGAAGAATATGTGCCTTAAGATTGAAAAGTTGGGGCTGTCATATGAAGGACAAAGAAAAGGCATCTGGGAGATTGAAACCCTGATTCATGGTATATGGACTAGGTAAATATGATTCTTTTAAGCAGTTCATTATTGATCTTCAGAGTCCTAAAAATAAATAGGTATATAATTATTTGAAGCATATTACAAGGCAAGGTCTGTCTTTTTAAAAAAAATTATTAATGCCTTTTATTGATTCCTAGTGACCTTCTGATAACTCGTGAATAGGAATATCTGTGTGTCCCTCTATTAAAACAAAGAAAAAGAATTAAGGAAAAACCAAGTGACACCAGCTGTTATGACTGAGGCTTGGTATGGTGAAACCCATAACTGGACCATGGACGGGTATAAGTTAGAGGAAAGAGAAGAGGTAAAAAGTGGGGTGGGAGTAGCTTTGTATTTTAAGAGGGCCTACTCATGAAAGGGTACAAGCTCTGGAGAAGTGAAACATGGTAGAGAATGTCCGAACAGAAAGGGTGAAGGATTTAGGAAACCCATCACCAGCTTAGCACAGAGTTACGGCTTAGTAGTGATGAGGTACTGCAGTTATTCAGATAGATGCTGACGTTCTCTTTCTGAGGAGAGCAAAGCAGCTAATAACTTTTTGACTTCCCATAGTGATACATTCATCCTTCGAAAGGAAGGGGGAATTTTGTTGTTCAATCATTTGAGGCATGTCTGACTCTCCATAACCCCATTTGGGATTTACGTGGCAAGATATTGGAATGTTTGTCATTTCCTTCTCCAGCGCATTTTATAGATGAGTAACTGAGGCAAACAGGGTTAAGTGACTTGCCCAGGGTCACACAACTAGTAAGTGTCTCGGGTCAGATTGGAACTCAGGAAGATGAGCCTTCCTGACTTCTGGCCCAGCACTTTGTCCACTGAGCTACCAAGCTTCATAGACAGCCAAGTAAAAAATTCAGTAAAATAGTTAACTCTAGTAAAGTATTAGGATATAAAATAAATCTATGGCAATCATTAGCATTTCTGTATATTACCAACAAAATCCAGCAGGAAGAGATAGAAAATGAAATTCTATTCAGAATAACTAGAGAATGTTTAAAGTATTTGGGGGTCTACCTACCAAGACACAGGAACTATCTGAAAATTATGAAACACACTTTACAGAATTAAAAATCGATTTAAATAATTGAAAAGATATTTAGTTTATAGTGGGCCATGCCATTAGAATAAAAATGGGCAATAGTGCCTAAATTAATTTACAGTTTTATTGCCATACAAATCAGACTATCAAAGAATTACTCTAAACAACAGGACAAAATTGTAACAAAATTCATCTGAAGGAAGAAAAGCTCAAGCATCTTAAGGGAAATAATATACTAGGTCTCAGACAGTCCTACAAAGCAGTAATTATCAACTATATTTGGTACTAGTTAAAAAATAGAAAAGTTAAACAGTGGACCAGATTGGGTACATAAGACAGAGCAGCAGAGAGTTGAATAAACCCATGGACACCAGCTACAAGGTATGAGATCCCCAGTTAACAAAAATTACTGGAGAGATTGGAAAGCAGTATGGTAGAAAGGAGGTTTATAACCAATGTCACATTATATACCATAACAAAAGCCACATGGATATATAACCTCAATAATAAAGGTAAATAAACAAATAGTAATTGAAAAAAATTAGAGAAGAAAAGGAGATTAACTTTCATAGCTATGGATAAAGGAAGAAGATTTTTTGACATTTTGTACCTCCAGATGAATTTTGTTACTATTTTATCTTGTGCTATAAAGTATAGATCTCTGGTATTTAGGTGTGGCAAGGATGCTAGGTAGCAGAGTAGGTAGAGCTCCAGGCCTGGAGTAAAGGAGACTCTTCTTCTTGAGTTCAAATTCGGCCTCAGACACTAGCTGTATGAGCCTGGACAAGTCATTTAATCCTCTTTGTTTCAGTTTCCTCATCTGTAAAATGAGCTGGAGGAGGAAATGATAGACCCCTCCGGTGTCTTTGCCAAGAAAACCCCATATGGGGTCATGGAGAGTCTGAAACAACTGAACAGCAAAAGTTAGGTGTGGTACTGAATCTGTAAATTAAATAAGATTTAATTGTCATTATTATTATATTGGCACAATCTATCTATGAAAAATAATAATTATATATAATTTTATATAATAAAAATAAAATCTCCAGTTTTTAAATCCTTTATTTCAGTAATGAATACTTCATTCATATGTTCATATAATTCCTCTGTGTGTCTGTCTTAGTAGAAGAAATCCCAGATATTTTATACTTCATGTTGCTACTTTGAATGGAATCTTTTTCTATTTCTTCCTCTTGTTGGTAACATATCGAAAAACTGATGAGATTTATGGGTTTAATTTATATCTTACCATCTTAGTGAAGTTGTTAATTATATCAGTGAATTTTGTATTTGGATATCTAGAATCCTAAAGCTGTAGAGCAGCATTCATCTGTTTAAAAAAAAAAGTGATCATTTTGTTTTTTCTTTGCCTACGCTTATTCCCTTAATTGTTTTTTCTTGTCTCATTGCTATAACTAACTTTTATAGGATTCTATCAAATAATAATGGTGACAGTCAATATCCTTTGTCCCTGGTCTTACTAAAGAGCCTGTAATGTTTCCCCATTAACTGCTAATGCTAGCTCTTGAATTTACAATGTTAAGGAATAGTCCATTTATTCCTCTAGTTTAAAATTTTTTAACAAAAAGGGATATTGAATTTTGTGAGAGATCTTTTTTGCATCTATTAATAAAATCATATGACTTTGATATCAAAATTAATTTAAAATTAGTTACATTTATATTTTTCCTGATACTGAGCCATCCTTTGTGTTTCTGATATAAATTCAACCAGGACAGAGTGTATAATTTTTTGATTGTGTTTTCATAGCCTCTTTGGTAATATTTTATTCAGTATTTTTGCTTCAATATTCACCAGAGATATTGGTCTATAGTGTTGGTTTTTTCCCCTCTTTTTTTTTTCTTGTTAAGGTATCAGAACCATGTTTACTTCATATAAGGTATTTGACAAGATCATCTCTTTTATTATGTATTTTTTTTTAGGCAGTTGAGGTTAAGTGACTTGTGCAGGGTCACACAACTAGTAAGTGTCAAGTGGTTGGTCTGAGACCAGATTTGAACTCAGGTCCTTCTGACTTCACTGTGCCACCTAGCTTCCCCCCTTTTCTTATTTTTTACAAACAATTTAAATAATATTGCTATTTTTCTTTGAAGGTTTCATAAAATTCACCTTTAGAAACTATCTGGTGTTGGGGTTCTTTTCTTGGGAGTTTTCTTTTAGTGATATTTGGTTATTTAAATTCTCTTGTACTGTTAATCTGAGTACTTTAGATTTTCATCCATTTAAGTTATCATGTCTGTTGGCATATAATTGGTCAAACATTTATGTTTTCCTTCATCTTAATATTTTGTGAAGTTTTTTTATTTTGATATTTTGCAATTTGATTTTCCTCTTAAAAATCAGATTAATAGTTTATTTCTTAACAGTTCCTGGTTTTATTTATCAGCTCAATTTTGCTTTCATTTTAAAATTTCTCGATTATCAGAATAACTCTTTTGTTTTTCTAGTTTTGTCTTCTTCAATTCAATGACCTGTTTGAAGGCTTTTCCAGGTCTGACCTCCCCAACTTTAGTGGCTTTTGCTATTTGTCCTTTACTATTTTGTTCTTTGCTATTATGCATATACAGGTGTCCCAAAAGTCTTAGTGCCACTTACAACTTAATAAGCTGGAGTGCCTTTAAATATAACATTGCTTTCCAGTTTTATTGCTTTTATCTACGTCTGTTTTTACTGTTGTAAAGTCATACTAATAGCATGATTACTACCTGTTTTTTTGAATTCCCACATGGCAAAATAAAAATTTTTATGGCTCCTTTTAACTCTACATTTTTTGTTTCAAGTATATTTCCTGTAAACATTTAGTTGGATTTCGCTTTTCAATCCATCCTACTGCCTTCCTCTGCTTTATGTATATGTTCATCCCGTTCACATTTATTGACTGTTCATTTAATATTTTCCTCTATTACATCCTATTATATTTTCCCTCCTTGCCTCCCCTTCTTTAATAAGAATGTGATTAAAGTTAGTAATCTAGAACTGATTTTCTCCCACTTCCTTACCCCTCTTTTCACCTAGTCCAGACCCTGATCCCTAGTTCTTAAAACTTTGGTTTTTTAATCCCTCTGTGATCCACCCTCTGTAGTTGGAATTTTCTGTGCTTGTGACTGCTCTCTCCCCAGCTCTGCCTTTTCCCACTCTCATAGTCCCTACCTGCTTTCTTGTTGAATTTGATATATTTCTATACCAAAGTGTGTGTGTGTGTGTGTGTGTGTGTGTGTGTGTGTGTGTAAGTAATCAACCTTCCTTTGTCTAGTTTCAGTAGTTTCATGAGATGCCTATTTCCATCACCCCTCTTCCATGTTTATATATTCTTCTTCTGGTATACCCAAATTATGAGAAATAATTAGTTCTTCCCACTTTCTTATTTCTTCTGTATTGTAGTTTTCCTTCTGTATCATTACTTTTTGAAAAGAATCCAAGCAAAACAAAACCACAATCCAGTCACTTTAGTTTTTGTTAATTCCCTCTGTCATCTTTGAAGATAATAGAATTCTGAAGGGATATTTGTCCCTTCTCCCCCATTAGAATATAAATATTTCATTTATTCTCTTCGAATACTCTGACATATTTATTTCTAGGTTGTTCTTGTCTTCTTTGTTTGCATTTTCAAAAATTCTTCCCAGTTCCACTCTTTTCATCAAGAATTCTTTGCTTGTTTTTCTATCTAATCTTGGATAGAAGCTTGCGATACTCTACTTATATTTGTTGTGAAATTATTTTTTTCTTCCGGGTCAGCCTCTTGTACCTCTCTTAACCCATAGTATTTCTTAATTGATGTTAGCTGCTCAGGTGTGTACAGTTTCTAGCTACATGGCTCTGTGGGCTCTGGCTTTGTGACCGCTCTTTTTTTTTAAGGCAATTGGGATTAAGTGACTTGCCCAGGGTCACACAGCTAGTAAGTGTCAAGTGTTTGGTTTGAGGCTGGATTTGAACTCAGGTCCTCCTGACTTCAGGGCCAATGCTGTAGCCACTGTGCCACCTAGTTGCCCCTGTGACCACTGTTTCTACAAAAGACTGGCACCAGTGACCTGAGTTCACATTGGCTTCCACTCCCCTTCAGTGTCCTTGCTTAGCAGACCTGTTTCCTGGACCTTGTGCTAGTTTTTATACCCTCTGGCATGATGGTCCCCCCATATACACCCCCCCCCCAGGCTTCTGGACATCTTCTTGTGCAGTCTTAAACTACATTGAAGAGCTTTTGGCTTTGGTGACAGAGTGGACAGAAGATTTAGGATCAAAAAGATCCTGACAGACCAGAACGTTGGACTAAATCAAATACTATGTAACTGAATAGGGATAAAGTTTTGTACTTGGGTACAAAAAAATCAGTTTCACAAGTAGCTGTCAGTCAAACATTTATTAAACACCTACTGTGTGTCAGGCTCTGGTGCTAAGTACTGGGGATAATAAAAGGAGCAAAAATCTCCTACCTCTAGAAGCTCACAGTCTAATGGGGGAGACAACTACCAAACAAGTATATACAAACCAGCTATATACAGAACAAATCGATAATTAAGAAGGATTGGGAATGGCTTCTTGTAGAGGATGGGATTTTTTTGGTGGATGGTACAGTCAGAAAAAAAAATTGGGGGATCTTATTGAGCCAAGTGTTCAACACATGTCAGTGTGGCATGCCACATTTGATTAATTTGATTATAATTTGATTAATAATGATTAATTTGATCTTAGGCTGCATTAAGGGGGCATAGCTTCCAGGAAAAGGCAGGTGGTAATGCCCCTGTATTCTGCCCATGTCAGAACTCACTTAGAGTATAGTCACCTTTGCCTGCCTTTAAGTTTTAAGGACATTGATAAGGTGGATAATGTCCATGGAAGGGCAGCCATGTTATATAGGATCAATTAAAGGAACTGAGAATGTTTAGTTTGATGAAAAGAAGATTCATAGTGAGGAGGGGACATTGTAATAGTTGTCTTTAAGTATTTGAAGGGCTTTCATGTGGAAGAGAGATTAGACCATTTTTCTTTCATCTAGAAATGGCGAAGAAGCAGATTTAGGCTCCCTGTCAGGAGAAACTTACTAACAACACTCTCCAAAAATGAAATGGGCCACCTCTAGATTTGTGCTTTCCCTTCCTGGATGGTCCTCAAGCCAAGGCTGGATGTCCATTTATGGGACACAGGATAGTGGAGATTTTTTTGGGGGGGGATGGGGAGCGGGGAATCTATGCTGGACCAGATCAGAGGTGTCAGACTTACTGAGTGGCCCCAACCACATGAAAATGTAATTGGGAACTATTTAACAAAAATAAGTAAAAATCCCATAAAACCAAGATGATGTTACACTTTAAACTAAGTCAATACGTGGCCTGCAGAGGTGCTAATGTATGGTTTAGTGGCCTCCATTTCTGTTCGAGTTTGACACCACTGTCCAAGATGACTGCAAAGGTTCTTTCCAACCCATAAATTCTGTGACATAGTGCTCATGTTTGATAGCATAGGCAATGCCTGTAGTCATCTATCTTTCTTCCAAAAGGAGGGAAATGTGTTAACATCATCTGTTCACTAAATGAAGTGTGTGATTGATCACTGCATTTCATCCAAGTTCAAGTGCCTTATAGTGGTTTTAAAAAATTTTTTATTTACATTATTGTAGTCATATATATTGTTCTCTTGAGTTTGCTTTTCTACATAAAGCATCAATCAGTTCATACTGTTCTTATTATTTTCTGCATTCTTAATACTCATTTCTTGAAGCACAACAGTGTTCTATTACATTATCCATTATCACGATTCATCTGGTCATTCTCTAATTGATGAGTATCTAGTTTGTTCCTAAGTTTGTTTTTTTGTTAACAGAAGAAGTGTGACTATTAACAATCAATATACATTTATTAAGCACTTACTACCATGGGCCAGGCACTGTGCTAAATAGTAGCTATGAGTATTTTTGTATCTATGAGACCTTGACTCTGACCTCCTTATGGTATATGAACATGAATGAGATTGCTGAAATAAAGTGTATGGTCAGCTTAGAACTGTTCACTTGTAATTCCTGTTTTCCACAGTGTTAGGTTTCTGGGTTTGTCTGTTTTTTTACTTTTTTTTTTTTAACCAATTCCTAGTTCTGCCAGCAGCATGTTAACGCATTTGTCTTCCCATGGCAATTTTGAACACTAACTCCTTTATGTTTCATCAGCCAGTTTGATGAGTGTGAGGTAAAACCTCATCATTCTAATATTTTACAGTTAATGATTTGTAGCATTATCCTATGTGACTTATATAAAGAACAAGAAGGAAAAAAAAGTGACATGTTTTATCACAAGTGTGGGGAACCGTTGGCCTTGAGGCCACATGTGGCCTTCTAGGTCCTTGTATGCGGCCTTTTGACTAAGTCCAAGTTTTACAGAACAAATCCTTTTATTAAGAGGATTTGTTCTATGATGTGTGGATTCAGTCAAATGGCCGTGCTTGAGGACCTAGAGGGCCACATGCCCTGTGTCTTTTAGGTGTACAGATTTTCCTACAAATTTGAACAAGATCCTTTACCTCTTGGGGGAGAGGGGGGTAGGGTCCTCTCCTTTCCCCCTCCTCTTCTGTCCCTCTCCCTCTTCCTCTCCCCCTCTCCTCCGAAAATCTAGGAATGAAAAGTTCTAAGTAATTATTACATGGTATTAGTATTTTTGTAGTTTGGTTCCTTCTGTAGTTTGGTTTTCTAGACTAGGAAAACTGTCCTATTTGAACATAAATCATATAGAAGAAACTTTGCTAGGTCACTGCTTCAGTTTTGCCCTTCTTAGCCTCCTGGGTACCTTTTTGCTTTCTTAGGTTTGAATTCTGCCAAAATTTAAGACAAAATGATTCCAGATGAACAAAGTCACAGCCTTTATAGTTTTTAAAGTAATTTGAAATGAAAAACCCCTTGATCCTCCAAGGAGATCTACCCTCACTTAATACTTCTGTCTTTCTCCTTTAGGAGCCTGGCCCTGCCAAGATGGCTGTCACCAGCAGCAACATTCCGAGTGCAGAAAAAATCCCCACCACCAAGTCAACACTCTGGCAGGAGGAGATAAGGGTCAAGGACCAGCCAGATGGGAGTACCCTTAGTCCAGTACCGAGTTCTGGATCAAGTCAAGTGCTCCCAGCCAGCTCGTTGAAAGAACCTGGGCTGGAAAACAAAGAAGGTAAGACACACTGGATCCAGCTCATCAGAGATAAAAACATAATTAGGGTTATCCCAGGTATTTCAGGTAAAAGTGGAGCTTTGTCTGAATTATCAGGAAAATTGTATTGATTATTTATCTGGCTTTCATAGAGTAGGCCTAGACTCTGTTTTAGAAGCAAAATTAGGTTTGAAAATGACATCCCTATGAATTCACTTAATTTCTATTCTCACCAAATGAAAATAAACAAATGCAAATAGACCATCCATTTCCTTCTAGCTGTTTGGGAAATAGAGCTGATTGGGAAATGGTTCTTTCACTTATGATACTGACTGGTACTCTTCTAACTGTTCCTCTCCCTAAAAAAAGCAACTTACCAAGTCATTTTTTGTAGCTTCCTAAAACCTTAGAACATTAGAGTCATAAGAAACTAGAGATCGATCAGCTATCCCAGTTCCTTTGTTTTATACAGAAGAAAACAAGGAACCCAGAGAAATTAAGGGATTGGCTTCCAATTACCATGTTTTTGCTGTGCTAGGACTAGTACCCAGGTGTGCTGACAGCTGGTCCAGTATTCTTTGCCAGCCTTGATGAGGGAAAATGGATGGGGACTTTTTGAAGGCAAGGTTGGGCACCTGATACTGACCTTCTTGAATTCTCAGAAACTCTAGACTGAGATGGGTCCCATGGTCAATAAATAGCAAGCAGGCTTTTGAATATGAATCTGTCATTTGTTTTGATCCAAGCTAAGATTTAGCAAGGCTTTTCCTAGGAACTAGTAGTAAGTTGGGGGATCCCACTTCTCTCATAGTAACTCACCTGAATGTATACATGATCCTTCCCCCTTTTGTTTTCTCCCTGTGATGGTGACATGCTGGGACCTGCAGCTTAGGAAAAAAAGGAAACCTCTTTGTGATGGTAAAAGTTTAGCTCCGGGGCAGCTAGGTGGCCCAATTGATAGAATACTGGCTCTGGACTCAGGGGGATCTGAGTTCAAATCTGGCCTCAAATGCATGATACTCACTGCCTGTGTGACCCTGGGCAAGTCACTTAACCCTGACTGCCTCAAAAAAAAAAAGAGAGAGAGAGAAAAGTCTAGCCCCCTGATACACAATTAATTTCTTTTGGAATTTTTAGGGAAGGGTTCCCCATCTTTAGCCTTAACAAACCTCAGATCTAGATTCTTCTAGTCCAGGAGTGGGGAAACTGTGGGCTCAAGGCCATATGTGACCATCTAGGTCCTCGAGTTCAGCCTTTTGACTGAGTCCCAGTTTCACAAAACAAATCCTTTTATTAAGGGAATTTGTTCTGTGAAGTTTGGATTTAGTCAAAGGGCAGCACTTGAGGACCTAGAGGGCCACATGTGTCCTCAAGGCTGCAGGTTCCCCTTCTAGTTATTCCCCTTCTCTTTCTTCTTTTCTTAGTCCCTTCTCTGAATACCATTTTCTACTTTATTTTTTCCTAATGATGTTCTCACCAGGCAAAATAATGCCTTGGTTTCAGCCAAAGAGGGGAAAAAAAAGATTTCAAACATTTTAAAGGTTCTTATGTTTTTATGTATTATAAATTACTCCTACCACCATTAATTACTCTGATTTTTAAAATTATCTAAACCTTACATCCCTCAAATCTCCAGTCTTAAAATGGAGTTTCAAATGATAAAAGTAACTCAGATGAAGCTGGAGGGGGAGGACAACTTCACACAGTTTCCCATCTGGGCATCAGTTGTGATTCATACTCATAGAATACATGTGTCATGAGTGTCACTTTTCCTGTAGAGGAGATGGAGAGACGTGGACCAGAGCTGTAGAGATGGTCAGATTCATGGGAATTGTGCGTGTTTCAGTGCCAGCACAACAGGAGAGCTCCACTGAAGCACCCAAGCACTTCTTCTTGGCCCTGTACTGTTTGACATTTTTATGTTAACTCTCAAATTCTGTGAATCTGGGGAGACATTTGGTTTCCAGGAAAATAAAAATAACTGCTAACTTCTAGTACTTTAAAGTTTACAAAGTACTTTACATATGTTAAGCACTTTGTAATCTCATCTGAGCCTCCCCACAACCCCGGGAGATAGACACTTGAAAGTATTATGCCCTTTTTACAGATGAAAAAACTGATATTCTTAGAGATCAGATGACCTACCTGTCCTGAGTTACACAGCTAGCAAGTGTCAGAGGTAGTATTTGATCCCAGATCTTCTGAGTCAAAAGCCTAGCATTCTGTGTCATCAGTCAGTGTGTGCTTATCTTTGGTTCAGAAAACTAAGTGACAATATCTTTAGAGAAAAGGTACAAATATGTTACCTAGGCCTCTCACCCTCTGAAAAGAATTGGCAAAAGAATTCTCTGGCAGAGAAGATAGGCAAGTGGTAGTCTGGAAGATGGGCCAGAGAAATTGCCCACTCTGACTACTAGTGGTGAGTTCATTTAAAAATACTAATTAACCAAACATAGTACAATGTAGGGTCTTAGGGAAAAGGTTGCTATCGATCGGGAGGCATCAGCCGTGCTTTAGTGGAGGAGGTAGCTGTTGAATTGGCTTTTAAAGGATCGACAGGAAGTTGCTGGTGAAGAGGTGGAAGAACAGTATTTCAGGGATATCAAATGGTGTGAACAGACGTGAGAAGGTGTAAAACACATTTGGAGGACCCAAAACAAAACAGTTTTTAAGTACAGAATGTATGGAGAGTAATAATAGGGGAGAAGACTGGAAATGCAAGTTGTTGACGGTCTATGAAGGGCTTTGAATGCGAAGCATAAGTTTGAACTTAGTAGGCAGTAGGGAGCCATGAATGGTAGACTAACATGATTAGAAAAATTATTTAAGCAGGAGGATGAAGGATCGGTTAGGGAAGGCAGAAGACAAGTGGAAAGACCTATTGGAAGAGTATAATATTCCAGATAGGTGCTAGTGAGGACCTAAGATGTTGGGGAGAAGAAGAAAGGGGAAGAGACTGATGTCAGAGATGTTATAGGGATGGAAGCACCAGGCCTTTGTAACTGATTAGATAGGACAGGTGATGGAAGTTGAATCAGAGTTAAACCCAAAGCTGAGGGCATGGATGACTAGATGAATGACATAAGAGTAGAAAGAGGGACAGATTTAGGAGAAAAGAGCTCCATTTCAGACGTGTAGAGTTCAAGGTGCTGGTGGAACATCTGGGTGAGGGTGTCTTGAAAGCAGCTTGAATTGCAGGTTTGGAGCTCAGAACAGAGGTCATGGGGTGGGTGTATATTTTAGGATAATCTGCGTAAGAGGCAGTAGTTGAAGTTGTTACAATGAATGAGATTGCCAAATGAAAAAGGAGCCAAGATTTCCAAGAGAAAGTTAAGAGGGAAGAGAAGAAAACAAAGGAGAAACCCATCTTGAGAGAACTGGGAGTTGGGAGAATGCTGAGCAGCCAGTGGAGGACATGAAGAGAGAGGGGCCAGTGATACAGAACCAGGAAAGTGGTGTCTCAAAGCAGTCACCAGCCATGTCAGAAGCAGTGGCGGTCAAGCAGAATGGGGCCGTGGCCGCCGGCCTTAGGGCAGTGTGCATGGAATGGTGGGGAGCCAAGTCACATTTCAAGGGGTTAAGGAGGCAGCAGTGGGGAAGTGGAACTGTCACAAAACTCTTTCAGAGTTGAGAAGGAAATCAAAAGAGAGAAATGGTATGTAAAGAGACTTTTAGGAACTGTGGAGTAGGCACCCTTTTAAAAATCCTGGCTCCGTTAGAACTCTTTGAAACAGACAATGGCAGCCAGCCCCAGGTGGCCTCCAAGCTCAGTACACGCCCTCTGTCTCCCTCCTTGTCTTTCTCCTTTTCCTCTTTTCTTCCCCCCACCCCCTTCCCTCTTTTCCCTCTCTCAGAGGAGAGCACCATGAATGGTGACCGAGTAGACTGTGGACGGAAGGCCAGAGTGGAAAGTGGCTACTTTTCCCTGGAGAAGACCAAGCAAGACTTGAAGGCAGAAGAGCAGCAGTTGGCACCACCACCATCCCCTCCCAGCCCCAGCATCCCCAATAACAGGTATAGTTACCCAGAACTACCTTTCCAGGAGCATGGCCGCCCCTTTTCTTCCCCAGGTCCCCAGACTGCCGGCCGAATAATCTGCAGCATCTCCCTGAACTCCCTGGATTCAGCAAGCCAGCACCCCATCCACAAGGACTCCAGCAGCGCTGGGGGGAGGGAAGCAGAGAAACCGGGGCGCCTCTTTGCCTTTAAAGCCAGCAGGCAGTACGCCACTCTAGCCGACGTGCCTAAGGCCATCAGGATCAGTAATCGAGAGGCCTTCCAGGTGGAGAGAAGGCGGCTGGAGCGCAAGACCCGGGCCCGCAGCCCTGGCAGGGAGGAGGTGGCTCGTCTGTTTGGCAACCAACGAAGGTAAGGAGGGGGTGAAAGGGCCTCTACAGGGGGAGCAGACCCTCCCTTTGCTGCTTGGCTCAGTGTTTGCAGGGATTCTTTTCCCTTTCGCACTGAACCTCCTGTGCTCCTGATACTAAAATTCATCCAGGCAGATTCCATGCTGCTGTCCTTCGACCGGCTCCTAGAGTAAGGCCTCTGTAGTGCAGCTAGCCCAGAATTCTCTTATTGCCCCGGGTCTTGAGTCATCCCCTGTAGTCACTGACTGGTGTCTCATGTTGGTGCCATTGTGGCCAGTTTCTCAGAGCTGTGTCTTGCCTGGTTTGAGGTGAGCCACTTGGTCCCATGAAAGCGAAGTCAGTCCTTACTGAGGCCTAAGACAATGGCAACAAAAGAAGCAAAGGGGCTACCCAACAGGAACACTGAAAAGAAAAAAAAGAAAAGGGCACTGGTTTTTCTTTTTTAGTGAAATGGAAAGAGTCCTGGACTAGATGTTGAAAGACCTGTGTTCAGGCCTTCACTGCCACTAGTCCATCATAGGATAGTGGGCAAATCATTCTACCTCTTTGGGCCTCCATTTCACCCTCATTTTACAGAGAAGGAAACTAAGACCAAAGGTAGTTAAGTGACTTTCCCAAGGTCACTCATAGCAATGTTAGAAGAGGAAGGGATTCAAAGCCAGGTAATCTTCCAGCTCTAAAAATCCATAAAACTTCACACTTGACTCCTATCTCCTACCTACTCCTAATCCTCATAGTTTAGGATTATGAATTGAAACCTTTTGCTGAGACCAATAAAGTAATTCTTATCTGAAACCTCATTTCTGTGAACACCATTCAGCCAGTGACTCTGTCTTACTGGAAGGACGTGGAATTTGGGCAACTGTGTCCTTCTTTCCTCTTCCTCTTCCATCTTCATTCCTTGCTTTCTGAAGGTTGAGAGAACCCTTTTCCCCCTTCTGTAGACTACCTGTGTGGAAACCTTGCTCCTCTGTTTCCAGGTTGGCTAGGAAGTAAGAGTTCAACTTGGCTCCAGAAGTGGCTGGGTCCTGTTTTGGGACCAAGGGAGGGTTCCATGGTGTTTTCTGGAGACACTTGAGTACTTAAGCGGCCATTCTTTACCTTTTTGACCAAAGAACAGTGAGTGATATTACCATGTGGGCCTATGAAAAGCTTTTTCAGAGGAAACCCTCAGAAACTGAAAATTCATGATTAGATGGACATCTTCAGTGACTAAAGTTGTTGCTTAAGTGTCAAGGGATTTGGAGCATCGTCTGTTGAGAATTTAAAGGGGTGTTTTGGTTCCCTAGGTACTGCTTTTTCCTCTTTAACCATGGACAGATAGTCAAGAACTCCTTGGTTTCAGTATCGTGGAATATTGGAATGGGACCTTGGCATCCTCTCGTCTAACCCCCCTTTGTTTTAACAAAGGAGGAAATTGAGATCTAGAGAAATGACACGCCAAAGGCCATACATTAACTTAAAGTCTTTGTAAAGAAAATATTTCTGAAGAAATCTAGGATAGTCAGTGAGTATAGGGAGGGTTACTAAATGTCTTGAAAAGAGGAAACTATGAAGAAACTTTATAAATAGTATTTATATAGTGCTTTAAGGTTTGCAGAGCACTTTACATATGTTAGCCCATTTGATTGGTTATCTAGAACCAATGCAAATTTTAAATTAGAAAACTGTACTTAACTGTCATTGTAATACTGTCATTGAAGTTCCCATGCTATGACTATGGCACTTCCTCACCATGGAACAGCTTTGTAGAATGAAGCTCTTTTGGTACTTGAGTTACTTAATGTGTGAATAGTTCTGCCTTATGCTGCATCTATGGTAGTAAACTAGAGTCCAAGGCGGGTCTATATAAAGAGAGCCTCATGGTGCACGTACCAGGAGGAGGCATTTCTTGTGTTGTGTATTGTGAGCACCCTTCTCAATGTGCTGTTTTTCCATCTGTCATTGAAGCACTAGATGAAGGGATGCAAGGATAGTTGGCCTTGTTCTTATAAGCTGGGGAGTGAAAATCAACCCACTTTTGCTCTGTGGCTACACAGGGAGTTGGCCATGGGGTTCCTGCTCAGTCCCCTGGAAAAGGATTCAAGGTGAAACTCTGACTCCTGGGAACAAAACCAGGATTTAATAAGTTACTTTTTTCGGCTTGGATTGTCCTTTTATAAAAACACACTCCTAAAAGATGGGGCTGGGGGAGGGTATGGGAGAAGCTCAGCTTCCTGGGGCACTGTTGTATGTGGCAGTTTTCGAATGGGGCTAGCAGAGTCCTGGTTTAGCGCCATACCAGAGAATTAACATTTGGTGCTTATCTGCTTGGCTTGGCTGCTTTTAGAATGATTCATTTGAAATTTAGTGGTTGTATAATGATTTGGGATAGAATTTTTTCTCTTTGCTTTCATTCAGCATGCTCACCAACTCTGCTCCTCAGCTGCAAGGATCCATGTTGGATCTGGTTTATTTTGAGTAACACCAGCTTCTGATTGTCCATGATGAAACCCAATTATAACGTCTGCTTTCTGATTCATATTCACTGGTTCTAGAAAAGCCCAGCATATTTTGGTCAGCTTCTTCCCCCCACCCTGATTTCTCAGCCAGCAACTTCTTCGTGATGCATCTGGGATAAACCTGCTAGGGAGCCCTGCTGCTCTTCTACAGAACCAGTCTTATCTGAGCATAGTGTTGAATTTAAAACTTCTTATTCCTTAAGCTTGTCACAAAGCTTGACCCGTTTGGCAGAGCAGCTGCTGAATTCTAACTCTAGGAAAGCAGCAGTAACAAGAACAGGAGAAGGGGTCTAAAAATCAGGGTCGATTCCCCGGGCACAGGTCTGTAAAAAGAAGTAAAATGACACAGATGTTCTCTGCACATCTGAGCCAATTTCACTAAGGGAGATTGGAGCAGGTAAATTTTCCTATATGCTGGGTGAAGTATGCAGTATGCACACCTTCATGGCAGTAGCTGATAGAGGGTTTTTATATTATGTCAGCTGTAACATAAACCTGTTTTCAAGAGAATTGGCAACTTCCCAACGAACAGGAAATACAAGAAGTACAAATTAAAACTTTGGTCTTAGAGACCATCAGAATGCTTCATAGATAAAGGCATTGTAGCTAAAGTGTTATTAATAATATTGTATAATAACAATAAAGTGTTAATAATAATATAATGTTACTAAGGTGGTTTACTCTATCCCTCGCCTCCTCTTTGTAGAAATCCACAGTAGTACTGGTAGTGCTCTCTACTGCTGCCATCCAATGGTTTCCTGTAACTCTAATGTCCATAGGGCAAAGTATTCTTGTAAAGGAAAAACCAAATGCAAAATCCTTTGAATGCCTCCTGATTTATTAGCATCTCACCAAGAGAATTCAGAATATTGTAGATGCCTCACTTAGAGTCCCGTCAAGACATTATGAAAAGAGGTGACATGATTTGTATTATCGCATGGCTTGCTATGTCTCTCCTCTTTCTCATCACTCTGTCTTTGCTGCCTGATTTAAAGTCAAGATTGCAAACCAGAGTGTTAAATTTCGATTCAGTATCCTGAGAAAAAATGTGATTCTTCCAGCCTTCAGATGGAACATCCTAAAAGTGTCTGCCTCTAACCTTCCTCCTGGATAAGCTGGTTCCTCAGGCTGTCCCAGAATTTCAACCGCTTCCCTCATTTCTTCATTTCAGGGATGAATTTTAATTTTCTGGGGCTTGTGGTGCTATTACCCTTTAGAGTCGAAGCTTAGAGGCAACTATGTTCCTTTCTGTGTCTCTTGTTCATAATGAATGTAATAAAACTCTGCCAATCAGGGAGAATTTTGGAGTCTGTCTCTAGAGGTCTTAGCTTCTTCTCAGTGTTCTTTTACCCCTTGTCTTCCAAATAGCCCTAGTGAACTGTTGGGGTGGGGGGAGGGAAGGGGTTGGGGGAGAACATGACGAGTAATCTTTAATTGGCTGAGACAGGAAGGGGATAAGAGAAGGGGGGGTAGATAAAAGGGAGGGCAGATTAGGAGAAGGGATATTCAGAATGCATGCCATCTCTGGGATGGGGGGAGGGATGAGATGGGAAGAAAACTTGGAACTCAAAATCTTGTGGAAGTGAATGTTGACAACTAAAAATAAATAAATTAGCTAAAAAATAAGTGGCCAAGGCAGAGAGTGACACCCTGTACGCCACATGAGTCTTGAGAGAACCATCCTCACATACTGTTACTAATGTACTAGTTTTTTGTGGTTTCTCTCCTCTGATGTGACATTGAAAAGGTGATATATCTGGGGAGGGAGGTGGAATTAGCTATTCCTAGAGAATTCCGGCTCCCGTGACTGTTGGGAGAAGCCATAGAGAAGCTTAGAGAAATGCTGGTTAACTTTTCAGAAGCCCCTTGTCCACTTCAATCAGCAGGATTAACCTCTTAGAGCTGTGATTTGTTAATTTCCCCCCTTTTTCAATGATAATCTTTGATTTTTGTGTCTTGAATTCTTTAAATAAGTTTTGATTTATTGTTGCTTTAAAAAAAACCGTAAAACCTTTTCTGTTCATTCATTTTCCAGCCTTGTTTTCTTTCAGGTCTTGCTCCTCTCCACCTTCTCCTGCTGTGTTGCTGTGTGACGTTATTCGCCTTTACTCCACCTGCTTCGCTCCCATCTCATCTCAGTCTCCAGCAGTAGACAACTTGATGGCACATCCAACCCTCTCATATGAAATCAACTTGCTTGTTTTTATTTTAATTTGGTTTTGATCCTTTTTACTGTTTGGCAAAAACAATGTTAATTCATGGGCCTTTTTCTTGCTAAACCAAGAACAATAGGAGACTAAGCCAGCGTCATGATCAAATGATGAATAATATTGGGAACTGAATCTTTTCCTTCCTGCTGCAAGGTGGTGGTTACCTTTTGATTGTATACATGTGGAAATGTGTGTGCATGTGCCTGTGTGTGTGTGTGTGTGTGTGTATGCATGTGCACTGGCACATGTAAGCAAACACACCGGGCTATTTGTTCAAAAGAGGATGTGAAAAAAAAAATCATGGGGTAATATACAGGGGCTCAGAACTGCCTCTTCATGCTTCAGACAAACCTGAATATGTACTAAGAAGGGCGAGGACTTTCCATGATGAAAAAGGGGGAAATGTTCCAGTTTTTTGATGCCAGATATTAAAACTTTGCAATGAGAAAGGTGCAAGTGTTCACAGCCTAAGAAAGTGTTTGATGTACAACAGGCTATGGTGGTATTCATTTAATTCTCCTTGATCCTACAGTGAAATATTTAAATGTGTATGAGGTTCTTTCTCGGAGCCAAGTTTAATAAGCTCTCTTTGTCCCTTTTTCCTTGTTCTCTGCTCCCTCTACTTTTTACACACAAAGTACAGTGGGAAGGGGGTGAGCATCGTAGAGCTAAGGGTTGAACAGATGTTCAAAGTCTCACTTTTATAAGAATCGTTGGCTTCTGAATGAACCCGCCAACGGTGGTCTTGGCCAATGTATAAATTTCCCTGCTTCCATTCAGTGGCTTCTGTGTCCTGTCTATTTTACAGGAGGTCCCAGGTAATTGAAAAGTTTGAGGCCTTGGATATTGAGAAGGCTGAACACATGGAGACCAACTTGTCAGCTGGCCCCATGCTGTCTAGTGACACTCGCCAGGGCCGAAGTGAGAAGAGAGTTTTCCCCAGGAAGCGGGTAAGCCCCCTTGGATTCTCTCTGGCTAGCCGCTGCTGGTTCTGGGGAAGCTATGCACAGTGGTGAGACTTTATGTGGCTCCTGACTGGCTAAAAGGAACCTCAGATGGCTACACCCAGGGCTAGATGCTTCACATACAGATCCAGATGGTATCCCAAAAAGTTGTGCTAAACATCTTTCTTCTTGATACTGACTAATCACCAGTGATGAGGCTAGATGAAATGCCTCTTTCCCGTCTTCTTTGAAAGACAGCTGCTTCCTAGTCTCACTCCTTGTTCCTCCTTTTATAAGGCCATCCACCTACTAATTTTACTTATCCAGGGTGGCAGCTGTCACCCTACCTGAGACATTCCTGTATTTTCGGTAAAATATAAAGAAAAAGGAGATGAGAATACATTTTCTAGTTGGTGTCTTCCAAAGCCCTCATTTCTACTTCTCCCATATCTTTCTTCTTCTTCCTGTTACCATGTTGACATGAATGTGAACCGCAGAGGACTTGACCTGGCTCTGAAATTTTCTGCCTATTTCCACATTTTCCTACTACCACGAGATAGTTATATTCTTTCTGTGAATCTAGGAAGCCCTTGATGTGAGAATTGGTGGGCGTGGGGAGGTTAGAGAGGGGTTTGTGTGGACTAGAAAAGAGGTTCGAGAAAAGTGATGCTGGATACATCTCAGTGAAAAGTCTTGCTCTAAAAGTGAGCTAAGTTGGCTTCTGCAGGCGTTTTCAGAACCCACAGCCACACAAGGTCATATAGGAGGGGAAGCTGGGTGTCCTCATCCCACCCCTTTCGTGCTTGAGAAGCCTATAATCTTCTGCTGAAAATTCCTTCTTTGTTTCATTGACTTCATCCTAAGCAGAGGCTTTATAAATGAGTTCAAGGGTTGTCCTCAAGGTCTTCAGCCCGACTCTGCAGCTTCCTTATGAGTTTGGGTTATACTGACTGGAGGCTGCTCTCTGCCACAGGACTGTACCACAGAAGCTATCGCCCCCACCGCTGGCTCCATCCCAGATGTTTCAGCTTCTCCCCTGTCTCCGCATCGAAGAGCCAAGTCACTGGATAGAAGGTCCACAGAGTCCTCCATGACGGTGAGCCCAGTTTGTCCTGGCCTTCTGCATTCCACAGGACCGGGCAACATGGAAGTGAGGTTTCAAGACACAAGGTCCCATCTGTTTCTGTTCACAATTATTCCTTTTCTGTTTATTCTCATTTTAGGGCCGGACATCTTCTCTCCATTCTCTGGCACCTTGTGTGTACATGCATGTGCCTTCACATCTGTACTGATTGTACACCAGGGCTCTGTTTGGAGTGAATTGAAACAGAAGGCTCTCCCACCCTCGCCCCTCATGCCCTCTATTTTTTTTTTTAAATTTTGCTCTAGTCTTTGGGACACTTGAAACACTATTTCTCTAATCCCTCTCTTTTTTTGTGCCTACAAAAAGGCAGAGGAGGCCTAAGGCACAACTTAATGGGGATCTCTGGGAAAAGTTTCCCTGTAGATATGGGCCAGCTACGCTGTAAGAGTGTCTGAATAAAATCAGGACTCTGGGGACTGGTCATCTACAGAGGACCTTGGCTTCTCCATCTATCTTCCTCTAATGTTGTGATTTTTTAAAAATCATTTTGAAGCAGCATCCATTTTTATCGGATTTTGTTTCTGTAGAAAATGGCTTTCTTGTCTTCCTAGAGTGAGTCTTGCTTTAGGGCACAAACCAGATCCGTGCTTTGGGTAGTTCGTAGGCATTCTTGAGAATTTCTTAGTGAAACTTTTGTTTCATTGTTCTATATATCTTGTCTATCCCCAGCTGTTCTCTCCTCTGCTTGCTATTAAAAGTGGATAGTCTCGATTTAGTCAGGGTCTCTGATCACAGTGGTTCCAGGGTGAAACAGAAAGGAATGGTGAGGCATTGGGCTGGAGAAGAAAACTAATTTCTCAAACAGGGACCAATCATTCTGAGACCTCCACTCCTTTTCATTTTTTTTTTTGACCAATAATTAGATTCTTGAATTCATGGAATGATACATCTGACATAAGTGTCTCAGTTTCTACCACTCAGGGGCTGTTTTCTCCTCTACTCTCATCTCAATTCTAGTTACTTTGGGATAATTATTTAGAATCTTCACTCTTATGATTTGGGATAAACTAAGTGCATATGGAAATGGAGACATAGAATGGGAGCTTTGGTTTTTACCTTCCATTTTAACTCTCGAGTTTGAAGTACTCGAAGATGGCCTCAGCAAGCTCTCATACCATCTCTTGCTTTATGATTTCCAGAGAACAGCTCCTTCCTTGGCCTCTTTAAGCTGTCCTAACAGTTGCAGTGAAAAGTATCAAAATCCACTTCCTAATAGTGGAGGTTGGGGTCTTAGTGCTTCTGCAATGTATGGAATTTATAGACAAAGTAAGTGTGCTGGCCTGGTCAGAAGGAACCTATATGTTGCAGGGAGGGGGCCAGAACGGTGAAGAATTAAGGCAAATCCAAAAGACAGGATCCTCACATATTCTGTTCTTTTCCTTAATCCTAATCTGACAAGAACTAGTATGTGCAAAAGTCCAAATGAAGTGGAGAAAATAAGGAAAGACAAGGACTCTTTTAGGTGCTTGAATCCTATCTTCTAAATCTATGTGAAAGTCCTAGGAGCACTAGGATTTTGTCTATTACATGATAGACATTCAAGAAGAAAAAAAAAGGCTGGAAGAATTATCCTATCACTTAGTTTTGATTTTTCCAACTATGCAGTCTATTCCTAGTTTATAGGGAAACAAGTAAATAAGAAATGATCTTAATTGGTCAGCCACAAGGTCATTCTGGGGAGGTCACTGCTATCATTAAGTAATGAGTTTTGCTTAGAAAATCAGTGCTGTGCCTGTTCCTTTTGTTGGAGATGACAGATTTTCTTCTCTGTCCCCACCAGAGATATTACCTCTTTCCGACTGAAATGGAATCACTTTGTGTTTTAAACCTGGGCTTTTGTGACTCTTTGCCACCTTCATATAGTTCACATTGAAGAACAAATGTTTTTGTCCTGGGATCTCTCTCTCAACCTCATCACTTCCAACCTAGTGTGTAGAGGTCTTACTTAGGAGGAAGTGATTCTGTCCTCTCCTGAGGAGTAGTTCAGAGCTACTCACCTCTGCTGCTGCTACTACACGTACAAAGAACTGGAGGGGGGGATGATCAAGTCCACTTCCATCATGACCACTCTGAGCACAATTTCTCCCTGTTTTCTGAGGAGTTTGTCCAGTGTCTCGTTATGGAACGGAAAGCAACATAAGCAGTATTGTTGGGTACCAGTACAGTTACGCAGAACAAAACCCTCTTTTACTCAGCATCCTCCCAATAGGAAGAGATGCTTGTCACCTAATGTAGAGCACTTCTGCTCCTAACATTTGCCTTCTTGCAAGGGATGAAATCTCTTGATGCTGTCCTGTAATTCTTTCTCATTCCTTTTCATAGCCTGACCTACTGAACTTCAAGAAAGGCTGGCTGACCAAGCAGTACGAGGATGGCCAGGTGAGTTTAGTGCCTGCTTGGCCAGGAGTTGAGTCAGAGCATGGATCTGTTAAGGAAGTATCAGTATCTTCTTTCTCTGTCCCCAAACTTCCATTAGTCTAATTGAATATTTTTACTACTGATCCATCTGACTGAGAACCTCAGAGGGAAGAGGTCTATGCCAACTACTCTTTGGAGGAACCTGGGGGGGCGGGGGAGGGTGTACATATACATACGCATATACATACATATACATGCATGCATATATATGTATATATATGTATATTTTTCCCCCCAGGTAGCTGCTTCCTGCAGGATGCCCAAACCTGCCCCATTTGCTCCCAGAAATAAGGGACTTGGTCCCAAGGCTGCATTTTAAGGCACCATACCCTAGTTGCCTCTGAGCAGCCTTTAAAAAAAATATATGTATATATTTTTAAAGCCTTTTTTCAAAAAAAAAAAAAGAGCCTTTTTTCCCCCTCTAGATTTATTTTGTCATTTTCACCCTGTCACCATTCTAAACCCTTCTCAGGCTTTCCTTCCTAAGAGCTATCCATGGCACTGGTGAAATGGACTTTTTGCCTCATATCTCTGTTGAACTATTTCAGATGAATGAGTGTTTTCCTGTTCTCAAATGCATTTGATATCGCACCTGTCTTTTCAGTTGGAAAGCTCCAGATATATTAAAAAAATTTTTCAGAAAGTTTTTGCCTAATTAATCTCTCTTTCCCCCTACCCTTTCTCCTCATTGACTTAAATCACTTAATACATATTATCTCAGTCCAGCAAAACAAATTCCCACATTATTGAGCAGCCTTTTTAGAAGGTCCCTGTGGGCTTTTGGTTTCCTTAGTGGAAGACGTGTATCATTGGGTTAGTTTTGTTGCTTTCAACTTTTCATTAGTCTATTTGAACAAAGCACCTCTGGCATCTGCCTCCCTCGCAGTGGAGTGGAGAACACTCCTGAGCAGCTTGAATCCCAAGTGGAGAAACATGAAATGAAAATGATTGCATTGGAGTTCTGATGGAACTTGCCTATTTCTCCTTCTTCCCTCTTCCCCAAGCAGTAAAGCTGAGTGGTGCCATGGATGAAGCTCTGGGCTTGGAGTCAGAAAGACCTGAGCTTCAGACACTTACTAGTTGTATGACCCTGGGAGAGTCACTTAACCCCTATCTGCCTGTTTCCTCACCTGTGAAATAGAGGCAGTATTAGCACCTACTTCCCAGGGTGGTTGTGCAGGTCAAGTGAAATAACGTTTGTAAAGCGCTTTGCAAACCTTAAAGCTCTATATAAATGCTGTGACTGCTATTATTATTGTTGCTACTACCTCTACCACCACTACCACTACCCTCAAACCCATTCAGCCTATACAGGAACTACTGACCTGAAGATGGGCTCGTGTTAATGCCTGTGACAATTTCCCAGCCTCTGCTTTACATTTCACGTCCTTGCAGTGACCTCCCTGGGTGGTGGGGAGAAGGGGGAGCTTTAGGGAACTAGGACCCACCAGGTAGCAGTGAATTATGGTTGGCTAACGTTCCACCAAAGGGCGCTCTGAAGGTTCCTACCAGCCCCAGAATCTACTTCTTGTTTCCTGAATGACTTCCCAAAGGTCATCTTGCTCTTTTCTCTTTCTCCTCCATATCCAATCCCCTTGGTTTTGCGTGAAGATCCGAGTTTCCCTCATTGCCACCCACAGTGAAGACTTGGGAACTTAGCTGGTTAGTTTGCTGCTTATTGGCTGCAGGCGTGAGAAAAAAAAACAACCCAAAACACAACAAAACAGGTGTCCATCTCATTAGCCAGCCAGGTTTGACCACTCAGGACCACCTGTCACCTTTCCCAGGCTTCATCGGTAGGAAGCCTTAATTATGAGGCCTCTGATAGAAAATCGATTGAGGGCAGCAATGCAATTGGGCTGTGTTCACCAAGCACCCAACACTGTGGAGTCTGGAGAGAGCCCTGCCACTACAAGCCCAGCTCTTGGCTTTCTGGGTTGGCTTTTCACTGGAGAAGCTACAGCTTCGCAAGTTGTCCTGACATAAATGCATGGCTGCTTGGAGCCTAAGCAGTATCCTCTGTGTTCCACCAGTCACTGGGAGGGGCCAGAGCGTCATTCGCTTTACCTGTGCTCATGGGAGGCATTCCAGGGGTTATACTTTCTCAGCTGCAAACCAGGCAGGCAGAGTGAGATCCCTGAAAAGTATTCATGTATCCTTTTAAATTTTTTTTTATTTAGTGGAAGAAACACTGGTTTGTCCTGGCAGATCAGAGCCTGAGATACTACAGGGATTCAGTAGCTGAGGAGGTGAGCATCTCCCGTTCCACATTTATTCCAGAGTTAGCTGAGTGAATTCAGATTGAGTAAATCCAGGGGTGTCTAGCTCTCAGTGATTCTGCTTTCTTCTTGCCTCAAATTCCTTCCTTTGTTAATTGAAGGGTGCTAGCGTATGTTGTCTTGTGTTTCCAGATCCTGTTGGGAAAGTTTGAGTACAGTGAGATGCTTTTGATGTTCTTGTTAAATGCTTTCCTGCCTCTGATGTTTAGCTTTTAGAAGACTCCGCCTAAGAGAGATATGTATATGATGTGGCTCACCAGCTTTTCTCTGTTCTTTGGAAAATGTTAGGTAAAAAGCTCAGGATGAACGGTCCAGTATGTTTTCTTTATGACGAGATAGTTTTAGCATGCTGAACTCCAAGAAAAAAGAGTTCGGTATTTCCTATTGTTACCTGGATAAACAGGGCAGCTAGGCAGTGGAGTTGATAGAAGGCTAGGTCTAGAGTCAAGAAGACTCTTCTTCTTGGGTTTAAATATGACCTCGGACCCATAATAGCTGTGTGACCCTGGGCAAGTCACTTAACCCTGTTTAATATCCATTTTATCATCTGTAAAATGAACTAGAAAAGGAAATGGCAAACCACTCCAGTATCTTTGCCAAAACACAGACAAACAAAACAAACAGACCCAAAGATTTGACTGAAAAATGACTGAGCAGCAACCTGGATAAACGCATGATAAATCATATTCACTTTGCCCACTTGATAGGCTCTTGAGCCCACAGTGGCCACAGTTCAAGACCAGACAGAAATGGCTCTTGATATGAACTTTTTCCTTAAGTTTTGGGGGGAAACCCCCCCCCCAACTATTTTAAATAAACCTGACCGACATAGGTGGTACCCTTTATGATTCTTTCTTTTCTTTTCCAGGCGGCTGATTTGGATGGTGAAATTGACCTGTCTACCTGCTGCAATGTCACAGAATATCCAGTCCAGAGAAACTATGGCTTTCAAATCCATGTAAGCAGAACAAGGGCCAGGAAAGAGCTCAGCTCACAAATTCTTAGGGTCATAGATTCAGAACCATTTGGAGGAAAGGGACCTCAGAAGTCCTCAAGTTCAACACCCTCATCTTGTATAGGAGGAGGTGGAGGTATAGGGAGTCTGAGGGGACACAGCTGTTGAGGGAAGTGAGGTCGGATCCCAGGACCTTCTGACTCTTGAGTTGCTGTGCCCACAACACAGTTGTTAGAGAGGAGAGATGGGATGAAACAGAATGTGGAAGACTTTTTGTTAAATGGACCACCACCATCTACCTTCTCAGTAACTGGTTTCAGAAAATTGAGTACATCTCTGTTCTCAGGATAATTCATCTTCCTATGAAATACTATACTTTTTTTGGCTGAGGGTTTAAGCAATGAGGTTAAGTGACTTGCCCAAGATCACATAGCTAGTAAGTGTCAAGTGTCTGAGCCAGATTTGAACTCAGGTCCTTTTGACTCCAAGGCCAGAGCTCTATCCATTGCACCACCTAGCTGCCCCAATATTATACTTCTTTAAGGAGAGATTATTCTGGCCCCCAGTTTGTTGCTGTAATTCTTCCCATAGTGCGAATTATGGAGAAAAATCTGATGCCTCCCAATCAGTATTCTCTGTTGTCATTGGTATTTATCACTGCCTTCACTGCTTCTGTTACTTTCCATTATCACCCAGTTGTCCCTTCTTTTCTGTTATTCCCTCCAGTTCTAATCTGAACAAAGAATAGTTGTACTTGTATTTTCTGTTCTTAAAAGCATGGAAATCTTATTGAGGATCTTTTGCAAGAAGCATGAGGATCTGAGATGAAATTGTTGAGAGCCACTGATCTATGCACCAATGGACTAAGGCTATTATGGACAGCTAAGTGGTAGAGTGGATAGAGTACCAGCTCTGGATTCAGGAAGACTCTTCTTCCTGAGTTCAGATTTGGCCTCAGACAGTTGCTGGCTGTGTGACCCTGGGCAAGTTACTTAACCCTGTTTGCCTCAGTTTCCACACCTGTAAAATGAGCTAGAGGAGGAAATGGCAACCCTCTCAGTATCTTTGCCAAGAAAACCCCAAACAGGGTCATGAAGAGTCAAACATTGACTGAAAACAACTGAATAACAACAACAAACTAAGGCTAATTTGTCAATTCATTCAGTGAATATTCTGTGAATAAGACTTGATCTCTACCCTCAATGAGTTTGCAACCTATAGGAGAGAGAAGTTGTATTTACAGATATAATTATGATAAAAGAGAGTATGTGATAAGTAAAATATGAGAATTATACAGAAAAATAACTTGGGTGAGGAATAATAATAGTTGACAATGATATGACACTTAAACATTTCCAAACAGATTTATGTTATTTGATCCCCACAGTATCATACTGCGAGGTGGGTATCATTATTATCATCTCCATTTATTTTATAGGTGAGTCAGCTGACAGAGAGGTTAAAAAGTCTTTCCCAGGGTCACGCAACTAAGGAAGTCTTGGAATTAGAATTGGAATCCATCTGGCATTCAAGTCCAAAATGGCTTACTTGTGACTGGTGTGATGAGGGAAAGGCTCACAGAAGATGTGGGATTCTGTTAGTTGTGAACGTAGAGTATTTTAAGAAGAGGTAATAATGTGAGTAGTAAAGCCAGAGCATAAGCACAAAATTTATTTTAGGTATAGTAAGTTAGAGCAGTTTAGCTGTATGAAAAGGAGTGTAAAGGAAGATAAAAGCTGAAAAGGAAAGTTGAGTGGAGTCTGTGAAAGCCAAACTTAATGAGGTTGGATTTTATTCTCAGGCATGATACGTTAATAAACGTATTTAAGCAGGGAAGTGATGATCAAAACTGTGCTTTAGGAAGATTAAGAAAATAGTCATGCATCATGGAATGAAATATGGGGAAAAGGCTTGAAACAGAGATTGGACTATTGCAATAGTCCATATTAGAAGTATAATAAAATTTGAACTGTGGTGTTAATAGCAGGAATGGAAAGGAGGGAGAGCATCTTAGAGACACTTCAGATAAAGAATTGAGAGAATTTAGCAGTTATCTTTTTCCTCTGTTTTATTCCCCATAGAAAAACAAGTGGTATTTCAGGTTGTGGTCATAGGAAGAATGGTGGTATCATTAATAGAAATGGTGAGTTGGGGAGATTGTTTTCTCTGAGAAGGAAGATTATGACTTTAATTGTGAATGTGTTGAGTTTAAGATCCTGGTAGAAAAGTCTAGTGGGTAAGACAGGTCTGGAAATATAGGTCTGGAGCTTGGGGAACTAGGAAATACAGGTCTGGAGCTTGAGGAACAGTGTTTAAGGAAAGAGAGAGTGGAAGGATTTGGGAATTTGAATAGATATTTTGATATTTGAAGCTGTTGGAGTAGATAACAAATGTCACTCAGTGAGGATATTGGAAACATGAAAAGAGGACTGAGGACAGAGCTATAAGGAACACTGTCATTTAGAAGGTGAGTGGGAGGGCGGGGAAGGCATTTAGAAAGGCAGCAGTAGGAAAATCAGGATAGGGAAGCAAGAAGAGATGTTCAAGGTGGTGTTCAATGGTGTCCATATTGTAGGGAGATTGAGGAAGTACTGAGTTTTCACTACCATCTTATATATAAATAGAAAAATTGACAGGAGGAAAAACAAATTTTAAAATGAATTCCATCAGGAGAGAGTTGATAAGACAGCAAGATAAGTCTGGCCATGTCAACTATAGACCAGATTTATAGTTTCCTTTCCTTTTCTTTTCTTTTCTTTTTTTTTTTAAGGCAATTGGGGTTAAGTGACTTGCTCAGGGTCACACAGCTAGTGTCAAGTGTTTGGTCTGAGGCCAGATTTGAACTTAGGTTCTCCTGACTTCAGGGCCGGTGCTCTATCCACTGTGCCACCTAGCTGCCCCTATATTTTCTTTAAGAGGAGGGAGAAATATCTGATGTTTTAACCTTTCTCTTTTAGTGAGTGTTAGTCGGCGTCTCAACATAGCGACTGAGGAGATGAATTTTCAGCTTTGGCTTTGTCGTACACGCCAAACTGGATTTAGCATTTACGTTGGTGGCTTCTGTCTGTTTTTGTACCCATCTCACAACAATCATTCTGTCTTTTCGCGTTAGCCAGTTTTCCAGGTGGACTAGAAGGTTAAAGTCTTTCTTTTTATCACTTTTTAAAGTATCTTGTTTGAATTAGAATAAGAACATAAAGGTGAGGAATCAGGAAAGGATAAATCCACTTCAGTTCCATGAATATCAAACATCAACTTTGTGTAGGCTTCTTGTGTCTGCTGGCCCTATCACTCCCCTGCTTAAGAAGCTCCTGTGTGGCTCCCTCTTGCCTCTGGGGTAAAGTCTAATCTCCTGTTTGGTTTTTAAAATCCTTCACTGTTTGAGTCCAGCCTGCCTCTCTGGGCTTTTTGCACTTTCAACTCCTTTACTCGCCCTGTGTTCCTTCCCCGCAGGCCTGGTTGTTGCAGCTCATACACAAGAGCACACTCCAATCCCTGTGCCTAGAACACACTTCCCTCCTCCCCTCCCCCTCACCGAGTCTTTCTCCATTGAGACTCAGTTCCAGTGTTCCCTCCTGTGGTAGATCTTTCCTGATTTTCCCCAGTTGCTAATTCTCCCCTGTTGGGAAATTTCTTTATTTTCACTTTGAATATGCTTTTTGTTTAGTTTTCTATGTACATATTGTTTCCCTCCAATAGAATGTAACCTCCTTGGGGGCAGAAATGGTTTCATTCTTATCTTTGTATCCCTGGTGCGTAGTCCATGATGGGCACTTAATGCGTCCTCAGTGAATGAGAGCACAGTGTACTAGGCCCTGGTGATACCGAAGAGAAAAAACATGCTAAATCTGCTCTCAGGGAATTTGCGTTGTAATGGGGAGGAGGGAGGGGGATGGATGCAACTTGTAAACAAAAAAAGTGTCATAAAAGCTAGAGCATATGAGGGGAAAAGGAGAGATCCAGCTATGTGCTATGAAAAATTTGAGGAGGGGAGATCATTTTTCTCTGGGAAGGCTTCGTTCATGGATGACGTCAGACCTGAGCTCTGCGTAGAAAAAAGAGGATTTCAGCAGGCGCATGAGGAGTAGAGAAGAGGATAGAATGTGTAGGGTGTGGAGCCGGGAGTGGGTGTTTCTGAATAGCCTTATTGACTGAATTTCCAGGGGAGGAAGAAGAGCCCAGGACTACATTGGGAAGCAGCTTCTCATTCATATTGACACAGAAGTAGACTCCATGAAGGGAGTAATGTCAATAATGATAGAAAGATAGCTTCAGGGGCAGCTAGGTGGCACAGTGGATAGAGCACCAGCCCTGAAGTCAGGAGGACCTGAGTTCAGATCCCAGCCTCGGACCAAACACTTGATACTTACTAGTTGTGTGACCCTAGGCAAGTCACTTAACCCCAATTGCCTAAAAAAAAAAAAAGAAAGAAAAATAGCTTAGAACCAGCTCACAGACAGATGCCATGTGTTAAAGGTTATATTTTCTCTTGTAGGCACCAGGGAGCTTGAAAATTTTTTGAGCAAGTGGGTGACATGGTTAGAACAGTGCTTGAGATTTTCCTAATGAACTACTTTTTGACGGATGCTGACTCTGCTCTGATGGAGCCAGATGATAACCTAATCCCATTCCAACAACATGCACAGTTAAACAGAAGGCTGTAAAGGCTGGTTGCATTTAAAAATATACATTGGTCATGGCCATGTATTTTGAAGCTGATCTTCAAGATAGACTGCCTTTAGAGGTCTGAGACTACGAACCTTATTGGTAAAGTCTCCCTTTAGACCCTGACTACAGTTGTCCAAATCCATTTCAAATGATTCCCATAGAGAAGGGAAGACAGAATTTTGAGCAACATTTTGATGCATCTTTATGTTGTCATCATTGATTAGGTATTTATTGTGTTCTGTCTAGACAAAAGAAGGAGAGTTCACTCTGTCTGCCATGACTTCTGGAATTCGACGGAATTGGATCCAGACCATCATGAAACATGTACACCCAACCACTGCCCCAGATGTCACTAGGTAAGTATATTAAAAATATCCCCAGAGTTCTTTTAGGTATTCTTCCATTCTCTTCCCATTTAGCTTCCTCTTTCCCTTCTTTTTTCATTTTTCGCCCCAGGGGTGAGGAGGGTGGCAGGGCTACTTCGTTATCAATTTCAAACAAACTTGGCTTTCCTTCCTCTCCTTCATTCATGTTCTCTTACTGGTCATTTCCCATGTTGGGTTGCATGGTGTCTCTGCTGGTATTTTTTTTTTTAACTATTTAAGGGGTTCTTAATCTCATTTTTTAGTGCTTCATTTGGTTGAAGGTGGTATTCATACTGTCAGCTGCATTGCTAGCTCTAAGTCTGTTTACATCTTTCTCCCACATCAGGAAGAAAGGAGGTGACTCTCTTTGGCTATTGCAATCTGGTTGAACCAGAGGCAAAAAGCATCTTAGAATTTTTTTCTCTTAGAATTCTCTCTTCTCCTCATTCCTGAATCTCTTAATTTTCATGCAACCAGGAAAAACGTCTATTTGAATCTCTCGGTGCTGAAGCCCAGGTTGGAAAACTGTGTTCTCTCCTGTTTTAACATTTTGTGGTTTGTATATCTCATGATTCACTGCATGTCTTCCCTTTCCTGCATTTCAGGTCAAAAGCCAGCAGTTTTCCTTTATTAAAAGGTGGGAGGTGAGAAAGGGGGAAGAAAGAGACAGCAGAGAAACTTGATTCATTGGTATACACACATATATACATCTACCTAAATATCTAGAAAATATGTATGTGTGTATACACACACACACACACACACACACACACACACACACACACACACACACACACACAGAGTCTTCTACCCATCACTCTTTTGTACCAATTGTGATTCCAGAGCCATCTCTCACATGGATATCTTCTGATGCAAATAGGTCTAAAGATAAGGGCAATGACAGGAGCCATAATTGAGATCTAAAAAATATCAGTATTTAAAGTTTATCCTTAAACTTCCTTTTCTAATAGGAAATTTGAAAGTAGACTATAAGCTTAAGTATTCAAATTTGAAATATTCAGTGTGTGAACCTACAGCTTTGAAGTAGATACATAACTAGTCTCCTTGTTGATATTTTCTTCTCTTACCCCATCCCCCACAAAGAAAAGTTCCTTCTCATAACCCTTCTAGCTGCCTCTCTTATCCAACCAAAAATCCTTTAGAATCAGGAAGGAACAGAGGAAAAATGAGAGGGTTTTTTTTTAAGGAGTTAATCATTTTCTAACATATCAATCTGCATCATTTCTATTGTTTCATTGGCCTGAAAAAGATGGATTGTGCTGGGTCTATGACATTAGATCTGTGTATCTCTTGGACTCCCTCAGTGACCTTTTTTTTTTTTTTGGCTCAGTGGCACAATGCAATTCCAGTGATTGGATTCTGACGTGGATCTCTGGGAAGCTAGGTGTTAGAAGAAAGGTTTTATAAAGATGACGCTTCACTCATTACTTCTCAGCACCAGCAGAATCCTTCCACTCTCCTCAGTGTTAAATAGTCAATCAGTGAGCATTTATTAAGCCAGGCCTGAAGAAGCAGTTAGTTTGGCTTCTTTACCAAGACTGCCAACATAAAAATCCAGCTGTGATGGCTTTCTGGGGGTAGGATCCTATAGGAATTCTGTATGTGTTTGAGTGTATGAGGTAGACTGAAAGTGTGGCGACGTATGACGTAGACTGAAAGTGTAGCAACGTTGTTTTCCTAGTCTAATATGATGCTAAGAAATTTGGTCTTGATTTGTTAGCTTTTAGGGAGCCCTTCAATGTTTTTGAGCAGGGAAATGGTTTCATCAGAGTTGTGTCTTAGGAATCGTCTGTGGGATGGATCGGAAAGGGTGGAGTCTGAGGACCAGTGACTTTTGTAATTTCTAGGACACTGGTAAGGCTAATCTAGAGTTATCTTGGAATTTTTGTTTGCAAAGGATTTTATCCATATCTGCTCACTATGTCCATGTAAAACAGGTCAGAAGATGCAAGGATTTAACGTATAGATAGCTAAAAGGGTATGGCTAACTTCGGGCAACTTCACCTTTTGAGGGGCTTTTAAAGAGAATGGACAACATATTTTTTGTCTCCCCCTACAGGGTAATATTATTCTATACTAATTGTATTCTTCTGAGTTATCTTTACTGCTGGGCTATTTCTGAATAGTACAAGGTTGGTATGCATGAGTTCTGTGTAAAGGTCTTTATTAGCCATTTAATCTACAAGTATAATATTTTAATGTTTTCCTTTTAACTTAAAAACGTCAAAAGGTTTTTTTTCTTTGCTACTTAACTGCTGGGATTGTATGGTGTCCTCTGTGGATATAATTATGGCAGAATTTCTATAAGAAATTTCAGGGACCCATTGATCATCTCTTCATACCTTTATAGTCTTTGTGAGACTAGACAGTGTCATCTGATCCCAGAGGATCTCTTAGTGGGAATGTCATTTTCTTGGGCCTTCCCAGTTAGCATTTCATGACCAAGTAGGGTGGAATACTGATAACTGTACTTCAGGTTAGTTCAAACTCATCCCAGGTAGGCTAGAATCATGGGGATTTCTATAAATTAATGCATCTACCCATGGGCTTTCTGTACTTAAGAAGAGTAACCTTTATTTTCTGTTTTCCATATGCCTTGATTATTCAAAAATAGGCTTCTTTAAGGGTGAAACTGAAGAGACAGCAAAAGCCCACAGTGCCAGCTGCTAAAAATGTCATTGCATTAGGATACTCTTTGACCTTTCCTGACCCCCAGGGACACTGATGGCAATATGCCCTAGGCCATTCTGATGTCTCCTGCAGAAAATAAGAAATTAAGTGTCCATTGCAACAAAAAACATCTTGGTTTCACCTCTAAAAAAAAAAATTAGGGGGCAGCTAGGTGGCACAGTAGATAGAGCACTGGCCCTGAAATCAGGAGGACCTGAGTTCAAGTCCAGCCTCAGACCAAACAGTTGACGCTTACTAGCTGTGTGACTTTGGACAAATCACTTAGCCCCAATTGCCTAAAAAAAAAAATTATATAATTAGAGAGTTGGATGGAGCCTAAACATTTCACTTTTCTTCCCTCCTCTCCTTCCCCCACCCCAGCCCCCAGGCTTTGGGGTAGAACAGTAATTAAATTGTTTCATATAGGTTAGGTAGCTAGCCTCTTAAACATCTCCGTAACTTAACTTTGTCTCCTTGCTTCCATTTGGCTTGATCCTTAAGAATAGGTATCTTTGTATCTATCCTCTACCCTGGCACTTAATCTTGTTTTCTTGTGTTCTGTCTGCCACTAAAAATAGTTAACATCACATTTAACGAACCTGCAACTTAACAGAGTAGAAGGGCTGTTTCAACTCTGCTGTTGGAAGACTCCAAGTTAGGAATTTGCTCTTGGTTATTTGCTGTGACCTATTCTTTGATCAATCCCAGTTGAACTGTAAGATTTGCCTTTTTCATAATTAAAATTCCTTCTCCTCCCTGTATTTATTTCTTTGAAGGGACACCATGTGTGTGTGTTTCCAAATAGCAAGGGATAAATAGGTCAACTTCTACCCCTTTTTCCACAGCCAAGATCAGTTTTGGGTGATCATGAAGGAACTGAAAGATGCTGAAAACAGGAGGTTTTTTGTTTTTTGTTTTTTAATTCTTATTTTGTAACCTAAAGCTGGAACTGTAGTGGAAATAAGAAATAGTGAAAGTACCTTAGGTTGAGTGATTTTGTTTGCCACTTAAATATAGCAGCATCTTTAACTTTAGCATCTAGAGCATGAGTAATGGTGAGGACAGTTGGCACTGTGAGAGTGCCTGACTGATATATACTTTCCTTATGTTTTGTTTCAAATAGCTCATTGCCAGAAGAGAAGAATAAAACCAGCTCTTCCTTTGAGACCTGCCCAAAGCCAAGTGAGAAACAGGATGTGGACCAAGCTGAGTTGGATCCTGAGCAGAAAAGGAGTCGTGCCCGGGAAAGGAGGCGAGAGGGACGTTCTAAAACCTTTGACTGGGCTGAGTTTCGCCCTATCCAGCAAGCCCTGGCTCAGGAAAGGGCCAATGCCGCAGATTCCTCTAAGACACGAGAACCTGGGAGTTCAGAAATGGACCTAACGGACTTGGAGAAGGAGCGTGCGCGGCGGAGAGAAGAGCGACGTAAACGCTTCGAGATGATTGATTCTGTTGATGGGCCAAGTGCAGATGACACCATCTTACGGATGGAGGTGGACAGGAGTCCGGTCTTACCAGTGGCCACAGAGCTGAAGCCACAGAATGTCCACGTGGAGATTGAGCAAAGATGGCATCAGGTGGAGACTACCCCTCTTCGTGAGGAAAAGCAAGTGCCCATTGCTCCTTTACACCTGTCTTCAGAAGACGGCAGTGACCGACTCCCAACACAGGAGCTAACCTCCTTGTTGGAGAAGGAGGTAATATTTGTTGGGGTGAGAGAGAGGGAAGGGCCTCTTTCTAGAGAGCTGGACACTGGGATAACTTTTCCCGTTTGTCATAAGGGAACCTCTTGGGCTGTATTGTCCTTGAAAAGAAGATTGCTGCAGGGCCATGTGAGACATGGCCCATAATTTCCCTCATCTTTTATCAGTGTGGGTCTGATTTGGTTTGTTTTTATTTGGTTTAGAAAACCATTTTCATTCCATCTTGTAGATGCTACCAGAAATTGGCTTTCTCCAAGATGGGAAGGAAATGATGCCATTTACTAGTCTAGTATAATGTCTTATTAAAAAGGTTTCCTTTTGATTTTCCCGAAGGGATAGAGTTAATTTTAAGGCTGCCATGAAGGAGAGTCTAAACCTGCTTACTGTCTCTTTTTATTTGAAGTTTAAGAGATGACTAAGAAATTCTTTTTTTTAATTGTGAATTTGACAGACATCAGCTAGCCCAAATATTTCAATATACTAAGAGGATTGTATGTAAAACCACATACAGTTGAATATATTTTACAGGTTGTATATATTAAACACAGAGGTCACAAAACACTTCACCTGTGAGCATTGAGGAGGCTTAGTCATATACTGAATGATGGATTACATTGACTTTTTTCTTCACAAATGGATGACATTTCTTCTGTCTTAGTAAGAGGAAGTGTGACATAGTGGATAGAGTTGGGCCTGGAGTCAAGAAGGCCTGGGTTCAAGTTCCATCCATGAGCATGCTGATTTTGTGGCCCTGAAACAAATCCCCCAGCCCCTTGGTGCCCCTAGGCAACTCTAGGAGACTCTAAGTTACAGAGAAGGTTCTTTTCTCTTTGATAGTAAGTGTCCCTCCCTGGGCACTCCCTATAGTGAAGATATCACACTTCTGATTAAACAAAAGGAGAAAAGCTTGTTTTACAAGCACAAGAGAGAGGTGGGCAACTTGCCTTTTATTTTCCACAAAGATAGTGGCAAATGGCTCTAAATGGAATCAACTGCCTGGTGTCAAGTGTTTGGCCTCATACACAGCCCTCCTCATTCAAACTCTATCGAATGACTGGTTTATGTCAGAGCCCAGGCTGGAAAAGATGGGGAAGTATGTTCCTTTTAGCCATGGGGTACATAACACAGCATCTGCTTCTGGTTGATATCAGTCCATCTGGCTCATTTATTCCTTAGATGCTGCGATCAAAGGAACAGTCAGGTGTATTTACTAAAATTTGTAAATTCTGACAAACACTTGGTTTATCTTTGCAGCACTTGAATCCAGAAATATATTTGTTGGATTTTTCTTGTGCTCATTACTCTGTTTTTGTCTGTTTGGGTTTTTGGTTTGTATTTTTTTCCCCTTGTTCTGGATTTTTTTCTTCTTCCCGACAGCTGGAGCAGAGCCAGAAAGAAGCCTCTGATCTCTTAGAACAGAACCGACTTCTGCAGGATCAGCTAAAGGTGGCTTTGGGTCGGGAGCAGAGTGCCAGGGAGGGATACGTGTTGCAGGTAGGAGAACAGAAGAGGATCTGCTGTTTTCTGTTGTACTCACTGGGCTTCAGTGTAAAGGTGCATATCATTTGTGTCCAGGTCTATTAGAAACGTGCAAAACCTGACCTCTGGAATGTGGCCTCTTTAAACATTTATTTCTTCAGGCCTTCCTCACATATGGGCTGAGGATTTTTAGTCAACATGGTATGAGCTAAAGCCTTGGTTCTATATTCAAGAAATTTACCTGAAATTTAAGAATTTATTTAAGAATTTTTTTTAGAATTTGTGGGGAGAGGGTTCAGTGGAAGGAATATATTTTGAAAAACAGTTGTTCATATCTGGCAGAAACAGGGTTCTCTTTCCTTTTGGCTCTCAGAGTACTCAGTGAATATTTACTATAATAGTTCAACCTAATAAATATTAATTAATTGCCTGCTATGTTCAAGGCATTTAGTATGTGCTGAAGATACAAGGACAAAATGAAAAACAGTTCCTGCCTTCAAGGAACTTATAATCAACCGTGGGAATATAACACGTAAACACACGTTTCTTCTTACCTTCTCAAAATGTTTTTTTACAAACATTATCTTCTTTATCTTCATAATAAGCTGTAAAGGTAGGTAGGTAAGATGGTAGCCCCATTTTTAAGATAAGGAAACTGAGACTGAGAAGCAAAATGACTTCCATGGGGTCAGTGACTAAAGGAGCATAGATAATAAACCAGATGTAATCTGCTGAGGAAGAGTACACGGGGACTATCACTTCCTTTGTCCTGGTCATTATACCTCAAAAACGGCATTAACTTTCTTGCCTACCATGTCACATTTTATTAAACTCAAACCCCCTAGACCTTTTCCAGATGAAATGCCATTCAACCATGCCTTTCCCATCTTGCATTTGTAAAGTTTAATCTTTGAACCTAGGAAGAATAATTTACGTTTTAAAATTAATTAACTCACATTTATTCCTATTAAATGTCATCCTTTTGTTCTTGATACTTAACACGTCATCCGCTGTGTTCACTGTTTCTCCCAGCTTTGTGGGCCAGGGTCAGAAAGCACTTTAGAAACTGTCAAGTACTAAATTGATACGAGTTTTTGAAAGTTCTATAAAGAACTGCTCTTTGTTCCCAGAATACTCTCTCTAGACAAGGAAAGATGATTGCCTGTGAACCATAAAGATTGGTCTTTGGTGATAAGGTCAGCTGGCAGCTGAGGTAGAACCAAAGCAAATAAGAAATATGCCTTGGGACCCTCACATCTCCTCCAGAGGGGGAGAGGTTTGAATGCCTTTTCTCAGAAGTCTTTCTGGTGGCCCTCACTCTTCCTGGGTCAGAACAGCCAGTGTGATGGCCCACCTTTGAGAGAGGCAAATGAGATTTTTGTGATACCAAGTTAGGGTTTTAGAAAGCTTTACTCGGATTCCCTCCGCCACCCCCATGACAGTGCCCCACTGTCTCTTCTCCTTCCCCTCCCCATCCCTGGAACAAAACAGTCATGACTGTTTGTTGACAGGATCCAGATGTTTCTTTGGCCTCAGTTTTTCACTGTTGCCAGCTGTGGCTGCTTTGTGTGGGCTCTGTCACCTCTAGAAGTAGCGTGGCCACTGCTTTTCCTGAGGCAGATCTTCCTGTCTTTGGCTTTCAGCCCTAGAATTATAAAGCAAATACAGCTATCTTCTCTGTATAGTAAAAATCAGTTCCAAATCCCAGCCAAGTACTTAAGTAGAGTATGTCTTCACATGCCTTCTATACAGCCAAGTTCCAGAACAGTCCAGGAATTGGTACAACAGGAATGATCAAACCAGAAAGTGAACCAGCCTCAGATGTAGGTCTAGTGGCACTACTGCTTTCCCTTCTGGGCACATATTTCTTCCTTTGCTTTTCTTCCCTTCTTTCCATCTCCCTTTCTCCCCATTCTCTTGTCCCTTATCTCTTTCCTTCTTCTTCTCCTTTTTGTCTTTTATTTTCTCTTCTCCTTCTCTCCTTTCCTTCTCTTTTTTCCTCTTCTCCTCTTCTTTCTCTCTTTCCCTATTTTCCCCTTCTGCCCTGACTAGTTTGAGCTTGTGGACTGATGGCTCTTTGGACATTCCTCAATCCTGTTTGTAGCTCCCCTTAATGTGATTCAATTCCTTCATTATTCCAGCCCCCTTGAATTTTTAATTTCATGTCCTATACAACCTCGAACCTAGAAATATTTTTAGTTGTCTGTCTCACAGAAATGATACTGAAATCTTCCTTTTTTCAGTCATTTTTCAGTCATGTCTGACTCTTTGTGAGCCCATTTAGGGTTTTCTTTGTAAAGAAATTGGAGTGGTTTGCCATTTCCTTCTCCAGCTCATTTTACAGATGAGGAACTGAGGCAAACCAGGTTAAGTGATTTCCCCAGGGTCACACAGCTAGGAAGTGTCTGAGGCTGGATATGAACTGAGGAAGATGAGTCTTCCTGATTCCAAGTCCAGCACTCTATCCACTGCACCACCTAGCTGCCCCTCAAATCTTATTACGCTGTTCTTATATGGCCTATTTAAAAACCCCAACAGTTTGGGGTTCTAAATTGAACCATATAAATATGTGGGATCACTGCTTGTTAGCTGATAGTGGTATCTACTGACTAACAGCAGATTTTGCACATTGCTTACTTGATAAATGCTCTTTATGGCTAACCTGGATGATTGCATCAATCTTTCACTGAAGCCCCCAGTTTCAGTCCTTGGGTACTAACTTTTCCTTTGATTCATTGCTGTTACTTGTCATGATTTATATAGTGCTTGGAGACTTTTCAAACCCTAACAGGAGTCGGAAATGAACAAGCACACTTTATCATTCAGATATCATGAGGTTGTTCATCAGCCTTTCTGGGTGGGCTGTCTAACATGCTGGGAGGGCAGTATTGCATGGTTTTGGTTTTAAGCATGGATTCTAACTAAACGTAACTGAGTGTCACATCTGTGGGCTTTCCTTACCAGAAAACAGAGTACCACAGGCAGGCCAAATTTTTAGGCTGGGCTGCTTTTTTCATCTTTGTTTTATTTTTTTTTCATTTTTGAAAAAAATATTAGTTCTGTCTCCTTTTGCATGCCTTCCATTTGTTCATTTTTTTCCTCTTTGCATGCCTCACTTTCTTGTTTTGAATTCTACAAAGGTTTGTTTGTTTTGTTAGTGATTTATTTTCTTTATGATTCCCATCCCCTTCCATTTGTCTATTTATAGGTTAAGATTAAATCCTCCATGTTATAGGATTTAGTAACATTTCAAAAAGAAATGAGCAGCCTACACAAATGTCATCCCAAGCAGCCATCTTCCCTTCTTGTATTTGGCAGGAAGTGATGTCATTCCCTTGCACGTCACTTCACTGTTGTTTTTTTTCCTTTCAGGACTTGCTACCCAGAGCTGTGCACTTTTTGTTTTGCAAAACAAACAAACAAAAAATTGCAGATTTCTCCCCTCTTTCCCTCTTGTCCTCACTTCTGACCTTTCTCTTGTTGTTTTGTCTTCGTTTTACTTATTGGTGTGTTCCATTTTTCAGTTTGGTTTGGTTGATTTCTCTTAGACTCTGTTATATATTAGAGCTGTTTGATGTTATTGTCCATGTTTTCTGTTTACCTGGAAGCAGTTGATTAAAAAGCTAAGATGATTTGTTGAATTTTATAAAATTTTTCAAAAAATTAAAATATGCAAAGGACAAAGGCCATCCAAGATGGGCCAACCCAAGGAACTTTTCTATGGTCCATCCTGACCAGAGGTGTGACACTCAGAAATGAACACCAAGAGTGTTACTAATTTAATATTTGATCAATTTTTTTAAGACTGAGGTGGCCACCTCACCATCCGGTGCCTGGCAGAGGCTCCATAAAGTCAATCAAGACCTCCAAAGTGAGCTTGAAACCCAATGCCAACGCCAGGAGTTGATCAATCATCAAATTCAGTCCCTGAAACGTAGTTACGGGGAGGCAAAGGACATCATCCGGCACCATGAGGCTGAAATCCAACGGCTGCAGGCGAGACTGAGCAATGCTGCCGCAGAGCTGTCTATCAAAGAGCAGGCTCTGGCCAAGCTCAGGAGTGACTTAAAGATGGAAAAGGAAAAAGTTACAGAACAGCTGGAAGAGTGGCAGCAGAGCGAAAGTACCCTGAGCTTCCAGCTGAGAGTGAGCGAGCAGCAGCTGCGGAGCGCGGAAGCCCTGCTCCTCGAGAAGACCCAGGAGCTGCGGGACCTGGAGATGCAGCAGGCCTTACACCGAGACCATCAGAAGGAGGTGCAGAGGCTCCAGGACAGAATTGCTGACCTCAGCCAGCAGCTCGGGGCCAGGGAGCAGGCTCAGGCCCTCATGGAGGAGAAGCTGCAGAAGAATTACGAGCTTTTGTTGGAAAGCTGTGAGAAGGAAAAGCAGGCTTTGCTGCAGAACCTGAAGGAGGTCGAGGACAAGGCCTGTGAGTATGAGGACCAGCTCCAAGACCACGAGCAGCAGATGGAAATTCTTCAGAAAGAGAAGCTAAGTGCGAAATTTGAAGGCAGTGAGATTGTTCATCAGCTGGAGGAGCAGCTGGAGATGAAGGAGGCCAGCATTCAGAAGCTGGCTGAGCACATTCAGAGTCTTCAGGAAGAACGGGATGAAATCAGGCAGCGGTTCTCAGAGCTGATGAATCAAGTTGCAGAGTCTGATAACAAAGTAGCTAAACTACAAGAAAAACTCAAGTTGTGGGAGGTGGATTACCAGACTCTGGAGCAGTCTTATCAGAAAGTACTGGATCAGTTCCAGGGTATGCACACAGTCCTGAAAGAAAAGGAAGAGGAATTGAAACACATCAAGGAAATGCATGAGAAAATTCTGGAAAGGAAAGACCAGGACCTCCACGAGGCTCTGGTGAAAATGGCTGCTTTGGGTGGCAGCCTGGAAGACACGGAAATGAAGCTCTTCCATGCAAAGGAGGAGCTGTTAAGAAAGGCTGCTGACAGCAGCCCTAAGGACATGGAAGAGCCATCCAGTAGACTGGACGTGCTGGAGGACAACTCTGTAGGTCTGGGACCACTCATACAAGCTCCAGGAGTGCCACTGGGTTCTTACCACACACCCCTGCAAAGTGAGGAAGCTGGTCAGAAGGAAGTGTGTGGTGAGCCTTATGAGCAAGGCCTGGAAGATGCCATTGCCCCCCTCAAGTCAACAGAGCCCCAAGATCAACAAGGGCATCAGAAAACCATCGTGAAGCCTGACGGGGGAGCCCCGGGTGCTAAAAGGCAGAGAATTCGTTTTTCTAGCATCCAGTGCCAAAAATACATTCATCCAGAAGGGTCAGAAAAGAACTGGACGAGTAGCACGTCTTCAGACACCAGCCAGGATCGGTCCCTCTCTGAAGAGAGCATGTCATCGGAACCTATTGCTAGCTGTATCTCTTCTGGAGTCAGTGACCCCGAAACGTATCTTTCCATAATACATTCCTTGGAAACCAAACTTTATATCACTGAAGAAAAGCTCAAAGATGTGACGATGAAACTGGAGAGTCAGCAGGGTCAAAATCAAGAGACTTTAATTGCTCTTCACCACCAGTGGGCTGGTACGGAATCGCAGCTTCACGAACAGTTACAAGCCAGTTTGTCCCAAGTTGGTGCCTTGGTTTCCCAACTAGAAAATGAAAGACAAGAAAAGCTGAAGATGGTAGAAAACCATGTTGGTGAGCTGGGAGACTTCCAAATAAAAAACAGTCAGGCCCTAACCTGTTTAGAGAAATGCAGGGAACAGCTAAGATCTTTGCCAAAGGCTGAAAAAGAACTAGAACAAGATTTATGTATGGCTACTTTGGCCAGCCTGGAGGCCACTTTATCAAATGCCATCCGGGTTTTGCATCACTTACCGTCCTCTTCGAATGCCATGAGTCAAGCTCAGTTCAGAGAGGGCAGTTCATTAAATGAAGGGAAATCAACTTTACAGGTACAACCCCAGGTCCTGAACTGACTGAGCAAGAGCAGTTAAGGTTACTTTCTCAGAGAATAGCTTTTGAAGCTTCACTGATAAATCAGATAGCCGAGTCCTTAAAAAATGCAAGTTCTGATATTTCCCATATCCTCCAAGAGATTTACCTGACAGCGAAGGTGGTGATGGAGCCTACACATGTGGTTAACACAGCTTCATCCTTAGCAGATACCTTGTCTAAAAAATTAATACTGGAAGGTGAGTTTTGGAACCAGGTAGAGGAACTAAGTAAGCACTTGGAACCACGTAGGGAAGAGGAAGCAGATAAATCAGAAGCTGACCATTTCAGTTTTCCGCAAGACCTTGTCGCAGCAGTGGCAGATACCACATTGATCAGGGCAGAAGTTGGTTTAACTGCACAGTCAATGAGGGAGTCATTTTATCAAAAGTTAGAGAGTATCGAAGACAACCTCAACAGGACCAGAATTGCACTTCGACAACATAAGTGTGTGCTAGGTGAAATCCTGAAAGCCTACAGGACTCCTGATTTTGAAAGAGTAATGCAACAGATTTCAGAAACCTTTGGTTTTCCTGGTGGTGTTACTGGAGATCTGGTGGTAGCTGGGGACTGGAGCTCATCAGAAATGCTGCCGGGTCCAGACTCGGGTGGATCCCAGGAGTGCCCTGGCTTGCCAAGTCAGAGCAGTGTGGCCCTTAATGAGCAGATTGCCCAGCAGCTGAAGGATAGGGCCCGGGTCTTAGAGGAAATAGCTTCTGCTCTCATCTCACTTCCTGCAGTGGCATCCACGAGTGACTGTCAGCAGCTTCTCAAGGCTTCACAAAGCCTTTCCTATTTTAGTTGCTTAAGTCACCTTGGCCGTTATTCTTCCTTACTAGTTCAAGATGCTATTATTCAGGCTCAGGTTTGTTACTCAGTCTGCAAAATGAGGCTGGAGTATGAAAGGGAGCTTAAGTTTTACAAAGAGTCCTGGAAGAACAGTGTGGATGCCTCGTACCATGAACCGACACAGGCCATTGTTGCCCTTCGGCTGGAGTATGAAGAGCTTCTTCACAAGCAGAAGAGTGAGTACTTGGAATTGATTTCCATTATTGAAAGGGAAAATGAGGAGCTGAAAGCAAAAGTTGCTCAGCTGGACTGCCAGCAGCGGTGTTTGGAAGAGGTGGAAAGCAAACACAGTGAAAGCATCTTTGCTCTGCAGGATCGATATGAAGAGGAGATCCGAAGCGTGGTGGAACAATTAAACAGCACCAAAAACACTTTGCAGGCAGAGAGAACCAGGGTCCTGAGTCAACTTGATGCATCTGTGAAAGATAAGCAGGATATGGAAAGGTTTCATGTGGAGCAAATGCAGACCCTAGAGGACAAATTTCAGCTGAAAATAAAAGAATTGCAGATAATTCATGAAGAAGAACTTCGGACCTTGCAGGAACATTATACTCAGAACTTGCAGTGCTTACAAGAAACGCTGAACCATTACCAAAGGCAGAACTCAGAAGTACCACCTTCCACAGAGCCCCAATCCATCCATCACATTTGGCCGCCAGATCAACTAGATGGTGCCATGCTAGTGACAGAAGGTGAGCCAGATTCTATGACCGGGCTGAGAGAGCGCATCCAAGAGCTGGAGGCCAAGATGAACGTCATGAGGGAAGAACTGGAGCATAAAGACCTGGAGGGAAATGCCTCAACTCTGAGGGAAAAATACCAAAAAGACTTTGAGAATCTGAAGGTTTTAAAAGCATTATTTAATTTACAAAATAGTTACTGGGGAGAATGTTACCCTTTTAAACAATGCAATGTTCCTGTTTGCTCAGGGAAGAATTTTCCTGATATATTTTGGCTTTTAGGTTGGAGTTAAGCGACGTCTTGATTCTAAGTTAAATGCCTTGAAACAATGGATACGTTTTAAATTGTATTAACTACATGTGTTCTTCATTTGCCATGATGCAATCTTATTGCATTGCTCAGGGCTTCTGGTAATGGTCTTTCAGTTTGACTTTAGCAAAAGGATAAGAGAAAAATAGCTTCTCTTTGGAAAGATTCCTCAGAGAAAAGCTTTTGGTCATTTTTCTCAGGGTGGGTGGGGGAGCTGCTATTCCCAGAGCAGAAAGGCAAATGGTGAAAATACATTTCCATGGCTTTTTTCCTAATGTTTTATCAGACATGAACATTGCATAATGTTTTTTCCTTCTGCTTGAGATGCCCCTTTCATGACTTCCCTATGAAAGCAGTTTTGCATTTTAGAGTTTGCTTTTCCTCTCTTTTCCTTTTCCCAAACTCCCTCCTTGATAAAAGAACTGGCACCACTGACCTCAAGCTAGTCCCTTATTTTTGAGATCTTTTTAGAATGAAAACTGTCAAAGGTTATGAAATACATATCACCTTTGCTAAAGGGCAATTCAGAGATCTGTTTTGCCCTTTCATGTTTGATAGTTCTAAAATAATTTTATGGGATTTTCCTCTGAAATAAGAAATTTTGCAAGACAAACAGTGCACAGTTCATAGTACCCTGTGTAATTCCACTCTTGGTTGGATTGGACCTTTTAGTTTATAGGTTTCCTTCATGAGAACATGTAGGGGTTTTTTTGCCATGCATGGGTTTACGTATTTCCTTTTTTCTATCAACTTTGAAAAATCACCTTTTCTACTAATTGTCCTCATGACCACAATTTAAATAAATGCACTGTCCCATGAATGCAAAGATAATGGTACATAGTTAGGTCCTTTGACTTGTGCCTATAGTGGTGATGGGTTGTACTAAACCATTCACGCTCTTTCTCCCACTTCCTCTGACTTCTAGGGAACAGAATTTGCAAGTGGCTGCTCAGGGTTTGAGTTCAACCTGTTGCCGTAGAACAATTCTTTCTTTCTGTTTTTAAAGTTCACTGGCCTCAACTGGGTACTAACTCAGATAATGTGTATAATGGCCTGCTCTTAAGTCATCAGAACATTGGTTTTAAATATTTATCTGACTTTTACTTCCCTTTCTTTAGAGGCCACATATCAATTCCGGTTTCCTAGGAATTTGATCCCCAAATGAGCCTCATCCAAACTCCCCAGAAGGTGTTGCTCTCTGTATTTACAGTGTCAAAATTTTGAAAAGACCAATGCCCTTCTTTTATGGTACAGTTGCCCCTATGGCATCCTTAGTAGAATTCTAATATCCAGGAATTTTCTTTGCTGCTGGCAGACTAACAGTCTCTCCCACTAGACTCTGCAGCCGGGATCCAGATTGCATACTCCCACCCTGAGAGAGCAGATAGAAATCATCAGCTTTGTATTCTAACTCTTTGTTCACAACGAAGACTGACTTGAAGAGCAACCCTAGTACATGCAGAGCACAAGTGAGAGTAGTGAGAGTGAGAAATTAGGAAGATTGTATTTTATTGAGAAAACAATAATGGATAGCAGTAGAGGAAGTATTTACCAACTCTTCCTCAGATTGCACTTGCAACAGCTATGTGGTATCTATTGTAAGTGAAGAAATAAATCATTGAAGTCTTTTAAAAGCACTCACTTACCTTAAAGCTTTTTGTGTGTATAAACTTTTGCAGAGAGCAGGAAAAAAGTGTCCCTTTTTCATATCCTCTATGGAGTTAGTTACCCTTTCATGGGACCTAAGTGAGTCTTTATAATTAAATTTCTAGGTTTTATAATCAGCATTTACATTGAGCTCAATACTTCTTGCCTTCCTTTAAAGGTTAATTGCCTCCTATCTGTGGGATAGATAGATATACACATTCATATAAATTCATAAATAAATAAATTCATAAAAATATGGCTTCTTTAGCCTGCAGTTTAATCAATTATGCTCAGATGAAGCCTTATGCTGGGCAGTATCACACTAGTACTTAGCAAGAGATCAGAAAGGAAAAACTGTTTCTGGATGAAAAAATAATAGCCAAAGACTCAGACCTAGGCACTATTCACATGATAATGGTGACATAAAATGGGCAGGCATCTTCATAATTGAAATGTCTTTATTTAGAGAATCTCTTTGAGGGCTTAGCGTTGCTAGATTTATTTCTACCTTAGTTATGGTGTACTTCGTCATCAAATTTCTGTGTCTGGTTTGTCCACGTCATTTTTAGAGAGCTCTTTGATATATGTAGATGTGAACTAGGCTGAACGAGGTGACCTGTGAGGTTCCTTCCAACTGTGATTCAGCTTCTAGGCCAAATTCAATTAAACAAAACTCATTAAGTGCCAGCTGTGTATGGAGAACTTTGTTAGTTCCTGAAAAGAGATATAAAATTTAAGTAAGGCATAGTTCCTACCCTCATTGAGCTTAATAGTTTAGGACAGAAATAGGAAATATGCGAATACTTGTTTACTACCTCAAGGATGTGCGATTTGATATCTGGTCCTTTTCTAACCAATGCAGTGCCTTGCGCACAGTAGGTACTTAATAAATATTTGTTGAACTGGATCGTGTGCCTTAGCAAATAGGCTGAAAAAAATCCATCATTTGGTGGTCTCTAGGGAGTAAACTTCTTTAATCCTTAATTAGTCTGGCCCTTATACGTTAAGCACGCTATCCATTACTTGGTAATCCTGTAAAAACAAATTACGTGCTTGAGAGCCTAGCTAAGTCTGTTGTTGCATAGAATAGCTGTGTTGAGCGGTGGCAAGTATACCTGCAAAGTATGTACTTTAGTGTCTATTTCCTGTGTGAGGGTTCAGGAAGATCCTCTTCTGAGGCCCTTATGATTATGTCTCTCTCCTCTAACCCTTCCCGGTTACAGTTATGGAAATCTTCTGCTAATGTGATTAGGTCATCTTCTGAAAAGGGAAAAATGCACCAAGAAGCAGCAAAATCTCAAGTGGGATTCACAAAAAGTAGAAAGTAAAGCTTTTGTCGTGCCCAATAAGAAATGTGCAGCAAATGACCTGACACAAGAGAGGAAATGCTGAACAGAATTCTAGAGTTTATTTAAAGAGTTTACATTCTAAGTTAAACAGTCTGACTCCATCCCTAGGAAGGATTGCTGCACCGGAATCAAGTTTAGCTGTCACTTTAGAGACCAAAATAAAAATATCCAAAGATATTATATAGTTTGATCTCTGGATAGATGTGCTCAGATCCACAATCCAACGAGCAGCAGTGTGCAATTTAAACTACTGCTTCAATTGTTGCTTGTCATTTCTTCCATTCTTTTAAAAATAATGGCCTGTCCTCACAAAAAACCTGGCATTTGAGAGATCCTTCAGGGTCCAGGAGGGGGAATGTGTCAGTGCAGTGAAACACAGAGTTGGTTTTTTCACCAATGTCACCTTCAGAATTGATCTAATACCATACATCTGTTTTTGGCACCCTACTTAGGTGGGGCAGGCTAAAATTTCCATCCTGAAATTGTGGGACTGTTCTATGATTTCCTGGTGAAGACTTGTGTCCCTCACAGTTTGAAAATACTGAGCCACGCCCAAATGAATTTTCAGCTATTTAAAAAGCCATCACGTTAAGTCACGTGACACAGCCTGGTGCCACTTTGCCTTCCTGAGCTTGAAAAGGCACTTAGACTTTATTTATATTGAGTGTAGATATGGAGTGCCAGCAATAACTTCTGTAAGCAATTAAGTTCCATTACTAATAATCTCTTAAAAGTACTTGAAAGTTTGAAAATTAGAATCAAACTTGGCATTGGGGCATAAAACATAGAATTCGAGCTGGAAGAGATTGGAGAAATCATCTGGTCCAACTTCTTTATTTTACGTAAGAGGAAACACTCAGGAAAAGTTGAACCCAAGGTCAGTGCAGCTAGTTTAATGCAAAGTTGAGAATAGAACCCAGGATGCCTGACTCTAGTCCACTGCATTTTCCATTAAATAATGACAACAGTAGAGTCCAGATGGGGTTTGTTTTGTTTTGTTTTGTAGTATTAAACACATTTTACAAATTATGCTTTCCATTCCTTACAACATAGTCCCTTGAGATTTCACTTTAAAACCCAAACTTTAAGTATCAGCTTTCTTAATTTATCTGCCAACTCCTTTACCCCTTCTCTTCAGCCATCATGAAGTAAAGGTTGGCTATCAGCCTTCAAAAGTTTGTCCATTTGAGTTTTATTGCACTATAGACCCAACTCTTAACAACAGTATGACCTGTTTTTATGTATTTAAGCACATGAGCTTTGCACTTGATAGTGATGAAGTTCAAAACAGTTGCATGGAAGTAAGATTGGCTTTTTTTTTCCCACTGAAAAAATCTTTTGCTAAAATTTTGGACAGGTGAAAAGTCCCTCTTAGCACCAGTGACAATGTAAAGAGCCTTTACAGCTATCTTTCGCCCTGTCTAGCTCTTCCGCCTTATTCCTTCCCCAGCCAGTTTATGCATGTGCTCTCAATCACTGCATCTTCAGTAGAATTCTGGCACTGAACATGATTTTGGTGAATGATGTGAGTCTGCTTCAAGAGGCCTGGCTTGAAGAGTATTGCTTGCTTTATAGATTGGCATCCTGACTTAGATCTGAAGAAAAAGAATAGAAGCACCAAGTCCCTTTTGCATTTTGTAGGCAACATGTGAACGAGGGTTTGCTGCTATGGAAGAGACGCATCAGAAGAAGATAGAAGATCTACAAAGGCAGCACCAGCGGGAACTGGAGAAACTGCGGGAAGAGAAAGATCGCCTGTTAGCAGAGGAAACAGCTGCGACTATATCAGGTAGTCAAGCTTGCATGCAAGACTTGGAGCTTCCTCTTAGCTTGACTAGATCTCTTTAAGACTGGATAAGGTGTCACTTATTGAGTTATATTGCTGTATTAGAGCCTGGGATGATTTTAAGTTAGTTCCTAGAGAAGTGATTAAATTTTTCCCTGGAAGGGGCAGCTAGGTGGCACAGTGCATAGAGCTCCAGCCTTGGAGTCAGGAGGACCTAAGTTCAAATGTGACCTTAGACATTTGATGCTTAACTAGCTGTGTGACCCTGGGCAAGTCACTTAACCCCAATTGCCTCACCAAAAAGCAAAAAAAAAAAATTTTTTTTCCCTGGAAAAAGTGCTGGTGTTGGAGACCTTTGAGATTTTTCCAGAGTGCTCAAGATCGATGTGGCTGGGAGGTAGCAGAGAAATGGTACAACACTCTTGAGGCCAGTGTAATGTCCTAGCAGGAGGTTTTCCTCAGCCAGGCTGCTCTCCAACAGGTGGCTTTTATCCTTCAGCCTCCAGTGACCCTCACTCAGCCTCATTGCTGGCTCTGCATCTGCTCTTGGCTCCATACCCTTTTGGCTATTACCCGTTTGGTTTAGGCCATTTGGTGTGCCTTTAAATTTGACAATAATTGAACAGACATGAGAATGTGAAACCCTAAAGAAAAGACTTCTACAAACTGATCGTAGTGAAGTGTGACCCCCAAAAAAGGATTCTCTACAGTGGCCAAGATATAAAGATGGGTAAAGCTCTTGCTTCAAAGATATCCCTCTGCCTTTTTTTTTTTTAGTTGAGCAATGCTTTGTCCTAGGCAAGCGCCACCAAATTTATTTTGTTTTACTCTTCCTTTGAAGCATAGTATTACTCATGCCTGAAATTAATTACTATTTCCAAAGAGACTTACTGCTTTTATCCTAAGGATGAAAATACACCAACCCTAAAATGCAGTTATAAAAAATTCCGTTGTTTAGAAACCAGTGTTTGAATCCAACAATTATCTTATTAGTCCCATTCTCTTCCAACTTTAAAAAAAAAGGAAAGAAAGAAAACATCATCTCAGTTGTGAAGAGGGAGACAAACCTTTTCTCCGTTGCTCCCTCCTCTAAGAAGCAGGGATGTGATAGAGTCTCTCATTTCTTTGAAAACCTGAGGAGCTCTGCCTTCTGCCTCTTTAAGCCAGGCTCACCAATGATTTACTATTTGAAAATCTAGGCTGCTTGCCAGAAAATTGTCTTTAAAAATTCCTTACAACGTGTTATTGCTATTTGCCACATGAACTAACTAGGAGGAAATAAGTTCCTCAGGAAGGTTGCTTGTTTAATGTGAAAAAAATAAAACAAAAAAAACCCACCTTACTCCAGACCACCTTGAAATACAGAATGCCCACACCCCACAACCCCTTGCAATTACTTAGCTTCTTTTCGATCTTTACAGCAATTGAGGCAATGAAGAATGCTCATCGGGAAGAAATGGAGCGGGAGTTGGAGAAGACACATCGCTCTCAGATCAGCAGTGTCAATTCAGATATTGAGGCCCTTAGGAGACAGTACCTGTATGTTTGGTTTTATTGATTTGGTTTTTTTTTTTGGGGGGTGGTTGTTGTTGTTGTTGTTGTTTAGGAATGTGGGTATACACGCAGAGGAGAGGGAGGGAGGGAGGGAGAGACACAAACTTTCTGCTGTTAGCAAGAAAGGGCCTCCTCAGTGGCAAGTGTTTGTGCACAACCATGGTGAATGGCTACTTAGTTAGCCAGCAACAACACACTACTAGAGCCCTGATGTACATCCAGTAATTCCCTTTTCTCAAAGGGAAGAACCTTCAAATTAGAGGCTTGTGCATCAAATAAGAATATTCAGCTTTAATTCCAATTTTACCCACTTATGAGATGGGTTCCACCTGGAATGCTCTGAGAAGACTACTAGATAAAGGATTCTTTCTTTTCTGCCTTTTCTTCTTTTATTTTGGGGACATTGGCAAAGATATAATGCTAGATGTTAGCCAATCCCATATATACAGGCTGTTTTTATTTCTACATGGAACTGCCCAAATTGAATATGTAAAAATATTTTTTTCTTATATGGAAATTAACCTAAGGCTGGGGACTTAATGAAACCTCTCCATCAGATAATAATTACTGGCATGTTTTCTGTATCAAAGTCTTTCACTTTCTGAACACATATGTTCAATAGTTTGCTTAGGAGTAGTTGGGTGGATTTTGCAACATCATGGTGGCTGGTGGCAGGTTAATTTATTTCATTGACTTTCACCCAAATTGGGACTTGACCACAGCTGCTTTTAACTCCAGCCCCACCTGGGTTTCCTTTTATCTTAAGCCACTTGCAGTTCTACAGAAACCGAGGAGAATCCAGTAAAGCACAAGGCTGTGGAGGCTAAAGGGAAGTGGGGAGAAGTAACAGCTGTCTCTAATGACTCCTTTTCTTCTGGGCCTGGGCCTTCTTTACCATAGTGGAATCACAGGGGTCGGGTGCTTCTGGCTGTTTGTCTAACATTTGTTGGACATTTATCATATTAAGCGAGATGTGTAAAGATTAACAGCTTTTTGCCTTCAAGAGACAGAGAATCAGAGACCTCAAATATGCATTGATTGTGTTTAAAGAGGGAAGCACCCTTAATTTTAAAATATTTAAGAGACCCTATGAAGAAAGTTTTACAGAGATTACATAAAATGATAGGGTCTTAGGTAGCATGGCATGGCGCTGGGCTTCTTCAGAAGCAGGTGACCTCAGGTTGAGCCCTGCCTCAAACACTTATTAGCTATGTGAGTATGTGATGAACCTTTCTAAATCTGTCTGTGTCCTCATTTGTAAAATGAGGGCAGTAATACCTGTAGAATACAAGAACCATAGGGTTCTTGTGAGGGTCAGATGAGATCATGTTCACAAAGCACTTTGTAAACCTCAAAGCCCCGTAGAAATGTCAGCTTTGCTCGTTGTTTATTTACAGGGAAGAGTTGCAATCAGTCCAGCGGGAACTGGAAGTCCTTTCAGAACAGTACTCTCAGAAATGCTTGGAAAATGCTCATTTGGCTCAGGCCTTGGAGGCGGAGAGGCAGGCCCTTCGCCAGTGCCAGAGAGAAAACCAGGAGCTCAATGCGCACAATCAGGTAAGACATTCAAAAGCTCTCCGTGGAGAGGAAAGCAAGCAGCAAGAGTCTCCAGTTAAGGAGTGGTATATGTAAGACCACAACAAAGAAGTTTTCCACAGAGAGATATTCCATCTTTTCCTTCTGCTACTGTTCCTCATATTCATCCTTTCCCCATTAGTCCAGCTTTGGAGTCTTGGAAGTTTAGATTCACTCCCCCTAAGTTTCTTTGAACAGTTTCTCCCATAAGAGAGGTTTAGAAAATGAATTCAGAATCTAAGACCATTGTTGTCTCTTTTGCTCTCAAGCCCTGCATGCCTGAATAAATATTTATTGGGCACCTACTGTGTCCAAAGCCCGGTTAGGCATGGTGGGAGACAGTCCCTGTCCCCAGGCACTTAGAATCATTGGTAACATCTTTAGATTTTGGATGGAAAGTTGGACTAGATAATGAGAAGTTTCTTGTCGCTCCAAAAGACTGTGATGCTGCTGATATGTGCACACGAGACAATTATAACATTGCCTTGCATGGTTACAGACTATGCGAGGCTAGGTCAGATCAGAGAGCTATCGGTGCTGGAGTACTTACAGGAAGGTAGAACTTGAGTTAGCCCTAAAGAGATAGGCTTTGGAATGTATTAAGTGCTAACTATGAGCCAAGTACTATGCTAAGTGCTGGGGATCGGAATATTTTAAAAATAGAAATAGAAACCTCAGTACATTGGCTACTTTCCAGGAGCTCTCCTAATGTTCTGACTGGGGGAAAGAACACCTAAAGAATGTTCAGCTGTAGGGTGGTAGAAAGGCCCAGAAGTCCTAGGGGTACTGCATGGAGGCAGCACAAAGTCCAGGGGTCTTGAAAAGGCTACATAATGGGTCAGATGGCAGTTCCAGGGTCGGGGGCATAGAGGCAGAGTAGGTGGTAAGAACTAGAAGAACTTAGGAAGCAGCGGCAGGCAGATAGTAAAGCCTGGTGGTCATCTAAGGAATGGAATTGGTAACTCACCCTCCTCCAAGTGGTGTTAGCAGTTTGGCATCCAGGTGCCAGGGCAAGGTGGGAAGACAAGAAGGGAGGGCACCCAGTGACAGGTCTGCTTAGGGCAATAATCTCCAGACCTTTTTGAGCAAGAAGCCTGTTCCTTATACAAATATGTGTATATACATGTATGTGTGTATACATACATATATACATAAACATATATATATATATATATTAAAACATACACAAAAGTAGACATTTTTAAAGAAGGAGATAAATGGCATTTTTTAAAGCAGTACAAAAATTCTTTTTTTGCTGTGATTAAAATTATTACTCACTAGTCACTGCCCCAGAGTAACAGCCATAAGGTGATATGGTGGGTAGTAGGTGGATATGCCAGAGAAGAGGAAATTTTCCTAATGGCATCTTTACAGCTGTTGTGGTGGGTGCTTAGATCATGGTTGGGGGAAGATGGGAGCCTTCACAGTGACTGGGGTGGAAATGGGGAAGTTGGAGTTGGAGTAAGGAAGTGATAGAGGATAATAGGTAAAATGCAGTTGGCTTGGAGCCAACCCCACAAATAGCTGTTGCTGGGAGAGTGATTTGCATCTTCTCATCTTCTAATTGTTTGATGACGCACCTATCCCCTTGAGGCCATGTCACAATTCATACTTTGGAGATCACCATGTTAGGGGATGACAGAGAGAGAAAATGAGTGTAATAGAATATTTATATTGGGGAGAAGTTGGAGCTAACAGGATAAACTGGAACGAGATTAGGAGACTTGATTTCATTTTCTTTTGCAGCCTAATTTGATTCTAATAATTATGTCACTGAAGGGGCAGTGCTTGGGTTTGCAAATCTCTATGCCTACTATGGGTGTTGCTGATTTTTTTTTCCCTTCTTTCAGGAGTTAAATAACCGCCTGGCTGCGGAGATCACTCGGTTACGAACGCTACTGACTGGGGAGGGTGGTGGAGAGGCTGCTGGTTCGCCTCTCACACAGGGCAAGGATGCTTATGAATTAGAGGTACTTTTCAAACTAAAATCAGTAAATTGAGGACAAATCAATAAACATGTAAGGCCCAGTATGAGATACAAATGTATTAAACTTGTTCCCTCCCCTCAAGGAACTTACCAGTGCCTACCTGGGAACACAAGACATACACATTCGAGAGTTAAATGATAAAAGATTTAAGCGATAGCCCAATGTAGGAATAGAAGAGGTACCAGAAGGCTGTGAGTTATTAGTTGACAAATCAATTACAGAGACATCAAGTTCATCATCTAGTTCTTTTAGAGTTCAGAGCAAGAAGCAATTATTACAGATGGAGAGGTCAGAGATGGCTTTATGGAAGAGAAATGTCAATGGAAGCTATGTCTTGAAGGAAAAGAGGCTTTGGCTGAATTGGGGAGATTGTGATGGATATCCTATTAATAATACAGAGAGTTGACTATTCCCTCGAAGGGATGGAGCGGCTAGACTTGCTTTTCCTTGTTCCTTTACCTGTACCTTTACCATCAACTGCAGGTACTGATAATATAAATTGTAATTGCCGAATTTAGGATCTACTTGATAACTACACTTCAAAACCCATAAAGTAGGTGGGTCCAAACTCAGAACATGACTTTTGATATAGAATATGTACTTTGGTTAAGCTGGTAAGAGAGAGCATGATCCTTTTGGTGTTTGAAGAGACCTGGGTTTAAATCATGGCTTTGACACTGTGTGATCTTAAACAAGGCACATAACATCTCTGAGCTTCAGTTTCTGCCTTTGAAATATGGGGATCAAAATTCTTGTGCTATCTGTCTCACAGGACCATTTGAAGAAAACACTTTATAAGCTTTAATGCACTATATATGAGTTATTTGCTAGACACTTAGCAAGCCATTCTTTAAAAACTGTGAAAGAGCAAACTTCAGCTAGTGACTGAAATGTAAAGGATCTTTTTGAGAAGGGAGATTAAGGAGTCTTTTTGAAAGTGAGTGAATCACTTTTTGTGTGTGTGTGTGTGTGTGTGTGTGTGTGTGTGTGTTTTTCTCTCCCTCCTTTCCCTCTTCCCCCCCTACCCCCAACCCTTGATTGCATTTATAGGCTTGGCAGGTTTGTTTCTGAACAATCACATTTCGTTTTTGTTTTATAGGTCTTATTGCGGGTCAAGGAATCAGAAATACAGTACCTGAAACAGGAAATCAGCTCTCTCAAGGATGAGCTGCAGACAGCACTGAGGGTAATGTTGGAATAACTATGTGATTAACAGCAAAGAGTGAATAAACTGAGAAATATGAAGGGAAAATGTGAAGGTCATTCCCCATCAATAGCAGTATGATCCCATTTGTATCCTGGGATCTGCTTCTCAGTTTTCAAGCAAAACCTCAAGAGTTACCATGGAGTAATATAGTCCTTTAAAGTTAATAGAATTTCAGTTGTGCCATATATAGTTTACCCAGGCCATGTTTTTTATTCTAAGAAAATGTGAGGTGGTGCAGTGGATAGAGCACCGGCCCTGGAGTCAGGGGGACCTGAGTTCAAATGCAGCCTTGGACACATAACACTCACTAGCCATGTGACTTTGGGCAAGTCACTTAACCCTGACTGGAAGGAAGGAAGGAAGATAGATAGATAGATAGATAGATAGATAGATAGATAGATAGATAGATAGATGGATGTGCGGGGGTTTCAGGAACTTAAATAAAGGAAATGCCAAAAGTTTCATTGGTTATTCAGCCACATTTTTTGTTCTAAAATGTCATGTTGGCTTTTTTTTTTTAACAGTTACTATCACAACCACCTCCTGGCCCACTTCCCTAGTAAAGCCCTTTTATGTAACAATGAAGTATAATTGAGTAAAATCAGGCACATCGGCCATGTTTGGGAGTGCGTGCCTCATCCTGTACCTAAAGTCTAAAGCTCTCTACTGAGAGAAGGATTTATGTTTTACTCTCTGTCATCTGAAAGCAAGATTGGTCACTTCATTCATCACAGCTCCAATGTACAGCCACTTTCCTAATAGGAAAATAACATGTATAAGACAGGGAATGAATCTTCTAGCTTAAAGCATTAATTGAAGGTGTCTTCTAGGGTTTGTTTGTTTGTTTTTCAAGTCATTGATAACTGGGGAGTCTGCTTTTACTTAAGCTGATCCTTTCCCAAACATTAGAGGTGTTACTAGAAGAAGGGTAGATATTCCTCGAAGGTACAATTCTGTGAATGATGCATCTCTCACTGCCTGCTTCTCCTTTTAGATTTATGTGTGAAATGCCTACTCACAGAACATGTGGCTCAGTTAGAATAATAGACAAGGTCATACTGAATGTATCAACATTTTGACACATCACTTTGACTTGGTCATATGTTGATTTCCCTGTTAATCTATAATCTTTTTTTTTTCCAGGACAAGAAGTATGCTAGTGATAAGTACAAAGATATCTACACAGAGTTGAGTATTGTGAAGGCCAAGGCAGACTGTGATATCAGCAGGTTGAAAGAGCAGCTAAAAGCAGCCACAGAAGCACTGGGTGAAAAGTCTCCTGAAAATACTACGGTGTCGGGATACGGTTGGTTTCCTTTAGTTTTCCTTTCTTTCTTAGTTCCTATGCCCTCATTAATACGCACCAAATTACATTAACTTGTGGATACTACTGAAATCATGAATGTGTATTGGCTTTTGTGAAAGCTGAAGTTTATGTCCATATCATCATCATCATCATTATCATTACATGCTGTATTTAGTACAGTATAAAAAGAGAGAAGGGTTGAATGCAAAGTATTAATCTCTACATCAGGATATGCGGCAGAGAAAGGAATGCCTGTATAACGCATCAGTCCACAGCTTTTGGTGTAGTAATGTTTGACAGAAATACTATAAATATTATCCCAACAGAGACAAAAGAAATGAAGACTGTTAGTAGTGAATGCTACACATAGCTATATCCTCATAAATGGAGAATTTAAGAGAAATAGATTGGGAAGCTATGGACATGATAAGCAACAAGAAACGTTATAGGAAGTGAAGTTGAATACATTTAGTAGACACCATGTGGGTTTCATTCCTTGAATCAAGCAGTCTGTATCCAATCAAACTGCTGACATTTTAGAGAAAAGATTAATACTAAAACAAGACTAAAAGAAAATGCGAAAATAATAGATGTGCGTTGAGAATAGTTCCAGCCTATTTAAATGCATTATTGCTACTGAAAAATTGATTTTATACAAAAGTTTAACAGATGTAAACCAGTTGTAGTAATGAAACTAAAAGCAGCCTAAAAACTGCTTCAGTCAGGAACCACTCTGTTTTCCAGGAGCAGCAGGCTATAAAACTCTACTACAGAGGAAGAGAATGTCGTCATACTATAGATGAGAAGTTTGGGAAGCAGATCACAAGCCTGGCACAGAGGCATAGTAGTGTTAGTGATGGGCGGATGGGGGAGGGGGCCTTCATTTATCTAGATATCTGCTGGAGGTTTCGTTCTACTAAAAGCAGAACCGCTGGTAACTTCTTCACATGTCTGACAGATAATTTCATCCTTGAAAAGGTAGAAGAACCAACAAAGAGAAATTCTAATCTGGATATGGTTCTCAATAGCAGGGAGGGAACTGATTGCTGGGGTAGAAATGATGTGAACTCTGAGAGGAGTGACCACTCAATCCTAGACTTTGTAACAGAGGAGAGGAAATCCTGGTAGAGCCTGACAGATACTTTCTAGATTTTGGGAAAGCAAATTTCATGTGGGTCAAAAGAAAGATAGGTACAATCCCATGGACTAAAATGCTTTAAGAGAGGTCAGCCCAGGAGACATGGAAGTTACTCAAGAATGAAATTCCAGAGAAACAAAGGAAAATAATTCCATCGTGGAGAAAAAATGGCACTTGTTTCAAGAGACTGTTGTGAATGCACAAGGAACTTATTAGCCGACTTAGATTTTTTAAAAGAAATATATGGAGGATGGAAGCAAAGCCAGACAATAGAAAATGAATATTAAATTGTGGCATGACCCTTAAAAATGGTACTAGGAATGCTAAAGTTCAGAATGAGGGAGACTGGGGGAAGCTATGGACAGCAGAAAGGGTTTTTTTAAAGCTATACTGGAAGAAAAAAAGAGGATCACAGGAGGGATAGTTCCTGTTTATGGAGTAAATGGGATGATGACAGTTGATAGAAAGCAGCTCACTTATTATTTTGTTTGTCTTCTCTGCAAAGGAGAGTGACGTTTTAGTCAATCGACCAATCAACAAGCATTTGTTTACTACTTACAGATATGAGAAAAGACAAGAACAATTTTTGTTTTGTTTTTGATAACACTATGGGAGTATAGTCCCTAACAGTGAATTACTAGGTCAAAGGTATGGTAATATTTTACTTGGAGTCAAAAGATACCGGTTCAAGTTGTGGACTTGCCACTTGCTAATAAGTTTATGGCCATGGCCAAATTACTTACTGTCTCTGAGCCTCAGTTTCCCCATCTGTAAAACTGAGGTAAAATACTAGGACCACTTAACCTCTGAGGGTTGTTGTGGGGGAAATACTTTGTAAAGTGCTATTATCACAAAATCACATTACTAAAGTATTTTGTGTTATTCGATTGAAGTTACATAAATATTATTAATAAACTGTAATTAGTTTCTAGTGGCATTTCTTAAGTCTTAGCAAAGATGGTCATGGAAATTTAATTCAGTATAACTGAGTTCCCTAACTCCTCATTGAGTATTTCCCTTACCCCCACTTATAATCATTATGCTTAGAAATGCTTTGCAATTTTTAAAAGTTATAAGCTATTTAAAGACTTATAGAAGGAAAAGGTTAATGGGCCTGTATGGTTTTTTCAGATATCATGAAATCTAAAAGCAATCCTGACTTTTTGAAGAAAGACAGATCCAGTGTTAGCCGTCAGTTAAGGAATATCAGGTCAAAGGTGAGTTTTGATTTTTAAAGACTACGGTGATATGGAAGAGTTCAACTTCAAGAGCAGTAGAAGGCAGCCAAAATGGAAACAGCCATTCATTTCCAGAAATGAACTTTAATTTCACAGAGCTTATGCCATCTGCAGAATTACTAATTACATATTGAGTGTATCTACTACAAGAATTTTAGCAAGGGTCAGGTTTCTGTCTCACAAACGAAATTAATCTTTAAGAGGCCAGGACTGAGAAGTAGAATTTCTAGTTAGTTCTACTTTCTACTTCAGTAACCAGTATCATCCAAGCTTCTGTGTTGTCCGATATTGTTTTGCCTCCTGTCATCACTACTTCCGTCATGTATCATCACTTGTGTCTCCATATCTTGGTACTGATGACTTTTGGAGAAAGCATGAGGTTGTGGGTATATATAGGTAAACAAAGACCCTCTTCACCCATCGTGCTGAGTACTTGAATTATCTCCTTTTTGTTCCATGGGATGCAGCCCAGGGGAGTTTTTTTAAAGGGTGTCCATGCTTTTTCTGGGCCCCTGTGGTGGGTGGAGGGTGGATTGTTATGAACACTGTTGCATTTAGGATTTATATGCTTCTTGTTGTTTATTTTTGCTCTTTCCCCTGACAGTCCGTAATTGAGCAGGTCTCATGGGATAACTGAAACGAGCCAGATTCCAGGTTCCCTGTCATGTAGGTAAACAACCCATACCAACCAACCAACCTGACTCCCTTGAGGGAGCAGCACACTCTGCATGCACTACTCATACCTCCATATCAAGCTATAATCTTTCTCCTTATTTTATTATTACTCTTTTTAATTGATCATCTCTCCCACTCCAGAATCTACATGGAAAACCACATAAAGTTTCTTTGCACCTTCCCCTGGCGAGTTCCTCCCTCACATTTTGCCACCCTGCTTGGCATTGCAATCTCTAAACGGGACACCTTGCCCAGGGAATTAGTACACCTTCACTTTGTTGACTTTGAAGAATAGCAGGCTCTTTGTGAAGCTGGCTTCTCATGGGTGGGCAGGATGTGTTGTATGAAGGGGCTACAATGGCACCTGTGGGAACAGCCAAGCATGCATGCTGAATGACCTGTGCATGTCCCCAACTAAACTCGCTGCATCGTGCACAGATACATTTTTAAAGAAAAAACAACAACAAATCAGACATTTGCAAGGAGAAAGAGTTTCACAAGAGTTATTTTATTTCCCTCAATACGGAGAAGCTGACATTTATCAAGTACCTACTCAGATAACATGAAAAAGTCAAAGACGGTAGTCACCATCGTGCTTTTTAAAACCAACCACCCCCTATTCCACTGGCATAGTGGAAGTACCCTATATTCCAGATTTGCTGAGTTAACCTAGTGGATATTTGCTGTTGTGCACATTTGCAGTTTGTATTTTATCTAGTTGGTGAGTGTCAATGCTATAAAATAATGCAGAGATTTGACAGACGTTGATTGTAGCGTTCTCTGGTTAGGTAAGCTGTTTAAAGGGGGAAACATCAGGAGAAAGTAACTTTGAATGGATTTAATCTTTCCCCTTTTTTGGTATTTTTAAATGTTTTGTTTTATCAAAATGGAACTCTTCTGAGGCTTTTTAACAATCTTTAATGGAAACAAGGGAAGGATTTTGGTCAGAAGAGAGAATAAAGGACTTGAAATGCTGAATAAGAGGATTTCCACCATACGTTGGATTGTGAATAAGATGGAGGTAGTTGAGTACATGTACTTTATAATTAAGCTATTGTTCACCCAGATTCCCTTACCTAGTTAAAAAAGGTAACAGGATTGGGGCAGCTAGGTGGCATAGGAGATAGAGCATCAGCCCTGAAGTCAGGGCCTGAGTTCAAATCCGGCCTCAGACCAAACACTTACTAGCTGTGTGACCCTAGGTAAGTCACTAAACCCCAGTTGCCTTAAAAAAAAAAAGTTACAGGATCCAAAAGAGATGGTCAGTTATGGTAAATGGAATAATGAGTATATTATTGCAAGCGGGACAGGATTAAGTTAATTTTTATTTAAAGGAGTGCTGTTCACCTAGAGGCATCTAAATGTGATTTATGGCATTTTAACCTTTAAATCTATTACATGAAAAATTAAATAGTCCCATTCCCTCACAGAGCTTACAGCCTATTGAGGCAGATAAAATTCACAGATAAGTACATATAAAATATGTGTATATGTATATAGAGAGGTATTGATACAAAAATGATATCTATCAAAAACACAATGTTGGGGGAGAGGGGATTAACAACCAGGGGAATGAGGAAAGGAATTTTGAAGGAGGTGAGGAGATGGCTTTCTTAACCTGAACCTCCAAAGGACCTAGCGATTCCAAGAGGAAATGAGGAAAGGAGAGCATTCCAAGGATGGGGAGCATAGCCTTTGTAAACCCAGAGGTGAGAACTGGAGGGGTAATGTATGGGTATCGGCAAGTATGCCAGTTTGAGCTTACTTAGAGTGCATTAGGGTAGCAGTAATTTGTAATTGGCCTAGAAAACTAAGCTGGAACCAGATTGTGAGGGACTTTAAATGCCAGACAAAGGGGGATGTATTTTTATCCTATGGGGAAATAAGAGTTACTGATGCTTTTTGAGCAGGAGAGTGTCATAGTCAGACCTGAGCTGTTTACATCTGTGTGGAAGTTGGGCTGTAGAGTGATTGGATACAGGCAACCACTTAGGAGGCTTTTGCAATAAATAATCCAAGTGAGAGGTGATAAAAGCTTGGATTAAGGTCATTGTGGTGTGAATAAGAAGAAAGGAACAAATAGAGAAGGAACTGACAAACCTGGACTGCTGAATAAAGATGGCAGAAGAGGAGGCAGAGAAGAAGGAGCCAGGGCTGTGTAGGTTGTAAGCCTGACTTGACTAGAAGCACAGCAGTGCCCTCAGTAGAAAAGGAGAGTATCATATTTGGGATACCTATGAGACATCAGGGTAGACACGAATTCAACAGGAAACCTTCCTTTTTCAGTTGAGGTGAAAAGATCTCAGAAGGAATCTAGTTCAACTCCCTCATTGTACAGATATGAAAACTGGAACCCAGCAAGGTGAAGGCACTTCCGCAAGGTCCCCCGGGCGGGGAGAGTCAGAGGTGGGTCTGATACCAGAGTCATTGCTTTTTCTGTTCTGCTCTGCTGATGGCGTCAAGTGGAAGCCATTGAAGATGTGGAACTGGAGCTCAGCTGAGAGCTGGAGATGCAGGTGCTGATAACATATGCATAGAGATGATAGTGGAGTCCAGGGGAGCTGATGGGACCACCCCAGAGAATACAGAGGGAGCAAAGGAGAGGGCCCAGAACAGAACCCAGAGGGTACAACTGTACATTAGACCTGACGTACGAATGATTAACTTGTAAAGAAGACTAAGAAGGATCTGACAAGTAGAAAGAGAACCAGGACAGAATGGTGTTATGAACATCTAGAAGGTGGTGATCAGCCGTGTCAAGGGCTGAGAGATCAGGAAGAATTAGGACTAAGAAAAGGCCATTAGATCTGACAAGTAAGAGATCATTTGTGATCTTGGAAAAGGGTAACTTCCTTTGAATCATCCCCCAGAAACCAGACAAAGCTTTGAAAGATGAATGGGAGGTGAGAAAGTGGAGCTGAATTTGAAGACCTTTTTTCATGGAATTCTGATTGTAAAAGGGAGGGGAGATATAGAACAATAAATAGTCTGTGGGGATTAGTGGTGGTGGTGTTCAATCATTTCTTTTGCTCCTACTCTTCATGACCCCGTTTGGGGTTTTCTTGGCAAAGATACTGGAGTGCTTTACCATTTCCTTCTCTAGCTCATTTTACAGATGAGGAAACTGAGGCAAACAGGATTAAGTGACTTGCCCACAGTCACATAGCTAGGTAAGTGTCTGAAGCTGGATGTGAACTCGGGAAGACTCGTCTTCCTGACTCCACTACTGGCATGTTCATCAACTGCACCATCTAGCTACCTGTGGGGAGAGTAGGGTTGAGATTTTTTAAGGAGAAAAATTTGAGCATGTTTGTAGGTGGCAGGAAAAGATAAGGCAAGAATGGATAAGGAACAAATGAAAGTAGTGGAAAAAATGGAATGATTGAAGGGGCAAGCCTCTGGAGAGCAGCATGGTAGGGAATGTGAGATCAAGGGGTCAAGTAAAGAATATGTTGGTGAGGAGAAGGGCCAACCCCATCCTCTGAGACTGGGTTACAGGAGAGAATGTTGAGATGATTTGAAATGTGGGATTGGAGAGAAGAGGAAGCTCATTCCAGGTAGCCTCCTTTTTTCAGTGGTGTAAGAGTCAAGGTCCTAAGCTGAGAAGGAGGAGGGAGAGTAGGTTGCGTTTCTAAAATATAGGCATCTCACCTCTTTCTTAAGAACTTCTTTAGTGGATAGAGCACCAGCCCTGGATTCAGGAGGACCTGAGTTCAAATCCAGCCTCAGACACATAACACTTACTAGCTGTGTGACCCTGGGCAAGTCACTTAACCCCATTGCCTAGCCAAAAAAAAGAACTTCTTAGTGACACAGAATCCATAGTCCATTCTCTTTCCTATATAGATCCAAAATCTGCCTCTTTGTAACATAAGGTCATAGAATGTCACTGTTGAAAATGAATCCTGTAAGTCATCTAGCCCAACTTTCTTTTACAGATAAGGAAACTCAGACCCAAAAGTTAAGTGATTTGCCCAAGGGAACAGAGAGCCAGGACTGTAGAGCTTGGGTCACTGTATCATTCTGTCTCTGCCACCCATTAGTGCCAGTCCTCTGGAGCTGTGTGTGTTTGTGCCGGGGCACCATCCCTGTCTCACTGGGTTATCTGGAGTAAATCAGTTCTACTTCTTTCTCTTGTCATTGGGGGTCAGGTCTTTCCATCTCGGGTGCAGGTCTTTCCATACCCATTAGTGCTAATCTTCCCCTTCTATCAGCTTTGTTCCTTTGTTTGACCGTGAAGCCTGTCCCACCAAGTCTTTTACACTGAACTTAAAACACCTCCCAAAAGGGCATTTCTATACACACACACACACACACACACACACACACACACACAATATCTGTGTTATGGCAGGTAGGTGGCACAGTGGATAGAATGCTAGGCCTGGGGTCAGGAAGATCTGAGTTCAAATTCAGCCTCAGACACTGGCTGTGTGACCCTGGGCAAGTCACTTAACCTGTTTACTTCAGTTTCTTTATCTGTAAAATGGGAATAAATAATAATAGCACTTACCTCCCAGGGTTGTTGTGAGGATCAAATGAGATAAAAATGGTAAAGTACTTAGCACAGTGGCCCTTGGGAGAAGGGCTATATAAATGTTAGCTATTATTATTATTTCTTGTCTGTGCATTTTCAAAAATGCATCAATGGCCCTTTTATTTTTGGCATCCCTATTGTCCCCTTGTGACATTCCCCTCCCCCCACCCCCTCCCCCCAACTACTAAAAACAGAAAGGGGAAAAATCATTGTAACAGAGAAGCATAGTTAAACAACATGGTTTGTTTTTGTTTTTGCTAGGCAATGAGGTTAAGTGACTTGCCCAGGGTCACACAGCTAGTAACTGTCAAGTATCTGAGGCCACATTTGAACTCAGGTCCTCTTGACTTCAGGGCCCGTGCTTTATCCACTGCACCACCTACCTGCCACTTTAGTTAAACCACGTCCAAAAATGTTGTCTTCCTGCATCTTATGTCCAGCACCTGTCTGGTGGTAACATGCTTCATTGTTAGGTCTTGTGGAGATGCAGTTGTATGTTGCATGAATCAGAGTTCTCAAGTTTTTCAGAGTTGTTTCTTTACAACCATTCTGCCCTTGTATAAACTGTTCTATGGATTTTGCTCACTTAAAACTGTGTCATATCCCACCAAGTCTTAATGAGCTTATATATACTTGTTAAATGTCAAGTTCAGTTTATTATCCATATTCTGTGCATGTAGACATCTGAGACCCTGTTTTTTTTTTCTATTCTTCTCCATTCTTTTCCTTTGAATTATCAAGCACTTATTCTACCATTGTCCCGTGTTATACCTATTAAACTCTACAGTTTCTCATTTTATAGTTTTATGTGGACATCTTCCCTCTTCCCTCTTTAGTTTTGGTTTAAATCCTTTTTGGTCAGGTTGGCAAGGGTCTGGTCAAATTCATTCTTCCCATCACTCAGTAAAGGCATTCATGGTCAGGTGTCATTTTGGTGTCTGAAGCCATGGTCCAGAAAAGAAATTCCTCTTCTTTGATATCAACATAGTGGATTGTTCACTTCTTATATCCTCTTTTTTCTTTCAGGATGCTAACCTTCTTCTAGGGAAACAGATGAAAACAATGTCAGGACCTCCTAGGTCCTTTGGCTTCCTGCTACCTGCCTCGAGTTTTTTTAGGTTTAGTGTCGTTATTTCCACCTTAATCAGCAGGAGGATAGCTGTCTGTGCGTTTGATAAGTCTGTCATATCTCAGAGCTAACTCCAGAAAGACACCACTCCCTTCTAATGAGCTAAGTCAAGCCTCCATATGACTGTCTCTGGACCCTTCAACAGGGAGTCAATAATCATTATAATACTTCTCTTCTTCCTGGTATCTGTAATAGGTTTCCTTGCACTTATAAATCTCCTTTATTGTTCTTTGTAGCATTAGAAGTGGCCACTTCAAGTTCCAATTCAGCCTCAGATCTGCTGAATGACTCCAGTGCTTAAATTTTTAGCATTCTAATATTCACCAGTCTCTTAAGGACAGATATCTAGAAGTACTGCCTTCTGTATCATTGCCATATTTAGTTATATGAAATAACAGGGTTAGTTAATGGGCATGCCATGTTAACAGACCAATAAATTCTAGCTCACAGGTCAGAAATCCTGGTGTTTGACAACAATTAAGAAATGAAGTACATTTTTATTTTCCTTAATATAAACATTTGTAAAAACTAATGAAAAACAGTAGGAGAATTAAAATGGAAATAGTGTAGTATTGTCAATAGCTGCTGGTGTGGTTTCAAGTAGACAGTTTTCTGGAACTAGGTATGTCATGCTTTAGTTATGACTCACAAAGTGATATTTATATGTGCTACCTGTATCACTAAGAGCTCCATATCTCAACAGTAGATTTTCACAAGCCATGACAGTATGCTTCACCAATAGGACTTAACATTCTTTTAAGTATGTATAAGATGAGTTAGTAATGTTTAAAAAAAGTCTGTCATAACTCAAAAATTATATCAACTCAGCACGAATGGGAACAGTTTTCAGTAGTTTTCCCCATAATGACAATAAGACACATTGGGTAATTTCTGTAGTCCCAGCAGGACTTTGTAGTAAACAATTGCAGCACGTTTTTTTTTTCTAAAATGTTGACTGAAGTTTGAGGTATGGTCTTGGGGATAGAAGATAATGTATCCATGAATCTACCTAGCATAAATGGGGAATCGAACCTGTGATTTTGGTTTTATTAACAAACAACAGAATATAAAGAGAAAAGGAAAAAGTAAGCTGCCCCAGAGAATTGTGGGTTTTTTACCCAAATCTTTCTATTTGGATTCTGAAGTGACACATACAGCAGCAGACCACATGAGTGTTGAGTGAGGAAGCTGCACAGTGAATGAATGAGTACTGGTGTTTTTGCAGTCCACAGCTTGTCACTGGTGATTTACTAACTGTTCTTCCTTCCTGCTTCTCTTCTTCAGTGTAGAAAAAACTGCTAGAGCCTGAAAAAAAAATAATGTCCCCTCAACCCTGTTTGCTGTGATTTGTGACCGTTTGACAGGCCTGTGTCTCTGCATGGATGCTCTGTTGTTGACGATCCTTGTTTCCCTGCAGCCCCCTACATAGGATAGGGCGCAAGAAGGCCCCTTGGCTGTTCACACAGTTCACATGAACATGTTTGTGCACGGCAAAAGGGTATGAGATTTTAGCTTCTAGAAGGTTCGCATTCTGGCTCAGCCCCAGGGTCTTGCCTGGTCCTGCGGAGCATACTGTCTCAACCTTTTGTGATTTAGGTTTATTTAGACATTTATTGGTTTATAATTTGTTAATGCTTCTCATGTTTCAAAGCACTATGCTGAGCACCTTAAAGGATGAAGAGATGAGTAAGCCTCAGTTCCTGCCCTTAAGCAATTGACATTTTAGTTGGGAGAGATGATAAATACATGTAACACATAAAAAGGCAATACAGAGCATTCATGTTGTGAGTTTTATAGTATCACTATTATAGTTCACAACATTACTACAATGTCACTTTATTCTCACAATACATGTGTAAAGTAAAAGTATCATCACCACTTTAAATGACAAATGATGGTACAGGGTCATTAATTATGTTTAGTTATATAGTCAGCAACAGAGCTGGAGCTTCCCAACTCTACTAAGTTGGTACACAATGTTCATAATAAAAGATGAATAAGTTGCCATGAAAAGAGAGAGAGAAAATTTTCTGTCTTAAGTTCAAAAGGCAGGGTACTCCAAATGTTCCTAGTAGTAAATGACACTTAATTTCACTGAGTCCCGGTGAAATCTGTGATAATATGAAAGAGGTCAATTTATTCAGTTTGGTTTGGCTGACCACATGGCTAAAAAGACATCTTATAGATTGTGACAGGCAGCTGTGTCACAAATCCCACTGAGTCAGTTCGCTTCTTCGTCTTTCTTGGACACATGTTATAGATGGTCAGTTCTCTGCTTCGGAATTGAGTAGGATCATCTTTGGAAAAGCCGTGTAGCACTTTCTTTTTCTTTTCTTTTTTTTTTTTAGCACTTTCTTTTTTGTGCCTTTTGTACACACTGCGATAATCATTTCCCCACAGCTTCTCCCACCTTCTTCTCCTCATTGCACTGCAATAGTAACAAAGAAAAACACTCTAACAAAACCAACGGATGGCAACTGTGTCTGACAGAACATGCCCCATTCCTCATCTAGAGTCCTCTATCTCCCTTAGACAAGGGAGGTAGAATTCATTCTCTGGCCTCCGGTACCGAAAGCAATCGCTACAGTTAATGGTTTCGGTGCTACTCATTGCTCCCTATGTTAGTATTATCCCATCAGTGCTATATGGCTGCAACAAAGGATGCGAATCTCAGAAGTATCAATTCCTTGTGATCCAAACGACAATGAAAAAACATACTGGCTGTGCAAATAAGCTATGTAGCATCATAATTACTGATTATGACTAGCATTTGAGAAATTGAATACAAATCCCACTAAAGACACATGGGACTGGAAAAGGAGGAAAATCAGTTGGGTAGTGAGAATGAGAGTCAGTAGATGAATAGCCTGGCTTCTACATAAGTATCTTTTTCAAGATATTCAAGGGGTGGGGGGCGGGGAATTACACACAGAAAAAGATCTCCAGCATACTGGGGGATACTCTGTTGACTTCTTAGGGGTGCGGATGTACGAGAATTCCACATGATAAGGTGTGACAGGGTTTTGGTCTGTACACTTTTGGCTATCCAGGTAGCTACAAGATTTTTAACCTAACCACTCGGACTGTTTGTCGTACAGCTTCAAGCCTGTTCATTTGCAGAGTTCAGCTTCTTTATGCACACCTTCTCGTTTCTCCTTTTATCATCCAGTTACTTTGGGAGAGAGAGGGCAGGAAACTCTAGAATTCCCCAATAACACTTCATGATATGTTTCTCTCCAGCATGTTCCACTAATCTCTCCACAAAGGAGACCAGCCTTTCTCCTTCCTTTGCCTGAGCACCAACACCATTTCTTTGTTTGCACCATGTCCTCCTTTATTTGGGACTTTTACCTAAATTGCCAAGAGCTGTGATTTGGGAAGTTTAAAATCTTCTGCATTTTTTTTTTTTAATCTTTCCACACCCAGAGTCTGAAGGAAGGCCTGACTGTGCAAGAACGTCTGAAACTCTTTGAATCCAGGGACTTGAAGAAAGACTAGTTGTATCCCATTCAACTTGAATACACATCCCACCTGGCTTGCAGCAGCACAACACAAAGGCTGATTTTTGTCTGTACCGTATTTTATTATTATTATTATTGTTATTGTTATTATTGTCATCATTAACTGTATGGATGGATAAGAGACTGATTTATGGATTGTAGTTCACACCACTTCCTGCTGTGTTGATTCCTTCAACTCCTCCCTCCCAACATCTTAGCAAATCTTTTCTTCCACTGTATTCTAGACTTAGTAAATGATTTGGAGGGGGGAGGAAGGCAAACGATCTAATTTCCCTCCCATTCTAGCAGCCTGTATTAGAATTCTTTACTGTAATTCATTACACTAAGTGTCAGTATTAAGGCTCAGCAGCCTATTGATAAGCTAGCTCTGTCTTACCGAATGTATTGGTATGGAAACAGGGCCCAGTTGGCGTATCTAGCTCTGCTGCTAACTGGCAGTGGTTTGGTGCTCGTGTGCACTTTGAGCCAAGTACGCCAGGAGTTAGTCTTAACTCGTGTTTCTCTGAGGTAAAGCCTGAGGACATTCTGTTTCTGCCTAGATTTACAGCACTGACCTACTGGAGAGAAATTAGAGGGGGAGTTGGAGAGGAGAGGTGGTTTGTAACCCTGATTCTGCCACCCTTGATCTCGACTCTGATAAAAGATTTTTCGGGGGGTGGGGGGAGTGGGGAGTGGAAATGATGGCATTTTGTACTCCTTCTACTAATGCAGCTTAGAACCACACATCCCAGAATATTGTGGCAAAGTACTACAACAGAATTGTTGAAACTGATCGTTCCTAATTCTTGTTTGTTTTTTTTTAATTAAATCTTGCACAAAACACCATCTCCCCCTCTCATTACTTCCTCCGATCGTTCTTATGTTATTTTCAGTGATCACCTATTTTTGAAATATGGATTGGGGTTTTGCATTGTGATTCCTGCAATCAGTGAAAAGTGCCTGCTCTAAAAATTTAACCTTTTTTGAAATTACTCCCCATATAAACCATGTCCATGTAGTTTGTTGAAGGGAGGGAGGGGGAAGGAACATGAGGAGGTGGTGACACTCTTTTGGAATGTCATCTTTTATAAATTATTCCTAAATTCAACTGAGATCAGTAGTGACTTAAAAAAAACAAACCCTAGTCAAAATAAGACAATGCTAACAATTTTGCATGATATTTTAATACTTTGTGAATTAGATTGGATTTGTTAAGGTCCGTTCAAAATCCTTAGGACTAATAACTCTGCGTTAAGTTGAAGATTAAACAACACTTTACCGCAAGTGAGAACTAGTTCTGTTGTCTTTCAAAGTAAAAAAAAAAAAAGAAAGAAAGAAAAGTCTGAAATAAGGTCCTTTTGATGGATTCATCCTTTTTCCTTCATCTTGGAGTTAACTTGACACCTATATTGCTAAAAGTCCTCTTTCAAAATGCATTTTAGCTTTAGATGGCCCTAAAGGTGGGGTTTTCCCCCCTGAATTTGAACAGAGTTGACTTGGCCAATCTTTTATAGCAAGTTTCTATCTGGCAAATGGGTAGGTGATTTAGAATAAAATTACTATTAATACCATCCTGCTCAACTTACTTAAAAAGACTGAGTAAAACACAGTAACCTGGGAAGGCAGGCTAAAATACTAAACTATATGGATGGAAAGGGTAGAGGTGGGGAAATGACCTTTAATTACAGTAAACACTCAACTTATTCTTGTCTTACTTGAACACTTTAAACCTCCAATCCCATTCACACTATCCATTCACTTCCTTTCTTTTAACTTAAGTATTAATACTCTTCCAGCTTCTAAATGGTTAAGAGAGCCTATGCCTGTCATTATATCACAAGGAAGGGTGAGTTTTTATGATACTTGTTGTACGTAATAGAAACTGAGAATCAAATAGTATTTTTTAAATCTATAAAATAGAAACCACCTGGTGGCAGAGTTGCTACAAATGGCTAGTGATTTGTGTGTGTGCATGTGCTGTGTTCCATATCACATCTTTTGAATATTCAAAAGCTAGAATTCCCTTTGTAAGCAGGAAGTTATTTCCTGCAATCTATAAAATAATATTTTACTTGCATATGCTAGACCTGGTAGTGGAATCCCTGCTTTTGAAGCAGGTGATTGATAGAGGTGGTGTCCATTTGCTTTTGGTGTGGTGCTGCTCACATTTGCCTCTCTGGGAACGCATGGCCCTCCTGAGAGTTAGGCTTGCAAATCATCTTAGGGCAAGGAGGAAGTGTAGCAGACGAGAATATAGGGTTTGGTACTAGGAGACAAACTGAATCTGACTTGAGGCACTGCCAAGGATATTTACAATTTTGCTGTGTTGTATCATTTATTTCCTTCTCTATGAAAATCAAGCTTACCTGCATGTGGAAGTTTGCATTTTGTTTTGCTTCTTCTATAACACTTTGACCTAAGCAAACTAAGTGAACGTATTTGGATGTTGTTTCTTTAGTTACCCAGCCTCCTAATTCTCAGAGAAGACGACCAAGTGAGAGAACATGAAATGCTGTTATTTGAGCTTTCCCGCTTCTCTCAAAAAGTAGCCTAGTGTGGAAACTGGAATGCTTGTTTTACTATCTAGTTATGTAGGGGAAAAGTAGGATATTTGTGTTGAGGTAGATGAGAAAATAGCAGATCTCTTCTCTTTTGGCCTTTCCCTACCTTACAGTTAAATTCAGTTCAACAAACAACGATGAAGCCACCTGCACTGTACAAGAACACACTCCGTATATCATTTATTTCATTCATTAGGTACTGATTGCACTTATTGTTGAGGATTTTTTTTTGCCTGAGATACAAAGATGAGTAAGAATTTTAACTAGGCAAGTAAAAGCAAGTGACCTTATTTCTTCTGCCACCAGATGAAGATGGCCTGGACAACAACACACAGACTGGTACAGTGTTTGTAAGATGAGTGAGCTACATCCTTTCCCACACAGCTTCATTTTCCTAGATTCTGAAGGGATCATACTCTAAAAAAAGTTAGGTAGCTAAAAGGTAGCATCCCTCAATATTTTTCATACAATTATCTAGGTAACTAAATCCATTGGAAAACTATTTAATGATCCTAATTCTAGAAATTAGTCCCCTAAAAGCATCAGTTAACTAATTTAGTACTTGTGGAGGAAAAGTGAGTATCCTCCTGAGTGTTTTTTCTTCTTTTTAAGGTAACTATAAAATAAGGACATTCTGGGTTCTTCTGTTTCACTTGGCGGGAGTTGACAATGACATAAGACAAGAGGCATGTGATTCAGCAGACACGGCATATACCTTTGGGAAAGTGAATTACGAGACAGGAAAGTATAAGATGAAGGATTGATAGGGTAGATAGACATAAGACAGTGAAACTGCTGGTGGTGTTCCAAATACCCTGACAATTTTGGATTGTGTTGGTTGTTAGTACTATCAGCAGAAGCAGAAATAAGTAACTGAAATCAAGATAAGGATTGTCTTTGGCCTAGTGGATGAGAATGAATAGAGTGAATGAGAAATGAAACTATTTGTTTGCATAGTAGAAATGGCTGATGCATCAAGTTGTCCATATAGGAGGAGAGAACAGCAAGTTGCCTCATAAGAGCACTAAAAACACAAAGCCAAATAAAAGAAATGATGGCTTTAAAAATTAGAGACGTTTTCTTTAAGAACTATGTAAAGCACTTTGCAAACTTCAAAGTGCCATATAAATGTCAGCTAGTATTATTCTAGTCAACTAGTATTGGCATTTAATGAAATGTATTCACTCCAGAAGTAGATGTAGCAATGTAATTTTTAGCATGTTGAAGAATTTTAAGATCTGAACACTAACTCTCCTTTATAACCCAAACTCTAACCATATCAAGATTATCTTTCTTTTGGACTCCAATTTTATTTGGGAAGAGAGTAAAGGTATTACAATGGAAGTCAGGGTTCTAGTCCTGGCTCTACCACTAACTAGCAAAGGCCTTGGGCAAGTCACTTCTTTAATAACTTTATGCTTCACCTCAAAGTTATTATTGGCATAATATATTTAGAATAAACTAAATAATCATTTAAATAGACATTGATGCCATACATAGAGAAATGTAAAATGTAGGTAATAAGACCTACATTTCCTATGTATAAGCAAAGGTCAGCCAAACTGAAAGTTGTAAGAAGGAAAGGAAGGTATCAATACAAGTTTTTTAATCACGTTTAATAAAAGAAACTACATAAATGAAAATTTAACTACAGACAAAACTAAAGATCTATTATACCTTCTTTCCAAAATAGTAGATTTGGTTCTCAGCTAGAAATTAAATTGTAGTTAGCCTCACTAATCTAGTAACTTCAGGCGTCCTGAAACGAAGATAAAAGATAACGCTGAACTAAGCAGACATCAAGGAAAACTATTATTTTTTATCCCATCAGGGAAGACAACAGATGACAGAGAAGGAACACTGACCAGAAAAGCACAGCAGCTGATAGCCATTTAGGTCTGCAGCAAATAGCCCTTTTACCACAATAAATTCTCAAGGACACCAAATGTGATTATTATGTTCAATGTCCTGTTTTCAAAGTCAAGGAAATAATAGCCATTGCTCATGAAAACCTTTAGAATATTAAAAATTAATACTCAGCACTTTATTAAACTTGAAGATTCATTTCCTGAGTAAATGAGGCATTACGATATTGAATGGAAGAATCTGTAGATATAATGGTTCGTTCTTCAGCTTCCTCTTCATAATTCAAATGATTGTTAGTTGACTGAAAAAAGACCTTTTTTTTGAAATAGAAACACAGAATCTGTGTTTACTGCTGATATCCACATAAAGAGCCTACCCAAGAAATGATTCATACTTACTCAAAAGTTCTCAGTTTTACCTGCTAATAGCTTTCCTAAAGTCTATTATAGTAAAGGGTGCAATATATTACCTGTTGTGTTTCTAAATTTCCTCTAACCTGGAATCAGTTTCTGTCATCTTTCTGTTCCATTGAGAGTAGAAATACACTGACTAAAATAAATAGATAATTTCCATGTAGAATAACACAAACAGTTCTTAAAGTTAACCAAAAATAATGTTTATAAAAGAGATCTTGCTGAAATGCATGCTATATTTTGTTTTTAAAAGATATCTTTAAAATTAATTTTCCCTCTTTTTCTTTATTCCAACATGAAATCTACATTTCCAATATTCATAGTGAAAAATCATCATATCCCTCAAATTTTATCTTCATAAAGAGAAATTCATCTTATGATTCTTCTCCACTAGAAAATTGGAGTGATTTTTCTTCTAGGCTGAACAGATAAAGTATTGTTAGATTCATTATAATAAATTATTGAATAAGCTATTGCTTATTGGTTTTCCATTAATCTCATGGTATATAAAGAATGAACAAGCTCAAAATTTACCACTGTAAGAAAAACTTTTTTTCTCCCTCTTCCAAACCAACAAAATGGTCTTTTATTCCATAACATCTGTACCCCAAAACCCTTTTTTAAAAAATTAAGCTCAGATACTCTTTCTACTTTCAAACTCTGAAGCAGGTAAAAAAAAATGAAAATCTAACTTTTTCCCAAAATCAGAGCATTCTGTAATTTTCTTGCTGTTTCATAGTGGATTGTTAGTATAGAAGATATTGTCTGAAATACCCTTAAGGGGTAAAACACAATGTACGTTTCTCTGTATTAGGGGAGAAAGAAATTATACATTTATATGCATAGAAACATAATTCTTTTTTTGCAAGCTGCTATACTTTACATACTTCAGTACTGAAAAGAACCAGATTGTTTAGGAAAAAAAAATTCTGAGTTCTTTGATAGAAAGTTACATGAATCTGAAAAAAAAATATGAAAACAAGCATTTTCAAGGTTTTGTTATAATGCTTTTTTTAAAAAGGGATTTTTTGGGGGAGAATTGGGGGGTTGGAATAAGAACCTGTTTCTTATAATAAAAGAACAGAATTAATTTCTGCTTTAACAGAAGAATGCTTTCCATGGTAGGCAAATCACTGACATGAAAGCAACATGATGAAATATTATTATTTTAAGATACATCCTTGATGTAATTCCTCTAGACCACTGCATTTCTGTGGTCAATATAGAGTACCTATACATTGTGAACATTTAATCTCATGCATGCTAATTATAAATTGCATTTTCTCTTTTTGAAGACAGCTTTGTCTTCAAAATAACTTAAAATCTGTACAGTATTCAAAGCACACACTGTAAATATTTATTACTTGGAAGTTAGTAGAAAGGGTTTTGTGACTTATTTTAAAAAAAAATCTAACACAGATGGTTTCTTTTTAAGATTGGAAAAAAAAGCTGTGGGTGTAATGTTGAATGAACCCAGCATTATGATAGTTTTCAATGACTGTTTTAAATATCTTTTAAAATTCTTTGCTGACAGTTGATTTTGAATATACTTGTCAGATGTATAGTATATCTGAAAAGTATAATCCTACAAAAGTTGAATTTTTCATTGAAAGAATTCAGTAATGTTGTACTTGATATACATGGCATTAACAACCCTCTCTGCATAAAATTTTTTAAAATGAAGAAAAAACTTGCATTTAGCAACGATAGCTACAATGTGACAAAAAAAAACCCTTTTTTACATAATAGCTTAAAAATGTTACTGGAAGGTAAAGTATAAGGTATAGTTTTAACATCAGGGATGCAATCCCATCATTTCTCCAACATTCGAGATTATTAGGTAGGAGATTTACCAAATCTTCAGTTATAATGTTAATCAAACATCATGTTGTAAGCTGAAATTATATGTGCAGGCATTATTTCCAATATACTGTTTTATGTCACATCAATGTAGAAGTGACTTAATTGCAATATAAAATATTTTGGAGAATTGAAGGCTAAAATACAGGATGACCTGGGAGAACATTAGATAGCCCTATTTTATGCAAGTGAGTTTACTGTAATGACTTTAAAAAAACTACCATAGATGAATGAAGTTATAGAAGTCAGTAACAAATTTAGCCATCAAATCCTAGTTGTCAAGTTTATTAAAGCAACCACCTCCTTTATTTCTCCTGGAGCAAGGGGTTCATAATCTTTTTTTGTGTGATTGACCCCTTTGGCAGTCCAGTGAAGCCTATGGACCCCTTTTCAGAATGGTTTTAAATGCATAATATATATAGAATTACAAAGGCAACCAATTCTATTTAAATACAATTGTTGGAATGTTTTTAAAAGTTCATGAAATTAAAAGTTAAGAATTCCTATCCTAGAGGAAGAAAGAGGTTGGACATGATAGATACGTTCATTAATAAGTCTTTGTATATTCATTGTTATAAAATTAATGTAAATATATCTTGCCTTGAAAGCTTTTAGAATTCACCTCCATCTTTGACTTGCCTGCTGACTTAGTCTTACAATAATTCAAGACCAAGAATTAAGTAGTGAGAAGAAATCATATGGTTTTCTAAGTAATATTTATAAAATGGTAAGCAGTGCACTGTGACACTTAGGAATGACATAGCTTGATCTTTTTTCTCTCTTCTATATCCTCTTCTTTTTATCCATTTTTTCCAACATACCCTGCCTCATACTTAATGAAAATAATAATCAATTAGGATAGGTACCTTAATTGAGATATTAGATTGATGGGATTTATAGCTCTGACTTATGTGAACTTCTGAGAGAGAAAAGAAAATCTTATCTGCTGTAACAGTATAAATTGGAAATAATCCATAATGACTTATCCATGCCTAAAATGATCTTAAAAGTAATAAGCCACTGCTAACACCCATGCATGTGTGTGTGTTTAAGCATACACTCACACAGTAGTATACTTTACACAATGATTAATTATTGCACTAATATTAAATGTACTGTGCACTAGATTAAAAAATTTTGTGAAAAATGAAACTGGTCCAGGGAAGAAACACCAACATTCTGACCATAAAAGCTTATCATCTGTAAATCAGATATGAGGTAAAACTTGTGTGTGTGTGTATATATATGTATGTTTAGCCCCACATGGTTTATCTATCAACCCCTGTCAGATAGTAAAGGATGCTGATCTACTTAATAAGGCTTCTCTCCCTCCTTTCCCTTTCCAGTCAATGCAATCCTTTGTGCTTTTTAAAAGCCACTGTTCCTGATCAACTGTTCACTGTAATTAAAACATTACTTTGTCACAATATTTATTCCTTAAGCCTTCTGTGACATGCTAGATTCCTGTGGATGTAGCTGATCATTTTTATTTTGTAAATATTACTTAACTTTACATAAACTATATCATAATAAACTATTTTTGCACCACCCTTTGCATGATGTGTACTGAGGTTCTCTTTATTGCAAGGGTAGAAATATTAAAGTTAGCTAGGTGGGCATTCTGTTAGATATAACTGGGCTATTATTGATTTAGTTTTCTCAGATGTTTGTTATTTTACTTACATAGAAAGGATTTTTTTTTAATGAGTTAAGTATGAATAGAATATGAACTACAAAACTGAAGGGGACCATACCAGATAAGTGAGATCACCTAGCTCTTACTTCCTGTGTCATGACCTTGGGTAACTTACAATCTTCCTGGGACTTGTCATCTGAAAAATTATTGGGTAGGACTAGATGGCCTCAGAGGTCCCTTCCAGCTTTGGATCTTTTAATCTATTGAGGTAAAAAGGGGGAGTCCAAACTCTTGTTTTATTCAGAGCAAGGATAGCAAAAAGACATATTTTATAATATGTAATACAATAACATTGTTATATCAAGTGATAAGGGTAGTAAGGACAGGACTATCCCCAGGGTTTCCTAGAAAAGATGAAGAGAATTTAGTCCTAAATTTCTTGGTCATACTTAGTTACTTGATAATCAAGGGTATCACATTTTACATTATTATAGAAGGTAAGAGTCTTTTTTAAGATGGATGACTGGCTTTTTAAAAATAAAGCTTAAACTTGTAAGTTTATAAAATGATTTAAAGATACTTAACTATTATCATTATAATGTTTTTATATAAAGTTCCAATAGCACAATGGTACTGTATAACAAACTACTTTTCTGATCAATGAGAATATGAACTTGAAATCAGTATTGAGTTTAAAAAAAATTCAAGGCTACCTATATGTTGTGTTATAATGTAACAGGGTTGCACATAACACTATTTTCCTTTAATCAGGACCTCTGATTTTACTGAGGTAGGGAACCCCCAGTGAAGAAATTAAGGAACATCTATAACCAACTCTTCTGCAATTTATAAGACTTAGTGTTCCCTGGGGCACTGAAAAGTTAAGGGGCTTACCCTGTGTCCAAGAGCTAGTGAGAGGTAGGATTCAAACCCAATCATCCTGACTCTGATGGCTAGCTCTTTACCCCACTATGCTATGATGTCTCTCAAATATTTACTATTGCTACAATAAAAGCCATTTCAGAATCAAAAGTGTGTATTTAAAACGCCCATAGAAAACATTTAGGGGAAAAAAATCATCAAAAGTTTAAACTATTAGACATTTCATGTAAGACCTGTTTTTCGAGATCATTCTGTACCCCACCTATAAATCAAATTACATGCCAGAATTATTTTTTGTGAGCCCTTCACTCATTTCATGAGAGGTAACTGACAAGTAAAATGGATAATAACAGGGATTGGTTTTTTTTAAAGTAATTTCTAAAGTATGACATAAGGCAGATTGTGCTTAATAGCTTATAATCATTGCTGTTCCTACAGATGTTCCTGAGGCAGTGCAAGATCAAGTGTCTTATGAAAATTCAGTTTCCTGTAATTTCTGGTTTTATTCTAATTCACTGAAAATTGGTAGCCTTTGTATGGCATGTATGGTGTATTTAATTATTACAGGCTGTTTGCCAACCATTCTAGATAAATGTTTGCCATATTTAGGTGATATATTTTTCAGTTGTGTCCTTGGAATATATTCTTATGCTGAGGACTCAGAAACAAAGGGCAGCAGGCTTTGGGTCCTCTTCACTCCACAGAACTGTTAAGGCCTCTTTGAAAAATAAACTGAATTCCTAGAACACTGCCACTAAGTAGTGCAGAAGTGGTAGGCAGAAGAGGATTTGATAACATTAAAATCAAAATTGAGTCAACTATTTTAGATTTCTCAGCTAATATAAAAATTTTAATAGCTAGGTTAATATAAAAGGCTATTAGGAAGGGAAGGTCACTTCCGAAGAGTTTCTTTACATTCTAGGAAGGTGCTTTTCCTAGCCAAATAAGTAAACTTACTACCTCAAAAAAAGTTTAATATTCATTTGCAGAGACCCAACTAGATTAAACAATAATAAAGACAGAGAGGTTTCTCTCTGCAAACAACTATTTTGGTTATAAGATGAGAGAGAAAATTGGCAAGGTGGACATTATGGATCTTTTTTGTCACTTAAGGTATATTCTAGGATTTCCTATTTTCTTTTCCAACATATAAGTTGCTTGAGGAGATGCAAAGATATTTACCTCAAAAAGAAAATGATTAGATCTGTTCAAATTGTCATTTTGCTTTTCTAGTTTGAATATATGTGAGTACTATCCTTAGTAACAAAATCCAAGATAGACAGGCATTTGTCGTGTTTCTAACCAGTCATGTTACCATTTGGTGGGAAGAGGGCAGTAATCCAGAATGTCATGCATAATTTTACACATTCTTTCACTGCTGTTTCCCCAAATCTGAGATTTAATGTGAAAATCAGTTATTAGTGACAGCCTTTAGCTTCCATTTGGGATGGCAACCTCCACAAAAGTTTGGCTCTGATCATAAAAGTAGGTTTTCAAAGACTATACCAGTAGAGGATAAGCCTCTGGAAATCTTCTATCAGGCTAGAAATATTTCCAGTAGATTGGCCACTAGATGGTGAATCCTTTAGCCTTGGCAATCCATGAAGCAGAATTTTTAAAAAATGTCTCTCTTGCCTGTCTGGCACAATGCTGATTATGAAGCAAGTGTAGCAGAAGGTAATAAAAAAAAGTTTGTAGAGTGTTGGTTTCCTAAATGTGAGATGATCTGGTACAATGGGGGGGTACTGGTTCTGCAATCAAAAGACTATGTTCAAATACCACTAGTTATTACCCGACAATGGACAAAAATCAGTTAACCTTCATGGACCTTAGTTTCCTCATCTGTAAAATAAGGGGTCTGGACTAAATGACCTCTGAGGTCCCTTCCAACTCTAGAGCTATCATCATTCATTTTCCTCAGTAACTGACAAGGTAATACATTAATCAAACGACTGATTAACATCAATACTGATGTTTTCACTCTAACTGAACAAGAAGATGAAAAGTTGCACCTAAATAGGATGGGCCAGGCTCTCCTCAAAGAGGCAGATCAAAGAACTGGAAATGATGTCCTCATGTTCTTCAAAGTGACAAGAAAACAATCACTTCCTGGGGTATTTGGCCATCTTGCCTTGCAATGTTCACAAGAACCAAGGCTACCAGGAAGCTTATGCATTAACATCTGCTGCAAAAGATAGGATAGCAAAATCCTATGAAGAACTTGACAAAAATTTTCTTTTCTTTTTTTTTTTGGCTAGGCAGTAGGGTTAAGGGACTTGCCCAGGGTCACACAGCTAGTAAGTGTTACGTTTCTGAGGACAGATTTGAACTCAGGTCCTCCTGAATTGAGGGCCAATGCTCTATCCACTGCACAACCTAGCTGCCCGGGGCCTTAACAAAAATTTTCAAATTAAATTCATCAAACCTCTATTAATTGCCTACTGTGTACTAGTATGATCTTGCTGAGGACCAATCTAGCTGAGTATGGAGAGATATTCACTGCTAACAGGATGGCCACTTGATGATAAAGTCTGTAACCAAGCAACTGATGTACAAAGACTAAAAATGGTACCCCTGCTCTCTCAAAGAGCTTACAGTCTACTTAGAGGATACAGAATGTATGCAAAAAAGTAAGGAAAAGATGGGGTATGATGCAGAGGAAGGGCACACACAGAAAAGAGAGATCCATACACATTGTTCTAAGAAAATTTGAAGAAGAAAGCGGTGACAACTTGGGATCAGGGATGGCTTCACAGAAGCCATTTCACAACTGAACTGCGTGAAGTCTTGAAGGATCTTGAAAGGTGGCAATGAGGAAGCACATCACAGGCATAGGAGATGGCTTGTAAGAATGCATGGTGTTGAATAACAGCATTTTAAGTTTAGGGAAAAACCATCATCCACGCTTGAAAGATAAATTTGAGCTAGACTGGGGAGGGCCTTTAATACTAGGTTAAGGAGCTCATAGTTTTCCTACAGGCAAAGTAGTTGTATAAGCAAGGCAAATTAATACTTGATGACTTCAATGAGACAGTGAGTAAAAAGTAAAGCAGTGATTACAAAGAGCCAGCATGGCTTAATCCAGAACAGGACATGCCAGAGTAATTTCATTTCCTTTTTAAACAGGAATCTAGATTTTTGGCAAAGTTTTTGATAAAGTATCTCCTATTTTTGTGGAGAAGATGGAGGGACTTGGATTAGATGATAATATGGTAATATTCAGAACTGTCTGGATACTGGGGCTCATAATAGCTGTTAGTGGCTCATCACCACAGCAAGTCACAGTAACCCTTTTTGGAGAATCTGTTTGGATCCGTGTTATTTGTTTAATATCAATTTGTTTAGTATCAATGACTTTTTTCAGGTTTACAGATGACACAAAACTGCAATGGATAGCTAACACACTGAATGACAGAGTTAGGATCCAAAAGGATCTTGGCAGGCATTGAGCTGAATCTAATAAGATGAAATTCAATAGGGATAAATGTAAAGTCTGGCACCTGGGTACAAAAAAAATCTGCTTCACAAGATGGGGGAGGTATTATTAGATAGCATTTGTTCTGAAAAGATCTAGGAATTTTTGTGAACTGCAAGCCTAGTACACATCAGTAGTATGATCTGGCAGCTAAGAAAAACTAATAATTATCTCTGCTTGCATTGAGAGATAGTCTTAACCGTACATTACCCTCATCAGGCCTCATATGGAATACTGTGTTCAGTACTGGGCAACATAGTTTAAGAAGGACATTGAGAAGATAGTGTCCAAAAGGGGCAACCAAGGTTGGTGAAGGTCCTTCATGACATATAAAGACTGGTTGAAGGAACTAGACATGTGAAGATGGCAGAAGAGAAGACTCTGGGGATATGACAGCTGTCTTCAATTATTTCAAGGGATACGGAGAAGATTTTATGCTTGCTTCCAAACCAGGAACAATGGGTGGAGGTTGCAAAGAGGCAAATTTAGGCTCGATGTTAGGGGAAAATTCCTAATAATTACATCTGTCCAAAAGTGAAATGGGCTCCCTCAAGCAATGGAATGAACATTCCCCTTTCTTGGATGTCTCAAAGAAGACTGAAGAACCATTTGTTGTGTGTGTCCTAGTGGGTATTCCTTTTGTATGTGGGACAGACTGCATGACCATCGAGGTCTTCTATCTCTGTGATTCTGTGAGAACCAACAAAGAATGACTACATTGAAAATACAGTCTGGGATTTAGAAATGAAAAAGCCAGTAAAAACAGTTTCTATCCAAGCTTCTTTCTCCAGTGAGAAAGTTGAAAATTGATGGACATGGCAAGAACCAAACATTACAAAATTTGAAACGTGAGTATATCTTAAGAGGAAATGACTGGTTACTGATATGGGATCTATATCAAGATTAGCTAACAGTACAGGCAGCCCACTTAACTAATTAAGAGTAAATGTCACAGTCAACACCAAATTAAAGGATAAAGATAAAAAGACTGCATATACAGTTACAAGAGCTTCAACCTGACCCATTAAGGTGGATGACACCAATGAAAAGAAAATGGAAAAAGGTAAAGATAGTAAACTTTTCACAACTTACCCCTTTAATCTTGGCAAAGCAGTAACCACGAAAAAACAAACCAAAAGAGTCCAGACACCCAGCAGCAAACACTGGAGCTCTGCTGTGTGGAAAGACAGAGCAGCCCAGGGCAACACTACTTTATAATATAATTTCATTTGTAAAACATTATAGGAGCAATAACTCATAAAATAGCAAAAACAAGTCTGCAGAAAGGTTGGCATGAGGTCCAATTAGAAGGATTATGACAGAGAAAATGGAGCAGAGTCATCAGGGTTCCTATAACCTATCAACAATAGAAACATGACATTTGTACTCAACATTTAAACTGAAAATGCACAGAGCATTGGCTCTGGAGTCAGGAGGACTTTACTAGCTGTGTGACCCTGGACAAGGTCACTTAACCCTGATTGCTTCCCCTGCCCCTCCAAAAAAAAAAAAAGACCAAGTTGAGAAGAGCAGCTAGACCATGCCAAGTGCACAGAAAAAAATCTCTGCTAGTAACAACATAATACAAAAAAATGGCAAAAAAATTAGAGTAAATAGTGCTACAATAAAAGATGTTGAAAACAAACTAACCCACAAGCCTACTTTCTCATCTTTATAAAATCTTGGTAATGATCTTGTGCAAAAAGAGTATCCTTGATGAAAATACAGGGGACTAGGGACTAGTCAGGCTTTTTAAAAAATACTTTCCAAAATAGACACATCAAAATTGAATGAAAGTATAGAGGGGGAAAAAAAGATCCCATCATGTCTGTGGATTATTTTAAAAATGTCTATTTAACTCAAAACCCATTCAGAAAGGCTCTCTGCCCAGAATTTCTTTTGCATATGAGCAGCAATGGTAAGCTCCTATGAGATTCTTGATAAATCCAACCAGACGTAATTGTTCAATGACTTTCTGATTATTAATATCAAGTGAGGCATAAGAGGAAATGTTATCACCTGGCAAAAGTATTTAACACTGTCATGGAGGATGTCCTGCAGAGTCCAAATGGAAGAAGAATTTCCTATAGATGGTTTAGGGCTTTCGGATGGTTCTACTTGCAACAGAAGCCTCCTCAATGAAATCTACCATTGAAAAGAGATCAGTCATCCTAATAATTTGTACAGGAAAAAATCTGATGAAAAATGCCTACTGTCCAGACTAGCATATGCAGTTGGATGGCCAGATTACTGATTATATTAATACACATCTGGGACAAAACACCTTGCAGATAAGACACTGACCTGGGGAGCAGACGTATAGGACAAAGAACAAGTTGGAGTATATCTGAAAAACTATTCAAGGCTTTCAACAAAACCCAAACTGCTCCCTGACAAACCAACTTTCTAACACCAGTGCCACCAGGCCTGCTATCTGATTACTGGAACACCACAATATTAAAATAATCACAATCTTGCATTGACCCAGAGGGCAACAGAGTTAAGAAGTTGCATAAAGGGACAAGACAGCTTAAGTGCTGCAATGGTGCCCATGAAATGAAACAGACCTAGAAAAAGGCCACCAGCATGTTGCATAAATCCTCTATAAAGGGTTTCTGTGATAACAGAAACAAGAACTGCAGAGGGTGAGAAGGTATGGATGGGCCACTATTTGTACTGATGATATACACACACTGACAAGATCAAAGATCTACTGCAGTAACTAAAAATAAGATAAACATACACATGAGGAGAGGAAATAATTTAGAATGTTTTAGCACTTTACTGGAAAACTTTAGAAAACTCATTCTAGATATTTGCATGTGTAGTACAGATTAAAGATAAATTTAAAACAATATTTGTGGAACTTATAATGGTATGTACACAAGACAGAACGAAAGGCTCTTTTATGCCTAAAGAAATAAAGGATTGAAGATAGAATAAAAATCTAAAAGCTTCTAACTTCTGTCTCTCTTCTCAAAATATGCCTCCAAGATTATTTGAAAACGCATAGTTACCCCAAAGCAAGACAGATAAATTAGCACAAGCCCACATACATTTTTCAATGTAATAGAGAGGCTCTTGCTGGTCCTTTAGTGCCAGGTCTGGATTTAGGAAGACTCATCTTTCTGAGTTTAAATCTGGCCTCAGACACTTACTAACTGTGTGACCCTAAGCAAGTCACTTTAACTGAGTTTCCTCATCTGTACCGAGCTGGAGAAGGAAATGTCAAACCACTGCAGTGCCTTTGGCAAGAAAACCCCAAATGGGGTCACAAAGAGTCAGACACAACTGAAAATAACTAAACGACAACAAAAGTGAGAATGTTTATAAAAAAATTAGCCACCTAACTTAAATAGTAGCCTATTTCAGGCTCCTATTATTTACTGATATTAGCTAAATCATGTTCTAGTAAACATGGTAAAAAAAAGACTGAAATGTTTGCTTATACACAATTTTAATAATATATCTTGCAAGGTTGCACTTAATTATCTCTCCTCTACCATATGGAATGATTGCTGTGCTAGCAAAGGATAAGTAGTACTACAGTCCAGAAGAAACTCAACCACCATATGTACCTTTTTCCTCTCCTCTTCTTGTTCCTTTTTATACTTCCAACTCAAGCCTGTCAATACCTTCAAGAGACTGCCAACTCAATCAGGGATGAATACTCTTATTAGAGCTGAGCTAACTAATCATATGGAAAGAAGCATGTTCATAAGGGAGATGGAAAATCTCAGCTGAACACAGAAATATAGTTCAACAGATTTTTGTAAACAAATAAGAATTAAAATGTTAAAAACCAATGGGTATCTACTTTGTTTACAAAAAATTAATGCTATTAAAGTTTTTCTTACTACAGAACAGCAATGAACATGTTAGATGAAACCTTGCCACAATACAACTTACTACAGCATGAGATTCAGTATATGAGGTCCATCTTCAAATTGTCCAAAAGACCTCACTGTAAGTTGTTTTACCTATAACCCTAAGGAAAACATTAGAGAAAGACTTTGGTTTACTTTGCTTCACTTTCTCTGAGGGAAAAAAGTATAGTTCACAGGGTTGAACTCCTCCCAAATACGTTCAAATTCTTCCAAGAAAAGTCTCACATATTCTTCATCCTCCACAATCAAAACATTTTCTCTATTGTTCTGAATGGCTTGTGTGGTCCAGTTGAGAGAGCCAGTAATAAGCATCTTCTTATCTACAATGGCAAATTTGTGATGCATGTAGCCAGCACCTTGATCATGACGTACCTGGATACCTGCAAAAAATGGTAAACCTTTTTTCAATAATGCCTATTTAAATAAAATCATTTCACGATTTCCTCACACTTCAAAATATGTAATAACCAGCACCCCAATCTCAATGCAGCAACATACTCACTTTTTCTTGGTGCGGGATACCTTGACAAGAATGTGATACTAAGTAATAATCCGCCCCAGTGTTTGAACTACGTTTAACTGGAGTCCCCTAGAAGCACAATCTGAGTGCTGTTACCAATTGTCTTCTTACCCTCTCTATGGTATGTTTCTTCGCTTTATTACACATTCTAGAAGGGGCATGTGTTACCCTCAAAGCAGAGTGCTGTCTTGCAACAACAGAAGAAATTTTAACAGATGAATATGCTAAATTATCCACTTCTTAAATTAGGCCCCTCTTGAAGACTTAATGTGTCTAGTACACAGCTGAAGAACACAGAGGATATAAAGATAGGAGCTAATAACTTCAGTGTAGTAAGCTCACAATTACCCACTGATTGTCTCTAATTATCCACTGTAGCATTTAACTGAAAATATTTTCTACCCTCCCCCAAACGGTTTTGGTAAATATCCGGAAGGGAGGAGCAAAGAAGTTATCTCCATACAGATTCTTAGATTTTCAATAGATTTTATTTCTCCCTGGTCTAATCTTATCAGTCATACAAGAAGCTGTACAACAGTTAAAAGTACTCCCATTTACTAAGCTATTTATACCAAAATCTGACACCATACTGTATCAAAAAAAATTTATACATTGCAAAAATCCACGTATATCTCACTGGTAGTACAAATAAGCTAAGCTAGGTGCGCGGAGCACGTGATTGCTGAAAAACGTTCGTAGGGCTTTTGGTATATTTCGCTTCATTTTCTCTGTGGGGAAAAAAGTATAGTTTGCAGAGTTACACTTCCAAACACGTTCAAATTCTGAGAAAAGTCTCTACTCCTGGTCTCATTTTTTTCCCTTCCCATTGCAGCACCACAAGTTAGGCACGTTAAGTCCTGAGACATTTATAATAAAATGTGGGTATATATAACATATATATGCACTATATATTATACATATGTAATACATGCATAATTTAAAGTCCAATCTATACCTACTGATGTGTGTGCGTGAACATAGTATATTACGGTGCATTACGCACATACACGTATGTATGTCATGCACTGCGGCTGAGCCTCCACACTGAGGACGCGGCCCATACCGCTGCCCTGGCACAGACGGGGGCCGGGGGAAGCCGGGGGAGGGGGGGAAGGGGGCGCGGGCTGCCCGCTCCTACCTGCCTTACGCAGGCGGCCGATCTGGGAGCCGTTGAGCGCCATGTAGTCGCAGTCGGTAACCACGCGCACGCGGACGCCCTGCTGGTGCAGCAGGTGCACGGCGCGGCCCAGCTGCGGGTTGGAGAAGGCGAACAGGCAGAGCTCGAGGCTGCTGCGGGCCGACAGCACGTACTGCAGCAGGCGGCTCAGGGAGCTCTCCCCGTGCGGGAGCGGGCACAGGCAGCTCGGGGCCGTCTCCGCCGCCGCGGCCGGAGCCGTCGTGGCCGCGCCCGAGCCCGCTGCCCCGGCGGCCGGGCCGGGCGATTTCCGCACTTCGGGCCCCGTGGCCGCCGGCGCCGGCGCCGCCCCCGGAGGGCCTCCCTGCCGTTGGGCCTGCAGCAGGGCCTCGGTGCAGGTCACCTGCGAGGGGAAGAACAGCACCTCCCGCCGCGGGGGCCGATGTCTCCGGCGCCGTTGCCGCCTCAGCCAGCCGACCAGGAAGCCCAGGATCTCCAGAGCCAAGCCGACACTCACGGCCGTGAGGCCTAACGTCTGCCAGCGCAGCCGCCACATGCTGCAGCCCGACTGCGCCTGCGCCTACGTGGCGCGCACAGCTCGCTGGCTTCTCCTGGCTCGAGGACACGCGATCCCGGCTGGCGCGAAGGCGAGGGCGAGGCGGCCCGAGGCGCCCGCGGCCTCAGAGGTTCAGCCCCGATTTACAGCCTCAGGACCAGTATTTGCCCCTCGCGCTCCCACAAGGGATGGAGGGAGACGAGAGGGGCAGCGGCGGGCCGGCCTCCGCCGGTCACTTCCGGAGACTGAGGTCACGCGGCCCTAGGTTCAGGGTTGGTTTGGTTGGAGGCTTTGCCTCCCTGCGCCCGGCCCAGCGCCCAGGGAGCTCGCCCTGGCTACAGCCTGCAGGCGTACTTCCATAATGCGGGATAATTCCGTTCCTTGGTATCTTTTGCCCTTGTGATCTCAGATAGTTCTAATTTTGGTGATTTGGGTTTGCCCTTTTCTTTGAGACTTGCAAGTGGATGATCGTTTTTGTTAGTCTTTTAAAAAAAAAGTCTTGGTTTTCTTTATCTTTTCATTTAAAAAATTGAACTGGACTGTTCTCTGTTCTGATCTTGGTTATATCTCTACTACTTTCTGCTCGTCTGATGGCTTTGTTTCTTTCCTCCGTGTTTTAGAGGTAGGTTCAGTTTGTTAAATTTCTCTTTCACATTGATACAGCATTCAGGACTATCAATTTGCCCCTGAGCTTCAGCCAAGTCACATCATTTTTTTTTTATATGTAGTATCTTTTGTCATTTTCATTGCCATTATTTTTTTAAAAATTGCTCTTCAACCAAGTCATTATTTAAAAGGTAAAGTTTTAGTTCTGTTGTCATTTAATATTTGTTTTGCTGCATTATGATTTGCAAATGTACATCTCTGCTTACACACACACACACACACACACACACACTCTCTCTCTCTCTCTCTCTCTCTCTCTCTCTCTCTCTCTCTCTCTCTATTTCCTGTCAAAGGCGCCACGATCCTTCTAGGGTCTCAGATTTGTATTCAACATTATCCAGTATTCCTTGTTGTTTCTCTCACCTCACACATTTCATTCAGTTGCTAAATCTGCCTGTCACTCACACCTACCACCATAATTCAAGCCCCTTCACCTGCCTAGATGAGTGCCATAACCTAATTGTTCCCTCTACCTAAAGTCTTTTTACTCTGGGCCTTCCATCGCACAAATTGCTACCAAAGTATTTTTCCTTAAGTGAAGATCTGACTACGTCACTCCAGTAACATCCTATTGCTTGTAGCATCAAGTATAAACACTTTTATTTAGTTTTTAAAGCCCTGCACAACCTGGCCCCAACCTCTTTCCCATCCTATATTCTTCAATCTAGCCAAAACTGACCTTTTCTCTGTTTCTTATATTCTCTATGCTGGCCAGTTCCTCGCTCCCTCCTTACCCTCCCCTCACAGAGTTCCTCTTTTCTTTTAAGATGTAGTTAAGGCACCACTTTAGAGCCTTTCCTGCCCCCCAACCATCTACCCTTTATTCCCAAACTACCTTATATTTAACTACTTATTTTTTGTATTTATTAACTTTATATTTATGCCACATGTTTTTATGTATTTGTTGTCTCTCCTGTTAAGAATATAAGTTCATTATGAACAGGAATTGTTTCTCTTCCCTGTGGCTAGCACAATGCCTGGCACATAATAGGTATTTAATATTTGTTGACTGACTGAACGACTGTGGTTCACAATGTATCAATTTATGTATAATTTTTGTATTTTATGATATAGACAATTTTGAACCACTGAAGATATTTGAGAGGGAAGTGACATGGTCATAACTCTTCCTTAGGAAAAATATTTTGGTACCTATGTGAAGGATGGATTAGAGAAGGGAGAGGTGAAAGCAGGGAGACCAATCTTAATTGGTGATGAAGTAGTGATGAAGTCCCTAGAGTGGTGGCTGTGTGAGATGTGGAGATCACTGAATTAGTCAGGAAGGAATCAAAGATGCTTCTGAGGTTACAAACCCAGGCAACTGGAAATAATGGTAATGCCCTCAACATAAGTTGAGATATTGGAAGATGGGCTGGAAATCAAAGGATAAAATTCATAGTCATAAAGAATTGAGATCATATATCTAAGACTAGAAGAAAATTCAGAGGCCATGTAGACTAACTCTTTCATCTTACAGATAATGAAATTGAAGCCCTTGCCCAAGGTCACATAGTATTAAATATCTGATGTGGGATTTGAACCTAAGTCCTCTGTCTTGCCTTTGTTTTTCATTCCAAACTTGTCCTATGCATTAAAAAAAAATTCTTCAGTATATGTGGCAGCATTTTGGAGTAGCAAATAACTCTTATCTTTTGATGGGGGGGGAAGTTTCAAAGGCCCTCTTTTTTTTTTGTCATCACTAAAGCTGCCCTTTCATCTTTTCCAAAAATAAAAGGGGGAGGGGTCTTTGTAACAAATAAGCATAGTCAAGCAAAACAACTACATGCAGTGGCATGTCCAAAAAATTTCTCCTTTGTACCTTAAGTCCATCACCTCTCACAAAATGCTTTATCATAGGTTGGTTGCTTTGATCAGAATTCTTAAGTCTTTCAAAGTTGTGTTTCTTTACAATGTTGTCATTGTATAAATTGTTCTGATTCTGCTCACTTTATCCTGCATAAGTTCTTATTTCCCACATTTCTGTGTCCCTTTAGTAATTTTCCATTGTGCAGTAACATTCCAATAAATTAATTAGTTCAGTTACTTCCCATTTGGCACCTCTAGTTTACAGTTCTTTGCTTTCCCTCTTTTTAATTTTCACCTCCAGGATCAGGAAGTCTGCTTTGAGACTATTCCCTCCCCAGTATTTTTGCCTCTCCTTATCTCTATTTTCCTTTTGACTTTGATATATTTCTACACCAAACTCTGTGTGTATGTGTGTGTGTGTTCAGTCCTTCTTTGTCTGGCTAAGAGGTTCCTCTGATGCCTGCTTCTTCCACCTCTTCCTTAATGTTTGCATGTTTTTCATACACCCGAATTAGGAGAAATAGTAAGTTCCACTCCATTCTTCCTCCTTTGTATAGTTATTGTTCATTTGTGTCCAACTCTTTGTGACCCGATTTGGGGTTTTTGTGGCAAAGATACTGGAGTGGTTTGTCATTTCCTTTTCCAGCTCATTTTACAGATGAGAAAAATGAGGCAAACAAGGTAAAGTGACTTGCCCCAGATCACACAGCTAGTAAGTGTCTGAGGGCAGATTTGAATATCCACTGTGCCATCTAACGGCCCCCTTTGTATACTAGTATATATCTTTTGCCCTGCCTTCTTTTCCCTCTTAAAAGTCTCAGAACAAAATCAATCCACACTTTGGTGTTCTGTTTTTCTTTTTTTTTTCTCTCAATTTTATTTTTTTTAGGCAGTTAGGGTTAAGTGACTTGCCCAGGGTCACACAGCTAGTAAGTGTGAAGTGTTTGGTCTGAGGCCAGATTTGAACTCCTGACTTCAGGGTGGTGCTTTATCCACTGAGTCACCTAGCCACTCTGTGTTCTGTTTTTCTTAACTCAATACTTTCTGAAGAAATTAGGTTCTAAAGGGACACATTTCTTCTCTCACTCTTAGAATGTTAGCAATCCATTGTAATTCAGTCCTTCCTTTTATCAGTAATTCTTGAAAATTCTCCATCCCCTTTTTTCCTCTCCCCAGCACCTGTAAGATTATGTTCTGCTTTGTAGATTAACATATTCTCAGTTGTAAACTATCTTTTGCCTTTTGGAGTACTATATTCCAAGATCTTTTATTGTTTATGGAAGAAACTGCCAGGTCTTGTATAATCCTGACTGGTTCCTTGGTACTGAAGTCTTTCTTTCTAGTTGCTTCCAGTATTTTTTCTTAGTCTTGGAAGCTCTGTATTTTGGTAATGACATTCCTGGGACTTTTCCTTTTGGAGTTTCTTTTAGATGGATTCTTTGTAGTTTAATATTGCTCTCTGATTCTAAGAAATATGGGCAGTTTTTACTCATGATTTCATGACATGTAGTGTCCATATTTTTTAAATTGTGCTTTTCAGGGAGCTTAATGATTTTTTTAAAATCTTTTTTTTTATATGAAAATGTATTTCATGCAAAACACAAAACTAGAAAAGATTAACAAATGTAGAGGAATTTAAATTAAGCAAGGTGTTCTGCTACATCAGTACAGACCTTTCAACTTACACCCTGTAATGTGTATTTCAGAGGAGTGGTGTGTTTATAAAAAAAAAACCTGTGGTATTAACTTCACACCCTGTTTGAATTTTATGCATTGGTATTTCCATATGTACAAATGACTTACAAAAATTTTTGCATGGATAGCATAAATATGCTGTTCTTAAGAAGGTCCTGGATCTGAGATGGTTTTTAGCAAGGTCAGGTAAGATTGCCAATTAGTGCCAATTAGCCAATCTGACTTGCCAGTTAGTGAGGTAGTAGACATTTCCCCAGGTACGTATGGCAAAAAGTGTTCCATATACTCTCTTGTGGCCAAGTCATTGTGACAAGGCCCTTCCCTGATTCCTTGTGAGATGAGAGTCTTCAAGTAGGGAAACTTCCAGTTGTGACAAGCTGCATGCCAGAAACACAGAATCTGTAGTAGTGCTGGTAACCAGTTCATCTTCTAAAAGAGCATCAACTTGTCTCTTCAAACTGTAAAGTGCCTTCTGTTTGTTGCTTGCCTTTCATTAAGGGCTCTGCTTGCTTGGACATAGAACATTGAAGCTGGGTCTTGAGTCTGTCTTCGTGGTGAAGCTCATTGCTTCTCCACGCCAGTGCTCCTCTTATGATTTGAACTTTGAATAAAGTTAGCTTCTCTTCAAAAGAATGTAGCCGTTCTTTGTTGGTGGAAAATAAAGTTCTCTTTCAAACTTTCCAATTCATTCTCTGGGGTTTCTGTTTTTTCAAAAATAGATTCTTTAAAAAAAAATGGATTCTAGATCTTCTAGCAACTCTGGAAGAGACTGGTTGAAGTTCTTAAGGCCAGTTCTAAGTTCACTGTTGACTTCTAATTTTAATGCTTCATTGTTGCATTAATTTCCTTATGTGGTTGATCCAAATTGTTTGGATTTTTTTAGCCACAGCTTAAACTTCAGATAATCATGCTGCATCTGAGTTGGATGATTCTTAAACATTCTTTCCTTGCACTGCTTTCTCAGGTTAGTTACTTTTGATAGCAGATAACCTATGTTTTCTTCTATTGTTTTAATCTTTTGATTTTGTTCTTTCTTGATGTCTTAGGAAATCAATGATAACGTCTGGTCCATGTGAATTTTTACAGTCTGTTACTTGGGCAAAGTTTCCCACTTTCTGTTGTAAACTGTTCTTCCAATTCTCTCTGCAAGATTTTTTTTTAACCTGTTGATCGATTTATTCTAGATATTCATGTTGTCCTTGTGGAAAATCTGTTTTTTTCTTTGAGTCACTACTTGCAGTTGTTATGGAGTTACTTCCTTCTTTTGGACTGGATCATAAAATAATTTTTTATAGTGGTTTCTCTCCAGTCTTAGTTCCTGAATTACAGCTTTTTGTTGGGACCAAGATCATGAGGTAATCAGACCTGTTTAGTTTCACCATAGTGCACCTGTGCTCCTATGCTGAATACTTCTTGGGAGTTTGTCTACACAGAAAGAATATTGGTAGATTCCATGCCTACCCTTTCCCTGTATCTTTGAGGTTCAGAGTTCTCAATGGAGTCTTAGGACAGAATGCTAGTAATTGGCACTTCTGGGCCTGGAGTGGCCTGCTTTGAGAGCTGCCACTTATATTCACTTCCAGGGTCCAAGTGATGGGTTTCTGACCATATCAGGGCTTTTTTTTCAGGCACCTTCTACCCTTGCTGCCACCAGAAATTTTTTTATATGTGTCTCTGGTCTGTCTCTAGGTCATTCTGGGAGAGTCCCATTTTATTCACCTAGGTTAGTTCTGGTCTTCTGATTTTTTGTGCAGTTCAGCAGTGAAGTAAAACTTATTGTAGTTGCTCATTGCATCTCTTGCTTATTATTTTATTTGATGCTGTTTTAAAGTTTTTGTTGAAATAGATGAGTAGGAGTTGTGGTTCCATTTGGGGAGCCATCTTGTGTATATTTAGGCAATCTTCCCTTGTTCTCCTTGAAAAGCCTATGAGCAGAAATGTTGTTTCTATGATAAATTATTCACTTCTGGCAGCTTGTAATATTTCTTTATATTTAAATATTGGGAGTTTAACTATGATGTATCTAAGCATGTTAAATCCTGGGTCTTGCAATGTGTGTGTTTTATGGATTCTAATGGTAATTCACTGGCTGCTCTTGCCAGTTCTAGGAAATTTTCTTTGATGATTTCATGAATTACAGGGTCCTAAAAATTATCTGTCATATCAGTAATCCTGAGGCTTTTGATTTGAGATTTGACCTCCAGATCTGTCCTTTGGGTCTGAAAGTCTTCCAGTAGTTTAGATTTTTAAAAGCCTCTATTTCTGGCTGGCCTGCATTATGTGCCACTAGTTGTATTCCACTGTCATTGCTTCTTTGAGGTTTTCAATAGTGCTTTTTATTGTGGCACTTTTTGCCCTTTTCTCCTACCTCCCTTCTTCAGATATTTTAACTGATTCATTTCTATATTTTTAGTTGTATTGGCCTTCTGCTTTTCTCATTTTAAAATTTTCTTTCTTTGTGATATTTCTATTGTATTTTCAGTGGGGTATATTAAGAACTTGACCTTCAGTCTTTCTACTATATCTTGGATCAATATGCTTATTAAATATCTTGAACTGAATTCAAATTATGCTTTGACTAGAACTTTGTGGCTGGCTACTCCATCTCATCGTTTTCAGAAATACATATAACTCAACATACTCCTTGTCATTTCAGAATGTTATTAATACATCAACATCTCAGTATTCCAGGTACTTCTCTAAGACTCTAAGTTGCAGAACAGGTGCAAGTCTACATTGGTAGAAGGAGTTTCCTCATCTGAGAAAATAAGGAAGTTGTACTGGATGGCTAAGGTCTCTTCCAGCTCTAAATCCATAATCCCATGATTTTGTTTTCACAGCACCAATTAAAGGTATGTGTCTGCATTGGCCTAACCTGTCCAAGCAATCTCTTAGTAATCTTTTGAGGCAACCATCTTCTTAAGTAGATTTAAGCCTTTTTAGTTGAAAAAAATCTATTTTCTCTCCCACCTACCTCTCCTGCCCCTCCCCTCACTGGAAAAAGGAAAAAAAAAAACTTCAACATGCATGCCTCAGCAAAACAACTTCCCAAATTGGCCATGTCCAAAAAATATATGAGATTTATTTTTAAATTTATTAAGAGGCAAACCACTTAATACCTAGAATTGATATCTTCCAAAGAGTAACTACATCATGGGGAAGGTTTTCCAATATCACTAAGTAACTTGTGATTATATATATTTCATTGGGTAACCTATTTCTTATAAGTTGTCCTTAACACTTTCCATTGCTGAAATCAACTGTGTCTCACGTACTAGATCAAAAATACGCATGTTCTGAGGCAGCGAGGTGGCGAAGTGGATGCAGCACCGGCCCTGAAGTCAGGAGGACCTGAGTTCAAATCTGGCCTCAGAGCGAACAGTCAATACCTACTAGCTGTGTGACCCTGGGCAAGTCACTTAACCCCAATTGCCTAAAAAACAAACAAACAAAAAATACCTATGTTCTCCAGCTTACAAAAATACATCTTTATTGTGTTTTAATGCTTTTGCATTATAGAGTTAACAATGACATAAAAACTTAGTTTTTGTGTTAAATATAATTTAAATAAACACCCACAACCCCCCACCCCCTTAGATAAATCAGCAAAAAAGTTGTTGCAAAATCACCAAGTCTTGTTAGAAATGCAAGTGCGGTGCATCAATGAAATTGAAAAATCTAGTATAATCTTGACGTTGCTTTTGGTTGCCGCTAGCCGAGGCTTTAACAAGTTATGAACGGCAGAGTGATACTGAATGGAATTATGGTAAATTTTATAAATGCCCTATTATGGCTAAATAAAATGAAAAGTCAGGATCTAAAATGCTATTATTAGACTCTAGTTCACGTTTTCTCAGGTTGGGAAGTCAGATGTCTATATTTGATATTTAGGCAAAAGTAACACTTTTATATAAAACAATAAGCCTCTTCAAAACTGGAGGTCACAGGTTATTTTCACATGCAACTATAGAGAAGCCTAGCCAGAATACATTTTGCAAATGAGTATCCTTAGCTTGTTACTGGATTTCCATTCCAAAAATAATTATTTACTCTTCTCACTTCAAATAGAATTCAAATGCATGTAAGGATAAATAGCTGCTGTAACTTCAGAAATCTTTTCCAAAGACCCAGAGCAGCTTCCAGCCTTGAGATTAGATTTCTAAAAATAGTGAGGGAATCGAGCGTACCCTGAATGTTCTCCACTGAACTGAAAACTCACATAACTCTTGCTCAATCTCAAATCTGAAGTGTTCAAAAAAAGATGATATCTGTAGCAAAGTCCAACTCTAGCCCCAGCTTGTTTCTTTTCTAAAAATTGAGATGAAAATTCTTTAGAGCTAACAAGTGCAAATTTTCCTTATAGCTTCTCTCTCCACTGCCAATGTTAGCAGATGAACTGATACAGATAAGAATCCAGCTGTTTTAAGTTTTGCATTGTCACTGTGTGGGTGCGCTATTCCTTCTTAAGTTTGAAGATATTTATACAGTTTAAAAGACTGTGCTGAAAAACAAGATTAGCCACAACTAACATATGGAGGCCAGAAATTAGGATTATCAGTCTACATTTCTGGGTGACAAATGTCTCATTTCTGAGCAACTTACAGTTCTCCAAGTGGAATTTGTGGACATCTGTATTTTGTGATTCACATGACCTATGGTGGGGTATAGCAGAAAGGGGAATGAAAAACTAGATTCCCAGGAGAAATATCCTGAGATACACTCCCATCACATCATCAGTTTCGAGATTCTGAGGAAGTAGGGCTTCGAACTGTAGACATAAGATGTGATTTGTAGGTCTTGCTTAACCCAGTCATCCAGAACTTCAGGAGTTTTACATTGTCCTCCTCAGCTGCTCCCAGAATGCTCAGAAGTTTTTGGGTGTCCTCTTTGGGCCGACTATCCACTTTGGTGAATTTGAAAAGCACCTTCACTTTGCTACAAAACACAATAATTACAGTGTTCAGTCCCCTCCTGCGGCAGCCAAAGGACTCAATGGCCAAGGCAGTTCTGCAAGTGTCTCTAGTCACACAAGATTCTCCTCATATGGCTAAAGTGGAACTCAAATAGCTCCACAGACTGACATTCTAAAGAGCAAATGATGCATAAAAGTTTTAGAAACACTCATTTACCTGTCAAAGGCTACCTTATATGTCAAGTCTAAAATAGAAAAACTACAACTTAGCAAACAATATTTTCTTAAATGTGAGAAACTGGTTGCTCCTAAGCATAGATAGCTATGTGTGTTAGAATTGGAATTGGGAAACCTAAATGATTTCCTCTATTCAATACAAAATGACCATAAATAAGAACACCACAAAGAGGCAAAATAAATTATGTTAGGAAAGGGAAACCCTGGTCAGCTCATTGTATGATTTATGCCAGGAGCGGGGAACCTGTGGCCTCTAGGTCCTCAGGTGACTGAATCCAAACTTCCCAGAACACATCCCCTAAACAAAAGGATTTGTTCTGTAAAACTTAAGACTCAGTCAAAAGGCCGCACCCAAGGACATAGAAGGCCACAGATTCCCCACCCCTAATTTATGCTCTATTAATTTAACCATGATTTCTATAGAAGAGAAGGTAAGGCTGAGCTACATAAGCCAGTAGTCTCTGCCTTATTCACTAACGTATACTCCAGACGTAATTTTTTTACTCTAAGTCAAAAACACTAAGAAAACATTCATGAAAAGTTGAGTTATATTTTTGCTAAACCTCCTTAACCTTAATGAGAATACTTACTGCATCCAAAATGAACGCCCTCAGTTCTTTTAATGCATTCCTAAAACCTTCCAAGCATAATCAAATCTTCTCTCATTTCTTCCCATCAAAGAAGAAAAGATAAATTTACTTCACACCAAGGCTAATTAGTCTATTTTCACCTGTGACTTAGTTACTTTCTATCTCCTCCTGGACCTTGTTCAGTTCTCTCATACATATTCAAACTTTCTTTTTCCACTGGCTCCAAGGATCTTTAGGTCTTCATCAATTCTAAAAAAGCCTCCCTTTGACGAGTCAATTTAGCTACTCTCTCTTTCCTTTTACTGGGTAAACTTCTTTGAAAAGCTGTCATATTTTTCCCCCAACCACTCTACTGAAACTACCCTTAACATTATATAATTATCAAATACAATTATCAGATACGAATACTTTTTTCACATCCTCTCTAATCTCAATACAACTTTTGACACTTACTACTGGATACCCCTCTCTTCTGCTTCTCTTTTTCCTCCCTTGCTACCACCTCTGAAAGGTATCATCCTCTATCTCACTTCCCTTCTTCAGCCGGATTCCTTGAAAAAGCAGCCTATGCTTCTTTCCACAATCTGGCTGCCAACCTTATCATTAAACTGAAACTGCTTCTCTGAACTGCCAAATTGAAAGGCCTCTTCCCTATCCACATCTTTATTTCTCTGCAGTATCTGCCACTATTGCCTACCTTCTGCTCCCTGAGTTTTGAGGACAGTGCTCTCTAAGTTTTCCTTTTAGCTCTCTGACCACTCCTTTCTCAGTCTCCTTTGTGGATCATTATCCACATCACAAACACTTAAATGTGGGTGGTACCATAAGGCAGCCTTCTTGGCTGCCTTTTTCCTTCTAGTCTTTCACTTCATTGACTCTGATGGGCCCATCTCCATACCAATCATTTTATCAACAAACTTCTTATTATATACTGGGCCCTTTTGTAAATACAAAGACAAAGAATGAAACAATCCTTACTCTCAAGGAGTTACATTCTAATAGAGGAAAAAAGTACATATATACCTTTTTGTGGAAGAAATAGAGAATACAAGGTAATTAAGAAGGCACTAGCAGCTGGTGGATTAACGAAAAGCTTCATGCAGATGGTAGTATTTGAGCTATGTCATGAAGAAAGGGATTCTATAAGGCAGAGGTAAGGAAGGATTGCAATGCACCAGGCACAGAGGTCACATATAGATACAAAAGCATCAGGTTGGGCAATGTAGCATCATGTATGAAGATCAGAGAAAAGGGGCAGTTTGGCTGAAATGCAGAATTCTGGGGGCATTTACAATGAAGATGAAAAGACAGTTACAGCCAGGATGTGAGGGACTTTAAAAGCTAAACAAACAAGTCTATATTTTATCCTAGAGGCAAAAGGAAGACAGTGGAATTTCATTCCCTATCTCAGTACCATTTAAGGTACTATTTGGATATTCAGGGGAAATTCAGGGGAAGATTTCTTGGAGGCAATTCAGATATGTTCCTGAAGCTCAGATTTTCAGAAGGAGAAAAGGGGAGAGCACAAGATAGAGAGCCACATGCTTCATTCCACACACTTACTTCTGTGATTAAAGATCACTTTCAATGTGGTGAGGAGGCTGGACTTGAACAAGGAGAAAGTTGAGGCAGAAATACCATTGTGAGTCTATTCTAATAGCCTAGGCAAGAGGTGATAAGGGCTTCAACCAAAGTGGTGGTGGGTGTGTAAGAAAGGGGTGGATGTGAGAGGTGTTACTGAGAGGAAAAGGACAAGATTTGGTAATTGATTGGATATATGGAATGAGGGAAAGGGGGGAGATAATGTTGATCTTACAAACCTAGGGAACTGGAGAACAGTGGTACATTTTGAAAGAAATATAAAGAAATTTAGAAGAGGGGTAGGTTTGGGGAAAAGATACCAAGTTGTATTTTGGTTGTTCTGAGTCTGAGATGTCTCCAGGATATCCAATTTGGAGCAGTCAGTAGGCAGTTGAGTGATGTGAGACCAAAGTTCAGGGGACAGGTTGGGTGGGGCTGGATATATAGATCTGCAAGTATACATAGTGATGATAGTTAAAACCAATGGACCTGATGAGGTCACCATGAGAGTATAGAGAGAAGAGAGGGATCAGGATGGAGCCTGGAGGAATACCCACCGTTAAGTTTGTGCTATCAGTGATGAGCTAACAAAGGAGACTAAGGAGCCAACAGAAAGGTAGGTAGGAGGAGAGCTAGGAGAAAGTTGTGTCATGAAAACCCAGAGAAGAAAAGAGTATCCAGGAGAGAATGGTCTACAGGGTTAGGTGAGAAGTTTAAAGACTGAGGACAGAACCTGGCAATTAAGAGGTCATTGGTAACTTTGGAAAGAGCAGTTTCAGTTGAATGATGAATTCTGAAGTGAGACTGAAGACCAGAAGTAAGTACAAGAAAGGAAGAGGAGGCAATGAGTGTGGACAGCTTTTTCTAAGAGTTTGGCTAAGAAAGGGAGGAGAGAAGTAGGGTAATTGTCTGAAGGGATGGTCTAGGATGAAGGTCTAGGGAGGGGGAAGATTTGGGCATGTGTGAAGGCAACAGAGAAGGAACCAACAGATAGGAAGAGCTTGAACATTAGCAAAAGAGGGGCAATTTGGTAGAGAAAACCAAATGGGATGGCATCAAGGACATAGGCAGAGGGTTGGCTATGTGTGGCAAGGAGAAGGGAGAGTAAGGGGTGATTTCAAGGGATTTTCAGACAGAGAAAAATAAATTGAGGCCTTCATCTGTGCATGGGGGAAGTATGAGGTATAGGAGGCTAGGGAGAGAAGAGAAGATTTGCAACAATTTTTGTGGGTAGTGAGATAGGGAATCAGTTAAGGAGGAATAAAAGGACTGACTTACTGTAGTGAGGACCCAGTTAAAGTTAGAATGGACCTGTCAACATACTGTGTAACTTCTTCCACCTTTGTTTAGCTTCATGTTAAGTTGGAACAGTAGTGGATGGTAGGAATAATCTAGGGTTGGGGGTTGACAAGGAATAAGTAGTGACAGGACAAAGGAACAAGGCATTTGAAAGTAGAGGATAATATCAGGTTGAACTAATTCACTAAATGGATCAAGTTGAGAAGGGACGACTAAAGTGAAATCAGTAGAGGGGAGGGGTTGGAGGTCAAAATGAGAGTGAGGAATAGGTTTAGGAGGGGTGAGGCACAGGCAATGATGAAATGATAGATGTGGATAAGATTAAAGCCAAAATCTTTGATCAAGGAAGGAGAACACCTGTAGGTAATGGTGAGCTCCAGAATATAACTGTCTATGCAGGGCTAAGGAGGAACAAAAGAGTACACTACAAAATTTGAGAAAAATGAGGAATTGGGAATTTGAGTAAACAGTCCTCTAGTATAAGGCCAGGAGCTGAGGAGGAAAGGAAGACTGAGCTAGGTGCCAGTGACTCCCAGATCTACAGATCTAGCTCTAGTCTCTCCTGAGCTCCAAACTCTTAGCACAAACTAACTATTGGACATTTTGAACTTGATGACTGGAAGGCATCTTAAGTTCAGCATGTCTAAAACAGTACTCATCTTTTCCTCCAAACCTATCCTTCTGCTAAATTTCCCTATTATTGTCAAGGACACACCCTTTCCAGTAACTAGGTTTGCCATTTGGTTATCATCCTTGGCTCCCCAAATTTCTAATCGGTTGCCAGATCTTGTCATTTCTCATCTGCACATCTTGAAATATGTCCCATCCTCTCCACTCACATAACCACCAACCTTGTTCAATCCCTTATCAACCATTTACCTGGACCATTTCATCTCCTTGTCTCATCTCCTTGCCATTCTATCCCTATGTAGCTGCCAAAGTGCAGTTCCAACCATGTAATTCCTCCCATCCCAAATGAACTACCATGGCTCTCTATTAACTCCAGAATTGTCATCTGGCAATTAAAGCTCTTCACAATCTGGCCCTTTCTCACCTTTCCAGTCTTCTTATGCCTCACTCTGATCCACATACTCCAGCTAAACCAGCCTGTTGATATCTCATTGTCCGTCTCTGTCTTTGCACTGATTGTCTCCCCTAGGCCTGGAATACATACCCAACTCTGCCACCTTTTACATGAGACCTTTCTTGATTTCTCCCCAGCTCCCTTCTTTTCAAAACCACCTTGTATTCACTATATAAATATTCTGCATATGCTCATATAAGTACATTACCTTCCCTGTCAGAACGTAAGCTCCTTATGAGAAGGGATTCATTTTTGTGTTTGTACACTTAGTACTTGGCAGTGTCAAGCCCAGAGAAGGCAGTTCATAAATGCTCACTGATTGACTGAGTGATTGAACAGTCATCATCTTCTTGACCTCTTAATGTCAGTATACTCCACAGTACTGTAACTGGCCCTCTTATTTTCCTCTTTCTACTCTACTCCTTGGTAATCTCGTTTACTTCCATAGCTTCAACTACTACCTCTATGCAGGTGATTCTCAAATGCATCTCATGTCCTAAGCTTCAGGAACATATCTGAACTGCCTCCAGGAAATCTTCCCCTGAATTTCCCCTGAACATCCAGCTGGTACCTTAAATTCAACATATTAAAAGCTGAACTCATCATCTTTTTTCCTCCTGTAACTACTGCCTTTTTGGATTTCATGATTTCTGTCTATGGCAGAGGTGTCAAATATGAGCTGAAAAACTGAGTTTTTCCACTGAGCCACCAAATTAAAATGGAATGAGGAAATGCTTAACAAAATACAACAAAAACAGTGTTAATTTGTAGTTTTCTAAGTCAATGTGTGTCCCCCAATGATCCATTTCTATTTGAGTCTGACACCACTGATCTATGGTATTGGCATTCATCCAGTCTCCTGTGGTTATAACCTTGGGGTTACCTTTGATTCTTCCCTTCCCCTTAACTTTTGTATTTGATCAGTTAACAGACTGTCAACTCTACCCCCAAAACATCTTTTCCACCATCTGCCTCCTTTCTGTATTCCCACTTCCATCATCCTAGTACAGGCTTCTCTTACCAGCTACTTAAGAGTGCTAGAGTAGCTCCCTTCTCTTTGCTTCAATACATTTCAACTATCTCTGGCCAGAATAATCTTCCTTAGACATCAATTTGGTCATGCCACTCCTCTCCTTAACAGTCTTAAATGGCTTCCCACTGCCTACCAAGTAAAAATCCAAACCTACCTAGCATTGAATTCTTGATGCATGCTACTTTCCCAACTTTACATCCATCCAGACTATATACTTTGCCCTCAACCACACACTGTAGTCTCAGAATTCTGTGACTCTCTTCACACTTTGCTTTATTCCCGGAAGTCCCCCCTTACCTGTTTGTTGATTTCCAGCTCATCTTTTAAAAGTCCACCTTAAATACCACCTCCTCTAGGAAACCTTTCTTGACGTTTCTGTCTTCCCACATAAGTAATGATTCCCCTTCGAACTTTGTATAACACTCTCTTTTGTAAGCTCCTCAATGCACTTATGATGTAATGTGTATTTGACCGCTTGTGTTGCCACTTTATCCCTCTGCTAGGCTGTAAACTCCTTAACAACGAAGGACACATTTCATCTAAACTTCTCCTAGAGCCTAGTACAGTACTCTCTACCTAAGCAGGCACTTAATAAATGTTTATCGTATCATATTACTTCATCCACTCTTCCTTGAGGCAAACCAGGCACTGATCCACAACATCCACTGAAAGGTTCTGATTGGTGAGAGCAGCTTCAATTTTGTTCAAGATGGTAGGTCCAACTGACAACAGAGAGACAAGATGAGCATTAGAACCGTCAGTAAGAAAGGGAAAATATATGAATAAACATTCTCTTCTTCCTTATTTTTCATGGCATGTGTCTTTTCTTATGAAGAATTAACATTTCTCAGGAGTTCCTACCTCGATCAGTAGCTAGGGGACCTCCACTGGTGACCACAAACTCATACTTGCTCAGAGATTGATCGTCATCACATGCAACTGGATAAACACTGGAACAAGTGGCTGTGTGGACGTCAACAATGACAGCAAATTCTGTGGCAACAGAAACCCATTTCTCTGCTCAGTCATTTGCTTCTCATAATGATCCTTTAAAGCCTGTCACATACACCAGATATAAACCTATCAGGCCATACTCTGCAGCCTAGGGAAGCATACTGCTGGACTAAATCAGAAGAACTGCAGTTGAGTTTTCACATCCACACTTGCTCATTTGAGATTGTGGGCACAGAACTCTTCTGAACCTCAGTTTCCTCATCAGTAAAATGTGGCTAACAATGCTTGCGCCACCTGTCCCCCAGGGTTATTTTGGAGAAAGTGCTTTGTGAGTTATAATATGTCAATGCATCTGTGCTGTCATTGATGAGGATATGTGCCCCGCCTACTCGTCTCCCCCACAAAAATGATGCAGACCGCCGTCTATCCATGCCTTCTTATTCTGTGTGACTCTTGTCCATGTCCTCTCATAAACTGTCCACAACAGGAGTCTGTGCCTTCCTCTCGATCTTCACACTGCATGAATAACAACAGAGCACATGGGCTCCATTTGCCGGCTGTCTTACAAATCTGATCAAAAGGATTTTACACTAAAAGGAACAGAGGAGGAGGAAAACTGTCCAGTATTTTCCCCAAAATATATTTTATTATCGAGAGTAGCCAGAAAGAAGGAAGACGAGCAGCTGAGACACCTAGAACTTCAGAGGAGAGAAAATCCAAGAAAGTAGTGAAATCCCATAGTCTGAAACATTTATACACAAATGCAAATTTGATCTCCTATGTATCACTGGGATGTAGTGTTATGAAACCCATGACTGGCCTGTTGCTTTAGATGAGTACACTTTATTTAAAAGAAAAGGGGGGAGGGTGCCAAGTGTCATGGCATTATAGATTAAAAAGGTATCATACTCTTGTGAGGAAATAAAGGAACCAAAGGGAGAGGCATGACAATATTTGAGTAAAGGTCAAAAGAGGAAGAAAAAAGTGATTTTGTCTTTGGAACAGACGCCATTCAGATCAACTGGACGGAAAGAGTGAAAAGATGAGGAGTTTGGGAAACAGATCCTAAGCCTGGTACTGAGGCATCAGACAGCAGGACTAAGGGACTTCAATTATCCAGATATCAGCTGGAGCTCTCTCTCTGCCAAAAGCACAGCAGTTAGTAATTGATGGGTTCACCCTAGAGATAACTTCATTCTTTAAAAGGTAGAAGAAACAACAAGGGGAATATGCTAGTCTAAGCTGATTCTCAATGATAGTGAAGAACTCCTTGCTGAGGCAGAAATGATGGGAACGCTGGGGGAAATGACTGTTTCACCCTAAAGTTCACGAAGAGGAGATGAAATCTGGGTCTAGTCTGGCAAACACCCTAAATTTTGATAAAGCTGTTTTTAAAGAGTTTTAAGGAGAAGTTTGATAGAATCCCATGTGTCTCAAGGGAATTTAACTCAGGTGGGATAGGAGATACTCAAGAATGAAATTCTGAAGACCCAAAAGGAAACAATTCCAGGTAAGAAAGAAAAATGTGGTTTGTCTGGAGAGACCGATACGAATGCACAACAAACTCACATCAATTGTGGTTTTAAAAAGAACTGTAAAGAAGGTGGAAGCAAGGCCACATAACAGAGGATGAGTGTAAGAGCATGGCATGGTCTTGTAAAAATGGCGTCAGGAATGCTAAAGTCCATGATGAGCTGAGGCTAGAGAGGGAAGCTTGAGCTGACAAAAACTGGGATCAATAAAAAACAAAAACTGGGAATCAAAGAAAGTAAAGGCCCTTTGTGGAGAGTAGAATTAACAACAGAGGGAAGGCAGAGTTGCTCAATTCTTAATTTGTTTCCATTTTCTCTTACTGTAAAGGAGAATAATGTTTAGACTGGAAATGATTGAACAAAAACAACTAGGAGGGAATAAATACCCCAGATAACAAAGGAGAGAATTAAAAGAGAACTTAATTGCCCTTGATGAATTCAATTGCCCAGATAAATTACACCTTTGGGTACTGAAAAAAACTAATAGAGGTGATTGCCGCTATCAGTGACAATTATTTGAAGAATCCTAGAAAATGAGAGTGGTAACACAAGCTTGGAGAAGAGAAAAGTTGTCTTGATGTTCAAATGAGTAAAACTGACTTTGCAAACTACAGGTCAGTGAGCTTTAACTTCAAATCCTGGGTAATTTCTAGAACAAATTATTAAAGAGATGGCTAGCAAGCAACTAATTAAGAAAAATGATGATTGAAAAGAATCAACAGGGCTTCAGCAAGAACTAGTCACGCTAGACTAATCTTATTTCCTTTTTTGACATTACTGCTAAACTAAGAAACAAGGGGAATTCTGTAGATATAGTTTACCTAAATTTTAGCTAAGTTTTTGATAAAAGTATCTTATCCTATTCTTGTGGAGAAGACACAGAGATCTGGATGAGACAATAATATATCAAATGGATTAAGAACTGATTGGATAGTCAGACTCAAAGCGTATTTGTTGATGATTCAATGTCAACATGGCAAGAGGTCTCCAGTGGAGTAACCTAGGGATCTTTACTTGGCCTTGTGCTATTTAACATTTATCAATAACATGGATAAAGGTATAGGTGTATGCTCATAAAATTTGTAGTAGACACAAAAATAGGAGGGATGGCTAACAAATAGATGTTAATAATCCAAAAGGATTTTGATAGTAATAGATATGAATCTAAGATAATGATAAAACATAATGTCTTGGGTACAACAAAAACCTTTATGAGCATGAGATGGGAAATGCATGGATAGACAGCAGGTTGGCAAAGCACTATGCATGTTATCTCATTTGATTTTCACAACAGCTCTGTGAGACAGGTGCCATTATTACCCCCACTTCATGGATAAGGAAACTAAAGCTGAGAAGGCTAAGTGACTTGCCCAGGGTCACAAAGCTAGTAAGCATCTGAGGCAGGATTTGAACTCAGGTCTTCTTGACATCAACTACAGTGCTCTTACCCACTCTCTCGCCTAGCTGTAGCCAGGGCTGCTGAAGTCCTCCTAATTCTCAAATTCTGTGATCTTATGCTATTCTTTGATTGTCACTACATATCTAGACTGCCTCTTGTTCTGATCAAATATCTCTCTGATGATATCCTTTACGCTACTTCTACATACATCTTTGTTGCAATATGCTGCAACTATGTGCCAACCACATACTTCTCCACTGCCCTTTGGGGGATGGGTACCTTCAGTTCTTCAAAGCCTGTAGTATTCAATGGCTTATGTCTGTATACTATCATCAGAAGATAGCCATTTCAAAAAACCTGGGTCTTTGTTTCAATGAAAAGCTTAAAGGGTAATTAAAAACACTGAGCAGTGAGGTGGTTCAGTGAAATAAGAGTGCTGGGCATGGAGCCATCAAGTCCTAAATTCAAGCTTTACACACTTACTAGTTGTGTGACCCTAGGCAAGTCACTTAACCTCACTTACTCTTATTTTCAGCACCTGTAAAATAGTGATAATAACACCAGGGTTGTTGTGAGGATCAAATGAGATATTTGGAAACAAATAAAAGTGCTTAGAACAGTGCCTGGCACATAATAGGTGCAATATAAATGTTTATTGAAAATAAGTGAAAGAGTGGGGATGACAGAGGGGGCAACCTGCTGGAAGAGATGGGATAGAATGGGACTGTTTGTACAGATGGAGGAGGGGGGCCCTGGATCACTTCTTTGTGTGAGACAAGGGTGAAGGATGAGGTAGTGGCAAAAGGCACTTATGTGACAGAAGATGAGGAAGAAGGAAGGAGGAGTTCACAGTGAATGGCCTCAGTTTTTTCTGTATACATGAGGCAAGCTTCTAAGCTGAGAGAGTGGAGGCAAGGGAACTACGGGAGATTTGAAGAAGAATGAAAAGGGCTGGAAGAGCCACAGTGAAGAGTGGGATAATGAGTTGATTCTCTGTTGCCTAGCAGCAGAGAGGGCCCAGTTGAGGTTGTATAACATAAATCTATAGTGGTATCAGAAGAGCTGTGTGATTTATCCATCTTCATTCAGTAGCATGTGTGTAGGTGTGAAGGCAAGAAATGGTGGGAGTGATCCAAGACTGAGGCTTGACTGGGCATTAGCTGGGGCCAATGGTAAGAAAAGTAGGGATTCATATGAGAGGAGGACAGTGTAGAATTAAATTGGTGACAGAAATCAGTAGAATTATGTATTTTCTATAGTCAATTGTGTCACTGTTGAAATGTGTAATGATCTAGTATATTGCTTGCAATGATCTGTCTCTTCATACCTTCATCAATGTGTATATTACTTTCAAAGATTTACAGAATGGGACAGCTAGGTGTTGCAGTGGATAGAGCACCAGACCTGGAGTCGGGAAGACCAGAGTTCAAATCCAGCCTCAGACCAGACACTTGACATTTGCCAGTTTGTGTGAGTCTGGGCAAGTCACTTAATCCTAGCTGCCTCACCAAAAAAAAAAAAAAAGATTTTATAGAGTTGGGACACTGTTAATCACAGTAGAAGAGTGAGCTAGTACTCGAGTGGATCTGTACTCTCCTAAATTTAGATGTTCCCTCCAATAATGCAGCTCACATCCCATTCGTGCTCACTCATCCTGTGCAACTCTTATCCACGTCCTTCCACAAGTTCACCTTCCCCAGGTCCATAGGAGGCTGCTCAATGTGCTAGAGCAGCCTTCCTTATTTCTCCCAACATCCCAAGGATAGCAGCGGAGTACTTGGGCTACACACCTGTGCCCTTGCCCTCACCATGTGATCAGTCCATTCTATATGGCCTCTGAGGCATGGTATGCAACAGTGCCCAAAGAAGTGAAAATGAATATTATACAGAAGGCATAACCAGGATATAACCACTAAGGAACTGTGCAGAAGAGCAGAAGTAAAAAAATCATCAACAAAAAGCTTCTAGAATGGTCACAAGTTAGTATTTACTAGTAAAAATTGCCAGTGGAAGAAATAACCCAACAACTTCATTACTTAATATCTTAGAAAGTACATTTCAAGTTAAGTTTGAATCCTTAATGTCAAAAGTAGGGGTGAATAACTCCTTTAGTTCTAAGTAGTAACAATGGGGCTATAAGAAACAACTGTGGTATTGGGGGCCAATGGCAGACCTAAGCAATAAGCATAGAAGGAAAAAAGTGAAATAGAAAAAAATATGAAGGAGGATAAGGAAAGAGAAGAGAAATTAAAAGAGGTGCATGTGATGAGAGGTGCTACAGTATATATCATCACATCCATACTAAGTGCAGGGGCCAACGTCTCAAAGTTGTGCTCTATAAGAAGAGAAGCTTAGCTGCTAATACACACATCTTTAGTTCTATGATGAAGGCCCAGAAGTCAAACTTCCAGATCCCTAAAATAAATACACATGTCCCTTAAATGAGGTAAAGAAGGAAAAGATAAAGTAGTATGTTTCCATGGACTCCAAGTGATAGAAACTTACCAGAAGTCTGTATGTAGGATGGTATTTGAACATGAGGACTGAGTCCCAGAAAGTTACATCGATATGCCTCCTCATACTGGCTACTATAGGGGATAATTCGGACACAACCTACAGGCAGCATGGTCTAAAGATGACACAAACAGTAATAATGAGCAAAACTATGCCATGCCCTCCTTATTTCCTGTTACCCAAACCTTATACATCTGTTCAGACCCAGCTCAAGCCTCTTCTCCTTTGTGAAGTCTTTCCAGAACACTCCAGCCCAAATTTCCATGGCCCTTGCTCTCTGTACCATTCACTTAGCACTGATTCATGACAATTCAGTTCTGCAAATAACTCTTATATTGATGATCTCAGATCATTATCTATCTTTTATGTTATTCATAGTTAAGTTTACTTTTCCTTTCCTGTCTCCTGACTAAATTGTCAACTCTTTGAGAGAAGGGGCAAATGTTATCCTGAGCATTTTTGCACTCTTGTGAGGAACGCTATTCAGTGTGTCTACTGATTTAAATGACAACAGTTAGATGGATCTAGATTCAAGTCTCAAATTTGTTCTCCATCATCAGATTGCAGAAGGATTTTTTAGGAAATATTCTATCAGTCTCCTTCTCCTTACAGGAGGAATCCCTCATCCTCCTATTACTCAATAATCTCCCAAGAAAAAGATCTAGGATGACATTAAACCCTTCCTGAGAAAATTGGGAATCACAAATAGAACTCCTGGAAAGGTTCAGAAAACTGGTAGAAGTGATCAAGTCTATGTTTTAGTGATCAACCTTGAAAATCTAGATTTTTTCCTTTAAAAAAAGAGATAACCCAAAACACTATGGTTTCTTTTATCTTCAGTGTGTGATTATAAAATACAAAACCCATGCCAGCCATATTAATTGCTGAGCGTTTTCAAGATGTTTTCCTATAGCTATGTGTAGCCTTACTTTAAAAAAAAAAATTATGGACCTAAATTCCTCTGAAAAATATGGAAGGGACTAAATAAAGGGAAACAGAAGAAATTCTGACAAGGTCTTACCCGAAGAACATCAAAAGCTGATTGGACAAGATCCATGTCTTGCCCCTTCCAGATGACCTGGTTTCCCATTAGTACATGCCATGCCAACATGCGAAAAGAAGGTGCGCCTAAGACCTAAGAAAAGAAAGTATAATGCTTACTAGATGATTTCAAAATCTTTTGCCCTTCCCCATTAAGTCCATTTTAGCATTTCAGTAACATTCCAATGGGAAGAAGGAGAAAGTCAACTAAACCAGGAGCTTCTAATTTGCTGTGCCATCTTGGATAAGACATTTTACCTTTCTCTAAGATAGAGATAAGCTATTCTATTTGTAGTGTTATGAGGATTAAATAATATACAAGGTAAGAAAATTTTTGTGTACTGTTTATGGAACCAAACACTTTGTTACACTATGAACATGAAAGTTCTATCCCCAGATAAGTAGCCTTTAAGAAACCACTATATAGATAGGAAAAATATATATATATATGCTTATATATGTGTATATATATATACATATATGTATATATAGTAAGACATAAATGATTGCTTTAAGTTTATAAATGGACCATAACACTTTCCCCAAACCCTGACCCCCCCCCAAAAAAAGAAAACAGTATACCTACCAGTCATCTTAGACATACTAATATAATTGTACTTCAAAAAAATCAGAGTTAAAGTAATTTAGTGATTTTTTTTTACATTGCTATTACTTCCCAATAATGTAATGCCTCACCCTACCAGAAAACCTCCCCCCCACAGAACACTCTCTTGTAATCAAGTACAGGTAATAAAACGAACCACCACACTAGCCACATCTTACAACATACGTCTCATTCTGCATCACCAACTCTCTCCTAAAAGGAAACAAGTTATAGACTTTTATAAGCTAAATGGACCATAGAAATCTGGTCCAACTCACTCCTTTTACAGAGAAGGAACTAAAGATTAGACAAAATCAGGAGTTTACGCAACCCAAGTCACACAGCTAGCTAACAGCAGACCTGGGACCAGAATCCAGGTCTCCTGACTCCCTGCACAGTATGCTTTCCACTAACATCTGTGGAAAGGCATATCTCTAACAAAATGCAAATAAAGGCCTTTTGATCTGGAATTACTCAAACAACCAGAGTAGGCACACCTGGAGTCAAATGCATGGTGGTGGTTTTGATGAGCACCAGTTCACTTCACGTGCAGATGGGTGATACTGGGATAAGCCCACTTTTAATCATTAATGAATTCAGTTACATACAAATGTGGTAACAGACACATATATGTGCTAGAGGCAGCACAGTGTAGCAAGAAAAGCATTCAAATTGGAGAGACCTGGGTTTAAATCCTACCTCTAACATTAGATGTGTGACCAAGTGCAAGCCAATCTCTCTGAATCCTTGTGCTACAGTTTATGAAACTACTCTCATCAGTTTCCTTATCCATAAAATAAAATGATACATCAAATACCTACCACAGATTATTGGGACAATCAAATGCAATAGTGCATAAAAAAGATTTTGTTATCCTGAAAGGAATTATACATGTCAGTTATTCTTACCGAAAGGCTCGAGTTACCCTCAACCCTTAAGACTATTTGCTAACCTTCACTGAGAAAGCAATGTGCCACAGTGCATGAAGCTGGCCTTGAAGCCAAGAAAATCTGGGTTCAAGTCTTGCCTCGGCTGCCTCTTGCCTGTGTGACCCTGAGCAAGTCACTTTACCCCTCAGTGCTCCAGATAACTCTCTGACCCTCAGCTGCACAGAGAATGCTGACTTGCCTTGACAGAAAGGTGTTCAACACATGGGACAAAATTATACGACTGAAATCACAGGTCCTGTTCCTACATCTAACAATAATCCCTGCCATTAAGTTCTCTGTTACATGTGAGAAACACTGCAGGACTAGTCACAGGACTAGAGTCAGATCTATGTTCAAGTCACACTCCTCCCTATTAGCTGTGTGACCACATATGACCATCCCTTGACCTCTAGGAAGCTTCAGTTTCTTACCTACAAAACTTGGAGTAAGACCTACACTACAGAAATGTGAAGTACAATCACAATGCTTGGTCCAACTCCTTTGTGCCCAACACTAGTGAGAAAATGAGGGGGCGGGGCAGCTAGGTGGTACACTGGATAGAGCGCCAGCCCTGAAGTCAGGAGGACCTGAGTTCAAATACAGCCTCAGACCAAACACTTGCCATTTACTAGCTGTGTGACCTTGGGCAAGTCACTTAACCCCAATTGCCTAAAAGCAAAAAAAAAAAAGAAAAGAAAAGAAAATGAGGGGGCCAAAAGAAATTGCACTGGATACACAGGACAGAGAAATCCCAACTCTTTCTGGAACGACAGAGACATTTTCCCCAGGTTTAGAATTAGGGCCCTCTCTTGCCCACCTGTCTCATGTGTCGGAGGGACTTGAAGACGGATAGCTTTCGAGGCAGCCAGCTGCCACAGAGCAAAGAGGGAGTGGTCGGGCATTTGGCTATTTCCCGCCCATCTGTGACTTCTGGCACTGAAAGAGTTCTCTCCTCCTCTTCACCTTCAGAGTTGTCCCAGCCTTCTGATTCTTCCTCTAAGTCTATTAGACAGACAAGACAGCATGGGAAAAGTTGTTTCCTTGAACTGTTCATTCTACAGAGCTAAAGGTCTCAGAACTTTTTTTCATATTGTAATTACAGATTAAAATGATTACAGATCAAAAGTTGTTTCCTTTTAGACCTATATGGTAGCTGAACTGAGACAACAGCTAGCAGACAGATTAGGCTAGTAAAAATAGGTTTTTAAAAATAAATTTTTGATCCTGTGCTTTTAGATCACCTATATCTTCCACTATATTCTTCTTCCAAACCCATCCCAAAGAGCCATCCTTAATAACAAAGAATTTCTGAAAAAGAGGAAGGAAAAAAGCAAGTTCAGCAAAATGAACGAACATATCAAAAAATTCTGACATTTGTTCCACACCCCCACGGTGCCCTACACATTCTGCAAAGAAGTAAAAGGAGTCTTCTCAAGTCTGCTTTGGGGACAAGCTCAATCACTATCATTTTGCAGCATTCAGTTGTGGTTGTTTTATTGCTATTTCTGTCCTTTCTGTTCACGCTGTTGTAATTAGTGTGCATGTTATGTTCCCGTTTCTGCTTCTTTTGCTCTGCATCAGTTTATATAAGTTTGTCCACGCTTCTCTGTACTCATCATATTCATTATTTCTTACAGCACAGTGATACTCCATTACACTCATGTATCACAAATGGTTTAGCTTTTTCTCAACTGATGAGCTTCTAACTTTGTTGTCAGTTCTTTGCCACCACAAAAAGGGCTTCTGTAATAAATATTCTGGTGGAGGCAGCTAGGTGGTGCATTGGATAGAGTACCGGCCCTGGATTCAGGAGGACCTGAGTTCAAATCCAACCTCATACACATAACGCCTACTAGCTGTGTGACCCTGGGCAAGTCACTTAACCCTATTGCCTAGCCAAAAAAATTTTTTTTAAATGGAAAAAAGAAAAAATAAATAAATATTCTGATGTATATGGGGTCTTTCTTTTTGTCACTGACCTCCTTTAATATAACAGTGCAATCTCTGGGTCAAAGGCTATGGATATTTTCTTCACTTTCTTTGCCTAATTCAAAATTACTTTCCACAATGGTTGGACCAATTCGCAATTCCACCAGTACAGTTCTATGCCTGTCTTCCACAATATCTCTAACTACTGACTGTTCCCATCTGCCAATTTGCTAGGTATATGGTGAAACCTCAGAGTTTATCAAACACTAGGTTATGGAGTTCATTTTTCTCCCCTGATTCTTCCCTGTATAGTTGGTTCTATTTTTAACCACTAACAAATGTTTTTTGATGATTACTGCTTTATCACAATCAGCTCAGGAGACTTAATTATCTTTTTTGTTTGTTTGTTTGTTTTGGTGAGGCAATTGGGGTTAAGTGACTTGCCCAGAGTCACACAGCTAGTTGAGTGTTATGTGTCTGAGGCCGGATTTGAACTCAGGTCCTCCTGACTCTAAGGCCGGTGCTCTATCCACTGTGCCACCTAGCTGCCCCAACTTAATTATCTTTTACCAAAGGAAGGTCAGAATACATGGTATTGAGGCACACGTGTAGGCAACAGTGTGGCAAAGCGATCACCCACAACTACTTCTACTAAATCCTTTCTCCCTTCCTGGAGACCCTAGATGTGGCATCTGTGCTGGACAGGTCACTCAGCTGCTAGGCTGGGCTGGCTTCTGGGGATTGGTTTATATCAGTCTGTTCTTCCCTGACAGAAGCATGATGACAGATGCGGAAAGGGTGCTGACTAGGTTAAGGATTATAGTTATCCAAGATTAATTCATAAGGTTTTTACCTTATCAGGGTTCTTTTTTCTTTCTGTCCTGTGGATTCAGCTTTGATTGTTCTTTATCTGGAGCATATTTCACCTTTTTGTTTTGTCAAGGAAGAGTGTTCTGAGAGTAAATGGGGAATGGAGAAAATGTCTAGGGGCAGCTAGATAGCGCAGTGGATACAGCACTGGCCCTGAAGTCAGAAGGACTTGACTTCAAATGTGACCTCAGACCAAACCCTTCACACTTACTAGCTTTGTGACCCTGGCAAGTCACTTAACCCCAACTGCCTAAAAAAGAAAAAAAAAAGAAAACTCTAGTCCACCAACTTGTTGGCCATGTGACATGGGAGACGCGCTTTAAGCATATTTAACTTTGAACCTATTATATCAAAAGATGGCCAACGGAGAATGGTCCAAAAGCTATAACAGACCACTTATACAAAGGATTTTAAGACTCTCTCAGGAAGTTTGGGGTGTTGGCCGCTGTAAACAGTGGACTCAAATTAAGCAGACTAAAAGATTGAACTGTGATGATAAACCCAATAACTCTTAATTTCTTGCTTTTTTTTTTAAAAAAAGTCTCTATTATGAACTTGACAAATATTTCCATATACAAAGAGAAAAAGACTGTGAAATTTTGACTTTCATGTGTAGCTTTTTAAAAAGTATATAACAAATTCAATATGTTGGTTTCAAAGATGTTCTGCTTGTCTGTGTCTCCCTCTGAACTTCCTTCAGTTTTCTTCTGTGTATTTTTTAAAAAGTTTCTTTGATACTGTTTTCTTTTTGGTTGCATCTTTACCAGTGGCTCCTCTATCCCTTCCTAATACTGTATTTCTAACTTCATTTATTCCATCAAGTTCTCCACCAGAGGCTCTTAAACTTTTCTCCCTTCCACTCAGTTTTACTCCACCTGAATTCAACCACATCTGAGTCATTTACTTCTGACATCATCTACTCCACCAAGAATCAAATAATCACCAATAGAAGACTTGACTAAGTTTCTAACACATTAAACATTTAGGTTTAAATTTCAAACCTTTAGCTCCCTATTCAGCAGAGAGTAGGAGACCTACCTACAAAAGTTAAGTGCTTAGCCAAAAGAAACAGGGAAAGAAGATGAAGAGTTCCTTTTACTTGATACTTTCCATAAGAGTAGCAAAAGACTCCCAACTCCAGCTAGAGAAAACATTTCTTTATGCAAGCTCCAAAGAAGTACAAGTAGAAACTTGTTTAAGAAGGGTAAGATTTAAGTATACAACACAGTAAGATTCTCAGTGTCACAGTAAGATGGTTCCAAAGTTCACCCTAGAAAGAGACCTTTCCTAAATTTAGCTAACAACGCAAAGGCTCACTTACCAGCAAGTTTTTCCATCTGAACCAATGTATCCTCTGTGGGTGCTCCCTCTAGGAGTTTCTCAGTCAGTCTACTGCCACAAGCTTTCAGGAGCCTATAGAAAAGGAAAAAGACTAATTCCCACCAATTAATCCCACTTAGCTTGTGTTTTTATACTTCTCAATTTAACAAGTGTTACAGAACTCAGCCAGTGTCAAATAAGCAATGAGTCACCCATTTGAGAGTCACCACATTCCTTAATATATCATCGAAACCAAATTTCATGATGGATACTGACGTAATACAAATACCAGTAGGCTCATTACTTTAATGGGAGCAGTAAGGCCTTTTCATCAAAGGATCATTACCAAGCAAAGGAGGTATGCAAACAAGCCCACAAATTTTCATCACTTGTCAATGATGTGAGAGAACGGGCTGCATTGCCATTCCGCTGGTGTAAGAATGGAGTAAAAGCTGTGTTCATCCGTTGGGCACGTTGTGGACAGCCATACTGTTCTGCCTCAAATACCTAAGGATACAAAAATACTGTTTACCAAACTAAAAAAAAAAACAAAACCAAAACCAGCTCTGGCCCAGTTCAAATCTCATTTATTCTACTAAGCCTCCTCTGATTGATTTTGTCTAGGGTTTTATCTCCCTCTTTGAACACCTATTATACTTATATAATTGATACCATACAGCTCAGCATTTATTTGTCCTCTGTTTTTTTCTGATGCGTATTATTTTGCATCCTTGATCCCATCCCATCCTGTCTTCTCCAACAGATTGTATCTAATCCTCCCCACTTTCTCTCTAATCTTCAATGTCTCCTTATCTACTGGTTCCTTCCCTGTAGCCAACAAACATGCACAAGTCTCTTTCATCCTTAAAAACAAAAACAAAAAAAGCTTCACCAAGAAATGCAAATCAAAACAATCTTGGGGCTTCCCCCCAGCAAACTGACAGAGAGGGCAAAATATAAGAAGAGTTAATATTAGAGAAGCCATGGAAAGGCAGACACTACTGCATTGTTGGAGTTGTGAATTGGTCCAACCACTGTGGAAAGCAATTCTAAATTTGGCAAAGAAAGTGAAGAAAATGTCCATAGCCTTTGACTCAAGAGATTTCATTGCTAGGCATATATTAAAAGAGGTCAATGACAAAAATAAAAGCCCCATACACACCAAACTATTTGTTACAGCAGTCTTTTTTAAGGTAGCAAAGAACTAAAAATAAGGTAGATGCCCTTCAACTGAGAAATGACTGGAATATTACTGTGCTGTAATAAATGATGAAGATAAGTACAGAAAATCATAGAAAGATTTATATGAACTGCAGCAGAGTAGATTAAGCAGAACTGGGAATACAATATACATATGGATTACAACAATGTAAAGGGAAAGAACAAGGCACCTAGTTGGTGCACAGAGTGCCAAGCCTGGAGTCAGGAAGACTCATCTTCCTGAATCAAACCTGGCCTTAGACACTTCCTAGCTATGTGGCCCTGGGCAAGTCACTTAACCATGTTGGCCTCAATTCTTCATCTGTAAAATGAGCTGGAGGAGGAAATGGCGAACCACTCCAGTATCTCTGCCAAGAAAATCCCAAGTGGGGTCACAAAGTGTCAGACATGCCTGAAAAATGACTGAATAATATGAAAACAGCAAGAAAAGAACCAAAACCAATCACTGTAAAATTATAATGAAAAAAAAATAAAAAGGGCACAGCAGAGAACAAAAGAAAACTTAGAAAGGAGCACAAAAAAGCAGGGAAGCTTTGAAAATGATAAGCAGTATTTATTACATAGTTTTAAGAAAAGTAAACGGTGCAATGGAAATTCATGGTTTTATACTGAATCCTCTCTTAATGTTATGCTTTATGTGTGGAAATGTTCTTTTTTTGGTCTTTTTGTATTGAAGTGCAAAATGAATAAAAAATCTTTAAAAATTATAATGAACATGCTTGGCCCCAAAGGAGAGAAATGAGAACACCCCTTTGCACTTCTTTGCAGAGGTGGTGGTCCGTGAGAAATAATGCATACGACAAACTTTTTCAGCATGTACGTTAGCATTGCAGAACTTTTTCTTTCTTCCTCTTCTTTTATTCTTTATCATAATGGACATGGGATGGGACTGGAGGAAGACTACAGTGGAAAATATAAGTGATATAAGAGCAAAAGATAGCAATAAATGTAAAAAGCAAACAAAAAACCCCAAAACCTCCACTAGCTCCTACTATTTCCAGCGCTGTCATCCTATAACTCTTTTCCTCTTCCAGCTTCTTGCTAAAAAAACTATCTACATGCAATGCCTTTCCTTCTCTATACCCTCTGCAGTCTGGCTTCTAATGTCAACATTCAACTCAAACAGCTCACTCCAAGTTACCAACTCATTTCTGAATTGTCAAATCTCATGGCTTTTTTCAATCATCCTTCTTTACCCCTCTGGAACCTTTGATACTGTTGACCACCTTCTCCTCCTAGATACTCTCTTTTCTGGATTTTCATAGTGACTTCCTCCAGCTTTTCCTCCTGTCTATCTGACTGTTTTCTCAGCCACCTTGGCAAAATCATCATCCTTGTCATACCCACTAACTGTAGGTTTCCTTAAGGCTGTCCTGGGTGCTCTCCTCTTTCCTCTCTATATTCTTACTTGGTGACCTCATCAGTTTCCATGGGTTCAGTGATCATGTCCATGGCAATGACTGCCAGATGTGTATAGCAGCTCTAGTCTCTCTCTTGAGCCCTACTCCTACATCACCAGCTGCTTATCGTGTATTTGGCTGTCCCAAAAGCATCTCAAACTCAACATGTCCAAAACAGAACTCATTACTTTTTCCCCAAATTCCACCTCTCTTCTAAATTTCCCTACTTCTGTTGAGGTTAACACCATCTCTCAGTCACCAAGGTTCTCAACTGTGGTATCTTCTTCACTCTCCTTCATTCCACATACCTACTCAGTTGCCAAATCTTGTTTCTGTCTCCACAATATCTCTTGCATACACATCCTTTCCACTCACACAGCTAATTAGCTAATTCTAATTCACCTCTTGCTTAGACAGCTGTAAAAATGTCCTATTTGATATTCCTGCCTCATGTCCTTCCCTACTCTAATCCATGTTCCCACAAAGCTGCAAAAGTGATTTTCCTAAAGTTCTAGTCTGACCATGTTTTCTTGTTGTTGAGTTGTTTCAGTCATACCTGACTCTTTGTGACCCCATTTGGAATTTTCTTGGCAGAGATACTGGAGTGGTTTGCCACTTCCTTCTCCAACTCACTTTACAGATGAGAAAACTGAGGCAAACTGGGTTAAGTGACTTGGCCACGGTCACACAGCTAGCAACTGTCTGAGGCTGGATTTGAACCAGGAAGATGAGTCTTCCTGATTCCGAACCCAGCACTCTTAACCACTGTGCCACCTAGCTGTGCCTGACCGTGTTACTTCAACTCAATAAACTCCAACAGCTCCCTATCACCTTTACAATCAATATGAACTCCTTCACTTGGCACTGAAAGTTCTTCACAACTTTGCTCCTTCCTAGATTTTCAGCTTTATTATATATTTACTCCCTACCACACATTCTACTATTCATTCAATCTAGCCTTTTTGCTATTCCTAATACATGACACTCCATCTCTTGGCCGTACTTTGCACTGCCCTCCCCCATGCATGAAATGTACACCCTCTTCACTTCCACTGCTCAAAGCCCTGGTTTCTTTTAAGACTCAGTTCAAATGCCCGTTTTTACACAGGGTCTTACTGGTTCCCCAAGCTGTCAGTGCCTCCAACCAAGGCCATCAGGTATTCTATATATACTTTTCCATGTGCATGCCATGTCCCTTGATATGATGGAAGCTCCCAGAGGAGAGGGAAGGTTTCACTTTCAGTTTTGTATCCTCATAAGCTAGTACTATACCTGACACAGAAGGTGTTTTAACAAATGTTTACAGGCTAGTTAACTGAATACTCTTCCGCTAAAACAGTTGTTATATTGAAACATTTGACAGATTTAGAAGCCAAAGGAAAAAAAGGTAATGAGAAATGTTACTTAGTTTCCCCAAAAGTAACAGAAACTTAATACAAGTTACTTTAAAGTTCTATGTATAATAAAAACAACCTCTAAAGCTACCTAAGAAAGGAGCACTTTTTAATGTCTCTCATACATCATCATTAGCATTAGTGTTTTGACTTAAGCACACAATAAGGCATCTCCATACCCTACCTCCCTTAGGTTTTGGCCATGCAGTATGTAACAGATCATTTCCCAGACCCAACAGCATGCATCGTCATCTCTCTAACCCACCTTCAGTGCTTTGCCCTGAAGTTCATCAATGATCCCTCGAATCTTCTCCAGCAGGAAGGGCCAGGAGTTGATGAGATAAATCCGGTCCATCATGATAGCAATGATGCTATACCAGCGCTGGAAACCCCGGGCCAGACTGTCTTTGATGAAAAAAGTGTGGCTGAACACAAAACCATGTTGCTCATCTCCAAAGAAAATGGGGCCTTCACGACCAGGACAGACCTGATAGAGACCACAACTATGTCTGAGTCAATTAATCTTCTTGCTTTAGAAATATATAAAATGTATTAGTAATATATTGAAAAAGAAATGACAGCCTTTGACATTTGTATAAGCTGACTAAACTAAGTCCATGGGCAGGAATGAAGGGAAAAACAAATAAAAAACAAATTCATTTGGGTAGATGACTAGGCTGAAGACCATTCTAGCAATCCTTCACATTTTCTTTATAAGCAATACATAGGTTTTCCAATTTTTAACTCCAATGACCACTAAGCTAGTTAATTATTTTTCCCCGCCTGAGCCACTGGTTATCTGTATACAAAGTGCAGTTTACGCACAATCTATGCAGAATTTAGAAAGTGAGAAATCTCAGCTTTCTAGAACTTTCAGAAATTGGGAGTAAAGCAAAATAAGACTGACAGGCAGCCAAGAGAGATGCCAGAAAATTCACATACTTTATTCTTAAGAAAGCCTCTCAGGGTTTTACTCAAAGCCTATTTATTTTTACTTTACACACAGTTCTAAACAAACTTATGAATGTACTTCTTCATCCCACAACAGATTAGAAACAATCAGAAAGGCAAGGGGAAGATAAGAAAAGAGAGTAAATCAGCTACTACAAGTGGCACACTAACAGTTGAAAAGAAGAGAGAAGCAAAACTAATATTAAAAAACCCAACATACACAAGATCTCAAAAATGCAAGCGCCTACATTCAGAGTAGGGGCAAAAATCCCCACCCTTCAATAGCACCTGAAAGCAACAAAGTACTAAAATTAATACTTGTAATTATCACTTTGAGTCATTAAGAAGTTACATTTTGTTCTGTATTCTTTAAGAAATCTTTCTTGGATACTTAAGAGTGACAAATATTAACAATCTGAAAATCTAAATTCTCCAGAATGACTTATTCCCACACAGTCAAGATTATTACTGTACTCTTCGCTCCCTTGTAACTCAAAAATCTATGCTTATAAGTTTACTTTTTCTTCCTCCAACCTACAAATACAACAGGATTTAGCAATGACTGATGTAAAAAAGATGCCTCATTACTTGGAGTAGAAATGAAATTCCTCAACAGGTTTTCCTTTTCGGTCAAAGTAATCTTACCTCACAACTCAGGCTTCGAACACAGGCTTGGCGAACAATACTGAAGAGCTGTGGATGATTTGGGTGCTGATGACTAACATATTTTATTGAGGTTTCTTTGTCATGGCTGATGTACCCAGGATGTCCGGCTGCAAGTGATCGACAGCCCTAACCCAGACAAGGCAAAGAGAAGGTAGAATTGATCAAAAAGCAAGAATAAAGCCATTTCCCCCACATACAAGTCACAATAACTCATTCAAATTTTCCACATAAATAACCTCTCATCTAGAGGATCCTTTTATTTGTGCACTTCAAAATTCACAAATGCTTTATTTATATGACTGTGTTTCATGAATGGGAAAACAAGGGAGACACCAAGGACTCAGGAACCTCACTAAGGTCACAAAACAAATTAATGATGGAATGAAGAATCTCTCAATTCCCCAGTCAGACCACCATGTGTTTGGTATTAATATGAATAATTATTAAGTATCTGGTGTCGTCTGAATCTTAGATTAGTGATTCCCAAGTTATGTGGCCTCTGTAAATTTAAGCCTGGTATGAAGGAACTGGTAGTGGAATGTGAGGAAAAAACTATAGATCTGGAAATTCTTGATCTTCATACATTACATAGTAGTGGCCATGAGCCAAGTCCAACATATATATATATATGATCAGTGAGGCTTAGGAGGTAAGAAGCAGGCCTGTTTGTTGTTCATTAGTTTATTTCCAAACAAAGTTCTTTTAGAATCCAACAACAAACAAGAGGGCCTCTAGCCAAGGAGAATAAGGAAAAAACAAAACAAAACACAAAGTCAAGGACAGATAAGAAGGGAAGGCCTGGGAGACAACTGAAACAAAATAAAACAGGAAATAACTGGAATACAAAAACTGTGGGTTAACAATTATTTGTTGGGGAAGAGGTAAAGAAGAAGCAACATAAAAGCAAAATAACAAGGGAGCAAAAAGAAAGACATAAAATTTGTCAATAAATATTGACCATAGAGATAAATCTTCAAAAAGTTTATAAGTCTGTTTCTAATAACAAATGGTAAACTACTAAAATGGAAAGTTAACATCAATCGTGATCACTTTTTATTACTTGATGGGGGCAGATCTTGAGATGCATCTGTGTCAAAAGGAAATATTAATAAAAGTTTAAACTATTTCAGAAATAGTTAACTGACAAGCCATCAAGAATAATTTTGTCTATATAGTGCAGAATGATCTTATGTATCACTATAATTTCTAAGTCTGTAACTCACCATAAATTCTAGTTTACTGTTCAAATAACAGAAATGAAATAGGGTATGATCTAAAAGAATGCTACATACATGCAGAATGTAGAACTTTTTTAAGAACCCAGGGACACCCACCTCACACATGTCTGATTTCTTTGGCCCTGGGCTGCTGGATTCAGCACTGGCCCCTTCTGCTGGGCTATGAGAGCGAATTCTACTGCTCATTTGGATGCCACCTTCCTCCTCTTCAGCCTGTTCTCCCTGCCCAGGGCTATCTCCATTTCCAGCCCCCTGGGGAAGAGGAGAGTGTAGAACTTCTGTACAGAAGAGGGTTCGAGGGCCATGGAGTTCACAGAAATGACAAAGAGCAACAATAGCATTCATGGTTCTACTCAAACTGGCAACTGTCCTGCAACAAAAAAGGAAAGGGAAAAAATGCACCATCAGATTACCAGTATTCATTATATTTTCTAAGTACTTAACTAATACAAATAGCTGACATTTATAGAGTGCTCTATTGAAGTTTGCAAAGTACTCTACATACACTATGTCACTTGAGCCTTAAAATAAACTCTGTCCCCCAAGTACTCTTTGCTTTAGGTCAGTCCTGGGGTTTCTTCAATGCAGGGAGCTGCTGGTGAGAAACTTCCGTCAATGCATCTTCTCTGAAAATTAAGAGTCTCAAAAAGGTGCCTAGGGAACTGAGATAATAAGGGACTTGCCCAGGTCACACAGCCACTCTGTGTCAGAGGTGGCTCTAGAATCCATAGAATCCAGGGCTTCCTGACTCCTGGGTCCACTCTACCCGCTACATGGTATTCTTTGTAAGCCATAAAACATCACATAAATATGAGTCAAAACTATGAACAAGACCTGTATCCTGATCTCCAAGAGCTTAAGCTCCAGTGAGGGAGATAAATTATATACACATATAATGGCTTCTAAATGCAAGCTGGACTTTTTATTCTTCCAACAAACATTTACTCAACCCCTGTTATAGGCAGCATGCTGTGAGACACAAAGATCAGAAAGGCAGAGGCCTTGCCCTCTAGGAGCTTACCGTCTCGTAAATTCCTTGAGGTAAGGTCTTGAACATGAACAGGCTACAGACCAGCAGAGATGAATGGGGCAAACAATCCTGGTGGAGTGAATGGCGAGGGCAAAGATACAGTATCAAGGAAGCAGTCTGGGGAGCAGGTTAGGACGGCAGCAGTAGTAAAAAGAGATGGGACTAACACAAGAAGAAGAATCGACAGGGTTCAGCAGAAGCCTTTATGACTGAGACACCATTAGAAGAAACAGTGATGTCAGCAGGAGAAGCCAGGGTGTGGAGAGGAGGAGCTTGACCTCATCTTACCGATGAGGAGGCAGGGTGGGATGGAATCAAACATGAACACAGGTAGGAGAATTCACTTAGGAGAAGAGAGATTCCATTTCCTCTCAGACTGAAGGGGAAGACAAGAGAAAAAGGGAAGGTCCACTCTAGAATGAAATCTGACCAGTTTCTCCTGGAGTCTTTCTCCTGCTCAGTAAGGTATCAACACCAACCTCTCTCATCACCAGAACGGGACTTCTGGCTCCACATAGGCCGGAGTGCACAAATTCAGTTCATTTCCAAATCATCCTGCATTGGCAAATGCACATGCTATTTAGTGGTAAGATGCTCCACATTCTAAGAGACAAATTAAAAAAAAAACCAGTATTAATTCCCAAAGTAAGAATTTCAAAGCATAAAGACAAGCAAATTGTTTCTAGATGGCTACAGATGAAAATGCACAGAGGGAGATTCATAATAATGGGTAGGATGAGGCTGGCACCTACATGCACCTGACTTACCACATTTGTTAGCATGCAGAAAGTGGTTAATGAGTTAGGCACAGGGGTGGGGAACCTTCAGCCTCAAGGCCACATGTGGCCCTCTAGGTCCTCAAGGGCAGCCCTTTGACTGAATCCAGACTTCACAGAACAAATCACCTTAAAAAAAGGATTTGTTATGTAAAACTTGGACTCAGTCAAAGGGCCGCACCCAAGGACCTAGAAGGCCACATGTGGCCTCCAGGCCACCCCTGGGGCTTATAAGCAAACAATTCCTGAATGGTTCTTCTTTTTCTCTGTTAGCTATAAAAGAGAAGCAAAGGAATACTCTTCTTTCTGCCTCCTCTTCCCTGAAATGCAAGTGCTGCTTGCATACCATTTATTTACAATGCTCTGTGAACCACCACCTGAAGAATGAAGGTCACCATCACTACACAAAAAGGGGATTAAACAGACTGCACCTCCAAAACTATGACTAAAATGCAACACAAAACCATAAACTGTTCCAAAGGGGAGGCTGGCCACTGGCAGCATCTTCAAAACTATTTCCCAGCTCCAAAGTCAAAATTGAAATTAGCCCACCCTAAAGTTTAAGACAAGTACTTCTAACCAATAATATTAGCTAAAAGCTAAAATGTATATAGCATCTTAAGGTTTGCAAAGCACTCTGCTGATATAATCACATTTGATACTCACAGGAACCCTGGGATGTAGGTGCTATTATTATCCCCATTTTACAGATGAAGAAAATGAGACAGAGAGAGATTAAGCAACTTGCCCAGGATCACAACTAATAAGTGTCTGAGACTGGATTTGAACTCAGGTCTTCTGGACCCCAAGCCCAGCCCTCTAGCCACTGCACCATCCATCTGCCTAATTAAGGGTCACTCTATTTAAGGCATGCGCAGTGGTGCCAATAAACCCACAGAAATGTTTTGATCACTAATACTTTTGCCTCTGCCATTTTATATATACACACACACACACACACACACATACACACCCCCCACCTAAATGTTGCAAGACATTATTTACTACAATGTAAATGTGGACAAAACTATTTACTACTGGTAATATGAAGCATGTGTTTTTTTTTCTTTTTTCACTTCTTTATTTCTACTTGAAGTTAAATGGAGAAACAAAATTTTTCTCTTGGCTTTTTCCAAAAGAGAGATTATATCTCCAAAGGTTAGCAAGGTTTGCACATGGCATAGGTAAATGAAATGCATGGCAGATATTTCTAGAATGACAAACTGGATGTCAAAGAACATTTAGTTCAACAAATTCACTGCAAATTCTGATGAATAACTGAAACCCAAAAAAGGGAAGTTAAATAGCATACCCCATATTTCTCCTATGCTTTTCAATGAGCTTTAGTGGACCTGAGAAATCAGAAATCCATTCCCTCGTTGTTCTTGTTCAGCCCTTGGCTATGACAGGCAAATCAAAACACAAATACCTAGAAGCAGTAAGTTTACCTCACTGTTAACTTTATTGGCTGATGAAACATGTAGTCCTTGACAGGCTCTTATTTATAATAACCTATTTATCCATGAAGCATTCCTGGTACCCTTCCCGTGTGTGTGTGTGTGTGTGTGTGTGGTGTGTGTGTGTGTGTGTGTGTGTGTGTGTACATATAAACATACACATATATGCACATGCCCTTTGAGATCTAGAACTGACACTATGTATGAAACACTAATGTAACTGGCAAACCAAAAAAATCTTTTGTTACAACACAAAAGATCCAGGCACCAAACGGTAAAGAGGAAATGGAGGACCTTATGTTTTAATATATTCTACAAAAATTAAGTCCAAGACAGTCAGTAGCAGTTAGGATACCTGCGATTTATTCCTGGTTCTGCTACTAAAATGTATAATCTTGGCTAGGTAATCTTGGGCAAGTCACTTAATCTTCCTTCAGCCTCCTTTAGTTGTTGTTTTTTTTTTTAAAAAATCTGTAAAATGAGAAGTGGAAAGAGTTCATGACCAAATACGAGATAAAAAAGGATCACAGAAAGTAAAATGGACAATTTTGATTACATATAATGGATATAATTTTTACACAAACAAAATCAACGCAGCTAAAATTAGAGAAGCAGGTAAATTGAGGGGGAAGGCTTTGCAGCAATTTTCTCCAATAAAGATCTAATTTCTCAGATATGTAGGGAACTGATCCAAATTTACAAGAAGAGCCATTCTCCAATTTATAAATGGTCAAAGGATGCAAAAAGGCACTTTTCAGAGAAAGAAATCCAAGCTTTCAAGAGGCATATGAAAAAATGCTCTAAATCACTAATAATGAGATAAATGCATTTTAAAACAGCTGAGCTTCCATCTTATACCCAACAGTTTACCAAAGCTGGCCAAAAAGGAAAATGATAAATGTTGGCAGGGCTATGGCAAGATAGGTATATTACTGCACTGTTGGTGAAACTGTGAACTACTCCAGTCATTCTGGAAATCAATATGGAACTATGTCCCCCAAAATCATTAAACTGTACATGCACTTCAACCCAGCAATATTAATATTAGATATAGACTCCAAAGACCTCTCCAGTTCTTAGCTGTGGCAAACAATTGGAAACTATGGGTATGCTCATCAGTTAGGGAATGGATGAACAAGTTATGGTTTATGAATGTGATGGAGTACTATTGTGCTAAAAGAAATGATGGTGATGGTTTCAGAGAAACCTGGGAAGATCTGTATGAACTGATGCAGAGTGAAGTGAGCAGAACCAGGAAAACAATTTTTATAATAACATTACTGCATAGACAAATAACTGTGAAAGACTTTAGAACAATAGTCAACACTATGACCAAGCACAATTCCCGAGATAGAACTGCTGAAACATGAGATAAATGAGAAGACAGTGAGGCAGCACCTAGTTGCCCCTGATGAATTAAAGTTACCTAGCCCAGATGAACTACATCGTTGGGTCCTGGAAGTCACATATGTGGCTGCAGAACTGCTGTAAGTGATATCTGCAAGATCATGGAAGATGACAGAGGAATCACGAGATTGGAGATGGGCCAAGTGTTGTGTTGATTTTCAAAAACAGGGAAGAGATCAGAGTCTGAAAACCACCGACTAGGGAGTGTGACTTCAATTGATAGGAAAATTATTGAACGGACCAACCATCAAAGAGACAGTCGGTGAATATCTAAAAAGGGAAGCAGTGATTACAAAAAGCCAGCCTGGCTTCTTCAAAAACAAACTAACCTCATTTCCTTTTTCGACACTTTTGATTACTAAACTGGTAGATGAGGGGAGAACTATAGACATAGTTTGCTTAGATTTTTTTACAAAGGTTTTGATAAAGTATCTTATGCTATTCTTGGAGAGAAGATGGCGAGTTATGGATTAAACACTAATATAATCTGATGGATTCAGAAATGGCTGGATAACTGGACTCAAAGAACAGTTGTTACAGGTTCAGTGTCAATGCCCTAAGAGGTCTCCAGTAAAGTACCTCAGCAATCTGGGCTTGTTGGCCCTGTGCCGTTTAACATTTTTATCCACTACTTCATTAAAGGCATAGGTGCATCAAATTTGGAAATTTATAGCTAACACAATGAATGACAGAAGTCAGGATCCAAAAGGATCCTGACAAGCTAGGGCTTCAAGCTGGATCTTTCTTTAGGTACCAAAAAAACCAAAACAAATGAACAAAAAAAACCTCCCAACACAATCAACTCTACAAATACAAGAGTAAGGAGATATGGAGAGATTGCAGTTGTTTTCTGCAGACCGCAAGCTCAATATGAGGCAGCAGAGTGACGTGGCAGCCCAAAAAGCTAATGCAATCCTGGAACTCCTTGTGGGCCCATAATTTCTGGGAACAGGGAGGCGATCATCTCATTGCACTCTGCCCTGAACAGACCTCATCTGGAGTAGCGTGTTCAATTCTGGGCACCACAGTTTAAGGAACTGATAACCTGGGGAGGAACATCCAGAGGGCAACCAATATGGTGAAGGGCCTTGAGTCCATGATATATGAGCACTACGTGAAGGAACTGAGTATGTCTAGTCTGGAGAAAAGAACACTCAGGGGTGACGTGATGGCTGGGTCACATATCTGAAGGACTGTCTGGTGGAGGAGGGATTAGACTTGTTCTGTTCGGCTCCACAGGGCAGAACCAGGAACCCAAAGCAGATGCTTCAAAGAAGCCAATTAAGGCTGATGTCAGGAAAAACTTCCTAATAATTCAAGCTATCCAAAAGTTAAAGAGCTTGCCTTGAGAGGAGGAGGACTGCCCCTCCTTGGAGGACTTCAAGCAGAGGCTGAATGACCACTTGTCACATATGTTGTCTCAGAGCTTCCTTCATGTGTGGACTGGACTGGACTGGATGGCAGCAGAGGCCCTTGCGATTCTCAAATTCTCTCTTCTGTAAAAGGAAATCTTAGAATATTAATACCAAAAGGCAAAAAGAAAAAGGCCGATGACAAAGATTAACTTATCTGGCAAAAGTGAGTATAATCTTATAGCAAAAAATCAGAGCTTTAGAATAGAAAATTTTCAAGTATTCATGTTGAGAAAACCAGATACAGGTAGAATTTTTGCAACTCTGAAGCAACAAAAGAAACCTAGAAAGGTGAGGCAATTTGAAGGAAACAAATGACAATCAAGTTCTTATATCCTAATTGGCAGGGGTGGGGTAGGGTGAGGTATAGAGACCACTGTCTTTTCAAAATCCTACTATCTCCAGGAGGCTGGGAGGGAGTAAAGACACTACATGTTTTCTTTGGAGGGGAAAAGGCAATATACTAGAGAAGAAATGAGGAAGGAGAAGCAGTTTTACCTTCTATTAGAAAGTTTTCCCAATCATGCTTAATGCTAGTATCTGTATATATCTTATTGGTATATAGTCATTTTCATGTTGTTTCCCCATTAGATTGTGAGCTCCTCAAGAGCAAGGGCTGTGTCTGAACTTTCTTTACTTCCAAAGCACTTAGCATAATGCCTGGCAAAAGCAGCCACTCAATTAAATGCTGGTTAACTTACTTCACATCACTTAGGTATGTCCAAAAAGAGAATGTAAACATGGAGATGAAGGTGGGAGGCAAGGGCATCTCATGAGCATCACTACTATCTGATCAGGGTAAAGAAAAATCGAACACTCACAGAGTCAGATGTAGAAATGCAGAAAAGTGAACAGGTAAAATGACTTAGGAGAGGGGTTAAGAGGGAGGGCAAAACTGGGGAGGGAACTGTCACAAGCAAAACAAACTTCAGAGAGCCACTCGGGGTGGAGCCAAGCTGGCGGCGCGAAAGCAGTGACTTGCTCGAGCTCTCCCCCAAACCCCTCCAAATACCTATAAAAAATGGCTCTAAACAAATTCTAAAGCAGCAGAACCCACAAAAAGACAGAGTGAAACAAATTTCCAGCCCAAGACAACCTGGATGATTGATCACAAAGGTATATCACGCTGGGCTGGGAGAGGAGTGCAGTTCAGCATGGGTGTGCAGGCCGCAGCAAACCTGGAGCAGGCCTCAGAGGACTGAATCAGGGGCAGCTGTGGCAGTTTCCAGCCTCCTCAATCCACAATGCCAAAGACAACTTAGACGGTCAGTGGGGAAAGTCTGTTTCTGCAGTGCTGAGAGAGGAACGCGGGGTCTCAGCTCCAGCTCCCCAGGAGTGCGGCCCTGGACGGGGAGGGGGACAGCTGCCTCCTGAGCTTCCAGTCCACAGACTGAGGGGGATTGCAGTGGCTGATCATAGAGGGATTGCAGAGATCTCTTTGCTAGTGCTGAGGCAGGAATCTCTTGCTTTGCCCGTGTTTGGATCTGGGTCACAGTTCTGGGAGGCGGTCCTGGGGTGAGGAGGAGGGCTGGCATGGTGGAGCTTGTAGTGGCTGTAGAGATGAAACCCTCCTCACAGTTACAGGACAGAAAGGAGTACTTGTGGTCACTAATAGACCACAGCACAAGCCAGGAAAGGAGTAAACACCTCACCCCTTATCATTACAGGTCCCTAGAAGTATCTCTGAAAACAGCTGTACAAACCCCTGAAGCTTAGGACAGTACATTCTCCACACTGGAAACAGACACTCACCTTAATAAAGAGTTTAAAACTCAAGTAATTGGCCGGGATCACGAGCAAGCAGCACAAAAAGAGTCAGACTATATTATCTTACTTTGATGACAAAGGAAATCAAAATATACAACCAGAAGAAGACAACAAAGTCAAAGCTCCTACATCCAAAGCCTCCAAGAAAAATATGAATCAGTCCCAGGCCTTGGAAAAGCTCAAAAGGGATCTTCAGAAGCAAGTAAGGGGAGTAGAGGAAAAACTGAGAGTAATGCAAGAAAAACACGAAAAACAAGTCAACAGCCTGCTAAAGGAGACCCAAAAAAATACTGAAGAAAATAACACCTTAAAAAATAGCCTAATCCAAATGGCAAAAGAGGTCCAAAGAGCCAGTGAGGAGAGGAATGCCCTAAAAAGCAAAATTGGCCAAATGTAAAAGGAAGTCCAAAAGCTTATTGAAGAAAATACTTCCTTAAAAATTAGAATACAGCAATTGGAAGACAGTGACTTTATGAGAAATCGAGACACTGTAAAACAAATCCAAAAGAATGAAAATAGAAACAATGTGAAATATCTCATGGAAAAAACTGACCTGGAAAATATATCCAGGAGAGAGAATTTAAAAATTATTGGACTATCTGAAAGCCATGATCAAAAAAAGAGCCTAGACATCATCTTTCAAGAAATTATCAAGGAAAACTGCCCTGATATAGTAGAACCAGAGGGCAAAATAGAAATTGAAAGAATCCACCGATCTCCTCCTGAAAGAGATCCCCAAAGGAAAACTCCTAGGAATATTGTAGCCAAGGGAGAAAGGAAGGGAGAAAATTTGAAACCTAAAGTTTTAAAAACATATGTTTAAAAAAAATTTTTTTTTGGTTTTTGTTGTTTTAGGCAATGGGGTTAAGTGACTTGCCTAGGGTCACACAGCTAGTAAGTGTTATGTGTCTGAGGCGGGATTTGAACTCAGGTCCTCCTGAATCCAGGGCCGGTGCTCTATGCACTGCGCCACCTAGCTGCCCCTAAAAAACATATTTTCACATGCTCCTGGGAAATAAGAAATACAGGAATTGGGGTACAGAAGTCTATCCTGCCCTACAGGAAAACAGAAAGGGAAGGGGATAAGAGAAGGGGGGGAGAGGTAGAAGAGAGGGCAGACTAGGGGAAGGGATATTCAGAATGCATACCACCTGGGGTGGGGGTAGGGGTGAGATGGGGTGAGATGGGGTGAAAATTTGGAACTCAAAATCTTGTGGAAGTAAATATTGAAAACTAAAAATAAATTTATATTTAAAAATTTTTTTAAATGTTGACTAAAAGGAAAAACAAAACAAAACAAAAAAAACCCAAACTTCAACCATGTAGCGCTAATCATAAAGTGAGGATTTCTTTACAAAGGAAGGAAGGAAGAACATGGACCAATGATTTGGGTTTGGCCAGAGTGAAGAGAGGAAGGGCAAGAACAGTAGGATCAGACAACTCCAATTACAGGCTTGTGCATAATGCATTCCCTTTCTTTACTCTCATTTCTTTAAAAAAGAAATGAGGGAGTGGTAAAGAGAAGAAAAAAAATTACAACAGGAGCATAATGGAGCAAAAAACACAACTAGCAATCAACCATGAATGTGAATGGGATTAATTCACCCATAACACAGAAAGGTGTAACAGAGTGGAAGACAAAGAAGAACCCCGCAATACTTTGTTACAAGAAAAAAACTTGAAACATAAAGATTCATACAAAGCTAAAACAAGGAACTTCAGGTGAATCCAAAATAACAGGTGTTAACAACTATGATCTCAGACAATGAAGCAGTAAAAATAACAACAGGGACTAGACCTTCAATTTCACTAAGTCCTGAATAAGGAAACACCCTCCTCTCTTGCAGTTTGGCACCTTCTTTCCAACTTAGAGTTGCCTGGAACACTGAGAATTGAAGTGATTTGCCCATCTGTCATGATACTCAATTCTTCTTGGCTCCTACGTATTTGCTATGCCACTCTGCTTCTAACACTAAAAACAGACATGATTAAAAAAAGAAAGCTACATTGTGCTTAAAGACACTAGTGATAATAAAACACTATCAACACTAAATTTAAAAGCACAGAATAGCATAGCACATTACTAAAAAGAAAAGCTAATCAAATCAGGAAGAAATTGCCAGTAAGACAATAATTGATGGGGATCTCAATCAAAACTAGCCAAATCTAAGAAAAAGAAATGAGAAAGAAGTACCTGAATAGAATTTCTGAAAAATTACATACAATAAACCTCTGTTGATTACTGAATTGGAATCATAAAGAGTATACTAATTTCTTAACTCTGCATGGCACTTTTTATAAAAACTGACCATCTGCTAGAGCACAAAAACTTTAGAAGCAAAGTCTTAAAGAAGAGGATCAAAGAATAAGCCACAGGAAAAAATACACAACTTTATCAAATAAAATCACAATAAGAGAAAACATTGATTTTCTTTAAAACTGTGAAGTGACCAATTAAACTATGAACTCTTTTTTTAAAAATAGCTAATAAAATGAGTCATTAGCTAACTTTATTTCTTTTTAAAGAAAAGAACTATTACCAAATTGAAAAAGAACTCACAACAGATGAAGAGGAAGTAAAAGAAATTGTTAGAAACTACTCTGTCCAGTTACATGCTGACAAAACTGATAACCTGTTGAAATGAACAAACACTTAGCAAAAAGAAGATGCCTAGATTAATAAAAAAACAACATATGGAACATTTAAATAATCTGAACTTATAAAAAGAAATTGAACAAGGTAGGAAAGAACTCTTATAGAAAAAAATCCAGGTCCAGGTGGACTTAAAAGCAAATTCCATTCAACATTATAATTAACTCCAATATTACCTAAATTGTTTGTAAAAACAGAGAAAGACGACATCCTATCAAACTCCTATGTGACAAATATGGTGCTGATACCCAAAGCAGGGAGAAAGAAAGCAGAGAAAATTATAGACCAATATCGCTAATGAACAGTAATGAATAAAATATTAGCAAAGAGGCTACAGCAACACATTTTTAAAAAAATCATTCCCTACAACCAGTTTCAATGTCTATAAGGAATGCAGTATTGGTTCAACATTAAGAAAACTATGAACAGAGTAGACAATATTAATTTTTAAAAATAACAATAAAATCCAAATTATTTTTACTTCTTGCAAAAATGAATTGAAATCATAACTTCAGTAAATTAGCAGTACTTAAATCCATAAAAATGGCCAGCCTTTCTGAATATTATTAACAAAGCTAGGAATAATAGAAAAAGAAACTTCAATCAAAACAACTACAGAGGCTCCAAATCACTATGGATTAGAGAAATGCAAATGAAAACAACTCTGAGGTACCACATCACACCTATCAGATTGGCCAACATGACAAAACAGGAAAATGACAGATGTTGGAGAAGATGTGGGAAAATTGGAACACTAATGCATTGTTGGTGGAGTTGTGAAATGATCCAACCATTTTGGACAGCAATTTGGAACTATGCCCAAAGGGCTATAAAAATGTGCATACCCTTTGACCCTGCAATAGCACTTCTAGGGCTATATCTCAGAGAGATCATACAAATGGGAAAAGGACCCACATGTATATATTTATAGCATCTCCTTTTGTGGTGGCAAAGAATTGGAAATTGAGAAAATGCCCATCAACTGGGGAATGTCTGAGCAAGCTGTGGTATATGAATGTAATGGAATACTATTGTGCTATAAGAAATGATGAACAGGCTGACTTCGGAAAGACTTGTACTGTCTGTTGTTGAGTGAAGTGAGCAGAACGTTGTGTGATGACTAATACTGATAGACTTAGCCCTTCTCAGAAATACAAAGATCTAAGACATCTCCAAAGGCCCCATGATGGAAAATACTATCCACATCCAAAGAAAGAACTATGGAGTTTGAATGCAGATGAAACATACTATTTGCTATTTTTTTTTTCTCCTATTGTGTTTTGTTTCCTCTTTCTGGTGGTTCTTCCTATTGGTTCTAATTCTTCCTTACAACATCACTAATGTGAAAATATGTTTAATAGGAATGTATATGTATAGCCTATATCAGATTGCATGCAGTCTTGGGGAGGGAGGTGGGGAGGGAGGGAGAGAAAAATTTAAAACTCAAAAGCTTATGGAAGTGATTGTTGATAATTCAAAATAATTTTAAAAAATAAATTTAAAAAAACAACTACAGAAGGTATAAAACATCTGGGATTCAACCTATGAAGCCACACTCAGGACTTCTATGAATATAACTATATAACATCTTTCATTTTCTTTTTTTTCCTTTTTTTTTTAGGCAATTGGGGTTAAGTGACTTGCCCAGAGTCACACAGCTAATAAGTGTCAAGCGTCTGGTTTGAGGCCGCATTTGAACTCAGGTCCTCCTGACTTCAGGGCAGGTCCTCTATCCACTGCCCCTTATATAACATCTTTCAGCGAAATAAAGGAAGACAACTTTTTAAAAAGATATTAATTGTTCACAATTGGGTCACCAAATTAAACTACAGTTTTAGAACTGTAACAACTAAACTACCAAGGGTTTATTTTATAATAGAACTAGAAAAATAATATAAAAATTCATATAGAAGAACAAAAGATCAAGAATTTCAAGAGAAACACTAAAAAAAAGACATGAAGGGTATAAAGCAGTAATTATGAAAACTGTTTGGTACTCGTTTAAAAAGTTGATCAGTGGAACAGATTAAGTACCTAAGACCCTAGTAGCAACTGAACATAGCAGCACAGTATTTGATAAACCCAAGAGCAACAACTCTTGTGGTAAGTTTGAAAATATAATGGCAAACTGGAAGCAGGCCAGCTAAAATTAGATTTAGACCAACATCTCATACCATATATCACAATAAGCTCCAAATGGATAGGACCTAAATGTAAAAGGCCATATCACAAACAAATTAGAGGAGGACATAACCTTTCACAACTATGGATAGGAAGAGAATTCTTTTTTTTTTTTTACTATTTTCTATGTTTTATTGTATGTTTATTTTGTCAAATATTTTTTTAATTAGATGAATTTTATTTTATTTTTTTATTTTATTTTTTTAATTTTTTTTTCCATATGCTTTTGAGTTGAAAAATTTTTCTCCCTTTTTCTCTCCCCCCACCCTCCCCAAGACAGCACACAATCTGACATAGGCTTTACATTTACATACCCATTAAACATATTTTCACATTAGTGAAGTTGTAAGTAAAAATTAAACCAATAGGAGGAACCATCAGAAAGATGAAACAAAACTCAACTGAAGGTAAAAATAAGTGAGAGCGACTCAACTTAGAAAGAGAATTCTTAAGTAAACAAGAAATAGAGGTGATTAAAATAAAAATGGACAATTTAAGATTTCACAGAACCAAAAATCTTTTGCATAAGCAAAATCAATACAGTAAGAAATAGAAGAGGAATGAGGAAACTCTGGCAAATTTCTCTGATAAAGAACTGATATCCAAGATACGTGTGGAAATGATTAAAATATTTAACAACACAGGACATTTCCTAATAGATCACTGGCTATTGTATATGAAAAGGCAGTTTGAAGAATGAAGAAATGAGACCTAGCAAATCCTATATGAAAAAATGCTCCAAATCACTAATAAGAGAAACATAAAGCAAAACAATTCTGAGGTTCTGACTCACACTCATTAGCTGGCAAAGATTGCAAAGGCCAACAGCAATTGTTGGTGGGTCAAAGAGGATAGGTACACTTATGAACTGTTTTTAGAACTGTAAACTGGTCTAGCCATTTTAGGAAGCAATACAGAAATATAATCAAAAAGTTACTGAACTGTGCATGACCTTTGACATAGCTATATCACTATTTGTCACAGACCCAAAAGAGGTCAAAAACAGAGGGAGAAGTCTAACATGTACAAAAGTCTTTTTAGCAGCACTTTTTGTTAAAGAAAAAAGAAAATGTAAACAAATTGCTTACCAATCAACTGGGGAATGGCTTAACAACTTGTGATTGTATGTATGTAATGGAATATTTATCATGCCATTAGAAATGATGAACATCATTCTGAAATTCAGAGATTTGGGAACCCTTGCATGAGCAAATGTATCATGTAATGAGGAGAACCAGGAAAAGAATTTGAATAAGCCCATACCAAGGAAAACAACACTGAAAGACTTCAGAACTCTGACCAACACAGTGACCAATAATGATTTCAGAGAACTGATGATAATGTTTACTTCCCACCTCCTGGCAGAAACATGATAGATGATGGGCTATAGGGACAAAAAGGTAAAGTACATTTTCAGACACAGTATGTTAATTTGTTTTGCTTGGCATTACACATTTGTGAAAAGGGAGGGCTTCAATTTGTGAAAGTGGGAGGAATCAGTGGGTAGTCATAGAGAGGCAAAAAGAGTAGCAATAAAAAATTTTTAAATACACAGAAGAGTTCAGATGAGGACAGAAATGACAGTTGTTACTATTCTATTAAACTAAAAATACTTTAAAGAAAAACTCCATGAACATGACTAACATGGAAATGTTTGCATGATTGCACACGTATAAACCTATGTTAAATTACCCTCTTAGGGAGAAGAAAAGGAGGAAGAGAGAGAATTTGGAACTCAAAATTTAAAAAAAAAGATGTTAAGAATTGTTTTTACGTGTAATTGGGAAAAATAATAAATTATTCTAATTTTTAAATACATAAAATAAAATCTTAAAAGCTCTCCATAATGCAAACCCCCGGTTTCCTATGTAACCTTTTTTTTTAATATATTGATGTGATTCCATTAAATGATATACGTTCACCATTAAAAAAAAAATTCCCTGAAAGAGAACTGGTTAATCCTTTCCAATGATGTGCCTTAAAAGAAAAGGATGGAGAATCTGCTAAGACTTCACCCCCAACCCTCATAGCAGTAAAAGAAAAGGTGGTGAGGTGAAAGATCTCTGGCTGCAGAAAGGCCATGAATCTGCAATGGAGTAAGGTCATTTGGTTCCCCCACCCAGACACCAAAGTCAGTTCCAGCACGTGTCCTTATCACACGCCCTTCAGATCACCACCTCTTATCTGCTCTCTGTTCCTTCCTCCGCGGTCCCTACCTCCCCAAACTCTCCCTTCAGGCTCTGACTCATCCATCCTCCCTCTAATACCCTTTAATTCAACCCTCACCGATCAATGCCCAGCCTCAGCACCCCACTGCTCAGTTCTCCACTTCGATGCCTCCACAGCACCCCAATCCTGATGCCCTTAGAGAAGCACTTTTTGCTGCGACAAAAGACTGGAAACAAAGTGGGTTCCCAACAGTTAGGGTTCTCAGACCCTAATCCTGCTTCCCCTTAAGACCCTCCACCCCTAACAATCCCCCCCTTATCTCCTTTCGCCCAATGACCCCTTCAGGCCCCTCCCTCGTGGCTCCCCCGTCCGATGACCCTTGCCCTCAGTCGCCTCCATTCCAAGACCCCTCCCCTCCTTCCCACCATCGGATGACCCTTGCCTACCCGGTCGCCCTTCCATCCAATGACCCCTCCCCTTGTCCCCCCCACCCGATGATCCTTGCTCTCGGTCGCCTCCATCCGATGACCCTTGCCCTAGGTTACTCCCGTCCGATGACCCTCCCAAGCCTTCCCCCCCATGCAACGACCTCCCCCCTTAAGCACAATCTCTTGCACACACAGTCAAACACGCCCACCCGAACCTGCACTCCAGCACAGCCCCCAGGTCCGGCCTCCAGGCCTGGCTTGCCAGAGGCCCGGCCCGGCCCCGCCTCGCCCCCCCCATCCTCCCTCCGCCCCCCTGCTCACCAGCTCTCTTCCTCTCTGACAACACAGATCGCCCCCGCCCGCGACCCCAGAACGCTCACCTCCGGCCCCAACAGCAGCTGGGCTGGGGGAGCCCGGGCCAGGAGCGCCTGACACGGGCGAGACGTACCATTCGCCAACCCGCGGGCACGGGGAGAGACGGCTTATCGAGGGAAGGGAAACTGCCGTCAAAAAGGAGTCCCACAATGCAGAGGCACCCAGCCCCCCTTTATGAAAGTTCTAAAACCTAGAGAGTCAAGAGATCTGGGGGAAGCAAATTTCTGTTGTGTCTTCATCGCCTTAGCCCCTGAACCCCCCCCAAAGAAAATGCCAAAATGGTTCAGGCCACCCATTCCTGGCGAAAATAGCAAGAGGAAACCGTTTAGAGTCCGAGGGGAGAATAGCCTTCAAGAAGAAAATAAGAAAGGGGGGGGTGGCCGAAAATTAAAAGTCCGTTCATATATATAGCCCACTTTTAAAAAGACAGGCAAAAGGAAAACGTTTCCAACTGAGACGTGCACTCCCACTTCTTTTACTTGTGGAATTTGACTTGCACTGAATACCAAAGATCCTATTTCCCCAGAGTGGTGAAATGGTACGATCCGAAAGGGAGGCGATGTCGGAGGCGGGGAGGCGGCCGTCATGTGATGCTGCTTAGAGTTTCCACTCTGCCAGCTTCTGTAACTCGTGGCTGGGCGAGGTGAATGGGCTTGTGGGTGTGGGCACAGCTGTTCGGCCTTTCAGCATCCCTTCCCCATGGCTTGAAAGAAAGAGCCTACCTTTGTAGATGTAATCATCATTTTTCAGCCTATGCTGTCAAATCAAAAAGCACTTATATTAAGTGCGCGCTATGTTCCAGGCACTGTGCTACGCGCTGTGCAAATGCTTTTTTAAAAAAAATAAAATGTCAGTTATCCTGGCTTCCCGAGTCACAGAGGTCAAAAAAGGAAGTTCACCACCTGGGGTGGGAATAGTGGGGAGAGAAGGGGCAACCTTCTGTTGAAAAGCCATTTTGCAACATCTCGGGGCTGGTTCACTAGTGCGGCTTTTGCAATTCCAGAGTCCCCATATGCCAAATGAAAGCACGCAGAGTAGGACTCACATTTAGTCAGAATTCAAACCACTTATCCAGAATCATGAAACGAACAATTTGAATAAATACTTGTAGAACTGAGCACTCCCAGGAAGGGCCTGGGGCGGAGTCAAATTTCTTCTAAGGATCTGGATTATGCTGCCACCCGCTGTCCACAGCGGAATTGTGGATCCCATCTCGTCTTCAGCCATATGCTCTTTAATAGCAACTTTTGCCTTGATATTTTAATGCATGGATTATTAACATTTTTTGTGTGTTATATGCCCATCTGGCGGGCTGAAGCCTATGAACTCCTCAGAATAATGTTTTTAAATGCACAAAATGCATTAGATTACAAAGGAAAACAATCATATCGAAATAGCTATGTTTTAAAAAAAAATTCACAGACCTCAGGTTAAAAACCTTCCTGCTTTAAAGTTTCGTTAGCTACTAGTTTAGAATTCCTTTGCCTCCTTGCAACATGCAAAGTCCGCTACTTGCAAATCCTCTTCTCCCGGAAACATTCACCACCCAATTTCTACACTATTGCTTCAGGGCTGATGGATTTTAAGACAATTATGTTAAAATCAAATTGACTCCTTGTTTGTTCCACAATATCTTGCTGCTGCTTAAAGATTCTCTTATGCTTCCCCCCCCCCCATGCTGCACCAGTGTTCCAAACCTTCCCTTCTCCCCTCTTGCCACCAAGCCTCTTTTTCGTCACTGATGAAGAGGTCATCCAGCCTGAACATCCCCATCTACTTTGTTCCAGTCCTCAAACATCCTTACCAGAAGTATAACTTCCCATTAGTCATACAAGTATCTTACCTGTATTGGTTCCATCTACCATCTCCTCCAGGACCTTAATCCACTGGTTCATGTCTCTTCTTTACCACTGGTTCCTTCTCATCTACCAATAAATATGCTTTGGTTTCCCCAAACTTAAAAAAGCAAAACAAAACCACCACCACCACCACTTTAACAAAAAACAACTTGCCTTAACCCTTCTAACTCAATTACTGTTCCATCACTGCTAAACTTCTCCCACTTTTTTAGTGATTTCCCTTCTCAGTCCTTCGAAATTTGCCTTCTGGATTGATCACTTGATTGATCTCCTAATCATTAAATCTGATGACCTTTTTTTCAGTCCTCGACCTCCTTGAAGACTTGGACATTGCTGACCACCCCATCTTGAAGAACCAGGAAAGGAGACAAAAGGTGAAGTTGGAGACTTCATTTCTTTTTTATTCCCAGAGCAGTCATTCTAGAATATAGTATATAGTAGTATGTAACCTCTTTAAAGGTCTTCTTTATCTTCATTCATTCTACTCTCCAATTCATGCTATTGGCAGTTGGTCTTTCTTATGTATTATTTCTGGTCACCTTTCTTTCTATTCAGATATTTTTCATGCCTGCTGTTTCCTGAGTAACACTTCTGTTGGTCATTCAAGTTTTCCACAAGTTGAAGCACCTTACCTCTTGAGCTGGACTTCATATTTCTGCTAATTTCCATACACTTTACACACCAACAGGAAAATTCTGCATCTCAAACAGACATGCCCTTGGCTTTGCTCAGGTGAGGCTGTCCCAAGTGTCCAAGATGACTTTTCCTTCTCTTTGCTTGCTGAATTCCTACCCATTGTTTAAATGACAAATTAAAGACCACATCTCTCTAGTAGCCTTACCTCTCCTTTCCCTCTTTCACTTTTTTAGTGATCTTCCTTAGACTTTACACATGTTGTTTTATAATGGCTGGTGTGTCTGTAACGCCTTAAGGTTTGTAAAACATTTTACAAAGATTATCTCTTTTTATCCTCACAACAACCCTGGGAGGCAGATATTATTCCTATTGTACAGATGAGGTAACTGAGGCAGAGGTTGTGACTTGCCTGAGGTTGTATACAGTTAGAGTCTGAAGTTGTATTTTAATTCAGGTCCAATGTTCTATCCACTCAGCTGCCTCTATAATGTGTCTATCCTTTCACACTGTGTATTAATCTCTATTGGTATCTTATCCTCCTACTAGCTCCTTAAGGCTATGAACCATTTATTTAAATTTCATCTCCTCCAGCTCTGTGTCTAGTCTCCCCTTAATATGTGTTCTCATTGGGCTTCCCTGGGCAAAGACTTGTTTCAAAATCAAATGCAACATTAAATAGGTACATTATACTTTTTTCATAACAATGTTATAGCTAAAAGTTTGGACAGTGCCAAGTCTTTAGTGTGATTAATTACTGAATTTGAAAATGTAAGATCCTCGAGAATAGGGAGTTTCATTCTTTGTATTCATATTCCAAGTACCCAGCCCATAATAAATACTTAATAAATGCTTATTGATTGATCTCCTAACCGTTTAATCTAATGACAAGATTTCCATGGCATACTGAACTTGGAATAAGATATAGTTTGTGTTGTACAGGACTATAAAATGTTTACTCTTGACACTATTAGACGCAGGATTAGCAAAATAGGCCAACAACCAAGTGGAGTGTATCACACAAAAGGACACAAAGAGTGACATATTACTTTTTAAAATGTACATGTTTTTAATGCCTAAATTCCTTTTCAATGGTTCATAAATTTTGCAATGTCAAATGCAGTAGAAACTCAATGTCCTACACTTGGCACAAAGTGGACAAATGCCTTTTTTTGGGGGGGGCAATTGTGGTTAAGTGACTTGCTAGTCACACGGCTAGTAAGTGTCAAAAAGAGAAACAAAAGGAACACCTTCAACTTTTAAGATGAGAGAATCAGGGCCCAGAGAAATTAAGTGACTTGATTAAGGTCACACAGCTAAGGTAGACTTCAGACTAAAACTCAAATCTTAACTGCTGGTTAGTGTTCTAAAAGTCCAAGAAACATATTATTATTTTGTTACTTAATAGCTCTAGTAAATGATTTAGAAGTCTGAAGTAAGCTCCTTGAAGGAAGATATAATTTCCATTTTTGCCTTCGTATCCCCGATGCTTAACAAATGCCTGTTGAAGCAAACTGAATCGAAGGAAGACTGAAAAATTTTAACTAAGGTTTAGAGTTAGTGATTTCAATTATTCGTACTATTTTATATTCCTATCTTTCCTGGCCTTGATTTTTGGTGAACAAAAACTAAAAATAAATGTAGATCTCTAAAAAGATACTTTTTTGGAAAAAGCCTAAAAATAAAAATTCTAAATGTTAGTAAGTGCTAAACCTAGTCAACAACCTTTATTGCTATAAGGACTTTATTAAAAACTCAGAGTACAGTGAGACTTAAGGGTTTGTAAAGTGCTTTGAGATCCTCAGTTAAGAATACAAACCATTTTATGAGACAAGCAACCTATCTGTATTTTCTTGCATCTTTCCAACAGATTGTATCTTTCAGTAAAAGTGAATGTGTGTTTTGCCTAAAATTATATTGGGTAGTGAAAAAACAGCACAGATATGTCAAACCTAGGAAGGGCTTTTAGAGATCTAGTTCAGTTGCCTCATTGTACAGATGACTATTCACCCAGGGAGAGTGACGTACTCAAGGTACAAATTAAGCTACAACAGTCAAAACTAAGAACCCAGGTCTTCTGAATCTCATGCACAGAAATTCTGATAAACAGATTTCTACTCTTATAAGCAAAACAGTACATCTTAGAATTCAAAAAGCCACAATTTTCAATTAGTACCTGTTCCTATGGAGATGTTTAACAAGTTGATGGAGGCATGTAAAAAACTCAATCCTACATCATATTGACTTCCAACAAGGAAAACATTCCATCAAATTCTAGACAGATGAAAGCTTTGCTTACTATGATACCAATATGGGAGCAAATTCCATATATAGTACAATAGGTAACCTTTAAAAAGAACAAATATATTTCCTAATAAATTTTTTTAAAAGAAGCAAACAAAGGTTGGCAATTATGTATCTTTTTTTGCATTTCACTTTTATTTTCCAAGGTTACAATTAGACTTTTCTTTCTTTTTCTTTTTAGTCTCAGGACTAACTACCCTTGTCTGTTTGCCCATGCAGATCACCATTCTTAAGTTAAACTATTTTCTAAGAACAAGCTATGAGGGCACAGGTTAAGGTTTAGTCAGTCACTGCCAGTTATAGTAAAACCCAACAGTATGCATACCACAGATGGATTGAATTGACATATCATACTTCTTGAGATGGCATGTTAACTGTCATCAGTTATTTCTTATAGATCCCTTCTTTTTATTAATCTAGCTACTCTGGATGTATTCTCTTAAATATGCTGTTAAAATACAATGGTATGTTGACCATTTAATCAATGGTTAAACACGGGGTTTTGTTACATGAAATTCCAAAAGTGCACAATAATGTGGACACTTTGCAGACAACCTAAAAGTCTGAAAAAACCAAAAAACTATACAAATGATTAGTGCAAATTAAGATTTAAAGACACTCCAACTGCAACATTCATAACACGAAGTTAATGACCTTCACTAACACACACATTGAATTCTATTTGGAAATGCCCTTAAATGCCAAGAGCTTTTGACCTGCATTAGGGATTTACTGAAACATTAAACATAGAAAAAGCATCGAAAAAACTACCACCTTGCATTTATTTTATTACACTTTTCCTTCAGTGATGAACCCAAAGTGTTTGGAAATGGACACTACATTCAATAACTGCTTGGAACTGAGATTGCTTTAAGCTAAACCATCCTTTCAAAGTATTGCATTGTTATAATACCAAGTGGGGCTCAAATGAAGACCCATTTTTGAAGTCTTCATATTGAGAACAAGTGTTTTAGGAATATATGGATCTGTTGTCAAGACTGACATGAGGGCAAGGTGAAAAGCAAAGAGGAATTACACCCTAAACTATCAGGGGTATTAATATGGATCTTTGGTTATTTCTTTATTCAGTCAATAGCCCACAAGCACCAGCACTTATATTTCAGACCAAAATGCTACAGCCCTAGATTAACAACTCCCAAATTAGAAAGGGGGATATCCTGTTGTACAAAATAGTAACAAAGCTTCTAGAAGTTCCTTTATTTCACACTAATTTTCCCAGAGTATTCTGATCAGCTTTCTAAAATTTTTCTCTGACATGACTAAGTTTTGATGGCTGCCACCCATGAAAATGTCTCCTTGTAAGGTTTTATTAATTTTTGGGGGGGAGGGGGCAAGGCAATCATGGATAAGTGACTTGCCCAGGGTCACACACCTAAGTGAGTATCATGTATCTGAGGCCAAATTTGAACTCAGGTCCTCCTGACTCCAGGGCCAGTGCTCTATCTACTGTGCCATCTAGCTGCCCCCTTCCTTGTAAGGTTTTAAAAACAGACGGACAGGTAACGGTTTAAGTCAGCTGACGGATAGATATCAGAAATGAAAGCAATAAGCTTTGTTTCACAAAGCAAAAATAATTTCTGACCCAAGCTGTTTTCAATATTATCAATCAATCAATCAACTATTCCTGTTTAGGGGAGTTTCCACAAATACAATTCTGGAATTTTCTTCAAAATTCTGATAATTTTCTTCAAAAATAAACACACCCAAATAAAACAAGGAACAACTAATACATTCTTCTTCTTTGGTCCAGATTTGTGATTTCGTTAGCATCAGGACCTCTCTCTACCACTGGAGATCTGCAATTGCTTGGCAACATCAAGTCTTAAGAGTTGTTTCTTGAGTGGCTTGGCCAATAACATAGGCAATATCTTTCAAGACAAAACTTGAAGCCAGGTCTTCTCAACTCTGAGGCCAGGTCTCTAAGTACCAAACACCAAGCTATCTTTCAAAGTATTCATACCAAAGCAATTTCAGAAAGCTGTTTTTTCAGTTACTTGGCTTTCATATTTTTTGTTTCTTGGGGGAGGGTCCCAATCTGACCAAACACCACGTGGTCTGTCTTTCATTGTAATTTTAAGTTATTTATAAGATGAGTTTATTGCATCCCTAGAGCCAGCAGCTAACAAAAAATATATATTCTGATTTTAGCTGTTAGTTTGACATGGGTAGATATTTTTGTTTACCATCAATCCATCTATCTTAAATGCATTTCTCATATAGGTGCAAATACTCTCATGTACAGAAATAGCTGATCTTTTCTAGCCTTTTCAAAAAGTAAATGTCGTTTTTAACTGTTCAAATTTATGTATATGTAGCTTTTTTTTCTTACAATCTAATATTCAAGCTGCAACACAGACATAGTTCTTTGTTTATAATACAATGATATCTTTGAGAACTAAAGGAAATTCAGAATTACAGCTTCATCGTAGGACCTAACAGACAGAGAAGGGAATCTGGACATGTCAGGGCAATTGATGAACATTAATGGTTTGGAGCACTGACAAGAATAAATAAGCAAGCAAAGTTTCAAAAGCAAAGATTTAGGGAATTTCCCCACTATAAAATCCCCTATTGAAGCAGATACTTTTCTTTAGAACACTGGTTCCCAACCTTGGGGTCCATGGTATAATAAATTATCAAAAGGGGCTTCTATGACGCCATACATGCACAAAGCATTATCCTTCTGATCTCTACAAAGTATGCAACACGAGTGACTATCTCTGTTATCATGTGTTTGACTGGAATTTTTTTAACTTTTGGAATGAAATATATTTTCTTTTGCTATTGTGACTAATACAATACAAAATCATCCAAAGGCTATATGAATACATAGTAGCTTTTTGCCATTCTGCCTTTTCACAATCAAGAGGTAGCAAAAAGACAAATACTATCATGTGGGGAAGCTTTGAAAGTTTTAGATGTAAAGATGTAAATATGTGAAAAGGCTGGGAACCACTGCTCTATTACAAAGGCTACTTAGTATCTTTCATTGGAATGCTCAATTCTAATAGCTTTACAGCAATATTTAATCAATGAAAAACACAATTATTTAAATGATGCCATCAACATGGGACAGAAAATTCCCACTATTTTATTGCCCAGTGATGACATTCTTTGGTTTAAAAACATCTTCCCATTGTCATTCTTAGAATGTTTAGCTAAAAATTCTTTAAGTAGTACCTTAAACACCGTGGCTGTATATATGCTTAGTTCTGGCTCACATAGAATTCTACAGGTGTTAGATATTCAAAAGTTTTCACAAAATTAATCTTACTGCTGAGCTTTAAACCAATCAAGAGGTTACTGTGGCATAGTTAAGAGAGTGCTAGACTTAAGAGTCAGGAGACCTGGGTTCAAGTTCTGCCACCTACTAGCTATTTGAGAATGGGCAACTCACTTAAAACTTCTTAGAGCTGATTTCCCCAAATGTAAAATGGGAAGACAATACTTGCACTAACTACCTACTGCTGTGAGGAAAGTGCTTTGCAAACCTTAAAGTGCTATGTAGATGTGAATTATTATTAATGAAATAACATATATAACTCATGCTATTTCAACCACCATGTTGGAAGATTTGTTGGTTAAAAAATTGCACATACTAATAGCCCAAACAATATACTTCTTAGACAGGCACCAATGTCCTTTAAGTTCAATGATCATTTCCTCTACAAGACTTAAAAGATAACTCCAAATAGGTGACAGATCATTAACTAATTCAGAAGATGGCAGGATGAAACAGGGAAAAGGCAACAAGGGTGAAATGGCATTTTTTTAAATTGGATCCACTGTAGAAAAGAACGAATAATCTCCACAATAAGGAGAGTTATTCTATCAAAATTCTGACCTGTCTACCATCATGTCTCAGATGGCTTTTATTGTAGATCCTGGTAATTAAGATAGAGTCAATTTTGGATTAAAAAAAAGACATCAAGGGTCATTGCTTCATAGTGAAGAACAAAAATATATTTCAATAGTTTATTTTTCTCTCATGACTGGAAGAAGCCAAAGACCATACTGAGCCAAGGCATAAGTACCTCCTATAGGCAGGAATGGAAACACTGGAAACTATTAAGAGTGATATTTCTTTAACATCTGAGCAGGTATTTTTTTCCTTTACTTTTGTTTCCAAAAACTGAGTCTTGGATTATGACAGTGCTAATCTTATAAAGTCATAGAATTCAGAGTTGCAAGGGATCTTAGAGATTTAATCCAACCTCCTCATTTTACAGATGAGAAAAAAGAGGCCCTGGGGAAATCGATGCCTTGTCCAAAGCCACACAACTGGTTACGGTCAGAACCTGGACTAGACCCCAGATCTCCTAAAAACCAGTCCAGTGCTCTATAATAATGCAAAGTTTCTTTGAGATGTAGAGTGTTTCATTATGAATTGCTTAACTTTACTTATGTTCAGGGGTTCCAAACACATAAAGAAAATACTTTAGATTTTGTCCCTTCTCAATAACTGACTTTCAACAACAGGGCATCATTATTTCCATCACAAATAAGTCAGTAATTTAAGTCCATTTCAGAACTATAAATTTAAGACACTTCAGCTAAAGGAGCACAAAAGCACAACCTGGTTAAAAAACAATGAAGCAAAAGCAGAAATGAGAAATACTAAAAAAGGGCTGACGCTTTACAAAATCCTTCATTGCAAGTAATGGCCTACATTTAATCTATAATATGGGTAATGACAATGAGGCTCATGAGTTTTAAAAAATGAAAACCTGATTTGCTAACACCTTACACTAAAAAAGGCACACGAAAGCATGTCAACATTTTAAAAAACTGAATGTTGTTAGAAAAAACATACTTTTAGTTTGAGATCAAAGCAATTTTGATGTTTTTTTTATCTGAAACTTTTCATTATAGCAAAATTCAAAAGTTATAATTTATATAGGCCCTAAAACATTGTAGGGTGAACTCAGAGCAACTGGTAGCCAAGTTAATCTCAGAACTCTGGGAATGAGATTCACTGAGTAATCAAAACAAAATCATGCTAATTGCAACTTAATTGAAAATGCTACTAACAAGGAGTAAGAGCAGAAAACAAATCCGGTGCATACCAAATGAAGAGACTAAAATGGGCAGAGGAAAAAAAAAGTTATGTTCAAGACTATAAAAGGGTATTGCATGCACCATTATTTTGGAAAGTGCTTAAAAACTTTTGATAGCATCCCTTTAATTCTCAATTCTACATCAGTACCAGCAGACTGTGTAAATATTTTGGTTCCTCTGAAAACTAAAAACTAATTTTGCCAAATCTAATAGGCAATGTCCAAGTCTACAAACTCCATAAAGTCTTAAATAGCTCTTGCCCTTCAAGTAATCTCCCTTCCACCCCCCCCTTTTTTTTTGTAAAACCAAACTATCATTGACTTTAAGGAGCCAAAAAAGCTTTCAAATAGTTAACTAGTACTCTTGTGTCCCTGTTTCTCACAGAAGAAAATTGTTTCCAGAAGGGGAAAAAAAGTGCTACAGGAACACAGCAACATTCAAGCCATTTAAAACAAAAGGTAGATTATTTAATGCATTAATGATGTTAATCTGAAGATAAATAAATCCACAAGAGACTTTAAAAGTTTGAGATCTTTTCCTTTCTTTGCAGAGAGAAAACTTTTGAAAGTATATAGGACTAAAGATGTCAAAACAAAATTTAATTTCTTAATGTCCAGATAAAACAGTCTCAGTCCTCCCTGCCATTCTCATATTTTCCAATGGCAAAAGTGGTGGTTCTTTCAGTTTAAAGCACAGAAAATGTTAATTTCAAGAATAACTGGATGGCTTGCTTCCTGAATCGTCTTCTTGTGAGCCCATACTCTGCAGAAGAGGAAAAGAAAGGTTATTTTTTCATTATTTCCATGATTTTTGTCATCTATACAAAGTTACAATAATCTTTCTCATATAGTAATTTCACTTGTACAAAAAATTCATTTCAAATGCTGTCCACATCCAAGGAAAGAACTATGGAAGTTGAATCGCTATCACTTATTTTTACCTTCTGTTGAGTTCTGTTTCATCTTTCTGATGGTTCCTCCTATTGGTTTTAATTTTTACTTACAACTTCACTAATGTGAAAATATGTTTAATGAGAATGTAAATGTAAAGCTTATATCAGATTGTGTGCCGTCTTGGGGAGGGTGGGGAGGAAGAAGGGGGAGAAAAATTTTCAACTCAAAAGCATATGGAAGTGATTGTTGATAAATCAAAATAAATTAATAAAATTTTAAAAAAAGTTCATTTCAAGGAATCAATCTTCAATCTTCCCTAAATAAAACTAACAGTCATGATGTCAAGAACTGAAAGCCCTACTACAAAGCTACAAGAAGATTTCTCTTTCACAATACATAATAGGATGCTTTGGTATTTAAATATTACAATAATCTGAAATCCTAATTATATTCCAGAGGTAGCAATTTATATACCTTTCTCCTCCAGCCTCCCATTCCCCACTTTAAATAAAGAGAAAAAGTAAGCACCTTTTGCACAAACTGAGGATTCACTGTGATTTCTTGATCCATGGCCTTGAGCCGCTCATCAAGCTCTATACACTTCAGCATCTGAGATATATGAATTTATACTTAATATGATAAAAGGGAAATTGGCTTAAATTACAATTTGCTCAAAATATAAAGACAAAATGTGTATTAACCAAAACGACATTGTAATTAGGATTTCAAGTCTCAAAACAAATCTTTTTTCTTATACAAATTAACATAGAATACACACTTTTGTCCTCCCATCATCTTCACCTACACATCTAATAATGTCTACAATTTCAAATTCACTATGAAATTTTGCTAGGAAGATGGTAGAGAAAAGCCAGGAAATTGCCTGAGCTCTCCCTAGTTTCCCAAAGAAACAACATTAAATCAAGCCTCTAAATGGGTTCTGGAGCAACAGAACCTACAAAAAGATGGAGTGAAACAATCTTCTAGCTTAAGATACCTTAGAAGGACTTCAGGAAAAGTCTGTCTCACTTGGATAAAAGGGGAGGACAGCCCAGCACAGGCAGTGTCCAGGGCAAGACAGTAGAGGCTCTTAGCCATGGCACAGATCAGCAACCAAGGCTCCTTGATCTTGGCTCAGAGGGCTAGCTGAGGCCTCCAGGACCAGAATCCAGGTACAATAGGCACAACTAGGCCAGGCCAGCCCAGTACAGTGGGCAAACTGCCAGCACCTGAGGCCCCAGAGCAGAAATCCAGTAAGCAGGCCCCTAGCCCTCAGCACAAGAAGCTTCAGAGAGTGGCCCCTGTGCCTCAGGAGCAGAGCTCAACTTTAAAAGACACAAAATAGGCTAAAAAATAAGGAAAAATCAGAAAAGAGCTCTGACCATAGAAGGTTATTATTGTTATAGGGAAGATCAAAACACAAACTCATGGGGGCAGCTAGGTGGCGCAGTGAATAGAGCACCGGCCCTGGATTCAGGAGGACCTGAGTTCAAATCCAGCCTCAGACACATAACACTAGCTGTATAACCCCGGGCAAGTCATTCAACCCCATTTGCACAGCCAAAAAATAAAAAAAAAAAGCAAAAACACAAACTCAGCAAAGGACAACAGTGTCAAAATGCCGACATGTAAAGCCTCAAAGAGGAGTATGAATTAGTCTCAATCCCAAAAAGCCTTCTTGGTAGAGCTCAAAAAGGATTTTTAATTTTTTTTATGTTAGGCACTTGGGGTTAAGTGACTTGCCCAGGGGTCACACAGCTCATAAGTGTCAAGTGTTTGGTCTGAGGCCGAATTTGAACTCAGGTCCTCCTGACTTCAGGGCCGGTGCTCTGTCTACTATGCCACCTAGCTGCCCCCTCAAAGGGATTTTAAAAATCAAATAAGAGATATAGAAGATAAAGTAGAAAAAGAAACGAGAGTTATGCAAGAGAAAGTCAACAGCTTGGAAAAGGAACAATAGAAATTGACTGAACAAAACAATTCCTTAAAAAATACAGCTAGCTAAATGGAAAAAAAATCCACTAAAGAAAACAACTCCTTAAAAAGTAGAATTGGCCAAATGGGAAAAGTGGCACAAAAGCTAATTGAAGAAAATAATTCCTTAAAAATTAGAACAGGGCAAGTGGAAGTTAATATTTCTATGAGACATCAAGAATCAGCCAAACAAAATCAAAAGAATGAAAAAATAGAAGAAAATGGAAACTTTGCTAAGTTTACATTTACCATTTATATCAGCTTCCCTAGCACCTCTAAGATTCAAGTGTTTATGATTTTAATGCATTCAAAGACTTGAATGAGTGGTGGCAAAGAACTGGAAATTGAGAGGATGCTCATCAATTGGGGAATGGCTGAGCAAGTTGTGGTATATGAATGTAATGGAATACTATTGTGCTATAAGAAATGATGAACAGGCAGACTTCAGAAAAACCTGGAAAGACTTGTATGGTCTGATGCTGAGTGAAGTGAGCAGAACCAGGAGAATGTTGTACACAGTAACAGCACGTTGTGCGATGACTAATATTGATAGACTTAGCCCTTCTCAGCAATGCAAGGATCTAAGACATCTCCAAAGGCCTGTGATGGAAAATGCTATTCACAAAGAAGAAAGAACTATGGAGTTTGAATGCAGATCGAAGCATACTATTTGCTATTTTTTTTCTTCTGTTGTGTTTTGTTTCCTTTTTCTGGTGGTTCGTCCTATCGGTTCTAGTTCTTCCTTACAACATCACTAACGTGAAAATGTGTTTAATAGGAATGTATACATATAGCCTATATCAGATTGCAAGCCGTCTTGGGGAGGGAGGAGGAGAAAAATTTAAAACTCAAAAGCTTATGGAAGTGATTGTTGATAAATCAAAATACATTAATAAAAAAAAAGACTTGAATGAATGACAAGAAGCTCCCTCTGTTTCCTACTCCCTCTAACTGCAGGTAGTCCTCAACTGATGAAGACTAGTACACAGGGAAGTTGCTATGAAGTCAATTGCCCCTTGTTTCCTAATTCAAAGCACACAGGTCTAATATACTTTATCCTGAGTAGATTCGGTGAGCTAATAAGTTACTCATGCTCAGGAATGCTGCCACTCAGAGCTCCTACTCCTGGGGAAGATATTGCCGACAATGTCACCACATACATCAACCCCAGCCTTTAACAAGGCAACCGCCATAGGAGGTGCTCCTGTTAGGAGCAGGGAGAGAAGAATGGGAAGGATAGAAGTTTATGTATTTCTAACATTCTAAGTTAGAATATAAAATGCATTTTTGCCACTGAAACATGACAAATGATGTTTAGTTACAGTTATAAAGGGTACCAAGCACCTATATGAAATGAGTATGCTGGTATGGGAACCTAACCACCATTTTTATAAGCTTAGCATCTATGAGAAAATGTATGCTGAACTACACATTTATAAACAAACTTTGGGGATACAACCCATTAATAATCTGGGAAGTGCCTGCATTTGGTTCTAAGAATAAGTTTTTAAGGTATAGAAATAGTGAAGTCTTATATCTTATAACCCCTGAAAATCTCAATAACCAAACTAGAACATTTTACATTAATATTTACCTCCTGATCAATGTTATGAAGCATAGCAGGATTGTTATATTTTTCAGGATTATCATGGAAACTGACCATACCATCCTTTTGATTAATACTTGCAAAAATTTCACCGTCTTCTATCTGTAGATAAGAGGAATCACAGAGAACAGAGCTTTATTAAACACACAATAGGTAAAAATCAGTGACTCTTCAATTACAAGCCTGCTCATAACAGTTGGACTGTTAATTTTGACTTTTTTAGAGGAAAAAAAATCTTAAACACCTTTGCTAAATGTATTGCCTGGGTTAAATCTTCCAATTTGGAAGGAGAAGGTAGCAAATTTTAGTAACTATAATTCCATTAGGGACTGTGATGGATGGCAGAAAAATATCTGGGAATATCAAAATTTCTATGTTTACATATAAACACATTCAGAGTATGAAAAGTCATACTCTATTAAAGAATGGAAACAAATCTATAGGTACAGGTGTACATACAGACAAAGCTGGACAGGCTTCACTTATGGGCCTACTGATGGATGCCATGTGTTGTGAAAAGGCTAGTTTAGCTTAATTTGGAGAAGTTCATCTCCAAAAAGCTGTCAAACAGATTATGAATTTTTTGGGCCACAAGCCATAAAATTGTCTGTTAAAGTGAGGGGGTACTGAAATCTATTATCAGTGTAGGGAGTCCTCATGCTCTCCCTCCTCTCCTAGCTTCCTTCAAATCTCACCTAAAGTCCAACCTTTTACAAGAAGCCTTTCTTGCCCTACTCTTAATGCTCTCTCTCTGTTGATTTTCTCCAATTTATTCAGTATATATTTTATTTGTTCAGTTATTTGCTTGTTATCTCCCACATTATACTGTGAGCTCTTTGACAGCAGAGTGTTTTTGACATTTCTTTGTATCCCCAGTGATGAACACCATGCCTGGCACAGAGTGCTTAATAAGTGCTAATTGACTGACTGATGCTAATGAAATCTTTTGAAGTATTATAGTTCATTTGTAAACACATGAATTTTTGCCTATTATTTAGGCAGCATGAATATTTTTAATAAGAAGTAGCCAAATTTCATCTACATAATTATCTCAAGAATGACCTTGCTTACCATGTGAAGGACATATTTTTCTGCCTCCTGAGGTCCTGACAACTGTACACGACTTGCCATATCTTGTAATGACAATGTTAAAAATGTCTGAAATTGAGAAGCAGAATTTGGACATAAGTAGATACAATAGCTATGAGGAATGTATTTATCAGATAAACAATTCCACTTATCTCAATAGAAAAACTATTCTACTTTGTACTAATATTAAATTATTTCAAAATAAAATATGTGTGACAGGAAACTGAAAAATCCATACCCTCCAGTGGATGAAGGCATATGGGAGAGTAGAAATTTCAAAGAAAAAAGAGCAATAGGTCATTTATTTTTGGTGATACACAAGAAACCTACATCCCCACTTTCTCTCCCTTGAAATTAATGAACTATCTTGGATAGTTGGATATCCTCTGATATCCAACACTGATAAAATAGATGTTGGAAAACTCCTTTTACCACTGGCTAGATTTCTAACATTTGCACTTTTAGAGTTGGGTATATATACATATAAGCCAATGTTCTTTCCAAGTCACCCACCAAAATGTCTATCCATTTATTCTGTGGCACTGCAACCATTTGAGTTAACAAAATCAAGAATTACACTTGACAAAATGGGGTTATTTTTAGTCCAGAACGGTGCTTTTATCAGTGTAAAGAGCTGCATGGTAAGATAACTCCTTCTACCAATTACAGATCTATAATTTTTAGTTTTAGAGAGCTGCCTGAGGCACTAGAGCTTAAGTGATTTGCCCAGGATCCTAAAAACAGTATAAAGACTGACAAAGTCAGAGTCAGTACATAAACCTAGGTTGTCCAGGTCCCAGGCCATCTTTCTATCTTCTCTATGTCACAATGTTTCTCATGAAAAAAACAGAAAAGTAATTAAAGGATTAAAAGTGAGCACACTTCAAAACAGCTAGTTGGGAATTTTTTTTTCATTATTTATCCACACACCACAATTTAGTCCCACAGTACTAATGACCTCATCTCACATTCCACTTTTTCATTGAAAGCTTGTTTCAGTGACAAACATTAGAGCAGTGTCTCTCATACCAAAGGTCAGCACACTTACAAATTTCAAGGGAGTAAAATATGGGAACTGGTCCTAGTTCATTAGAACATCTATTGATACACCTCCATCCTCAATGCACTGTCACTTGATTTATTCCTCAGTCCTTGCAGTCATTCTATACCTGCTTTTCTCTCTTCTCCTGGCTACCCAAATCTGATCCTAAAAAAGTGAAAACCCAACTATTTTCCTAATAAATAAACTCCTACCCCACTACTTTTGGAGAAAAGATTTTTTAGAAGCCTCAGAAAAATCATGAGACAAAATATGAGAATTCATCTTACCTTTGTTAGCCTTTGAATGTTCTTCTTATAAAGAGAAGACAAACACTGCTTAACCAGCCCCATATTGTTATCTCTAGTGAAAGTTTCACTATGTTTGTTTACCAGATTTCGGAGTTCTGATGGATTATTGGTTGAATAAACTTGTGCTAATTCATGGTAAGCATTGCTAAGGGGCTATAGTTTTAAAAGGAGAAAACAAATTAATACACAAAGTTAGGTATATAGAAAGCAAACAAGTGGTGATGTTTTGTAAGTACAAGTAATGTAAAAAATACAAAAATGAGGACAAAAGACTATCTAAATAATGCACCAAGTTATTACTAGCAATAAAGCAAATGGCTTAGATATTACAGACAGGTCAGGCAATACAATCTGTTTTTCAAAATGAAAGTTAGTGTCAACAAAATTTTCTGGCTAGCTCCTGATAAAATGGAACATATAATTAATTAACAAGGCAGTATTCTGACTTTTCTTATACTATTAGGACTCTACCTTTTTCTAGCTGTTGATCATCCAATAGAAGAAAAACAAAAGATGACATAAGATGAACCATATCAACCTCCCTCACTAAATTAACAGGATAAATAGTTTTGCTATGGATATCATATTAATATTATAACTAAATTGTTAATTTATGCAGAAACAAAAAGTATAGGCATTGTCATTAGGAAACTATGGCATATTATAAAAGATTAGCCCCAAACCATTTCTTGAGAATGGCTGCTATGTGCCCTCTCATTGCTTTCATTCCTTGTTAAGAATGCTGATTCAACTAGTGTAGAACTTGATCTGGATGCTTTTACATCTGCCTTGTTATCTCCAACAAGCTAACTTAAAAACCTACTGTCAAGAATCCTAACCACTTGAAATGCTGTGCTCTGTATGTGACTGGATCATGAGGGGAACAAGGGGTCTATTAAACAGCTGTGGAAGGACTCCCTCACCCAGGAAGAAATTCCTCAAGTGGAACTTAAAGCATTATAAATTCTGTAAGTAGAGGCTAACCTAAATCTGATTCTTCATAGAACATAAGATTTTTTTTAATACAAAACACACTACGCAAATAATATTTAATGAAACAATTCTCTTTTATATTAACTCTACGATGAAACTAAATTTATTTTTATCTTAACAATTTTTCTAAGTAGAATACTTATTTTTCTTTAGAACACTCACCTTAATGAATCTACCAACAATCTGAGAAGTGTATTTTGGCAGCTGTTGAACTTTGCCCAGTAATATCAAAGAAACTAGAATATACTTCTTATAAGATTCCAACATAATATGACTGACTGCCATGGCAGGAGTAGTTATGGCCTGAGCAAGAAAAAGATGTTAGATTCAGTGATAACTAATAATAAAAGCTAACTTAAGGTTTGCAGATCTCTTTTCTCATTTGATCCTCACAACATTCCTGTGAAGTACGTGCTATTTTCAACATCTTCATTTTACAAATAAGGAAACTAAGGCTGAGAGAGGTTAAGTGATCTGCCCAGGGTCACAAAGCCAGTTTCTAGGGCAAGGTTTAAATCTAAGTCTTCTTAACTCCAAGTTTAGTGTTCTATCACTGCTCCATGGTACCTCTACAGTAGTAGATTATAGATATGCTCTAGCAAGAAGTGGTAAATCGCTAGGCATAGGATTCTTCTTACATAAGACTCAACACTCTTATGAAAGGTACATGCTTCATTTTTCTGGTACTGTCATTTTGCAGTTTTTAGATAACTGAAATTTCCTTTTCAAGTTCTAAATTTTGAACTATGATGAATAGTTATGGTAAAAAAAAAAGGCTACCTACTTTCTTAAACAAAGATACACTTTAAACACAGGATAATGAACATAATAATACATTTTCCTGATGACTCAGGGACATCATAACATATTTGAAAGCACATGGGACTTCAAGACAGAAGACCTGTGTTCAAAGCCTAGCTCTGTTGAAAGATCTTGAGTAAGTGATTTAACCTGTTTGTGTCTCAGTTTCCTCATTCCTAAAATGCAGACACCATTACTTCTTATTTATGAAAATAAGAGCTATTCTCCAATTGATAAATGGTCAAAGGATACAAACAGGCAATTTTCAGAAGACAAAATCAAAGTTATCAGTAGCCATATGAAAAAATGCTCTAAATAACTAATAATTAGAGAAATACAAATTAAAAGAACTCAATGGTACCAACTCACTCACACCCATCAAAATGGCTAACATGACAAAAAAAGGACAATGATAAATGCTGAAGAAGATGTGTAAAAATAGGTATACTAATGCATTGTTGGTGGAGTTGTGAACTGGTCCAAAGATTCTGGAGAACAATTTGGAACTATATCCAAAAGGCCAAAAAACTTTACATACCCTTTGACCCAGCAATACCACTACTAGGTCTCTATAGATCCCAAAGCGATAAAAGAAAAAGGAAAACCTACATGTTACAAAACTACTGAGAGTGGCTCTGTCTGTGGTGGCAAAGAACTGAAAATTGAGGGGATGTACATCAGTTTGGGAATGGCTGAATAAGTTGTCATATATCATTGTGATGGAATACTATTGTGCTGCAAAAAATGATGAAAGGGATGGTTTCACAAAAAAACTCTGGAAGATTTACATGAACCAATGTGATGTGAACAGAACTACGACAACCTTGTTCATAATAACAACAATATTGTAACAGTAATCAACTATGAAAGACTTAGCTACTCTAATCAATACAAGGATCCATGACAATTCTAAAGGACTCATCATGATGAAAAATTCTATCCACAGCAGAGATAAAACTGATGAATTCTCTGTGCAGACTGGAGTATATTTTTTTCACTTTTTCTTCCCTTTTTTTTGGGGGGGCAACATGACTAATGTGAAAATGTTTTAAATGACTTCATATATGTAATGGGTATCATATGGGTGGAGGGAGGAAGACAATTTGGAACTGAAAACAAAAAATTTTTTCAGAATTATCATTACAAAAAAAAGTAACAATAATAGCTAACATTTATATAGCAATTACTACATACCAGGCACTGTGAAAAGCACTTTACAATTATTATTCAATTTTATCATCATAATAATCATGGGAGGTGTTACTACCATCCCCATTTTATAGGTGAGGAAGCTGAGGCATATAGAAGTTACACAGCTAATAAACATCTGGGGTCAAATCTGAACTCAGGTCTTCCTGACTCCAGGCTTGGTATTCTATCCACTGTGTCATATAACTGCCTTCTCTGTCTACATTATTAATCTTCCATTTTGGTCTGGACCTGTGATTTTGTACGTAAAGTTTTTAGTGAAGAAACAACCTCTACCAATACATATCTACAACTGTTCTGCAATTCACAACCTCAGACCTGGGGCATTAAGAGATTAAATGACTTGCCCTGCGTCACACCAATATGTGTCACAGGAGACCTGCACATAAGTCTTCCTGACTGAGGTCAGCACTTTCCATCCACTATACCGCCACTCTCCAGTTTTTCATTACAAGGACCATATCTACTTAGATTACTTATAGCTTGTTCATTAGAATCACAAGATCTTAGAACTGGAAAACGCTAGTTAGAAATCATTTAATCCAACCTCCTTATTTTATGGATGAGGAAACAGAGATGAAATGATTTTGCGCAACAGTTACTTATGGTTGAGCTTCAATGTCTTGACTATATATAATTCAGTGGTCATTCTGTAGCTATGTCATGTAAGGTACAAGGGGGCCAACCTGTCAATTTCAAAGTACTTTATAAATATAATTATCATTACTAGTATTATTACAACATCCTGGCTTCCTTAATTAGGACTATGACCCTTTGGGTATTCTTTAGGTTATGGTATTCTAATTCACAAATGTATTGTTTGTTTATCCTTAAGAGCTAAAGAGTCAAAAAGATTATCCATATTTCACCAAAAATTTAGATTACTATTAAAACAATGTTTAATGATAATTTTTTTTTAAAGAAAAGGAATATCTACCCTCAAAACTAGAACCTCTTAGAACAATCTAATATATAAAACTGTTTTTTGGTCATAAAAGTTAAGAAATAGTTACCTGTTCATAAAAGTAGAGTGCTCTTTCAAAGTTCTTTAGCCCCGTGTAGATCATTCCACCATAGTAGTAGTAACATAAAAAGTGCTTTGCATCATAAGCCCCATTCTCTTTACAAATGTCCATCATATCCACATCCAGATAGGGTAAGGCAGGCTTAAAGCATTTTGCCAACAAACAAAGCTATAAGAAAAGAACAAAGCATTAAATTAACTTGAATACAAGCAGCAATTTCACAGACAAGGAATTTTTTGGAGGAGAAATGGTATTAATATGTTTAAGCTAACAATCGTTATATTTTAAAAAGCTAAACTTGAAGGGAAAGCACATTATTCTTTTAACTATTCACAAGGAATCAACATTACTGCATTACCCAGTCAATTGGTTATGAAGATGGATAATTAAAATAATTTCAGATCTCCAGTTATAAGTATTTTATCATCTCTTAGATCAGTCTATTCTACTTTTGGACAATTCTAAGATTTCCCCCCCAACCTTCATCAAGCCCATTTCTACCATTTTGCAACTAATCTATATATAGTTCTACCCTCTGAAATAAAGTAAAAAAAAACTCTTCTTCTATATTAAACACCTTCAAATACCTGAAGTCTCAAATTTTGAACAGATGGCTTGTCTTAAGAGTCAAGAAGACCTGGGTTCCAGTCTTGCCTCTGACATACCAGTGATATGAGCCAGGGAGAGGCACAAACCTTTAAGGGCCCCTAGCCAATTCTTTAAGAATCTAATTGCAAATGACCTGCATGTTTGCACTGGGAAAAGCAGTTTCCGTATCAAGAGTTCTCTACACCACCACTGACAAAAACAGTACTGCCAGTGCTCACCACCAGCTCCTGCTCATTGAGCACTCCTGACACTGCTTACAGGACCATGCCACTTTTCTTCACTCACCCTCAGTTACCTGCTTTTGAGTCTCTACATATAGTTTTTAAAGTACAAATTGGCTGATGAGTTTCCTATGTATCTACATCTACTTCTTTTGAGAGCTCTCTCTTTTCTTACTCATCCAAATAACTTGTCATCAAGATTTCATGTCTGAGAGCTTTTCATCTCCATTGGGTTGATTTCTCTGTAAGATTCTGGGCCATGGGATTCTTGGCCATGGGACTCTCTGACTCTGAAGTTAAGTTCTCTCCAAAATTTAAGGTGCGTGTTAGACTACACGTCACTGTTCTCTCTTCTTCTAGCAGCACCTTTGAGATGGAATAGACACTTCCTCTGAAGATTCCCATTTCTACTTCAGCAACTAGCTCTCTTCCTTATTTGGCAAAATCAGGTCTAGAATAGCATTCCCCCTTGCTACTTTTCCCATCTTTTGAAGAATTAAATTATTGGTAAGGCAAGCCATAAATATATTAGCTATTCAGCTTTGGAAAAGAAAGTATTCCAGCACATATGGGGATAAGAGAACTCTTTTATCATGACTGTATCATGCCTCTGTGCTACATTTATGATGTTTTTCTTCTTTCTGGATAGATGATCTACAGTATCACAATATCACCTCTATTTCATTTTTCAATTTATTCTACCCCAAATATTTTCCTACCACACTTCTTGATTTCCTCACAGGAATATAACTTCTTAATACACAATGCTAGTTTGCTGCCTATTTTATCCATTTTCTTTCCTTTAGAATAAAGTATACAACTCCACAGTCACATTCTGGTCAAGTCCCATCCTGCCAAAAATGTCACTGATAACCTATATGAAACCAAATTTATTTCATTATGTTAAAATTCCTACTTCACATGAACTTTATGTATAGACATACAAGACCACGGTTTTAATCGCTGGCTCTATTTTTTGATAGTTTCCTATGAATTATCAGTCCTTACTATTAATATTCTCCTTCCTATGTTTTGCCTGTTACTCTCCTTTGATATATCTTTTGGTAGATAATTATGAGCAGTTTTCTTCTGTGCCCTTAATTTTCAGTTAAAAGATGAAATCTGCAAGTCTCCATGAAAATAATGGCTACCAAAAATAATTTTATCAGCCCTAGGTAGGTAGATGATAAAAATCCTACATCTGGTTCTTTGGTCCAGAAATCCAAATTCCAATCTCAGTTCAATTCAATAAACAATTATTAAGCAATGCTACATGCAAGGAACTGAGCACAATACAGGGAATTAACACAAATCTATAAGACCAAGAAGTGTTCCCCAGTGAATAAATGAACAAAGGATATGAACCTCGTAACCACCACATGAAAGATTGTTCCAAATCACTGATTATAAGATAAATGCAAATCAAAATAACTGTGAGATTCTACCTCAAATCAGTCAGACCAGCAAAAAGGAAAACAGCAACTGTTGGAAGGGACTATGGAAGGACAGGAACATTAATAAATAATGCATTGGTGGACCTATGAATTAATCCAACCATTCTGGAAAACAATTTGCAACTATACCCCAAAAGTCACTAGAGAGTGCATACACTAAGAGGAAAGAGGCTGAGAACAAAGGCAAAAATTACTCAATCAACAAGCATTTACCAAGCTCTCACTATGAGCAAACACTGTGAAAAGAAAAAAAAAAGTATATGGACTTCATGTCGAAACACAGTAGAAACAAAGCAGGTGAATGTCCATCAGCTAGGGAAAGGGAGAATTAATTGTAGTTTATGAACATGATAGAATATTGTTGTACCATAAGAATCTATGAATATGATGCAATAATAGAAATTTGGAAAGACTTGTACAAACAGATCGAGAATGAAATGGATAGAACTACAAGCACAATTTAAACAATTACCATAATAATGCAAAGGAAAAAACTCTGAAAGACTTCAAAGCTCTGATCAATCATGACTTCAGAAGAGTAAGGATGAAGCATGCTTCCCACTTCTTGTCAGAAAAGTAATGGTTTAAAAGTACAAAATAAGGCATAGATCTTCAGACATGATCAGTATGTTGACTTGTTTTGCTTGACTATACTTATTTGCATAAGTGTGGGTTTCTACTTGGGGGGGAACAGTGGAGTGAATAAGTAGATAATGACAAAGGCAAAAAAGAAGAATTAAGAAAACAGCACCAATGAAGCACTAAAAATACAAAGACACATATTATTTATATCAAAGTTCATGGTTTTATATACGGTCATTTTTTCCATTCTTCTTTGTGTAGCAAATGTTTATGGGATCAAAGGCTTAGACCTGGAAAGGTCCTTGGAGACGCCATCTTTTGACAGCTCAAGGAATGTAACTGACCTGCCCGAGGTGACTCAAATAGTATCAGAGGCAGAATCTGAACTCCACTTGGCTCTTAATCCAGGGCCAGTGCTCTTGACACTACGCTGCTCTGCTTCATGTGGATGACTTTAAAGCTCATAACGAAAAAGAATACTCTTTAAAATGTAAAACACATTCTTGAACTAAAGTGAGAGCTCCCATCCCCTCCGCCCCCAAGTGCCAGGTACCATATCCAGGGCCAGCATAGCCATGGGTCCCTGCCCATCTAGTTCTTCCTAGAGAGGTAAGTCAATATGGATTCTAACACTCCCCACAAAGGAAAAGGGGCACTGGGTGTGGCCATGCAAAGGAAGTATAACTGGGGCCTGGGAAGAAGAGGAAACATAACCCAGGGCAAACTCACTAGAGGGACAGTTTTCCAGAGCGGAGGACAAGAGCACTAGAAACCTAGATTGGGTCTGTCTTCTACCTTGGGCAGCTGGGGGCAAAGCAGGGACAGAGTTGGGCTTCCCACTTCTTATCATCCAAATCCAGCCTCAGACACTTAACAGCTGCATAACCCCAGGCAAATCACTTCACCTCTTTCTGCCTCAGTTTCCTCAACTTGAAAATGGGGATAATAAGAGCACCTACTTCCCAGGGTTTCTGTGAGGATTAAATGAGACAATAATCCTAAAGTGCTTAGCACAATGCCTGGTACTATATAAATGTTAGTTATGATTATTATTACCTCCATGGAGTTTATTCTAGACCAGAAGTTTGTAAACTTTTGATGATGTGTTTTGATAGTCTGATGTTTCCTCAGAATTTATTTAAATGAACATAATAAAATACATAGCATTACAACGGAAACAAATTAGAACAAAACGCAATCATCAAAATATTAAATAAGCTTGTGGACTCCAGATTAAGAACAGTGGTTCTAGACAAAGAGTTGGCCAAGCCCCAGTAACTCTTCCCTGAACTCCTAAACAAGCAAAGGAGGCTAAGAATACACAGGGCAGGAGAAAAGGTCCATGTCATATCAGCAGTTGGAGAAGAGACCACGAGTGAGGAGGGAAGCCAGAGATGAGCCACTAAGAAAATAAAAAAAGAAATAGAAATATAAGATATAAAATATATAAAAATAAATAGAAATATAAGGAAAAAAAGGAAGCCAAAAGACAAAACTCCAAAGAGAAAGGCTGGGTAGAAGCCTAACTCCTAAACAGCTAAAAAAAGACTTGTAAATAGAAGCAAAAACAAGCAAAGGCTCAAAGAAGGGTCATAATATGTTGAACAAGTATTATACTATGAAGGAAAGTTAATAAAAAATGTCCAGTGAAAAAGAAAAATCTCCAGAGATCATAGCAAATCAGCAAGAAACTCTAGAATGGTTCAAAAGAAGATTTTAATGAAATTATCAGGATAGAAATGACATTGGAAAGTAAAACTCTCAAGAGAATAAACAACCAACCAAGTAGACTGCTTAAAATTTACCACAGAGAATCATGCCAAAGTAATAGAGAATTTGAAAAGAAAAGAGCCATATTTGGATCAAGAAAAGAAAAACCATGAGCTGAAAAAAATTTGAGAAAAGAAAAGCAAAACAATAACTTCGAAAAACTACATGAATCCTACACAAGTCTATGTGAATGCCCTTGAAAGACAACATGTACCAAGATAGCTTAAAGATCACAGGTTACCAGAACGAGATAAATTTAAAGTACTTGACATATCGCTCATTTATAATGGAGGAAATACAAACCTAACAGCCAAAGGAAGAGACTTAGATGCCCCTAAAAATCAGAGAAATGTAAAGGTGACCTCAAAAGACCAAATGTATCTATCAGAATAGCAAACATATTTTAAAAAAATAAAAATCTAAGGCTGGTGGGGATATGAAGAAATAAGAACATTTTATGTTAGCAGTGAAATTACAGACTAGTTCAAGTATTCTGGAAAACAATATGCAATAGTAGTCGTAAGACTGATCACACCCTTTGACCAAAGCTAAGTGGCATACTAGATCATGTACTGGGCCTGGAATCAGGAAAATCTGACTTCAAATCTGCCCTCAGGCACTCCCTAGTATGTGACCTTAGGCAAGTCACTTAACCTTTTCTGCCTTAGTTTCCTCAACAGTAAAATAAGGATAATAATAGCCCAGGGTTACTGTGAAAATGAAATGAGATAATATTTGTAAAAATGCTTAGCACTATATAAATGCTTATTCCTTTTCCTTATACCCTATTGAAAAAAGAAGAGCTAAACTGAAAGGAATGATTTAGACACTACCTGTCCCCCAAGGTCTCTTGCCCAGGATTTCATCATCCTTAACAATATAATCTATTAGTATCATTTGTCTCTATGTGAATCATTAAAATTGGATAGCTATCAACTTTGAAGTCTCTAAAGGCTATCATTTCCCAGCTTTAGGCCTATGAAAACTGTAATATTTCCCTATTGATCATAACAAATACTAAAAACCTTAAATCTTTAAGTTTATTGATAATACTACTTCTTACCTGGCAGAGATCTGCATGTATTGAGGTCAGCTGGTTCGTATTCATCTGCATCTTGTCTATGGCTTGTCTGAGGATACCAATTCCTCGCAGGGGCTGTCAGAAATGACATCTCTTTCAGATAAGTTCTCATAGATGGCAGCACATTGGATCTTATGTTGTCACTTACAAATAAAAAAAATACTAATTGATAGGTTCCTTTAAACAACAATCTGAGGTTTCCATATCCTTTCAGGAAACTGTTGTTTTCACTTAATAGGAAAAATTGGCCTTAATGTTTAAAAGAATTTCTTATGACACAATACAACTTCAGCACTGACTTTGAAAACCAGAAAATTATTTACAATGGAAGTCAGTCTTTCAAAGCACTACGACTTCTTCAATTTTTAATGAAGAAATTTTAATTTTTAATTAACTTTAAACAAACAAAATACAGAAATTCTGTGTATATATAAATATACAGAAGTTCTGGAATATCATCAACCTCTTAACATTCTAGGAAACATCATTAAAGGCTTTATCCAGAATACATCTAACAAAGTAAAGTGAGCTGGGTCATGTACCAAACACAAGAGACAACAGAAGAACAATCAGTTATACTGTTAATATTGCCAAGATACTAAAAGAACAAGAAAAAGGTTTCCAACAAGCTGTGCTGATCCTCTCTGGGTGACTTAGGGGATAATAAGAATCACATTAAGATAAGCAGATGTGGAAAGGCTGTGATCTGCATTAATTAAGGGAGTATATTGAAATCACAGATATCACAAAGTATTATTTTTGATACATAAACTAAATTAAGTAAATTAGGAAACTTTAAATTGTTGTTAAAAATGCCAGCATTTGTTATTTGGGAAAGCCAATTAGAACAGCATAAATCTTCCTCCCAAGAACATTACCTCATACTTGAATTTAAGACTGAAACAAAATACTATCAAATGTAGGACCTTACACTGTGAGGTGTGATTAAAGGAAGGACACTCGGTGATTTTTCTGGGTGACATCATTTTATAGTCATATTTTAAATATACTTTTTTTTTTTTGGTGAGGCAGACAGGGTTAAGTGACTTGCCCAGGGTCACACAGCTAGTAAGTGTCAAGTGTCTGAGGCCACATTTGAACTCAGGTCCTCCTGACTCCAAGGCCAGAGCTCTATCCACTGCTCCACCTAGCTGCCCCACATTTTAAATATACTGAAGAAAATCACATGACAAGAGACTGGTTGGTTACTATGAGTCTTTCTTTCAAACTATAGTACTCTTAATAAGAGCTAACACATAGTTTGTATTTTCAGTCTCTCTCAGAACAACACATTGAAAACTATTTTAAACTCAAACAGATTAGAAAGGTAATATTCTATAATAAAATAAACATTAGATTGAGTCCTAAGACTAGTGCCTTAAACTTGAGGCACTGCTGACTAGTTAGATCACCTAAGGAAAGTCAGCTAATCCCTTTATGCCTATTTCTTCTACACAAAATGGTGAAATTAAACGATAGGGAAAAGTACTTTGAGTTGCTCAGGAGGTACTATGTACAAAGTATCAATACTATTAGCTTTAATCTTCAATCTAAACAAGTTAAGTTAGACAAACAGTACTGTATAGTGGGCTTATAATGACTAAATAAAATTTCTTACCTGTTTTCTTTCCACGAGAGCATTTGTTAACTGGTGGCAAAGACCAGCAACTAGATAAAACAATAAATAATTTAAAAATTCAAGTAACTATAATAAATATAAAACATTCAATAAAAAATAATAAATTAATATATAGCTTACAAGTGTCTGTTGCATATCTAATATGTTCCCCATTACAAGTGCTGATAAAAAGCTGAACCTGTGAGAATAATGTTTCGAAGTCAGGTACACTGGGCATAGAAAACTTCACAAACCTAAAATAGACAAAGATTCAATTACTTTCAGTTTTGGGGAGAGGAAACAAGCAGAGATACCTAGAAAATATAATTTACAGGTATGAATGCCAAATATACACAAATCTTCTACTCAATATACACAAATCTTCTACTTCTTCCTTGAAATGTCCTTTAAACCTTTTAAAAATGTCTTATGGGATGCCTTTTGTCTTTATCTCAGTTATTTCTAAAAAAACCCTTCCCTCCTTCTCAAGATTGAACCCTCCCTTATAACAAAGAAAAACAATTAAGCAAAAGTACCAGAAAGTCACCCTATCTGACAGGGTATACAATATCATGCCCCACAAATCTCTTGCCTCTTTGCTGAAAGGAGAGCAGTATGCTTCATTATCTCTGATTACCTCTGTATAATTAATGGATTTTCACTTACTAAGTGTCTGGCTTCCATTAGGTAACCTTTTCATTTATATTGCCATGGTCATTGTGTATACTTGTTTAGCTCTGCTTATTGTACTCTACATCAGTTCATAAAAATCTTCAAATGCTTCTCTGAATTTTTCATTCTTACTCAAAATATTTCATTACATTTTTGATGGGAGCAATGTCCTAAGGCTCTACCCTCATGAAGATTATGGTAGTTGTTCCTTAATAGATATTGAAACTGTCCTCAGGATTTAATTGACTCAGGGCTGTTGACATGGCTTCCTGTTCACTGAGTGAAAAACAGACAAGAAACAAGGGGCTGGAGCTCCTTGGTGATGTTTCTTACTGGAGGAAGGTGACCAACACTGCCACAGGAACGCTGTGCTCAGCTCAATCAGGAATATCTTCAATTAACATTTCTTCCCTGTTTGGAATATCCTTTCCCTGGTATGCTTCCCACCTCACATGAAAAGGTCTTCCTGCCTGTAAAGCCAAACACCTCTACAAGCACACATGGTAGTATTTATCTGGTCTTCTCTGGCAGATTGCCCCTTTATCCACCCCACCCCACCCCATCTCTCACTAATCTTTAATTTCTCTCAGTCTACTGGCTGCTTTCTTGCCATCTACAACAAACAAAACAAAAAACACTCACTTGATCCATCTATCACTACTAGTAATCATCCTTTAAATCTCCTTTTAATGCCCTTGATAACCTGCCTCCTTCCCACTTTTCCATTCTTCTACCTTATTCTACTCCTCCCACTCCTCCATCCCTACCTTCACTCCACAATGCCCTCAACACCTCCTTCCACATATTCTGTGATTTAGTGACACTGGCCTCCTTGCTGTTCCTTGCATAAGACACTACATCTCCTAATTCTTGGCTTTTTAGTGGCTATCCCTCATGCCTAGAATTCTCTCCTTCTCTTTCCTAATCTCTCTTAAGGTTAGTGTTTCTCTCTAAGATAATCTCCACTACATCATAAATATATCTTGGTTATATGTTATCTTCCCCATTAAGATTATGGGCTCCTTGAAGGCTGACTGTTTTTGCCTTTCTTTGCTTGCATCCCCAGCACTCAGCACAGTGTCTGGTACAGAGCAGGCACTTAACATATACTTGTTAATTTGAATTGACTTCTCCTGCTATGACTACATAAACTCCTTAAGTTTACATGCCAATCTTGAACCTAAAGTACCAACCCAGCCTGAGGCAGGTCTGACCAATTACAACATTTATATAAGCAGGGTTTTGTGTTTTGTTTTGTTTTGTTTTCCCCAGCCATTCATCAAAGAGCACCCACTCTTACCAGAGAGTGCTGTTATAAATATCTGGATTTGCATACTGACTCTTGAGAGGTACAGAAGCAAAATGAATAGAGCACCAGCCACAAATCCAGGAAGATTTGGGTTCAAGTTCTGCTTTTAACACATACTGGCTATGTGACCATAAGCAAATCATTCTGAAGCACTCCTGATGCTCAAGGTAACTAAGACTGTAAGTTGCAGAGAAACTGCTGACCTGGGAGTTCCCCATACCAGTGAAATCTCTATCACTACAGTGGGTCTTAAAATGTAACTCCTTGGGAGTAGGAGTTATTTCATTCTTTGTATTTGTAGTTCTAGTGCTTAAAAATGAAATGCTCACTAGCACAGGGGGATAGAGATAAGCATAGGGAAGGCACTTAAATGCTTGTTGACTGATTGTTTCTGTCTCTAATTTTAGAATAGAACTGTTGGTTCCAGGGCATGGATAGTTCGTTCACTCTTTCATAATTCCAAATTATATTCAGAACAGCTGGGCTAATTCAGAGTATTAATATTTTAATTAGTCTTCACATTTTTGACAGTCTGGTATATTTCAATCTTTGTTAGTTTGCAAACACAACAGTTGTTTTTGATTTGTTGAACTGGGGATGCAAACATTTTCCCACTTAGTTTCTTTTTTTATTCTTTTTTCAATGATTTTGTTACAGCAGAAACTTTAATTTTATGTGATCACAACTTTTTTCTTGCTTAAGATCTCCCCATAGCTATGGTTGTGAAAGGTACCTCCTCCACTCTGTTCTAATTTTTTTATGATGTAGCTTAATTCACAAGTTGTATATACATTTTTACATTTTATATTATGTCTAAGATATTATGTCAACTGAATTTCTACAAAACTATTTTCAAGTTTTTCCCATCATTTCTTGCAAAAAGGGAATGCATACCCCCAGAATTTATGCACTTGAGTTTATCAAACACTGGACTACTGTTTTCAGCTGCTTCTGTTTCCTGCTTATCTAGTCCGTTCCATTGATCTACTTTTTCTGTTCTTGAACTAGTACCAAATAGTTTTGATGACTACTGTTTAAAATGTTTTTCAAGATAAAGTTTTACATGTCCCTTCCATTTGTACTTTATTTTACGCTTTTTTGTGCTTTTCATTATTTTTTTTTTAGATTCTAGACCTATTATTCCTCCAAATGAACTGTTATTTTGTTACATTCTATAAAGTATCCCCTTTGCAACTTGATGGCTATAACATCAAATTCATAAAATAATTTAAATAGCAACTTTTTTGTTATATTGGAACCACCCAATCATGACCATGAAATATCTACCCATTTGTATTTTCCTATATTTTTGTAAGTGTTTTTTGTAGTTGCATTTATATTGGTCTTCTGTCTTGGTCAGTTAGCTTCCAGATATTTTATGTATTTTAGCAGATCTTTTGAGGGAAATTTCTCATATTATCATGGTTTCTTCCTGGTTTTTGTTAGTCCTTTAGAGAAATACTAATGATGTTTTTGGTATACCTATCTGAATTTGAATTCACAAATTTTACTGAAGCTATTAATCATTTCAAGTAGTTTCTTCACTGATTCTCTAGGTTTTTCCCTCTAGTCATTCATTCATGGCTTGCAGGATTGCTTTTTCTTAGAATTCTGAATTAAGATCTTTTTCCTGTTTAGGTATTTGGCATTTTTGTAGATATTCATCTGCTTCCTTTGGATTTTTAGGGTTTGAGGGCCTGTAATCAAATATGGTATTTTTGTTGTTGTTTGACTAGCCCAATTATTTCTCTGGTACAGAGAACTTATTTTACCAATGCAAAGAGGCATTTGCTCTGCAAGTCAGAGGAGGGACTTGAATCCAGGTATTTTTTCACTCTGAGGCCAGCTTCTATCTGCTATTCCATACTGCCTAACTTCTGTGTATATTAGTTGTGTACAGTAGTTTCTGATACTTCTCTTTATTCACTTTTTATTAGTTGTGATTTTTACATAGTTTGTCCATTTTTCTTTGATTTTCCTCTTTGTTTTTCTTGATCAGTTTAGCCAATGGCTTATCAAAAACCTAGCTCTTGTATATATTAGTTTTATTGCCTTTTTATTCTCAGGTTTCCTCTATTTTTCCTCTGACTTTCAAGATTTCTTCTTCTGAACTTGTTTTAGGATCATAAATTGAAAGTTGGAAGGGACATTAGAAGTTATTTTACAGATGAAGAAACTGAAGCCCATAGAAATGATAATGATAATGACAGCTAGCATTCACATAGCTCTTTAAGGTTTGCAAGGGACTTTATATCTTTCCTCTGCTTTGATTTGATTTTATGCCATAACAGCCCTGTAAGGTATATACTATTATCATCCTCATTTTATAGAGAGGGAAAATGAGGCTGAGAAAGGTTAAGTGACTTCCTCAGGGTCACCTAGATATAAGTATGGGAGGCAGGATTCAAATTCAGGTCTTCCTGACTCCAAGTCCAAGACTTCACCCACTGTACCATCTAGCTTCCCTATGTCAATGAAATCTCAGTTTCTGGTCCCATGCCTAAGAGACGACTTGTAGCACAAGGCAGGATTGCTAATTTACTTTCTAGGCTCCCTAACTGCACATTTGACTCATTGATTCTCCCTTTTTTATTTTATTCAGCTAAGTTTTCAGAGATAAAATTCCTGACTACTTTTTAAAAAACCTAATCCTATAAGTTTTAGGATTAATAATATTTGATATAATTATTTGTTTCTAGGGGGCAGTTAGGTGGTGCAGTAGGGACAGAGCTGGGCCTAGAGTCAGGAAGCCTCATCTTCCAGAGTTCAAATACAACCTCAGTCACTTAATAACTATATGATCCTGGGCAAGGCATTTAACTGTTTCCTCAGTTTCCTCATCTGTAAAATGATTTGGAGAAGAAAATGGCAAACCAGTCCAGTATCTTTGCCAAGAAAACCCTAGATGGGATCATACAAAGTCGGACACAACTTAAACACTGAACAACAACATGATTTGTTCTTTGATCTACTCATTATTCAGGATGTCATTACATAGTCTTTCTATTTAGAGTTATATCTTTTATTTATATTTCCTTTATTACATTATGATCTATAAAGGTTGTATTTATTATTTCTACCCTTCTTATTTAAGATTCTTTTATGCCCTAAAATGCACAATCATTTTTTGTAAAGGTCCCACGGGAAGCTAAGAAATGTGTATTCCTCAATGTTCCCATTAAGCAAATACCATGGACCAAACAAATTTAACTTTTCTAACAATTTATATGACTCCATGTTTTCTATCCTGTTTGTATTTCTTTCATATTTACATTTGTATTTCATATTTATCCAGCACTAAGAGAATACAAGAGTCTCCTACCGTTACTGTGTTACTATCAATGTTACTTTGCAATTCTAGGTTTAAAAAAAATTGACACTATGCCATGTGGCACACACACACACACAGACACACACACACACACGTATATGTATATATATTTAATTGTATTCCATTTTGTATGGTGTCTTTAAGTCTCTCAACATCAACTTTGTTCTTGTATCTGAAATTATGGTTGAACTCTTGTTTTTTTAGTTACTTGACAAACTGTAAGATTTTGTTCCAATCATTCCTTCATTTTTACTCTACATGTATCTATATATGTTACGAGTTTTTTTCTTTATACATTATGGCAAAGTGGATAAAGAGTTAGATTCAGAGACAGGCTTCACCCTGATTTCATGTCCTCCCTCTGAACAGAGAGTCTACATGACCAGACAAGTCACTTACCCTTCCAGTTCTCTAGGCAAAGGGTCAGCAAACTACTGCCAGAAGGCCTCTCACTGCCAGCTTTTATACTCAGGAGCTACAATTTTTTTTATGTTTTAAAATACAATAAAACCTTATTTTTAAAAGGGTAGCTGGCTGGCATAGTGGACAGAGTGCCGGACCTGGAGTCAGGAAGATGTGAGTTCAAATCTGGTCTCAGATGTTTACTAGCTCTGTGATCCTGGGCAAGTCATTAAACGTCTGCCCATCTCAGTTTCCTCACATATAAAATGGAAATGATAACAACTACCTCCCAGGATTGCTGTAACCATAAAATGGGATATCTGTTACATGCTTTGCAAAACTGGAAGCACTATATAAATGCTAATAGTTGTTATTAAAAAAAAAACAACCCTGTTTCTACGACTAAATTGGAGAGAAAAATCTGTACCGGTAGCTCCCAATATCAATGAAATCACAGGTCCAGGACCTAGGCCTATAGCTTGTATGCAGCAAATTGTTGGGGTTCTTAAATCCATTTTTCCCCCTTTTCTTTCCCTTTATTAGGGAATTTAATCCCTTCACATTTCAGATCACAATTGTTAAGGGTTGTTTAACTTTTCCCCATTGAATATTTTTATATATTCTTTTCTTTCACCGAAGTCAGCACTTATAGTCTCTTTCCTTATAATAATTTGGTTTTGATATCCTTCCCTCAAATTAATTTTTTCTTCTGTTTCTAGATTTTTATGTACTATAAAAAAATCTATTGCTATAGAATGTTTATATTTTGTTCTACACTTCTGTCATTAGATTTGGTGATTTATTTCCTTCAAAGATCTACTTTCTTATTCATTGATACTTTTATTTAATTCTTCAATTATTCTCCAGAACTATTCCAGTTTCTTGGTGTTATTGAGTGGAGATTGCTGAATTTGTTATAATATCCTCATCTTCTTCATCTTCCAAATCTTAGAATTTGGACCTAATCTCATTAGTTGCAAAATAAATGTTCACTGAGATGATAGTTTCATTGAATGTTTTATTTCTCCCCCTCAGTAAGTTTTTATCTGGTTTTGTCATCCTGCTGGCTTTTCTACGGTGTCCTTGCTGTAGGTATATTTCTTCCTACCACTCTTTTCCCTTCTGTCATGGCAGTATGAAGAAGGTAAAGAAAAGGAATCTGATCAACTCTAGCGATCTATGATTGAAATGGTCTGTCCCTGGTCCTCAGTTCTGCCTCTCCTCACCAATACTGGAACCCAATTGCTGGTTCTTAAATTTTCTTTCTCATTGTCTCTCTTTCTCTTTATGATTCACTTTGGAGCTGACTTTATTTGACAGAGATTATTTACAACTCAAATCTACCACCTTTTCACCATCTCTCAACCTATTCCCTACTTCCTAGTTGAATTTAATGCATTTCTTTTCTTACACAAAATTTTTATCGATCTTTTGTTTTTACATAACCTACATATTTCCCAGGATACCCATAACCCACACCCTCCCAGACAGAGCTATCACTTATAATAAAGAATTTAAAAAGAAGAAAAACAATGTTCCACAAAACCAACCAATATATTTTAAAAGTGTGGCTTTATATACAGTATTTCATACTTATGGACCCTAACTTCTGCAAAAATAATAGAGGGAGGCGTCTTCTTAGGATGCAAGTTTGGTCATTATAATTTTATAACAATCAAATTCCATTATTTTTAGTTTAATGTATTTCTAACTGTTGAAAGTTATTTTTCTATGGTAAAGAGCTATGCTAACAAGGACATATTCTTTCCTTTGTAACAATTTAAGCATCCTCCTTTGTTATAAGAACACTTTACCTGCTCAAAGTAAAAATGCTTTGTAAGAAGCAAATCATTTCTCATTTGTTACACTCCAGCCAAATAGCTTAGGAGAGAAGGTATGTACACATACCTACTCATATATACGCATATACACATGTGTATATGTACACATATATGTATATAAAAATAGTATATGTTATCTGAATTGTCAACACACACCCGTTCACCACCAACTGACAGTATGTGTGTCACACATAAACTTCAGTTTACCTGTCTGTATCCTGTACTGCCTTTTTTGAGCAGTAGTTATTACGGACCTTGAAAATTCTCGATGCACTACATTATGTGTATGTCTGTGCGTGCAATCCTTTTTCTCCCTCTGAAACTCAGTTAAAAGTGAAGTTAATGAGATGCCCAGTCCCTCTAACACTTGCTTCGATGTTTGTATATTCTTTTCACCTACCCCATTTATGTGAAATAGTAAGGTCTCCTCCTTCCTCCTAGTTTCTGTACTAAAGTATTCCTTTTTTCCTCCTTTTCCCCCCTCTAAAACCCAACAAAACAGGACAGAACTATACTCATAGCCTGTATTTTTGATTTAACTCTCTCTGATCCTTAATGAAACAATGTCACTTCTCTCCCAATTTGAACGTATACTTCATCAGCATTTAGCCCCTTCTAACTGAACAAACACATTTACCTTTCTAGGTTTGTCTCTGTGCCGGTGTTTGAATTTCAAAGTTTCTATTCAGTTCTAGTCTTTTCATTAGGAAAGCTTAAAAGTCCTTTATTCTATCATAACTCTATTTTCCATGACAAATGCTGGAAGGGATGTGGGAAAATCGGGATACAAATGAACTGTTGGTGAAGCAGTGAACTAGTCTAACATTCAGGAGAACAATTTGGAACTAAGCCCACAAGAGCTAAAAAACTCTGCATACTCTCTGACCCAGCAATACCACTACTAGATCTAGATCCCAAAGAGATCAAATAAGAGGGGGAAAGAGCTATTCGTACAAAAATATTTATAGCAGCTCTTTTAGTGGTGGCAAAAAATTACAAATCAAGGGGAGGCCCATCAACTGGGGAAGGGCTGAACAAGCTGTGGAATATCACTGTGACAGAACACTATTGTGCTATGAGAAATGACAGCCTCTGATACTTACTAGCTGTGTAATCCTGAGCAAGTCACTTAACATCTGTTTGCTTCATTTTCCTCAACTGTAACATGGGGATAATAATAGCACCTATCTTGCAAAGTTGTTAAAAAAAAAAGCACTTAGTACAGTGCCTGACAAATAGTAGGTACTATATAGATGCTTATTCCTTCCTTCTACTTCACCACTTCACCAGTCACATTACCTTCCATTTTTTGGGGGGGGTGAGGCAATCGAGTTAAGTGACTTGCCTATGGTCACACAGCTATCACAATATCATGTGTCTGAGGCCACATTTGAACTCAGGTCCTCCTGACTCCAGGGCCAGTGCTCTATCCACTGAGTCACCTAGCTGCCCCTCACCTTCCATTTTCAAAAATAATTTTAATACTAAAAAATCCCACTTTATCAACCCAAATGAAAAAGTTTAAAACCTGATGCAACTGAATACAGCAATAAGCACAACTGGTAAAACCAGGTGCTAGGAGACCTGGGTTCAAGGACTTGTAGAATCTTGAAGAAATCATTCACCTCTCTCTGGCCCAGCTTCTTCCTTTGTAAAATTACAAAACAGAACTACATGATTTCAAAACTCTCACCCAGCACTAGCATTCTAGAATTTCAATAAATTCTAACATTACCATGTTACTATAATACTGTAGTAACATTACTATGACAGTTTCAGTTTTACAGAAAAACTGAATTTTCTTCAGATAATCTACTTCCTTTCTCATATAAAAACAATCCACAAAGCTGATTCATAAAGTTTTAAAGTTATCTTAGGGGTTTAGGATAAGTTTAAAACAGCACTTACAGAACTGCAAGGACCCCCAAGGAATGCTCTTGTACATCCAAAGCACCAAGCACTGTATCAAGATGGGATAAATTTTTTGCTAGAAGTTCTCCACTTTTGTTTATCAATTCACAAAGTTGAGTCATTTGCCCTAGAAAACATCAAATAATGGTATCGTTCACTCATGGCACAGTACTGACATGAAGGGGCAAAGACAACACTAAAAATATGAGAAAATAAAGAATAAACTGTAAGAATATATAATACTAAGTTGTAATAATTGAGGCTAATATCATAAACAAATGTCCTTCATACAAGGGAAGAATTTATAAATAAATATGAGATAGAGAGCATTACAAGACATAAAATGGATAAGTTTAATTACATTAACTTTAAAAAGTTTTGCACAAGCAAAACCAATGCAACTAAGATTAGAAGGAAAGCAGAAAGATAGGAAACAATTTTTACATCAAGTATCCCTGATAATGGCCTCATTTCTCAAATATATAAAGAACTGAGTCAAATTTATAAGAATATAAGTCATTCCCCAATTGATAAATGGTCAAAAGGTATGAATGGGCAGTTTTCAGATGAAGAAATCAAAGCTATCTATAGTTATATGAAAATATGCTCCAAGTCACTATTAATTAGACAAATGTAAATTAAAACAACTCTGAGGTACCACTTCACACCTATCAGATTGGCTAATATGACAGAAAAGGAAAATAATAAATGCTGGAGGGGATGTGGGAAAATTGGGACACTAGAGGTAGAGGTTGTTGTCCTTCATTCTCAAAGAAGACGAAAAGGCCATCACTATGTTGGAGTCAAGGTACAGTATGTCCGATTGTGGCTGATCAGACCAATATGAGCTCACAAGGCTCTACCACAGATCGGGCACAAATAGTCCATATGAACATTTGGAGAGGAGATGTCTCTAAATTTGCTCAGCAAACTATGCCCAAAGAGCAATCAAACTGTGCATACCCCCTGATGCAATACCACTAAGTATCCCAAAGAGATTTTTTAAAAAGGGAAAAGAACCTACTTTACCAAAAATATTTACAGCAGCTCTTTTTATAGTGGCAAAGAACTGGAAATTGAGGGGATGCCCATCAATAGGGAAATGGTTGAACAAGTTATGGTATATGAATTAATGGAATATTATTGAGCTATAAGCAATGATGAGGAGGGTGATTTCAGAAAAACCTGGAAAGACTTACATTAACTGATGCAAAGTGAAATAAGCAGAACCAGGAGAACATTGTACACAGTAACAGCAACATTGTGTGATGATCAACTATGAATGACTTAGCTATTCTTATCAACACGATGATCCATGACAATTCCAAAGGACTCATGATGAAAAATGCTATCCACATCCAGAGAAAGAACTAATGGAGTCTGAATGCAGATCAAAGCATTCTATTTTCACATTCTTTATTTTTTTCCACGATTTTTTTCTTTTGGTCCCTTTCTTCTTTCACAACATGACTAATATGGAAATATGTTTTACATGATTGTACATACATATAATCTATATCAAATCATTTACCATCTGAGGGAGGGAAGAGGTGAGAGAAAGGAAGGAGAAAATTTGGAACTCAAAATTCTTTTTAAAAAGAAAGTTAAAATTTGTCTTTACATGTAATTAGAAAAAAATACTATCTATCTAAATAAACAAACAAATGAACAAAGAAACAGATAGATTGATAGCCATCATTTTCAAATACTTGAGGAAATCACTAACAGTCAGGTTGTTCATTTAATTCTGTCAGCTTTCACAATTATCATGGCTAACACTACATATCATTTTCTCAAACAGTGCCAGCTGTCTATAAAACATATGCCATGGTCATAAATGTATATTAATACTTTCAAACAAATACTGAGTTCATGCAGTACATGTTTCAAAACAGATAAAGTTTGGAATTAGTCTTTGGAAGACTGCTTTTAAGTTTTCTTTCCAGATATTCTAATTTACAGTTTAAACTTCAAAACATCAACACTGACTAAAGATTCTAAGATTTGTGAACTATTACACATGTATATGTGTCTTTTCTGTCTCCCTGCTGGATTAAAAGCTCCTTGAAAATAGGGATTGTTGGGGATACAAAGAAACTACTTAGCAGTTCATTTGTCCACTTACCTTTTTGTAGATATTTTCTTTATTAAAGTGATACCTGTATGACATAATGATTAAGTGGCAATTAAAACAAATTTAAGATTTTATCTAGAAAAAAACTTTTTAATGCACCACTGCTAACAAAAAAAAAGACTGTAGCTACATCATAACCATAAACCAATTCTCAGCTAGCCATAATACAGGATATGTTGGCATTTAACTGATCAATATCTAATTTGATCTCTTACAAAATATAAGGAAAATGTTCCATGATAAGCAAGCTCCATATTCTTAATATACACTTTCACAATAGAACCACAAGTTCAACTGAAAAACACATTCCCTTTCTTAATCAACTGGATAGTTTCTTCTAGTTTGTAAAACCTTAACTTTTTTTCTATGCTCTCCTTTTAGGTAAAAAAAGTTTCAAATCAATAAATACCAAAGAAGAAAATAAGAATAAGAAATAAGAAATATGATGTTTAGGAACAATTAGCTTTTTGCCAATTAGGAAGCCAAAGCAGAACTGAGGTGTACAATAAGATATACTCTATAACTGGTGATAGAGAATCAGTCAATACTGGACTAAGTAGAAAAACTAATTTTGAAAACACATCCATTGGTAAAGTATCAATAGAAGGCAAAAGACACAAACTTTCTATTAATCATCGAAAATGAGAAATTCCATTTCCCTCATTTAATTGCTAGTGACTAAGGAACATGATGGATAGATTCAAATTTAATCAAAATAACTAAATACAACAAATGAGTCTGATATAACACGCTTCTTCCTATATGCTAAAGGCCCTCTATTAGAAAGCTAGGATTTGGGAGGTTAAAGAAATAGTAACATTTAAGTGTTTTATGGTAAATGAGTTTCTGATGATTAAATCAAGATATAAAATATGACTAAGTATTTCAAGTTTGAACTTTTGCTTCTCTACTTTTTGTCATAATATTATGATTAGCAGCAATAATCAAATTCAAACAAAAGTCATGGTAAAGAACTGGGAAGAAATAAAGACCCTGGCATGTTAAGGAAATTTACCTTATTGCTACCCCCTTCAATACTACAGACACAGAATCACAAAAAAAGGATCAAGTAGCAATGTATTCTACAGCAGTGTTAAAAATGGAAAGCCTTAGAAGTTAGAGAAGTAAAAACATGAGATCTCATCAAAGGTGCTTCTCTTCTTTGAGCAAAGTACTTATTCAAGAATTGATGCCACATAGCATCAGTTAAGAGAGGATGACAATCAACCAACCAATCAAAAAGCAAAATAAAGGTTCCTCTCTACCATGCACTGCTGTAGGTTTTGAGGATACAAATAAAAGAAGGAAATAATCCCTATCTTTAAGCTTTTAATCTAGCAGGGAGACAAAAAAGACACATATGTGTGTAATAGTTCGAAAATCTTAGTGACAATTCAGTTAGACCATCACCATTTATTTTGGAATGAACTGTCACTTGCTAAGTTGAACAAGTCAATTAGCCTCTCTAAGCCTCAGTTTATTCATCTGCAAAATGAAGGCTGGAAGAGATGATAAATATGATTCCTTCCAACTCCAAATCCTTTGATCCTTTGAAGTATAGATAAATTAAGCTACTTGTCCAACATTAGAATACATATCTGCAGCTGAACTGACATAACAATTAATATGCATGAAGCTTTACAGTTATAAAGTACCTAACCTTCATTATCTCATTTGACTCCAAACAATGTTAAGACGTAGCTACTGCAATTATCATCCCTATTTTACATCTGAGAAAACTGAAGTTCAAAGAGATGAAATTACTTAAGGCCATATAGGTAAGAAGCGTGAAAATGGAACTTAAATCTAAGTCTCCTCATTCCAAGTCTAGTGTTTTTACTATTGAATCATGATCCCTCTACCCTTGCTCCCCTGTCTAGTGCTGGGTTCCGAATGACGTACCTAAGATATGAAAATAAGTGAGGATATGAAGCAATGAAGCACAAATTGCCTCTCACAGAATCACAATCTTAACACTAAAGGAGATTTTGAGATATCTTGTCCACTTCCTACACAAAGCATGGATCTAATTTACAGTGTCTCAGACATGTGGTCACTTCCAAGGATACAGCACTCACTACACTCAAAGGCAGTCTAGTCCAGATTTGGGCCAGTTCTAATTAATAGTAAATTATTCTTTAGATTTCACTGGAATATGCCTCCCTGCGTCTTCTTTTGCCCAGAGGTCTTTGTTCTAGCCTTCAAGACAAGCAGAAAAAGCCTAATCATTCCACATGACAATTCTTCACTACCTCAAAGAAGCTGTCACATCCCCCTATATCTTCTCGTCTTTAGCCTAAACATCACTAATTCCTTCAATCTGTCTTCTTATAAGTCCCCTTACCTTCCTGATCACCCTCTTCCAGGCACATTCTAACTAGTCAATATGTGTTTTAAATTATGGCATATGAAACTTGGCACAATAACGTCATGATGATCTGAATAGGACATAGTGTAGTGGTATATTATAGTAGTGTGTGATGGACATTATCTTCCTTTTAGTGATGCCTAAGATCATATCAGCTCTAACACTGAGCTCACAGTTCATTTTAAGTCCTAGACGTTCATTCTTTCTCATTCAGTACTTGCCCAGTTGATTTTTTTAACCCAGGTCCAAGTCCCTACATTTATTTCTATTTCATTTCATCCTATTCATTTTGGCCACTAAACCAGGCTATCGAGAGCTTTTTAGTCTCAGCTCTGTCATCCTATGTATTAGCCAGTATCAACAACAAATCTGATCCAAGTTACTTCATTCAAGTAATTGATTAGAAAGCTGAACAAAATTTGGACCAAAGGCAAGAGTGTCACTATCGACCTCTTTCCAACACATAAATCAATACTTTAGGCCCATTTAAACTGTTATGTCATTTAGTTCACTTAATCTATGAGGATATGGTCAGAGACCTTGTCAAATTATTTCCTTCATCTACTAGTCTAAACCCTGTTAAGAGAGGAAATGAGATTAGTCCGGTATGATTTGTTCTTACAAACAGTTCACACTTAGCTCTCCAAAGTTTGCAAAGAGCTTTACACAACAATATCTCATTTAAGCCTCACAACCAACCTTTTAGGAAGGGCCACAGATGCTATTATCATTATTTTAGTGATTATCACTATTATTTTAATCATTATTTTAAGGATGAAAAAATTAAGAGTCAGGGATTTGAATTCAGGTCTTCTGGATTCCAAACCTAGTACTTTAACCAAAGTACATCTCCTTAATGAACCCAGGCTGACTCTTAATAATCACCTCTTCCCTAAGTGCTTTAAAAAAAAAAGCTCTCCCTTTAATAATTTTTTTCTAGAATTCTACCAGGAATTCTCTTCATTCCACCCTTAAAAACTGAACTCCATGAAGAAGGGCTTTTCGATCTGCTGCTTACTAGGAGGGGACCATGGCACAGAGTTGTAGATTCTAAAAAAGGGGGCAGCAGACACAGCATTCCATCTCCTGCAGCCATGCTTTTGCACAGGCTGTGTCCAGTGCCTAGACCTCACTCTACCCACCTCCACCTCTTGTAAACCTGGGCTCCGCTCAAGCCTCTGCAAAGACAGAGAAGCCGTTGGTGCACATACCCTTTAGTAATCGCAGGGAAAGCAGACAGTCCAGGTATGGCCACGGGGAGCAGGAGACCATAATTCAAATTATATTGTGAGCCTTCTTCCCCGAGAAGCTCCCAAAGGAGTATCGGGTAAGACTGACAGACGTTCGGCCAATCATGGGAAGGGACGGGGGACCCCCCTCGCCAATCGCTGTGCGGAACAAAGCGATGGCGGAAGTCACCGCCCAGCAAACTGTCAAGCAAAGCGACTCTCTCTCCGAGGGGCATCCAGCCTGGGTGCCAAGAGGGGATCGGGAATGGAAGAAGAGGAGGAGATCGTTCTCTCGTCTCCTCCCTCCACAAACGGCTGGTGGAGGCGGGGCCGGGGGAGGGCTTAAGGGGGAGGGGAAGTCTCCCGGGGCAGACCAGCCGGCGGAGACACCAGCTGGGCCCCTGCCGGAGGAGGCGGCTGCGCCGCGGCTCGGCGCGGGAGCCAGACGGGAGGTGGGAGGGCCAGGCCTACGGGAATGAATGAGGCTCAAGCGACGGCGCCTCCCCTACCCGGGTCCCCCCTGCCTGCCGAGGACAGTAAGCGACGGCCCAGGTGAAGGAGTGTGGGCCGGGCCGGACCGGGCCGGGCCCGGCGGCCTGGAGACTGACCTTGAGCGGAGAGCTGCCGGACGCTGTTCACGAACTGCTCCAGGGCGGACGCCATGTTCATCCCGGGGAGGAAGGGAATGGGGAGACGGGGGGAAAGGGCAGAGGGAGGCCCAGGCGGCGGCAGCTCCTCGGGCGGGAAAAGGTTGGAGCTCTGTGGACTAGCAGCGATTGACCGTGGTGGGGGGAGCCCCTCAGGAACTCCCGCTTGCCGTCACTTCCGCCGAGGAGGTATCGCGAGATTACCGCCGCGCGGAGCCTGGTTACTGTTGCCATAGAAACAGTAGTTCGCCTTCTCAGAAAGCTGATGGCTATTCTATGGTCTGAGGAAGAGGAGCTGAGAAAAGTTCCAAATCCGGGCACCGGCAGTAACATCATCGTGGGATGCTCCTAGGTGTAGAGCAGGAAAGGACCTTGGGGGGTCATCTAGTCCAACCCTCACCCACCTTATTTTTACAGAAGGGGAAACTGAGGGTCAGAGCCACGAAAATCGAACCCAGGAGCTGCTCTCTTCCCGCAGCAAAGTTGCAGTGACTCGTGTTACTCTGAGATACCTTGTCCCAATATATATATATATATACATATATATATACATACATATATACACACACACACACACACACACACACACACACACACACATACATACATGTATTGTCCCTATTAGGCAGCTGAGTGTGGAAGTGGTTAAATCGCTGGGCCTGGAGTCGAATGTGACCTCAGACACTTCCTTAGCTGTATGATCATGGGCAAGTCACTTACCCTCTCAAAGGCTCAGATGGGGATAATAATAGCCCTTACATTCCCATGGTCGTTGTGAGGGTAAAGTGAGATATTTGTGAAGCACTTGGCAAACTTTTAAAATGCTATATAAATACTATTATTACTATTATTGTTCACCAGGACACCACCAAACTTCTATTCACCCAGGCTCAAGACCTAGGTGTCATCCTTGCCTCCATACTCTCATGCCCCATATCTAATCTGTTGCCAAGTCTTTTCAATTCTACTTTCATAACCTTTTGGAGTGGCAGCTTCCTCATCTGTAAAACAGAGATTATAACAGCACCTACCTCCCAGGGGCGTCGTGAGGATCAAATGGGATAATTGTAAAATGCATAGCACAGTGCCTGACACATAGTAAGTGCTATATACATGTCGTCGTCATCATCATCATCATTATTACATTTAACATTACAAATTCCCATTTCTCCTGTTACACTACCACAACCCTGGCATAGGCTTTCATTACCTTATCCTTGTAATACTGCAATAGCCTTTGGTTGATCTCCTTGCCTCTCTGCCCACTCCAGTCTCAGTGTCAAACTGAATTTCCTAAATTGCAGATCTGACCATGTTACCACCCCACTCTTCATTCAATAAACTACAGTAATCCCTATTCCCTCCAGGATCAAATATAAAAATCCTTTCTTTGGCTTTTAAAGCCTTTCATAACCTGACCCAAACCTACCTTTACAATTTTCTTTTTTAAAATAGTTTCTTTTGTATTATCAAGCATTTATTTTTTTTCTCCCACTTCTTACCTACTGAAAAAGAAGGGAAGAAGGGAAGAAAGGAACAAGAAAGAAAGGGAATAGAAAGGAAGGAAGGAAAGAAAGAAGAAATCAAGAAAGAAAAAAAACGACTCATTATATAAGTACATTCAAGCAAAACAAATTTCCAAGTTGACCGTATCCAAAAATGCATTTGTTGCTCTGCATGTATGTCCATCATTTCTGTCTTCTTAAACCCTTTACCTCTCCACATACTCTGTGATACAGGGAAATTGGCTTCTGTGTTGTTCCACCCACAGGACATTTAAGCTCCCTATTCTTTGAATTTTTGAAGTCTTTCTCCAAGGCCTAGAATTGTCTCCCTAGTTTCCTGATTCCTGGCTTTCCTGTTTTCCTCCAACTCCCAGGTAAAATCCTCTCCTGTAGGAGAATCCTTTCCTGGTGCCGCCTCCCGCCTCCCCCCCCCCCCGCCCCCCCAACCCAATGATTATCTCTAATTCATTGATATTGTTGTCTCCCTCTCTAGAAGGTGAGCTCCTTGAGGGCAGGGACCATGTTCATGTAAACACTAGTTGCTGAATGAATGAATGAATGAATGAATGACTTCCCAATCTGATTCCTGCCTGTCTTTCCAGGCTGATTACACTTTAGTAATAACTAGCCCTTTCATTTTCTGATTTAGCTTCACTAGCATACTTACTGTTCTTCAAACAATAATACATCCTTTTTCCCTTTCTGGCCCTTTGCACTGGCTGTCTCCGTGCCTGGAACATTTTGCCTCTTCACCTCCTCCTTTTAGTTCCTTGGCTTCCTTTAATCCTCAGCTGAGTCTACTGCCTGCAAAAGACCTTCCCCCCCAAAAAAAGACCTTTCCTAGCCCCTAAGCTCTTCATTCCTTCTCTTTCAGATTACTTCCCATCTACTTTGTATATATTTTGTATGTACCAAGTGATTTATATGTTGTCCCTGACATCATAATTTATTCTGACTGGGTTGTATTTTGTTTTTGGCCTCCCCTGACACAGCTCTTAATAAATGCTTGTTGATTGACTGACTGACATACTCACCTTTACATATGACATTCTAGCCAAACTAGCCTACGTGTTGTTTCCTCTACACAGCATTCCATCTCCTGCAGCCATGCTTTTGCATAGGCTGTGCCCAGTGCCTAGACCTCACTCTCTACCCACCTCCACCTCTTGTAAACCTTAGTTCTCTTCAAGGTTCAGCTCAAGCATCAGCCCCTTAGAGCCCTCTCCTGATTCCCTCAATTGTTAGTGTCACAGTGATTTTGTATTTATTTTGTATCCTGCTTATATTTGTTTATCTGTAAACATACTGTAACCCTCAGTAGAATATAATCTCCTTAATGGAAAATTTTGTATTTGTATCTCAGTGCCTGACATGCAAGGATGCTTAAGAAATGTTTGCTGATTGATGGTGAACATGAAGAGTATATGTAGAGTATATTAAAGTACATTACAAGAAAGCAAATACAAAGCAGGAGCAATTCGAAGAAAGTCAACAAAAAATATATAAGACTGAAAAAGAAAATAGGCTGATCACATGTCAAAAATGAGGGATAACTGATGGATGGGTGGCCCACATGCTCCTCTCTTCCAGCTGTATCCTCCATATGTTAGGAGAATTCAAGGAAGACCCCCCCCAGCATGTTGGGTGGACCCCTTGTGTTGCACTTATAGGAAGACTTGGATAAGATTTGTATTAGATGGGCAGACACGAATGAGTTGCCATATGTGTTGATGAAGGGCAGCCTACATCAATGAAATCATTGGCTCATTGGAATATTTGAACTATAAGGTTAACTGACACAGAAATAAATAATGCTTCTTATTCCATTTGGCTGCCCCCCCACCTCCATGGTGGTGCTACAGAAAGGTTTCCTGAACTCAGTGGGAAGTTAGGATAGTTAATATCTGAATAATCCTCCCAATGCAAAGATTCTGTGAAAATAAAACTGGGTTGATCGAAGAGACTGTCTCAGAAAGAAGGGTAAGGAAAAATTATAATAAAAATGACTAAAGGTGTGAGTCTGAGTGGTTTGAAGAATGAGGATGGCATTATAGAAATAACTAGTGAGGGAGAAGAGCTTTTGGATAAGGGGCAAAAAAGCTTCAAGACTGAAAGCTGCTCTAGGGGAAAAAAAGGCCAGGAGGGATTCCAGAACCACTAGGTCAGCTGTAGAGGATCTACACAACAATCCAAATCTGACTCCAAACAAGTTTGGTCAAAGGGCAACACTTGAGGATCTAGAGGGCCATATCTGCCTTCCAAACCAAAGGCTGCCCACCCCTTGAGCTAGGTCATTCACCTTTCTTATACCTAAGTTTCCTTGTCTGAAAAATAAGAGTATTGGGCTAGATCACAGGTGTCAAACCCAAACCAGATTAAATGTAATTTGGGAATATTTGGGAAATTAAAATGCAATAAAACATAGAGAGTATTAACATGTGTTTTTCTAAGTCAACATGCAGTCTGAATGGACCCTTATATATGATTTAGTGAGTTTGATCACTGGACCAAGTTATCTTTGAAGTCTCTTCCAACTCTAAATACACGATGCTAGTCAGAGGTTATTTTTTCAAAGTTGAAAAGCATCTGTTTTGGGTGTACTATGCTCTTGCTCAACAGTTCTGAAGAAGAGTCTGAGGTTCTTACTTGACCATTTACTCTTCCCAATGAAAAGATAACCAACTACATAAGGTAATATATAAGTCCCAGAGGAGCACTAAGAATTGTAAACATTTAAATGAGTAGTAAGAATGGAACTAATTCCATGCTTGTAAATGAAAAAGATAGTCTATATAGTTCCCACTAGCTGTTTTGGTTGGTTTTCACCCAAGAATATTATGCTTCTTCCAGTATAAACTAAACAGAAATCTCATCTTGGAGACTGCCCTTGTTCTGATACTCAATACCTACTCTGTACCTTCCCTTGCCTCTCCCCTCTGATTGCAAGGTGGAAAAACTCCCCCCAAAGTCTCTCTTTATGGAGGGCTCAGAATTTTCCAACTAATTTTCAATTTCCTCCAGCAACTCCACTTGGTTTTCATTCCACAAACACATTGCCCTGAAGCCCACGTACCCTCTGGCAACTCCTTACTTTTCCTCTTCCTTTTATGTATTATCTTTTCCCATTAGCTTGTAGGGTCCTTGAGGGCAGAAACTATCTTTTTCTTATTTGTATTCCTAATATTTAGCACAGTGCCTGGCACATAATAGACATTTAATACATTTATTATTGATACCTACAAGAAATCTAGAGTTAATGATCTGTATGAAGGCTAGCTTGCTCTAACAGAGTGCTTTAAAAGACATTGAACCCAGGATCTCCACGTTTAAAAGCAACTAGGTGTTGAAGTGAAGAGTGCTGGGTCTAGAGTCAGGAAGAGTCATCTTCCTGAGTTCAAATCCAACCCTAGACACTTCCTAGCTGTGTGACCCTGAGCGAGTCACCTAACCCTGTTTGCCTCAATTCTTCATCAGCAAAATGAGCTGGAAAAGGAAATGGCAAACCACTCCCAGTATCTTTGCCAAGAAAACCCCAAAATGGGTCAGAAAGAGTCAGACAAGAAAGGATTGAAGAACAACAACAAATAAAAGACTTTAGCATTTCCTCTGTCATAATTATCTTTATAATTAGCTGAAACACTCTACATTCCCAAACTCACATTTCATTATTTTGCAGTTTAATGGTTGCCATTTCCTACCCACAATTAAGTAAATAATTGGACACCATTCCTTTTTGGTTTTGGAATCATAAAATGCTCAAACTAGAGGAAATATTTCAAGCCCCTCATTTTTCAGACAAGGAAACTGAGGCCCAGATTTGAGAAGGGACTCACTCAAAGTCACATAGCCAGGAAGCTAGGCTTCTTATCTTCTTCAGCTTTCTCAGTTGTTACTATTCTCTCCCTCTTAAAGTTACCTTGTATTTATACTAATCTGTATACATGCAACATCTTCCTTAAAGAGTGTAACTTCTTTGAAGTCAGGGAGTGTTTCATTTTTGTTTCTGTATCTCCAGCCCTTACCACAGAACCTTGCCTGTAGTAGGCAACTGAAAAAAGTTGTGTTAATCGAATTAACAAATCTTTCCCACATTGCCTTCATAATCAATTAAAAACATTTAAATCTGCCTCAACAGTCTTTTATAACAATGCAATAGCTCTTGGCCATCCAGGTTTTCAATCTTAGTTCCTTTTACAGGCTGTTTACTCGAATTCAATCCACCCACTGGGCTAAATCCCTAGAGTGAGACACTGCCCCATCTTTATTGTCAAAAAACAAACAAACCAGTCAGCACAGGAGAAGATCTAGGAAGAATCCAAGGGGACAAAACAGACTATTGGAATTAAAAAAAGAGTTCTCTACCTGAATATTTACTGAAGAATACAAATTCAAAACTTAATAACTACCTTAAACCTTAAGAATTTTTAATTTAGCAAAACACTCAGATTGGACTAAAAGGTGAGGGAGCATCCCTATTATTCTTTGAAGCTTTGAAAATTTTATAAAAGACTAAATTATGGAGTACTTCCTGTAGAGGGTTGGTTGGCAATGGGCCAAACTCATAACATCACCTTATAAGTTTAAGAACAAAGAAGTGAAGGTGACTATCCCACTCTAATCTTAGCAGCATGAGGAGCTAGGAAAATTACCTAAATTGGAATTGGATTAGGATGGTAACAGAGAAGGATAATTACCCCCAAGGACTCTATGTCCACTATTTTATTGGCATTATGCTAGGCAATTTTACATTTAGAATTATAACTTTAAAAATCATCTAGTTCTAATATCCACCCCACCTCCCACCTTTCCAAAATTTTTAGATGAGGAAATTGAAAGGAGATGGCAGATTTAAAGAAATAACACATGTAGGTTGGGGCCTTCAGTAGAAGAAGAAAATTCTCTGAATTGTCTAACATAATTCTCTGAATATGCTTGGCTACAGTCAACAAGAGTTCCCCCCCCACCCCAGAGAATTCAATTCAGCAAACATTTCGTACTTTATTCAAGGCAATCCTGGATGCTTGAGATACAAATGCTAAGATACATTTTCTGATTTTAAAGAACTTGCAAGACAATAAGTCAAATACACAACTCTATGGTACCAGGCAAAATACAGTAAATGCATATGAGTTCCAGGTAGGTGTGAGCTGTAGCCAGCTCATATTGATGAGTATAGGGAACTGACTATTAAATTTTCAGTGTAAGTATTTACATTTCTAAAGTGGCAGATAGCAGAGATAATGAGTTGTTAACGAAAGAATCTTAAAGGCAATATAAAGAAATGTCTATTTTTGTTGTTTAGTCATTTTCCCTCATGTCCTATTCTTCATGACCCCTTTTAGGTTTTTCTTCGCAAAGATAACAGGAATAGTTTGCCATTTCCTTCTCCAGCTCATTTTATAGATGAGGAAACTAAGGCAAACAGGGTTAAATGACTTGCCCAGGGTCAACAAACACAGCTAGTAAGTGTCTAAAGCCAGATTTGAATTCAAAGTCCATATACTATTACCTCTTTATGAGGCAGGAAGAAATTCTTCCTTCAAGCTTGATGGAATTAGAGGGACTAGCCATTGGCTAATCCCAAGGCCCTTTATTTTATTTTATTTTATAAATTGTATTTTTTTCCAATTACATACAAAGACAATTTTAACATTCATTTTTATAAGATTTTGAGATCCAAATTTTTCTCTCTACTTCTTTCCCCTCTGTCCTCCCTAAGACGGTAAGCAATTTGATATAGGTTGTGTATAATAATATAAAACATATTTCCACATTAGTCATGTTGTAAAGAAGAAACAGAAAAGAAGGCAAAAACTATGAAACAATAAAGAAAGTGAAAATAGCATGCTTTTCCATCTGCATGCAGACTCCATCAGCTCTTTCTCTGGATGTGGATAGCACTTTCCATCATGAGTCTTTTGGTCTTGTCTTGGATCACTGTATTGCTGAGAAATGCTTAGTCATTCGTTATAGGTTCTTTTCCCTTTTTTAATGATCTCTTTGGGATACAGACCTGGTAGTGGTATTGTTGGATCAAAGGATCAGCACAGTTTGGTTGCCCTTTGGGCTTAGTTCCAAATTACTCTTCAGAATTATTGGATCAGTTCACAACTCCACCAACAGTGCATTAGTGCCCCAATTTTCCCACATCCTCTCCAACATTTGTCATTTTCCTTTTCTGTTATATTAGCCACTCTGATAGGTGTGAGGTGGTACCTTAGAGTTGTTGTCATTTGCATTTTCCCTAATCAATAGTGATTTAGAGCATTTTAAAATATGACTATAGATGGCTTTGATTTCTTCATCAGAAAACTGCCCGTTCATATCCCTTGACCATTTATAATTTGAGGAATGATTTGTATTCTTATAAAATTGACTCAGTTCTCTATATATTTGAGAAATGAAGGTTTTATCAGAGACACTTGCTGTAAAAATGGTTTCCTTGGTTTTCTGCTTTCCTTCTAATCTTGATTGCATTTGGTTTTGTTTATGCAAACACTTTTTAATTTAATACAATCAAAATTATCCATTTTGCATCTCATTATGCTCTTTCTATCTTGTTTGGTCACAAATTCTTCCCTTCTCCACAGATCTCACAGGTAAACTATTCCTTGTTCTCCTAATTTGCTTGTGGTGTCACCCTTCATGTTTAAATCATGTACCCATTTTGACCTTATTTTGGTATACAGTGAGTGAGATGTTGGTCTATAGCTACTTTCTGCCACACTATTTTCCAGTTTTACCAGTAGTTTTTGTCAGATAGTGAGTTTTTTTCCCCGAAGTGAAAGTCTTTGAATTTATCAAACAGGAGATTACTATAGTCATTTACTACTGTGTCTTGGATATCTAATCTATCCCACTGATCCACCACTCTATTTCTTTTTTTTTAATATAAATTTATTTATTTTTAGTGTTCAACATTTACTTCCACAAGATTTTGAGTTCCAAATTTTCACCCCATCTCACCCCTCCCCTTACCCCCCACTCCAAGATGGCATGCATTCTGAACACCCCTTCCATAGTCTGCCCTCTCTTCTATCTCTCCTCCCTTCTCTTATTCCCTTCCCCTTCTATTTTCCTGTAAGGAAGGATAAACTTCTGTACCCCATTTCCTGTATTTCTTATTTCCCAGTTGCATGTGAAAACATTTTTTTTAAACATGTGTTTTTAAAGCTTTGGGTTCCAAATTTTCTCCCTTCCTCCCTCCCCACCCACCCTCATTGAAAAGGCAAGCAACTCAACGTAGGTTATACACGTGCAGTTATGCAAAACACTTCCATAGTAAACATGTTGTGAAAAACTAACTCTATTTCCCTTAATCCTATCCTGCCACCCCATTTATTCTATTCTTTCTTTTGACCCTGTCCCTCCTCAGAAGTATTTACTTCTGATTACCCCCTTTACCAATCTGCCCTCCTCTCTATCATCCCCCTGCTCTCTTGTCCCCTTTCCCCCCATTTTCCTGTAGGTTAAGACAGATTTCCATACCCAGTTGAATGCACCACTCTATTTCTTAGCCAGTACGAAATACCCAGGGCCTTTTAAAAAGCAAAATCAGTCCTTAGGGAAGAAGTCAAGGCAGTAATACAAATACAAAAACAAAGACTCCCTGCCATCAAGGAGTTTACAATCCAATAAGGGGAGACATTTGTTATAGATGAATGGGTGGTCTGGAAGGATCACTTTGAATCAGAAACTTACTGGGATTGTGAGATTCCAGTGGGAGTAGACTGACATACCTCTTCTGGGAACAATGATTTACCTAAAATAGTGATCTTAGTGAAGCAGGATGACAGAATTTCTGTAGATAAAAGGGTTGATACTTCCTGAGCATGATCTCTGGTCCTGGTGGCAAAGGGCTGCCAAGAAGATGGTGAGGGAATAGGAAATGTAGAGAGTGAGATTTGTGAGTTGAGAAAAGAGTCAGCTCTGGCTGTTGGGTACTAATTTGCCAAGAGTAGCAAGCCCAGGGACCCCAGCTGAGTAATCTGCTTCGTAGAGAATGCATTCAGGGGGAGCAGCATAAGGGAAAGGAATGGGCATCCAGTCCTTGCAGTGCAGGAGGTGTGACTTGCCTTGGTTACATGAGTTCACTGTGTGTTCTTTTCTACTACTGTAGTCTGTATATGCCTACTCTTTCCACTGTACATGTGTTTAGTTCTGGGAGAGTACACCCCTGGTTTATGGGGATAGGGGGTTCCTATGTTTGTTCTCAGGCTGTTATCTCAGTAAATGCGTTTGCTTTGAGCTAATCAGGTCTACTGACTTACTATTAAAAAGTTAGTGCACCTGTAGGGGCTCATAAACTATAGTTTTATGAATGTGACTCACAAAGTCCTTGAACTTGGGGGTAGTCATCCCCTACCTCCCCTCTCCCCCAAACCAGAGGGGTGCAGTACATGCTTGTGGAATCCATTCTCCTTCCTCCAGTGCCTTTGGTGGGTGCATTCTGACAAAATCTGAGTGAGGACAGTAATGCACAATTTTTGTTAAAAGAGAATGTTTGTTAAGCTCAATAGACCAGGGCCAGAGGGACCCTCTGATGCACCAGCAAATGCAGGCTTTTTGAGCTCTAAGGCTATATTATGTGTGTGTATACATACATCTTTTATACATACAATTTGAAACTTTTTTTTTACAATTTTGAGTTCCCAATTTCTCCCTCCTTCCCACCCTTCCCCCCTCCTTGAGAAGGTAAGCAATTTTATATAGATTATATTTGTGCAGTAATGCAAAACATTTCCATATTAGCCATCTTGCAAAAGAAAACACAGACCCTGTATCCCAAAGAGATTATAAAAAGGGAAAAGGATCCACATGTACAAAAATATTTATAGCAGCTCTTTTTGTTGTGGCAAAGAATTGGAAATTGAAGGGATGCCCATCAACTGGTGAATTGTTGAACAAGTTATAGAATACTATTGTGCTATAAGCAGGGGGATTTCAGAAAAACCTGGAAAGACTGATGCAAAGTGAAGAGAGCAGAAACCAGGAAAACATTATACACAGTAACAGCAACATTGTTCAATGATCAACTATGAATGACCTAGCTCCTCTCAGTAATACAATGATCCAAGACAAGCCAAAAAGACTCATGATGGAAAATGCTATCCACATCCAGAGAAAGAACTGATACTGTCCAAATACAGACTGACTGGTGTTATTTTCACTTTTTTCCCATGTTCTCCCCCTTTTGTTCTGTTTCTTCTTTCACAACATGACTAATGAAACATGTTTTACATTATTGCACATGTACAACCTATATCATTGCTTGCCATCTTGGGGAGGGTAGAGAGGAAAAAAGTAAGGAGAAAAATTTGGAACTTAAAATCTTTCAAAAAATGAATGTCGAAAATTGAATGCACATGTAATTGGAAAAAATTAAATATTTTAAAAAATTTTAAAAAGAAAATTCAGACCCCTCAAAAAACAAAAACAAGAAAAATAAATAAATATTTAAAAAGTATGCTTCCATCTACATTTAGACCATACCAGTTCTTTCTCTGGTGGTGGATAGGACTTTTCATAGTAGATTCCTCAGAATTGTCTTGGATCATTGCATTGCTGAGAATAGCTAAGTATCCCACATTCGATCACCCTTACAATACTGCGGTTATTGTATACAGTATTGTCCCAGTTCTGCTCACTTCACTTTGTATCAGTTCATATAAGTCTCCACAGGTTTTTCTGAAATCATCCTTTCTGAATCCATAACCATTTCTTATAATAAAACAGTATTCCATCACAATCATATACTGCAACTTGTTCAGCCATTCCCCAGTTGATGGGCATCCCCTCGATTTCCAATACTTTGCCACCACAAAAAGAGCTGCTATATTTTTGTACAAATAGGTCCTTTTACTTTTTCTTTGATCTCTTTGGGAAACAGACGTAGTAGTGATAGTGCTCGGTATGCACAGTTTTATAGCCCTTTGGACATACCTAGCTCCAAACTGCTCTCCGAAATGGTCTCCAAAAGTGCTTTAGAGTCCCAGTTTTTCCACATCAAGGGACTCTACTTTGACAGATAGAGGGAAGGAGGGAGGGGGGCGAGAGGAGGAAGCTTGAATGCCGGGCTCACTCTTAAAGGTACATACGCCCTCCCTGCTGGGCTTCCGTCTAGCTCCGGCCCCCCCCCCCAATCGGTCGTACGGCTTTAAGTCTCCTCCTGGCGACAAGAATAGGAACTTCAAGGTGAACACTGCCGGGTTATGGCGGTTTCCAGTTACTGGGCTGCGGAGTTCCTTGACCTCCTTCGGGTTTCTGGGTACTAGCGGCCGCCGCCGCCGCCGCCGCCGCCGCTGCCTAACCCCCGTCCCCGCCCCCCAGCTTCCCTCCGGATTCTCCGTCTCTGCCCCCCTAAGGTTCTTTCCCCCTCCCCCTTCTCCTCCAGCCAGCGCCGGAGTCAGTCGGAGCGGGAGCCGGGGCCGGGCTGCGGGGGAGCGGGCGGGAGCGGCTCGGGGCTGGGGGATTCCTGGCCTCGGCAGCTGCTGCCGCGGCTGCCCAGATGTTCGCCCGCTGACGCCCGCCCTCGACACTCGGGATCGCCGGGGGCGGTGGCGGCGGCGGCGGCAGCGCCCGGGGGGGCTTCCTTCGGCTCGGGCTCCGGCTCCGGCTCCGGCTGCGGCGTCTCCCCGGCGCTCCCGGCGGGGATCATGCACTTGAGTGGGCCCAGGAAGGGAGGGGCAGCCGAGAGAGAGTACAGGGAAGAAGGAGGAGAAGGAGAAGAAAGGCACGAGAAGCCGGGGGGAGGAGGAGGAGAAAGCCTTCCCCTTCGCGCCCCAGCCCCGGGGCCCGAGCTGCCGGCCGGGCCGCGGGCTTATGCTGCCGAGCGGGGGCCCTCCGGCTTCTCGTGGGGGCCATGATTCGTCTGGGGTGGTCGCTTGGCCGGTCCAAGGGCCGGGGCACCTGGGGGAGCCCCGGGGCCCTGGTCCGGTCCTCTTCGTCCGGCGGCCCGGCGCGGGGCAGGCCCCTGCGGGTGCTCGTGGACATGGACGGGGTGCTGGCCGACTTCGAGGGCGGCTTCCTGAAGAAGTTCAGGGCCAGGTACCCGGACAAGCCTTACATCGCTCTGGAGGACCGGAGAGGCTTCTGGGTTTCGGACCAGTATGGACAGCTGAGACCCGAGCTGAGTGTGAGTCTCCCTGCCCTTCTCCTGCATCCCTCTCCTGTGTGGGAAGGGGCCAGTCCTGATATAACAGTAATGATAAGAAACCTGAGCTGAGTGAATCCCCTTGCCTTTCTAAAACATTCCTTTTCTGTGTAGGAAGAGGTCAGTTCTAACTGTGGTGATGATGATGATTGATGATGATGATGATGATGATGATGATGATGATAGACACTTATTGGCTTAAAAGTTTACAAAAGTTTTACATGCGTTGTCTCATTTGATCCTTCCAGCAATCCTATGAAATATCATTCACATTTTGTAGATAGGGAAACAAGCTCGTAGAAGTCGCACAGCTAATTATAATAGTGAAGGGGAACCCACTGCTTCCTGAGACAGCTCCCCTTGTTTGGAACTTTTCCTTACAGCTAGCCTAAATTGGCTTTTCCCCCTGCAAATTCTATCCGTTTCTCCTAGTTTGGGCCTTTTGTGTAAGCTAATTCATCTTCTACTTGTCAGTCCTTCAGATTCTTGAAGACAGCTATCATTTTACCCCAGCTAAGCATTCCTGGTTCCTTCAACCAGCAATCATATATAGCATGATCTCAATGACCCTTTTGGTCCTCTTCTGGATGTTTTCTAGCCCATCACTGCCCTTCCTAGAAATGTGATGCCCAGAACTGAAAATAATGTTCCAGATGTAGTCTAAACAGGGTAGAGTAGAATGCAACCTAGACCAGGGGTGGGGAACCTGTGGCCTTGAATTCTAGGTCCTAAAGTGTGGCCTTTTGACTGAGTCCAAATTTTATAGAACAAAGCCTTTTATTAAGGGGATTTGTTCTGTGAAGTTTGGATTCAGTCAAAGGGCTGCACTTGAGGACCTAGGGGGCCACATGTGGCCTTGGGAGGCCTCAGGTTCCCTGCCTCTGACCAAAATGCCATGACTCTTTTAATGCAGCCTAAGATTGCATTGTAGAGGATCATTGCTTAATGACAGAAGGAGAGGTTTACCTGGGAATTCAGAAGATCTAGGTTCAAGCCCTGCTTCAGACACATAGCAGCTATCCGACCAGGCACAAATAACTTCACTTCTTGATGCCTCAGCAAGTTCTCTAAGACTTTAAGGTACAGACAGATTGCTGATCTGTACAAATGTGGGGGATTTCTATATTGAGAGTAACCTACACAGATGAAATCATGAGTTTAGACCTAAAATCACGATCACATTAGCTTTTTTTGACTGCCATGTTACACAGTTGTTTCCTATTGAGCTTATAGTCCACCAAAATCCAGATCTTTTATCTGATGAATTTCTTTCTAGCCATCCCTACTCCATCTCTTGTATTTGTGAAATAGGTTTTTTTGTTTGTTTGTTTTTGGTTAGGCAGTGGGGTTAAGTGACTTGCCTAGGGTCACACAGCTAGTAAGTGTTATGTGTCGGAGGCCGGATTTGAATTTAGGTCCTCCTGAATCCAGGGCCAGTGCTCTATCCACTGCGCCACCTAGCTGCCCCATGATATAGGTTTTTGAATCAGCATGAAGGCTTTATATTTATTGCTGTTTCATTTCATATGATTAGGTTCAGCCCAGTGTCCTTAGTCTATCAAGATTTTTCTTTTGAGCCTGACTCTTGTATTTGGTGTATTAGCTGTGTCACCCAGCTTTGTGACATCTGCAGATTCAAGAAGCATACAATCAATGACTATCCAAGTCATTAATAAAAATGTTTAATAGTACAGGGACCTGTGCAAATTCCTGGGTCTGTCTACCGGAAGCCTCCTTCCTCTTTGACTAATGACAGATCATTAATGACTCTTTTTTGGGTTGGGCTATTTAGTTCTATATTCACCTAATTGTACTACTGTCTATCTCTGGGGCTAGCTGGGAGGAGTAGCCAGAATTAGGAATGGTTTTCCATTTTTAGAATAAGATTTTGGGGCAGCTAAGTGGCTCAGTGGGTAGAGCACCGGCCCTGGATTCAGGAGGACCTGAGTTCAAACCAGGTCTCAGACACATAGCACTCACACTTATTAGCTGTGTGACCCTGGGCAAGTCACTTAACCCCAATTACCTCACCAAAAAAAATATTTTATTGTATTTAAAAATGTAAAAGCAAGCATATAAAAACAGTCCTTTGGACTTTAGTTTGCTGATCTCTGGTTTGGCTCTCATCTCTGCAGCCAGCTCTGCAACTTAGGACCTATATCATCTTTTGACAAGTCACTTTCCTTTCTCTGGGCCTCAGTTTCTTCTTCTATAAAATGAAGGGGTAAACTTTCTTTTTTCATTTTTTAAAAATTCTTTGTCATAAGGGATGACTCTCTGTCTCCCTATGACATTTCATAACTTTGAGACCATTTTTAGTGCTTCAGTATAGAACTAATCCTATTCAGACAGCTTAAGCTGGGGAAAGAGAAATGTTTAACAGTGTTTAAAATTGAATGAGTACACATAACAAACATAATCTGGTGTTTTTCTGCATGGAATATGTTATTTTTTGTGAATATCATTCAAGGTCACATAGCCCTGTATACCAGACAGAGCACAAAATAGGATCACACTGAAATTGTGATTTGATTAATCCTGTTCAGAAATAAAAGGATGGTACTCTTTCTACAGATGAGTAGACTCAACCATGTTGAGATAAATAGATTTGCCCCAAGTGCTTTGTGACAAAGAAACAGTGAAGAAGAAGACCATAGAAATGAGTTGGGAGGTGACCCATGACAGTTCAATACTGGTTCCCTGAGAGCTTGGGAACTTCAGAAAAGTAATTATTCTACCTATAGTTGATTAGTTCAGGATGGGCCAGGTGAATGGTAGAATAGATGTTGATAGAATTTCGGTGGTGTCCGCCTGGTTCCTTCTGATTCCCAGAATACTTTTCCCACCTGACTTACTGGAAAATGACAAAATTTTACAGATAAATATGAAATAGTCCCTGCCCTCAAGGAGTTAAAATTCTATCAGGAAAAACAGCCTTTAGGGATCTAAGTAAATACAAAATATATGCAAAGTACATACCAGATAATATTAGGTAGGGACGAGAAAGGCAGTAACTCCTGTGGGTATCAGAGAAAGGCTGTGTGGTAGATCATGCTTATGTTGAGCTTTGATAGAAGCTAGGGGTTATAAGAGGCAGAGGGAAGAAGACGTGTGCATTTTAGGTTTGGAGTATTTTTGGAGGCACAGAGGTAGAAGTGGAGAACAGCAAACGTGCTAAACAAAGAAGTTCATATCTCATCCTACCTGCAGTCGGGCTGCCATTGGAACATTTTTGAACAAGAAGATGGCATGCTCAGACTTCAGACAGTTTTGACAGATCATTGAAAGACTGATTGGAGAGGAAACCAAGTTAATGACCAATGCAGTAGTCCCCATTATCAAATGCAGTAGAGGGATCTACCATGTGCCAGACACTGTTTTAAGCACTTTATAAATATCTCATTTGATCCTCATGGTACCTTTGCGATAAAATTATTATCTCCGTTTTACAGGGGAGAAAACCATGGATGGCAGTCAGAGGTTAAGTGACTTGCCCAGAGTCACATAGCTAATAAATATCTGAGACAGGATTTTAACTCAGATCTACTTGAAGCTAGGCCTAGCACTCTATCCACTGCATCACCTACCTGCCTCAGCAGATGGAGATATGAAAGGACATAGAGAAGCTCACATAAACCCCAGCTAATATCTGAAGAGGACCCCAGGAAGACCAAAGATAAAGAAATCTGAAAATAATCAGAAGTAACCTCTTCCATCCTGTCCAGAACTATGGAAGAAAAGAGGTGGAGAGAAGGGATGTTGAGGTAGCTGACACAAGTACAGTTTAATTCAGAAACTTTGAGAGGCAGAGAGAGGGGTTGCATGAGGTAAGCCAGTGCAAACTCTGAGAAATGAATTAGAAGCTAGAGGAAGCAGGGAGAGGAGTGCCAGGGAAGCCAGCACAAGTTTCTTTGAACTGATGTGAAACCTCCAGTACTCTGAAACGAGGGGGCAGAGTTGCAAGCTAGTACAGTCTGTAGTAATTAGGGGCCTGATGCCAGAATCTGGTCCCAGCCTGTAAGAACAGAAGGTGGACACAGAACCAGCCTATGGAGATCTCTGTCTGAGGAGACAGAGCCTAGCTGTGCAATCCTTGGAGTAGGAGACAAGACCAGTGCAGGGTCCTGGACACTAGTGCCAGGTGGACCATACAGGAGACCTGAGAATAGCACATTCTCTAATATCCACTTGGGTCTTATCAGGACAGAAATGGAGATTAGAACCAATATATAGTTAGAAATTATGCCAGGAGGAGATAAAGTGGCCAATGCCAGAATCCATCGTTAACCACCTAGAAACTGAGACAGAAGACAAGGATTGGGTCAAAGGGAGGTCTCTAATTATACTAATATAATACTTCTGTATCAGATTAACCGAAGCATCCTGGACTACGTAGAGGACAGGACCAAACAAGGAGATGTAATCTATCTAATAGTGCCAGAGAGAACTGGTCTGAGCTCATATGTCCAGGCTAAGAATCAAGGCTGGAAATGCAGGTGAATAGAAGAAAACACCAAACAGTGAAGATATACTTCTTTTAGCAGAGAAGCCCAAGGGGTAAACTCTGAAAAAGAGTAACACCACAACTACTATGTAAGCCAAACCTCAGAGGAAAAAAAAATTGGTTTGGCCAGAAGTACTAGAAGTACTAGCCTCTAAGGGCTAGAGGAAATGAAGCAAGAGATTTTAAAAATGGAATTTTAGTTCTGAAGAAGAAAAACAGAAAGAAGAACAAATAGCTTAGAACAGAAAGTTAGAAACCTCATCTAAGTAGTATACTCTTTGCAAAATCAAATGGAGCAATCAGTACTCAATTACTCTATGAGAAAACAATAAATATTAGACGAAGGTCAAGTGGAAGAAAATGTAAGGTATCTACCATCAAAAAGAGCTCACCTGGACAACAGGTCTAAAGATTCAGTGATTTAAAAATCATTGAAAACCAAAACCAAGCAAAAAATCTTGAATACCATATGTCAAGAAATAATGAAAGAAAACTGCCCAGACCTATTAAAACCAAAGGAAAAGTGAGAATAAAAAGAATCTACTGGTCATCTCCTGAAACTCTGAACTGAAAATACCTGTAATATCATGGCCAAAAGCCAAAACTTTCAAGTCAAAGAAAAAATATACTGTAAGAAAGCATAAAGGAGTTCAAGTACCAGCCATATTCAGCATCATATACTAATACTCATACATATACTAAATACATACTCAGCTACATATACTAAAAAGGAGAGAAAACCTTGGAATATGATAATCTAAAAACAAAGGTAAAGGGTAACAATAAAGAGTAGCTCACCCTGCAATAATGTTACCTATAAGGGGAAAAATGTATTGTTACTAGAATAGAGGGCTTTCAAGCATTCCTGGTGAAAAGAGGAGAGCTAAATAGAAACTTTGAAATTCACACACTGGAGTCAAGAGAAATCTAGAGAGGGAAATATATTTGCGCAATTAGAAGAGATCATTAAACCATGATGAAGTGCTTGTGTTCTAATGGAGAAAAGAGACAAGTGTCCCTTCAGAATCCTGATATCTTTAAGGGTCACAAAATTTTTAAATAAGACAAATACAGAGCCTGGGTGTGCTTTTATTTTGTTTATTGGTTTTAAGAGAGGAAACAAAAGGGAAGGGCAGGAAGGAATATTATAGGAAAGAAGTTAGGAAGAAATAGGAAGAACTTGCCATTTTATACAAAAGGTATATGTGATAAGACTATACTAACATGAAGGAAAATATGGAGGAAGTATACATCTTATGACCTCACTTTTATCAGAACCAGGTAAAGAGAAGAAGGGAATAAGCATTTATATAGCACCAGGTTATATAATGTGCTAGGCGTTGTGCCAGGCACTTTACAAATATTATTTCATTTGATCTTCACAACAACCTTACCAGGTAGGTATTATTATTATTCTCATTTTACAGTTGAGGAAAATTGAGGCAAACAAATTAAGTGACTTTGCCAAGATCACATAACTAATAAGTGTCTAAGGCTGGATGTGAACTCAGGTTTTCCTGACTCTAGGCCCAGTACTCTCTCCACTGTGCCACCTAATTGCTTCTTAAAGGAGGATTGAAAACACACCCACACACACCCACACCCACACACCCACACACACACACCCACCCACACACACACACACACACACACACACACACACACACACACCCATGTTATTCAGTATAGAAATACATTATACTCAGGTGTATGGATGTTCAAGGAAGACTAGCACCTCTGGTGTGAGGGCTTGCCAAGCCCTTTTCAGGGCTACTTATCCACCTTTGTTGTGTACTTGGCACTCAACTTTCACCTGTAGCTCCACGAAGCTGTAGCATGCATAGTGGTCCTCCCCAGCAAGGTGGGCTAAACCAGGTGGACAAACAACATTATACTCAATAGGAATATAAGTGGGTCAAGGAAAGGGAAGGGAGGGCATAAGAGGAAGTTTAATAGTCATGAGTAAAACAAATGTCAACTTTAGATGCTTGATCATAAAGGGGTATTTAACAAGAGAGAAAGAAAATATAAGGGGGTCTGAGTTTGGTAAAGAAAGGAAGGACAGGGGAGTAGGAGCAGACCATTTCATTTACAGAGTACTAGTGTTCATCAGGTCTTTTTTTTTGCTTTTTTCCACTCCCTTCTTCATAAAGACAAGAAGGAAAAATTATGAGAGGGTAGATTGATACAAAATTTAAAAACCATGGCAGTGAATATGAATGGCATGGCCTCATGAGAGGTGGGTAGGAGAGTGGGTAGGACAAAGCAGAATCAAACAATATATTGAATTCTTTTAGATTCATTCAGTATTCAAATGGATATTTGATCTCGTCAATTTGAGAGTTCCCTTCCAAAGCTTCCCAGCTCAACCAAGCGCTGCCTGGATTAGAGTCCTCTCCAAAGCTTAACCACAGAGGGTCCACTCAACAATGCTAGAGGCCTTCCATGTATTCTCTGGACATCAAGGGGGTACCAGTGGAACATTCTGACTGTCTACCTGTTATTCCTCACTCTTGCCACGTAACTAGCCCATCTTCTCTTTCTGTCATACTATTTCTTGATTACATCCTTTACTTCTGTTCTTCAGAGTTTCATGTTGGTTTTCATTGACCTCTGTGTGATGCTTATCTTTAGTTCTTCAGATGAAGTTGTGTTTACTGTTATGGGGATCTTGAGGGTCAGTAAGAGTGCTCTGCAGTTTCTCCAAAGCAATCCCACCCTCTTTCCTCTTCCTTTTCAGCTATGGGCCCACCTCATCATCCATTTGTACTATCTCAGATAAATATACTGTTGAACAAATTCTATAGAGGGTCCATTCAGATGCCTATTGAAATGTGGGCCATAGACCTCTATTTGGTCTTTCTCATGTGGATGAACATATCAAACTCCATTGAGTGATTATAGATCTTTTTCAGGAGGCTCTTCAACATCTTGGGATTTGATGCAATCAATACAATATCATCCACAAATAGGAGCATCTGGAGGACCTTTCTACCCACAGGAAATCTTTCTACTACCTGGATCTCCCCCATCACTCTGGCAAATACTTTTGGTGAGCAAATATCGCCGTTTTATGCCTCACCTGATGTTTATTAGCAGAGGATTATTGAAACATGTTATTACATCTTCTCAGGAGTCCTGAATGATTTTGTTCTATGATGGGAGACATTGTGAAAGAGGCTGTCCGACAGTGTTTTTGTCTTGACAGGCTGAATGTTTGTTGTTGAAATCAACAAACAATAAACCCGATGGGATTTTATCTTCTCTACATTTTTCAGTTGGTTGTGAAATGGTAAATATGTAGACCGTTGTTCAGTATGACTTGTGAAAGCCTTCTTATTTTCTCCTAATACCCCCACTGAAGATGCCCTCGGGTTATTTATAGGTGATCTGCATAGAGATTTTGTATAGACAAGAGAGTAGACACATTGGTTGATAGTTATTGCTGTTCTCTCAATCACATTTATAGGAGTATTAACAAGGTTTGAGCTTGTTCTATACCTTTGATATCTTCCTCTCCTTCAGATTCCTTGCTTATTAGTTCTACAATGCCCTTGCAATTATGTGTTCCCACCAAGCTCCTCTCTGCATATCTGATGCAATCTGGCTGCTGTTCCCTTCCTCTGTCCTTTTAGTGCCATTTCTGCTTCCTTTGTAAGCGCCTTAGGAACTGTGATGTCAGGGTTCAAGTGTGGTGGTTCCCTATCCTTGGTGAACAAAAAATTGGTTGAAAGAGTTTTTGCAAATCTTTTCCATTTTTCTTCTCTCTATAGTCCTCTTCCATTTTCATCCTTGAATATCCTTATTATTGCTTTGCTTGGTTGGACATTTTGCCAAGGTTTCTTTCAACTGGTTCCATTGCTTCTCTTTAAACTATGTCTAAAGCTTTCTTTAAACTGGTTCCCAACCTTCCATTGCTTCTGCTTTGTGAGATATGTTACTGCTTATAATTTGTGCACTATTGTTATAATGATTTTTACAGACCAGTTTGTATTCTAACATAGTGTTACTTTTGACCTCTATCTCTCTTCTTTTGGCAAATAATGTTTGCCGCCTAAGGTGTGCTGGCTTTTTTGGTTTCTTTGTAGCAATTAATTTACATTGGTTTCACTGCTGGATGAAATTATTGTAACTGGTGTCAATGTCATTTCCATTATCCATTTCTCCTTTTCCATTTTCAATAGCTTATTTAAATAAGTCCAAGTTAAATACTTGACACTTACTAGCTGTATAACCCTGGGCAAATCACTTAACCCCAATTGCCTAAAAAATAAAATACAAAAAATAAGTCGAAGTTAAATCTTTTTTATAACTTTTTTTAATTACATTTTTTTCTTCTTGTCAGCCCTGAAAATGACTCTACACAAACTACCAATTTAGGGATAACTTAATTATAAGTCTTTTCCTGTCTTTTAAAATGCCAGTTTTCAGTCTTTATGCTTTTATTTGATGCTTACCAAGTCCAGTACCTCCCCTTTTTTTTTTAGGACAGTGCTCATGATATTAAAGGCATGGGGCTTCTTTATAAGTCTTTGGCTTCTCTCATTCCTTTCTCTTGAACCACCCTTTCCATGTGTTTCTCCCTAACTTACATTTTCCCATCTTTGCATTGAAGTTACCAAGTATCAGAGTGTATGTAGTGTATCAAATTTTTAGTAGAATTTCACTGCCATTTAGTTCTTAACAGCTCATGCTGGTATGTAAATTGCAATTCTTTTTGCAAATATGTATCTTCAGTTCTGTAATATGTGATGACCAAATATCCCATGAAATATTATTACCAAATATCCCTATTTCTTATAGCTTTTGAGCCTACAGTAAAACCTACTCTACCAATTCCTTTCTTTGCCTCTCTGAGGAATACCCTAGAGCCAACCATCTTTGCATCCAGCTACAATTTCCTTCTTCTGGTTTTATTTATAGTAAGAATGACAGCGCCTTCAGCAGTATGTCCCCTTGTTAATCATTGGACAAGGATCTCATGTTTGGAGTACTAACAGTCACATTGAAATTTCTTGATAGTCTAAAAACTTTGTGATTCATAATACCCTCTGCCCCTTTTCTCACATTTCTCAGCCTCAATCACTGCAGAAGCATCAGGGGAGATACATGGGACTAGTGGCCATATACAATTTCTTTTTTGTTTTGTAGATTGCTGTGTTCAAAAAGTATTTATCACAGGATGGCCAGCTTACTGGTGATGCCCTCTCTGTGATTAGCTAAGTTGATCCATGGAAAATAGAGTCTGTTTTCACATAGAGTTGAAATGAGGGACTAAAAGTTTTAAAACCTTTGAACTGGTACATAAAACTAGGAGCTATTTAAAAAAACACACAAAATATAAACCATTAGCAAATGTGATATAAAAAGAGACTAAATTGGCAATATAAAAATTAAAAATAATTCATAACAAATGAATAGGAAATAAAGCAAATTATTAGTGACTATTTTGCCTAATAATAAGTCAATAAAACTGATAACATAAATGAAATGGATGATTATTTAAGGCAATGATAATTCTAGATTGACATAACAAGAAATCAAGAACTTAATATAATTTAAGAAAAAGAAATCGAACAAGCCATAAGTCTGGCAGAAACTAGGGATGGACAAATATCTTATACCATTTGCCAAGATAAGGTCAGAATGCATACATGATCCAGCCAGGGGTGGGGAACCTATGGCCTTGAGGACACATGTGGCCCTCTAGGATCTCAAGTGCAGTCCTTTGACTGGAATCCAAACTTCACAGGACAAATCCCCTACATAAAGTGGGATTTCATAAGTAAGTTAGAAGAATATGGAAAATATTGCCTGTCAGATTTATGGATAAGAGAATAAAAATGAGATAGCATTGAGGGATGCAAAATGGATAATTTTGATTACGTTAAATTAAAAAGGTTTTGTACAAATAAAACTAATGTAACCAAGATCAGAAGGAAAGCAGAAAATTGAGGAAAAAAATTATAGCTGATTTCTCAGATAAAGGTCTTATATCTCAAATATGTAGAGAACTGAGCCAAATTTATAAGAATGTAAGTCATTCCCCAATTGATAAGTGGTCAAAGGATATAACAGGCAGTTTTTGGAAGAAGAAATCAAAGCTATATATAGTCATATGAATAAATGCTCTAAAACAACTCTGAGGTTCCTCTCACATCTGTCAGATTGACTAAAATGATAAAAGGGTAAAATGACAAATGTTAGAGGGGATGTGGTAAAATTGGAATACTAATATACTATTAGACTATGAACTGTTCCAGCCATTTTGGAGAGCAATTTGGAATTATTCTGTAAGGGAAACTGAGGAGATCCTCCCCCCGCCACACGACTGCCTCATGACCTGACATAAGGGATGTAATTTAAAGTTAGAATGCGTGACCAGGAGCACCAAGGGAACAGAACATCAAAGAATAAAACAAACTATGTTACCAGGTGGAACAACTCTTATCTCAAGGAATATCTTAGATTCCTTCAGGAAAGCATGTACGTGTCCAAGGAACTGGCCTCTGCTTGGATACGTACATAAAAAAATAGGCATCTGGAGCTTTGGCCAAGCTCCACTTTTGTTCTAAGGTTGTTCTCCCTCGGTTTACATAGATATAAAAAGGGCCATTTGGGAAAGGGACTTTTGGAGGTCTTCGTTTCAGAGATGGGGATGCCCACTCTGTTGCCTTTCCCAATCGAGACCCTGACGGCTGAGATACAGGACTCCCCCAGCAAGATGTTCAGGAGTTGGTGCTTCCTCAGACTGGTGATGTATTTTTTCTTCTTTATCTCTCTATCTTTCTGCCAATAGTCTTTGCTTCTAAGGTTGTATAATCATATGTAATCACATTTATATGCATGTATGTTTAGGATCATTGCCATTATTAAATCATTTATAAACTAGGAAAAAGTGTGAATGTGTCTTTGTGGGTACAGATCCAAACCTGTGAAAGGAATTATAAGTGCTGCAGCCCGTAACACCTTACTGTTACAATTGGCGTCATGAACAGGATCTGTGTCACAATGCCGTTCCTAAAAAATTCAGGAGAAGTTAAAGTTAAAGAACAGGAAATTTCTGGCTGGGAAGGGCTCCCACATTCCTCCCTTGCTAAAGAGTGGGCTAAGAATACTGGCCAAAGAGTTATAAAACTGTGTATACCCTCTGACCCAGACCACTATTAAGTCTGTTTCCCGTGGTGATCAGGGGAAAAGGAAAAGAACCTATATATTTTAAAGTTTTTTACAGCAGCTTTCTTTGTGGTGGCAAACAGCTGGAAAGTGAGGGGATGCCCATCAACTGGGGAATGGCTGAATAAGTTGTAGTATATCATTGTAATAGAATACTCCTGTGCTGTAAGAAACGACAAGCGGGTTAGTTTTAGAAAAACATGAAAAGCCTTGCAAGCAATAATGCAGAGTAAAACAAATGGAAACAAAAGAACTTTGTGTACAGTAACAGCAACATTGTTCAAAGAGTAACGTGAATGACTAAGCTATTCTGGGTAATATGATCATTCAAATCAACTATGAAGGAAAATGCTGCCCATACTTGATTTTCTCTGGAGAAAGAACTGACATATGGAAGTATGTAATGTATGGTCACACACACACACACACACACACACACACACACAAATACACACGCACACGCACACGCACATGCACGCACACCTCCTCCCCCCAAATGTTGGTCTTCTCTAATGTGACGTTGAAAGGGAGGGAGGGAGACAATTTGGAATTCAAAATTTAACAAAAAATTATTTTAAAATGAAAACTTTTAAAAAAGAGAACTATATAGAAAACAGCTATATGTAAACAAAATAGGTAAGAGACGCACAAAGAAGAGAGAACATTGTATCTTTAGACAAAGCAGTTTCAGTTGAATGATAAAACCAGATTATAAGGGGTTGAAAAATGGATGAGAGGAGAAAAAGTGGAAGCAATAGGTAGAAAGCTTTTATTAAGAATTTGACTGAAAAGGAAAAGAAAAATAGAGCATGATAGCTTGAGGAGATGATTGGGTCAAGTGAAGATTTTTTAATGTTGGAGGAAACCTGGGCATGTTTGTGGGCAGCAGGAAAGGAGACTATAGATAGGCAAGGTAACGAGTTAGGGGAAATAATGGTCGTCACTTCTTGTACAAGAATTAGTCTACCTAAGTTAGAGAGGCTCATCATGTCTTTGGCTATAGGATGAATTTTTTGGTTACAGCATCACTCAAAAAGACTAGTTATAGAGGGATTAAGATTTGCATGGAGGAAATGCCCACATTGATGCAATTACAAATTCCTAAAGCACTGGGATCCTGAAGAAGGGAGTGAGTTTATCAGATATTTTTCTGAGAATAGATTTTGCCTAGAGATAGGAGAAGATGAGTATCCCAGGACACTGAGGACACAATTGGGTTGGGGGTAAGAGAAAAAGGCAAAGAAGCTATGACCATTCTTGTAACTATGGACTGTGACTTTCCCCTTCCAGAAGTAGGCATCTGGAGCTTGTCACTACAGAGTTTTTTATACCTAGCTTTTAGATTTAAGAGTTTGCACCTCATCCTTACCAAGTAACATAGATACGGGTGACAACTAATGGTAGTATAGAGGGGAAAGAAGAAACTTGTGATGGAAACTAGAGCTGGGTTCCTGTGACTGTAGGATCATAGATTTTTAGCTAGAAGGGACCATAAACAGCCATTTCATTCTACCACTGAGGCCTAAGAGAGGCAATGTGACTTGCCCGAGGTTATAGTAAGTGGCAGAGCTGGCGTTTGAACCTATCCTTTCTTACTTCAGATCTAATACGCTTCACACTGTACCACTCTGGGTTAGGGGAAGAGGTAAGTTAGCAAAGGCTTTCTGGATGTATTTGAAAGGCCAGAACGGGTAGAACATCAAGAGGGATGTACATAAGACTAGGCTTAATGGTTCTGCTTTATCATTACAATGGGGCACATTGTTCTGGCAGGTTTAACTTGGGGTGTATCGTTTCTGTCTGGCATTAAGTGATCAACTTGAAATAATGAAGAGAACCCTGGAGACATGGTTCTAGTCCTACCCTGCTGCTAGATTGCTGTGGATCCTTGATCCTTTTGCACCTTTGGGAGTCTTTGGTAACCAACCCACCAGTGTCAATCCCACTCTACCCCACCTCTTGGCTGGTCCACATGGGACCCTGCCAGGAGTATGATTTCTTCCTAGAAGGAGGCTCAGAACCAATATAAATATCAACCTGACACCTAAGCCTAAATATTGTGACTTCTATGAATGGAAGAGTTGGGAACCTATCTATGCCATCTTCATACTAGCACATATTCTTGATCTCCTGGCATATGGAGACTCAGATAACTGAGTCTTATTTTCAAGGATATTACAGTGTGGGGAACAGAGGAGTGGAGCTGGGGATCCTAAGCAATAACTGGCTTATCTTCCCCTCTCAGGAGAAAGCCATCAGCATTTGGGAATCAAAGAATTTTTTTATTGAACTTGAACCTCTACCAGGGGCCGTGGAAGCTGTGAAAGAGATGGCCCGCTTAGAAAAGTAAGTTTATCTTCCTGCTCATACTACAGCCTCCTATACTTCCTTCCTCCCTGCACCTCAGCTTTCCTCCTGCTGACTGGGTTGTGAGAGCTTCTGGGGTCTTCTCTGCCTTCTCTTGATTTTCTCTTCTTTTCCCCAGTAGAAACAACTCTTTTTGTTTTCCTAGCAGATCAATTTAACTTTCAAGGCAAGAATTCTAAGTGAATGTAATATTTTCCCCAATCTCACGTAGTTTTTTTTTAATGTTATAATTTTGTTCCATTTCAGTAGTTTTAGAAAACATCTAGGGTTCCTTCACACATATTTGTTGGGTACTTTTTTTTTCCCACTTTGGGTTGCAGTTGCTAAAATATTGATTGGGTCTTTGTTGTGGGTATCAACTACGTAATCTCTATTCATTTACCAAATGGCTTTAATCATAAAAGATGTTCACTTGAACTGAACCTTGAAGGGGTCTAGTACTTTCAAGAGGTAGCAATGATGAGGGAAGGCATACCAGGCTTGGGGCACAGATGGAATACCTGTGAGTGAGTAGGTCAGTGTGGCTGGAATTTAAGGTAGAGAATATGAGAAGGAATAAAGTGAAATTAGTCTGGAAGGATACAGACTGTGAAGTTCTTTAAATGCTAAAGAGAGGTAGGAGTGAGCCGTTTCCCAGCAACAATGGGAAAAAGAGTAACAGGGAAAGGCTAATCATGGCTATTGAGATGGCTTAGAAATTTTCTTCTGTTGTCTCCTTTTCTTCGATCTACAGCACTGATGTGTTCATCTGCACAAGCCCTATCAAGAAATATAAGTACTGTCCTCATGAGAAGGTAAGGCATAGACCTCAGGTCTCTGAGAGGTGAACAGAGGGAGGCTTGAGGTTGTAGTCACACTTACCTTTTCCCTGAGTTGTTGGGTTTTGCCTCAGTACTTTTATTTTGGCTACTGGGCTGAAGCAGCACCCACATTATTCAGGATGAGTCAGCTTTAGTGCCCGCTTTGGAAATTCCCATGGCAGATTCCTTGTAGCTTCATGGGGGGATAAAAGGGGGATTCCTTCCCACCCTGTGTATAGTGATTGGTTTCCGTATAGCACTTTGGTGGGATAGTAATCAGAGACTGGGGATCCGGTGTCAGGAAAAGCTGATCTTATAATAACATTGCTGTCGGGCTTCTAGCATTTGTATCCCACTGGATGTTATCACAATTGGCTTTGCTGTGCCCTGGGACTCACCTGCCTTCAATAATTGCAATAAGGATGCTAATGGACCTTTCACTTCTTCCTGCTTACTTTCTAGTATGCCTGGGTAGAGAAGCATTTTGGCCAGGAGTTTCTGGAGCAAATTGTACTCACCCGGGATAAGACTGTGATCTCTGGAGACCTCCTTATAGATGACCGACCAGATATAACAGGTAAATGACATCTGGAGGAGAGAGAGAACTTTTTTGGTTTAGGACTTATTCCAAAAGGCCTGGTTCCTATCTTTTCCCTTCTCTGTAGGGTTTCCCTCCCTCCTATCAATTATCCCTTATTTAGTTCTTACTGTCTGCCCAGCATTGTGTCAGGCACAGTAAATAAGATGGTTCTTGTCCTTTACTTTTTATACAGCAGCATGTTATGAGGCCAAGTATTAAACTTGGATTTAAGAAACTAAGGTTCATATCCAGACTCAGACAGTAGCCTTATTGACTGGGCAAGTCACCTTCATTTCCTCACTTGTAAAATAGGAGGGTCAGGTTCCATCTTCAAACTCAGCCCTAAATTCTATGAACTATAATCTTATTGGGAAGACAATACTTAAATTCTGTGTAGGATAGTAGAGAACGGAGGAGGTCTAGGCTTTAGTAATAGCATGGTTATTGTGTGACCTTGAGCAAATCATTTAAACCTTCTAGGACCTAATTTATTCATCTGTAAAATAAGTGAGATTGGCTTAGATCAGGGGTTCCTAATCCTATTTTGTGCCATAGCTTAGTGAAGCCTATAGACTTCTTTTCAGAATAATGTTTTGAAGTAATTGGAGGATATGCTAAATTTCAATTAGAGGTTAATGAAAATAAAGATGAACTTCCCTCCCTTCCCCATCCATATTCACAGACCCTCTGAAATACATTCCCTGGTTCCCACAGGGGTTAAAACCCCAGGTTAAGAACCCCTGACCTAGATGATTCCTAAAGGGAATCTAGCTCTAATAGTCTAAACTTCTACAAACAAGAGAGCAGTAAACAGCTGTATATAATTGAGTGCTACAGAATATTACTTGGTGTTCATAGAAGGGAGAGATCAGTGAACTGGCTGTGGTGTGTATTGGGGGATGGGATGGCTATCAAATTACTGATCCTTGGGCATAGCCCTGGGGCCCCTTGCAAAGCTCCTTCTTCCTCCCCCCAATCCACAGGGGCTGAGCCCAATCCCAGCTGGGAGCACATCCTCTTTACCGCCTGCCACAACAGACACCTCCAGCTGCAGCCACCCCACAGGAGGCTCCATTCGTGGACCGACAACTGGAAGGCAATCCTGGACAGCAAGCGCTCTTTACAGCACTGGATCCTCCCTCCTTAAAGGACAAGCCCCTGCTTCTCTGGGATGTGGAAGATGTCCTAGGCCTGGTGTCATGGGCTGGGGTGGGCTGGGGAAAATAAGGGAGGGAGGGTAGGTGGGTGAGTTGCTTCTTTTGCAACCTTACTAGGAAGAACTGGAGCTTGGAGCTTCATCATAGGAGAGGAAGGGGCTCTGAATTCCCTACCCCAGGCTTTGGAAAGAAAGGAGGCTGGGCTCAGTAAGTATCTGGCTCCCACTATAGCACATGCTGGGTCCAGGTGCTCTGTGGACCTCTTCATGCACGTGTCATCCTTCCCCACTGTCTGACCTGGGCTTTTTAAAAGTCAGAGTCTTAGCATACACCAAGAAGGGAAGTTTCCTCTTGCCTTTTGGTGTTCAGTGTTAGAGTTTGAGGCCATTCCCTTCAAAAGTTGCCTAGGACAAGGCTATATCACTTGAATAGAGGTTTGTCACTTGAACAGAGATCTATCCCCTACCCTTGCCCCACACTTGAGGTTGCTTAAGCCAGTGTAGACTATAATCCTATCCTTTACTCAAAAAGAATATGATATACCCATAAAGGCCCAACAAATCAAATTTCAAGCTAGTGGGTTTTTGTGGCTGAGATTTGGATGGGAGGAGGGTGAGGGATCAGAGTCATGGGTTAACAATGGATGGTGAGTTGTCCCTTGCACCTTCCTGTAATAGGTTCATCCCCGGATAGGTTTTGATAGGTCCTGGGAGGTATGGTCTTATCTATCTCCAATGTCTTCCACCTAGATCCTATTCTTCTTATGTCCCCATCCTATTCCTAATGGGTTTGGGGTCAAGGTATGTTCTTGGTGTTTTTTCATTTTGCCTTTTGGAGGATAGAAAGTTGGTGAGGTTGGAGAGACACTATAAGACTTACGATCACAATGGGGCCGTCCCTCTCCTACCCATCCAGGATGTAGAACTTGGGACCTCTCTTCTCTGTTCTCATGATCTGACCATAGAGCAACCTGTGACTCGAGGCTGTTGGCATTATAGGGAAGTCCCCAGGTGTCTGTGAGGCTGGTAGGTTTGAAGGCCCCAACTATACCCTGATCTGTTTTTCCTGGTTCCAGAAAACCTCTGAGATCTTAGCTGCATCTCCATTAGTATTCCCACTTCTTCCTTCCATCTCACTGCTTTGATGAGGACTTCCCAGTCTCTTACCAGAGTAATTGATGTAGATGCAGACTGGGGGAGATTTTTTGTGTTAGAGAAGCTTTAGGAACCCAACAGGCCTTCATTCTTGAAGCTTCTTCTCTGATATCAAGTAGACCCTTTTTCTGCCTGTGTCAGGAGTGCTTAGAGCTGCCTTACAAAAGGAGGAAGTGGTGTGAGAAGAACCAGTCTGACAATCGGCCCCACTGTCTTGGAGCCTTCCACCCCATCCCGTAGGCAGCTTAGGTGTGCCACCTTCCCTTCTACCCTGTTGGTGATCCCACATCTCACCTCAGTAAAAATGAATGGCCTGGCTCCCCTCTGTCTCTTCCTTACTATAAGTAGTCTCTTACTCTATCCTTTTCCCTAGCTGTTATCCCTCTCAAGTGCCTTTCAGCTGCCCATTGACATCCTCTGTCCCTTACCCCACTTTACCTTCTGCCAAAATCAGGATCTCCTCTGGGTTCCCACCTCACTGCCAAGAAAATGCAAACCTTAGGAAAGGATTTGAGGAAGGGTCACAGGAAGATAGCAACACTGAATTCCAAGCCTTGTCCCAAGAGGGAAAAGGGAAGCGGATGGAACTTCTTGGACAGAATGAGACAACCCGATGGAAAGTTCCTCCCTTGCTTGGCCTTTACTGTACCACACCATCCTTTCCCCAGGAAATGAATCTTCCATCTTTGCTGAAAGCTCAGGAAGGCCTGAACAAGGATATCTCAGGACCCCATCCCCTCAGAAGCAGAAAGTTTTCCCCCTTTGCCTGGAACTTCTGACGAGGTCTTAGAATCATAGGATCCCAGGTGGGCCTGGTTTGTTCTGTCCAAGGGCAGGAATTATTTATCTGGCTCCAGCCTGGTTGTTCACAGAGGGAAGCAGTAACTAGAGATGACCCCCTGCACCCAAGGGAGTGCCTACAGGGAACAGCCATTAGTTTACACCTCCTTTGGAATCTCATAGCTCTTCCAGGTCTGAGAACAAGAGCTGGGAAAGAGGCTTGTTTTCTAAAGCATAATGGCTTTTTTCTCCAGAAGCCCACCTGTGCAGACAGTGAGAATTCCCAGAATATGGACTATGGTAGTTTGAAATAACCTTACATGCCTGTATTCATTGGTGGACACCTATGAAAGGAAATAGTACGAATTGTACAGTAACTAGTGACAGGTGAAGAATGGGTGATTGGTTTCACAGATGAAATGATCATAGAATCAGAGCTGGAAGAGACCCTAGAGACAGTCTAGGGCCTAGATTGAACCGGCTCAACCCCCTAATGTAACAGGTGAGGAACAGGCCCAAGGAAAGAGACTGGCCTCTTTCCTCCTGTTACAGTTACCAAGGCACCATCCCGCCTACTATTGAAACTAGTTTGCTCTCCTCCCTTTCTATCTTCTCCTCCCAGAACCTTCTCCCCTCTCCCACTGACAAATCTAGCTCAATGTAAGTCCCCCTTAGTCAATGAATCAACAAGCATTTATTAAGCACTTAACATGTGCCAGGCATTGAAACAAGCACTGGGGATGCAAAGAAAAAGCGAAAACCATCTGCCCTTGGAGCTTGTATCCTAATGGGGAGCCAACATGTATCCAAATAGATACAAGATAGAGTAGATGGGAGGCCAGTTTAGGTAGAGACACCGCCTAGACAAACAATGTAAACAAAGCTCTGGTCAATCCTGTGTGATGTGGTCTTGGAGTCAGAAGACCCGGCTTGGGCTTGGATTTGACCGCTTCTCTTTGAGCCTAACCTTTTAACATCCGTAAAATGGCAGAATAATACTTGTACTATCTACCTCACAGGATTGTGGAGAAGAAAGCACTTTGTGTAAAGCACTGTATCCATATGAACTTTTACTTGTGTGAAGAAGGAAGGAGCCGTCTCACCATTCTTTGGCTTGCCAGTTCTGGATTTATTGCTTGTCTCCTATTTTCAGACTCCAGGCAGAATTTTCCCTTTAGTGCTAAATATCTTATGTGTAGTATTAGTGCCACCTTCTGGACATAATGGAGAACCCCATCTTCCCCAACAGCCTGACATCCAGGGAACAAATTGAAGTGAACATCACATTTCTAAAACCAATATCCATCCAAATGGTTGTTATCTCTGTAAAGCTGCTGTGGGAGTCTGTGCACTTATTTCACTGAAGTTTTTGTTGCTCAGAACAAATTTTTTTGCAGGGGGGAGGGGAGGGGAACTGCACCCATAACTTGTAGTCACACTTTTTCCTCCTCAATCCCATAATGAATGATACTCCTCCCCACCTCCCCTCTGGGCTGTGGAACCAGCCAAAAGGCATTCAAAAGTCAAATCCGTTCTCAATAGGCAAAGATTTATCACCCCCAATGATATTTCAGAGAATGTGCTGCAGGTTCTGAAGGCAAGAAGAATCCCGGAGCCATCCTGCACACTGACTGCATTGCTGGAGTAAGTGTGGCTTCCTTAGATGTCCCTTATTTGGGGCTGTAAGTACTGGTATGTTTATTAAATCAGTCACATTACTTTTTAGTTACATATTGTGCATGTGTTTCTTTTTAAGTTTAATGGATGCCTATTGTTTTGACTATCACTCACATTTCTAAATATGGGCAGCTAAGTGGCACAGTGGATAGAGAGGTAGGCCTTAGACACTTACTAGTTGTGTCACCCTGGACAAGTCACTTAATGCTGTTTGCCTTAGATTCCTCATCTGTAAAATGAGCTGGAGAAGGAATGGCAAACCACTCCAACATCTTTGCCAAGAAAACTTCAGATGGGGTCATGAAGAGTCAGACACGACTGAACATTTTCAAATATGCCCTTTCCTCATCCCTACCTTGTTAGCCTTCCCCCCTTCTGCGTTTTAAACAACAAAGCAAAGAGTTCTATGAAACCAGTTGACACGTTGACTATCTGACAAACGCATTCCTTTCTTTAATTGGTACTCAGCTTTTGCAGTCTTCCCCATTGTCCCACCTCCATGCTCACACTTTTGGGTGAATTTCACTTAGCTGGAAGATTGACTATGCCACCCTTGGGGAGTCTGATAGGAGAACTGTGGAGGCCTCTCCCTCTCTAAAACAAAGAGCTGGGAGCCCAGATTTAGAATTGTAGTTCTAGAGCTGCTAGTGTTCTCATTCTAGCTTAATTCCTTTTTACAAATGAGCAAACTGAGCCAGAGGCTAAGTGATTTGCCTATGGACAAACAGCTAAGTGACTAGTAGTGCAGTTAGAGCAGATAGGGGCTGCTGTAAAGGAGCTGACAGTTCAGTTTGCATATGCAGCTGTTACATGCATAGGAAATGGGTAATCCTTCCTATATTGATACCAACAGAAGAGGTGATGGAGTCACGGTGCTTATTCGTAACACACTTGCCCGCTGTTGGAGCTTTACTTTGGCTAACTCTCTTCTTTGATCTGCCCTTCGTGAAAAATCAAGGGGAATAGGCAGAATAGTTATCCCCCCCTCCCCACCCCAGGCACTGAAGGCAGGACCTTGCCATATTCATCTTTATACCCCAGGTAGCACTGAGCACCCATGAGCTGCAGGCCAAGAATCAAGTCTCGTTGAAGTGCAAAGTTAGGGCAATCAGGAGGACCAAAGCAGTCATTTAACAAGTAGTATTAACTATCAGCCCTTTATGCAGTTGCATGGGGGTTTTGACGATTAAGCACCAGCTAGATGTCAGCTATTATGCTAGGTAATGGGGGTGCAGCAAAGAAAAAAAACCTGCTGTCAGAGAGCTTACATTTTTATTTCAAAGCTTACATTCTACTGTAAGGAAATGATGTATACAAAAAGCAAATAGAAAATAATCCTATCAGGGAGGACACTCATAAGTAGGGACATCAGGACGGCCTCTTAGGAGGTGGTGCTTTGGCTGAACTGTGAAGGGAGTTAGGAATTTGAGGAGGGAGAGATGAGGATGCAGTGCGCTCCAGGATGAGGGGAGGGCAGGAGGTAGAACATGTGTGTACCAAGTAAGCCAGTTTGGCTGGGCCATAGAGTGAGTGAAAAGGAATGATGTGTAATAAACCTAGAAAAGTAAGTTGAAGCTAGACTGTATGCAAGATAAGTATTAAGATTCAATCACTGCCTACAGAGAAAACACAAGAACAAATAAGTGACTTTTTTTTTTTGGTGGATTGGATGTATCATTGAAGGTATGGAGTTCCTGGTGAGTCATTTTTTCTTTTAGCATTTTTAAATAATATTTTTTTCCCAATTACATGTAAAGATAATTTTTAACATTCATTTTAAGAAAAAATTTGAAGGGGGCAGCTAGGTGGTGCAGTGGATAGAACATGACTCTGGAGTCAGGAGGACCTGAGTTCAAATCCAACCTTAGACACATAACACTCACTAGCCCTGTGACTCTGGGCAAGTCACTTAACCCCAATTGCATCACAAAAAAGAAGAAGAAAAATTTGAATTCTGAAGTTTTTTCTCTCCTTTTCTCCCTCCCTAAAATGGTAAGCAAGGTTATATGTGTGCAATCATGTAAAACATTTCCATATTAGTCACATTGTGAAAGAACAAACAGGCCAAAAGAACCATGAAAAAAAAATAAAGTGAAAATAGTATGTTTCTTTTTTTTTCCTGAGTCTCCTTTTTTATTAATTTATTTTAGTTTTCAACAATCACTTCCATAAGCTTTTGAGTTTTAAATTTTTCTCCACCTTCCTCCCAAGATGGCATGCAATCTGATGTAGACTCTACATATACATTTTCACATTAGTCATGTTGTAAGGAAGAATTAGAACCAATAGGAGGAACCACAAGAAAGAGGAAACAACAAAACAGAAGAAAAAAAAGAGCAAATAGTATGCTTCAATCTACATTCCAACTGCATAGTTCTTTCTCTGGATGTGAACAGCATTTTCCATCATGAGACCTTTGGAGATGTCTTAGATCCTTGTATTGCTGAGAAGAGCTAAGTCTATCAAAATTAGTCATCACCCAACATGGCTGTTTCTGTTTACAATGTTCTCTTGGTTCTGCTCACTTCACCTAGCATCAGTCCATACAAGTATTTCCAGGTTTTTCCTCATCATTTCTTATAGCACAATAGTATTCCATTACATTTGTATACTACAGCTTGTTCAGCCATTCCCCAATTGATGGACATCCCCTCAGTTTCCAATTCTTTGCCACCCCAGAAAGAGCTGCTATAAATATTTTTGTACATGTGGGTCCTTTTCCCATTTTTTATGACCTCTTTGGCATACAGGCCTGGAAGTGCTATTGCTGGGTTTAAGGGTATGCACATTTTTATAGCCTTTTGGGCATAGTTCCAAATTACTCTCCAAAATGGTTATATCATTTTACAATGTCACCACCAATGTATTAATGTTCCAATTTTCCCACATCTTCTCCAGCATTTATCGTTTTCCTGTTTTGTCATGTCAGCCAATTTGTTAGGTGTGATGTAGTACCTCAGAATTGTTTTGATTTGCATTTCTCTAATCAATAGTGATTTTTTCATATGACTATAGATTACTTTAATTTCTTCCTCTAAAAACTGCCTGTTCATATCCTTTGACCATTTATCAATTGGGGAATGACTTGTATTCTTACAAATTTGACTTAGTTCGCTATATATTTTAGAAATGAAGTCCTTACCAGAAACACTAGTTGTAAAAATTCTTTCCCAGTTTTCTGCTTCCCTCCTAATCTTGGCTGCATGGGCTTTGTGCAAAAACTTTTCAATTTCATGCAATCAAAATCATCCACTCTGTATCTTATAATGTTCTCTGTCTCTTGTTTGGTAAAAATAATATGTTTCAATCTGCATTCAGACTCCATCAGTTCCTTCCCTGGATGTGGATAGCATTTTCCATCATGAGTCTCTTGGAATTGTCTTGAATCATTGTATTGCTGAGAAGAGCTAAGCCAATCATAGTTTGTCATCACACAACGTTGCTGTTATTGTATACAATGTTCTCTTGGTTTTGCTCACTTCTCTTTGCATCAATTCATATTAGTCTTTCCTGCTTTTTCTGAAATTGATGAGACATTTTTCTGACCAATCCAGATGGGAACCTTCTTTATAACATTATTTTAGAGAGTTGCCTGAGGGATTGAGACTTTCCCGCAATAATGAAGTATGTGTCAGAGATGGAACTTGAACTTGGGACTTCTTGATCATGGCCAGCTCTATCCACTACCCCACACTGCCTCTCTAAGAGAACATTAAATACTAGTTTAGTAAAGTGTGATCAGAAATGAAGGTAGTGAGCGATGATAGACAGCTAAAGTATAGCACTGCTACAGATGTAGCAGATGCCTAGAGGAAGGTCTCTAGGATGGTAGAGGAACTATGGGAGAACATGAGCAAGAATTATACAAATTAGGCATGTGAGGATTGTACATCTGTCCCAATGAAGATGACATCTACATCAGAGAGATCACAGATCACTGACCTGTGAGTAATTTAGGACATAAAGGCCTTAGTTTTCTGGCAGAAGGATAAATGCAGAACCAAGAAATCAGGATAGGTTAGTGTTTTGGGGAAATATTCAGAGAGGAGATGGGACATGGGATCATAGGTTTTAAGCTGGATGGGACCTTAGAGGTAATTTTTCCCAATCTCATTTTCTATCTTGGAAGACTGAAGCTCAGAACTATTGTATTTGGGGTGAATTGAGAGGCTATGTCCAAGGCTACTCAGGAAATTAATTTTCTTGTTGAAAGCTCGATTTTAAGATCATGTTGCCTAAGGAATCTAGCTTCTCTGGCTAGAAGGCTAGATTCCAGGACTTTTGAACTTGGAGTTGCTGAATAGAAAGCTCAGGCACTTTCCCAAGGACCATGAATTGAAATCAGGCTGGCAAAAACAAACAAAAACAATGTAACTGCCAAAGGGCAAGGCAAAGCAAGTAGTTAAAAAGGTCCTATGGGCAGGTGAGTCATCAGGGACCAGGAGAATCTTAATGAAAAACAAAGCAGAAAGAGTAATACAGGATACCTGGAAGTCACCATGATTCTGAGGCAAGCTGCCTCACCCTTGTATTTGCATTCCTAGAGCCCACCTAACACAGAGCCTGACACATAGTAGGTGCTTAATAAATGCTTATTGGTTGATTTGTACGATGGTAGTTTCTTGAGGGCAGGACCTGTTTGAGTTCTGCCGTTCTGTCCCCATTGCCTAGTACAGTACCTGCCACATAGTAGGTGCCTAATAAATGCTTATTGATCATTTTTTCTTTTACTGTTTGGGAGCTAGAACACAGAATAAACACAGAAGAGAGTGGGGTTTGTATATATCACAGTGAGCTTGACTTCAATTCCTGGCAGAATTCTGGAATATATTATTAAAGGCATGTTTAGTGAATTCTGAAAAAAAAGTGATCACAAAGAATAAGTCATGCCAGACTAACCTTATTTCCTTCTTTGATGGGGTTACTAGAGTGATAGATTAGGAGAATGCTGTAGATACAGTTTTGCCTCGGTTTTAATTTTTAGTTTTTAACTTAAAAAATCTGAGTTTATAGATGTCTTATTTTCTACACTACTTCTCCCCCACCCCTTCTCCCTGATATTACTTCAACTACCTTCTGAGGAAGACAGTTAAGTGAAACAAATCAACATAGCTGAGAACACATGTGGCTGAGGCAATTCACACTTCATTTCTATTTCCTTGTTTCAGCTCTTAATCATCAACTTGAACATCATAATACTTCTAGAATGGCTCAGAGATCTGTGTTTGGCCCTGTGCTATTTAAAGTGTTTTTGGTTTATTGGTTTGGTTTTTAAATCAGTGAGTTAGATAAAGGTATCAGTGGTGTGTTTATTCAGTGTGGTAGGAAGCATTGATGAAAGAGTCTGGATCCAAAAAGATCTTCCCATATTAAAACATTGGACCAAATCTAGTTTATTTCCTCTTTCACCTAGAGCAGTGTCCTACATATAGCAAATGTTTAATAAGTGTTTGTAACTTTTTTGGGGGGGGCTCTGCTTAATTTGACAGAATAACATCAAAGTTAGTGTATGGTATTGCTGGATAGTTACATGGGCAGGTTTTTAGCCCTTTGTCAGTAGGCAAAGTACAATTTCTGTGCACAATTTCCAGCCAAAGGTGGTATAGTGGTACGTCATCACCGCCAAAGAAAAATAATTCTCTCTACGACCTAGGAATCAGTTGGAAATTCTAAGAGAGTCATGGAAAACACAGGAAAGTCAGCCAGTCTAACCCCTAGTCTCAGGTTTTCCAAACAAAGTCAGGGAAAAGCTCAAATTTTAACGAGTTTACCCAACTCTCTTCTTTTGGGTGTGGGGACGTCTAACTTCTCTTGATACAGGTTTATCTCATATCTGTTATGATGATTACAAAATCCCATCAAAATCAGAGACAATAACTGAAACCCCTGGCTGCCTCCAAGCATGACCAACTTGACTTAGCAATTTGAATGAAATAAACCTTTAAAACAAAACAAAACAGGTCTGGGATAGCTAGGTGGTGCAGTGGATAGAGTACCAGCCCTGAAGTCAGGAGGACCTGAGTTCAAATCCAGCATCAGACCAAACACTTGACACTTACTAGCTTTGTGACCCTGGGCAAGTCACTTAACCCCAACTGCCTTAAAAAAAATGAGGGTAATAAAAAAACCCATATCTCCCACTCAAATGTGGGGTCTCCACTTTACTTGTGTTCCACATATGTACTATGGCTCAAACACCTATCCAGTACAGATTATTTTAAAGAATGGGTAGCACCCAAAAATCAAATAGTAAAGCATTTATTTGAAACCTATTAGCAAGATAAAGAACAATGAAAATAGTGAGAGAGTTCAGAGTCCTTCACAGACAAATCAGAGCAATTTCCCAGAGGTTCATGAGCCAATGGGGAAGAAGGAAAAATGCCTACTTCATGAAGTTCACACTGATGTAAGAAGGGCTGCCCTGCCTTGGGACTGGAATTCTGGGCAGCTTCTTTCTGAAGCTGGCACTTGATAAAACTCAGAGGACTTCATTTGCCTCTTCAGTTATGATCTGATAAGCTCTGGTTCCCAAGCTACATGCCTGCTTCTGCTGCCTTGGACTTCTTTCCTGTTTCTTTCTTTCTGATGAAGCTCTGTCACACATCTCATCCTTGTGGCTTCTAATCTACCCTCTATTCCTTTAAATTCAAGCCATCCAGGCCTCATGCCTCAAGTAAATCTCTAGAGTCACACTACTCAAGCCTGGAGCCTTGGGGCTTTGTCACTTTTTTGGGGGGGGGCCTGAGTGGGGTTTCACAGTACTTCTTGTGGCTATGAGAAATATTCTTCTGACTCCACAGATGGTTTCTAGTTTCTTAATCCTAATTGGGCTGAGGTGAGTGGCTGGCTTCCTTTTGTCTTTTCCCTGCCTCAGAGGGCAGGCAACATTCCTATTTATATCTCATATGTTTTTTTTTCTCCTGAGGCTGAAGACAAATATATGTATCCCTCTTCATTAGTCCTTTCCCCCTTCCTAACCATTCTCTTGCTATACTAATTATTTTGAAGTTTAGATAGATCTTAAGGAGGTGCCCATACATTAGTGGAGTAGAGAGGGCCTTTTCTGCATTCCCACCATCATAGTTAAGCTCATGGCCCTCTGATACTTTATTGAATTAATAAAAATCACTATGTGATGATATTCTTGGACCTGGAGGGAATCAGGCAGTGGATCAAAATGAAATCAGGTAACATGACTTAAGAGTCACTAGCTCCATGTCTACAGGGAAAGGGGAATGCTCCCTGTAGAGGTGGTCAGCATGAAGGAATAGGAGGTGAATATTTTCCCATTTTGGCTTCAGCTGCTGAAATTAGAAAAGCATGGCTAAAAAAAAGAGGGACAATAAAGAGGATCTTAAAACCAAAATGAAATCTGAGTACTAAATCCTCAAAGAGATTACAAAGTTCTCTTAAGGAACATTATGAGACAAAGGAAAGTGAACCAATGCCTGATGAAGTACAGAGTCCTGTGAACTCCCAAGAATACTTTACTCTAAGAAGCATGATATAAGTAAGCATGACATAAGAACATAATGAATACAGAGAAGCATGTAAAGACTCGAACTGATGCATAGTGAAGCAAGCAGAACCAGGAAAACAGTTTACACAATGACCATAGTAATGTAACTAGAAAGAACATCAAATACGAAAAAAATCAAAATGGAATGCTGTGAAATTATAATAGCCAAGTTTGGCCCCAAACAAGAGATAAGAGAAGACACCTCCCCCTTCTCTTTTGCAGAAGTGAGGGACCTTGGGTATAAAACATTGTATATAATATCATACTTTTTTGATATGTTGGCTAGTTTTGAATAACTTTTTTTCCTTTCTCCTTTCTTTTTACTTTTTTATCCTAAGGGATAGTTCTTTAGTTGGGGGTGTGGGAAGGGCTGCATTGGAAAATGTAGGTGATGTAAAAACAATGTATCAATAAAATTTATTTTTGAAAGGTATGTGAATGAGTACTACTATTAAAGGTAAAATAAGTTAAAAAAATAAATTATCCCATGTTTAAAAGGTATTCTTTTTAAAAGAGAAAGATTGACATATGGGGGAAGAGGAGGGACAAAACACGAAAACCTAGAAACCAACAAGGAATTTTCTTTTAAAAAAAGGATATAATCAGGAATTAGAGTAGCTGGGGATGTGAAGGTGGAGATACAGATGTGGAGCACCATGAACTAAACTATACGATCTTCCAAGGTGAATCAAGGTATTTTGCAATATAGAATTGCAGAATAGGAGGATTTATAATTGAGGACAAGGGAGGTGGGGGAGAGAAGAGAAGAGGTGATGAACCCCTACCAAGTCCATGGGAGAATAGCAAAGGGATAATGATTCTTACAGTTTCTCAGCAATAAGAGGAACTTCAGGAGTGTGGGAGAGGTGATAGAAGGGAGAGATTGTGATAGAAGGAAGAGATTGAGTCTGGTGGAGTTTAGGGAGAAGTAGTTCTAATGAAGGACATATAATAGCTCTGTGGACTGTATGAGCTCCAGGGTCAGAAAGATGGTGAGGACCATGTCAATGTCATGAATAAATATAAATTCAAGCATTTTAAAATAAAGCCTTGGCAAAAATAATATGACAATTTGGGGCAGCTAGGTGGCACAGTGGATAGAGCACTGGCCCTGGATTCAGGAGGACCTGAGTTCAAATCGGGATTCAGACACATAACACTAGCTGTGTTACCCTGGGCAAGTCACTTAACCCCATTGCCTAGCCAAAAAGAAAAAAGAAAGAAATCCACAAGGTTGCATGTATAGTTCATACATGTGTCACATTATGGGGCAGCTAGGTGGCTCAGTGGATAGAGCTCTGGCCTTGGAGTCAGGAGGACCTGAGTTCAAATCCGGCTTCAGACATATAACACTTACTAGCTGTGTGACCCTGGGCTAGTCACTTAACCCCGATTGCCTCACCCCCCCTCAAAAAAATATGACAATTTGTCCCCAAAAAATCATTCACTATGATCAAGTTGGATTTATATCAGAGATACAAGCATGGATCAACATTAGGAAACAATGAACAAAATTAATCACGTCAAAAACAAAGCTTCCCAAACCATTATTATATGAATCATTGCAGAAAAAGCCTATGACAAAGTAGAGTACCCGATTATATTAAAACCTTACATAGCATAGGCATAGAAGGATCTTAATATGATAAAAAATATATACCTAAAACTGAAAGTAGCGTTATATGAAATGGAGAAACACTAGAAATTTTCTTGTACATACAGGAGTAAAGGAAGGATGCCCCATTTCCCCTGATTATTTGGCATTACAGAAAAAAAATAAAGCCATAAAGATAAGGAGGATACAAAATGATGCCTATTTTCTGATACGTTAGTTTACGTAGAAAATTCTAGGGAATCAGCAAGAAACTATTGAGACAATGACTTCAGCAAAGATGGAGGTTTCAAAATGAACCCACAAAAATGAACATTTCTGTGTAATAATAACAAAACTCAGGAGATGATATTAGAAAGGGAAGACCCATTCAAAATAGCTATAGAATGTATAGAACAGTTGCGGATCATTTGACCAAAGCATACTCAATACTTGCATAGATTTAGGTACAAAATGGAATTAAACCAGTAAAGATAACAAATAGCTGGAGGAATATAAAGATATAGCTAATATGAGGATATGGAAGATATGGCTACACCACATCAATACAATAAAAATGGCAATATTACCAAGGTTAATTTACAGATTTAATACTATGCCAATCAAGTTATCTAAGGAATACTATACAGAGTTAGATGAAATAATAGCAAAATTCATTTGGAGAAATAAGCAACCTAGAATAGCAAGGAAAAAATATTTTTAAAAAGGGGAGTAGCACTTCTAGATATAAAGTATTATCAAAACTGGTTAAAAAATTAGAAAAGTAGACCAATGTTACAGACTAAACAAGGAAGAATCAGACATAATTAAGCTAAATAACCCAATGTTTGATAAACATAAATTATCTTAAAAAAATAGAACTCCCTATTTGATAAGAACCGCTATGAAAACTGGAAAGCAGTCTGATAAAAATTAAGCTTAACCAGCATCTTACAAAATATTCCATAATATATTCAAAATGTATACACAATCTGAATATTAAGGATCACACTATAAATGAAGAAAAACAGATCATACACTTTTCAGTTAACAAGGGATAGAGGCAATTATAAAAGATAAAATAGATAATTTTGAATATGTGAGTAATGCAAGCATTAAAGCTCATTTGTATGGCACTTTATTGGTGGAGATTGAAAACTCAGCGCTTCACCCCTCTGTGAGGGTCAGAGTTGTTGAGAGCTAGAGAGGAGAAAGATTGTAATCTGGCTTCCAACTTTGAGAGAGAGGATACACAGTTCCGATCTCCCTTCAACCTAAACGGAGATAAAGACTGGGAAGAATCAGGTATGTTGAGGGCTTATGTGTCCTTATTCCCAGATTACTACACTGGAGACTGCAGAGAAGCTTTCCCTGTAAATTCAGGAGTATTCCTCTTGGGTAAGATCTGAGACTCTTGGTTGAGTTATCTCATTCCCAGTAGGAGAATTCATTCACTACATTGTCTGGTATATATTCTCCTATGTATATTTTCTCTGATTTCTGTTTGCTTTTGTTGTTGTTAAGGCATTTTTCTGTCATGTCTGACTCTTCCCCATTTGGGGGTTTCTTGGCAGAGATCCTAGAGTGGTTTGCCATTTCCTTCTTCAGCTCATTTTACAGATGAAGAACCGAAGTAAGCAGAGTTAAGTGACTTTTCCAGGTTCACACAGCTAATAAGCATCTGAGGCCAGATTTGAACACAAGTAGATGAGTCTTTCTGACTCCTGGCCCAACACTCTATCCACCGCACCACCTAGCTGCCCTTTTCTGTTTGCTACCTGTTTGAATAAATGTGTTTATTTGCTGTTTGCTATGTAGGGTCAAGCTCTGTTTATATAGATTGGGACCCTCCTTCCCTAGTAAGGAATAGCAGTCGAGCACAGCATGAATTTTGAAATTATTTCCTGTAGACTAACAATACTTAAGGGAGCAGATAGATAAAATTCTAGCTTGATACCCCCTCTCTCTGAGGAGAGCTGAATGGCCAGCTTCTGCCCCTAATCTGCTGCCTCCTCTCCTTGCAGGAATTAAAGTTTTCCTTGGAGAAGGGTAGGAGGAGGAGGCTCTAGAAATGTCCACTCTTCCCTTTATGTGGACTACGTCTAGACAGACCCACGTGGACACACATAACCTACATGGTCAAAATAAAACTAGTCACCCCCTCCCCAAGCCCCCACATAGCTCCAATGTATGAAATAGAAAAGCTTTTGTACAAATAAAATGAACACATCTAGAATAAGATTATATGAGATAAAGCATTTATTAAGTGCTTACTGAGTGCCAGGAACTATGCTAAACACTGGCAATATGAATAGCAGCAAAAACCAGGTGTGGTGCTATGTACCTGTGGTCTCTGTACCTGAGGGAGGCTGAGGCTGGTGATCACTTGAGTTGGGCAGTTCTGAGCTGCAGTAAGGCAAAAGCCAATCCAGTTACTTCAATAAGTCTGACACCAAGATACTGAAGCCCAGTAGTGGGAGTGGGAGGGCCACCAGGCTACCTAAGCAGGAGTGAATCAGACTAGGCTAGAAGAAAGAATCAGGTGAAGGCTTCTATGCTGATCAGTATTGGGATCTTGCCCAGCAGCAGCTGTTGCATACCCTGTCAGACCCACAGTGCCCCTCCTCCAAAAAGTGGTACTTGAATTCATAGTCAAGATCTTCAACAAGGAGACAGTTGGGTTTTTTTTGCTTTTTTCTTATTAATTTATTTATTTTTGGTTTTCAACATTCACTTCCACAAGATTTTGCGTTCCAAATTTTCTCCCCATCTTGTCCCTCCCCCACCCCAAGATGGTGTGCATTCTGAATATCCTTTCCCTTAATCTGCCCTCCCTTCTATCTCCCCCCTTTCTCTTATCCCCTTCCCTTTCAATTTTCCTGTAGGGCAGTATAGATTTCTATACCCTGTTTTCCTGTATATCTTATTTTTGAGTTGCATGTGAAAACAATTTTTTTAACATGTTTTTAAAACTCTGGGTTCCAAATTTTCTCCCTTCCTCCCTCCCCACCCACCCTCAATGAGAAGGCAAGCAGCTTGATACTGGTTATACATGTGAAGTCATGCAAAACACTTCCATAGTGGTCATGTTGTGAAAAACTAAGTATATTTCCCTTAATCCTATCCCACCCCCCATTTATTCTATTCTCTCTTTTGATCCTGTCCCTCCTTAGAAGTGTTTGCTTCTGATTACTCCCTCCCCCAGTCTGCCCTCCTCTCTATCATCCCCCTGCTCTCTTGTCCCCTTCCCCTCTATTTTCCTGTAGGGTAAGATAGATTAAAGAGACAGTTTTAAATACTATTTATGGGACCTAAAAATTAGCAGAAGGATAGATACAGTATTACTCTGTAGCTAATGACTTTCGTGCTTATCCTAGATACAGGCAGGGGCCCTTAAAGACAATTTATCTCAATTGATTATTACCCGTAGCGAATATGTGGGACTATCTCATTACTTTTCATCTGCCAATTAAAAAAAAAGCCATCTTCCTTGTAGCAAATAAGTATAGTTGAACAAAACAAATCTACACATTGACCATGTCTAAAAAATGTATGTTTCATTGTGCACCCCTAGTCCCTAACTCCTCTGGCAAGAGTTGGAAAGTAAGTAGGCTTAACCATCTGTCTTTTGGAGTGTGATTGGGAAGGGGGACTGTGCTAAGTGCTTTTTACAAATATTATCCATTTGATCCTCACAGCAACCCTAAGAGGCAGGTTCTATTATTATTATCTCCATTTTATAGTTGAGGAAAGTGAGGCAAACAGAAGTTAAGTGACTTGTCCAGGGTCATGCTACTTATAAATATCTGAGGCCAGATTCAAACTCCAGTCTTCCTAACTGCAGGCTCAGAGTTCTATCCATTGTGCTACCAGCTGTCTCTGATTGCCCCTTGTATTAATCAGAGTTCTTAAGCCTTTCAAAGCTGTTTCCTGTATAGTGTTGGGATCATTATATAAATTGTTCTCCTGGTTCTGCTCACTTTACTCTGTATCAGTTCATACAATTCCTAGGTTTCTCTGAATCTATCCTTTCATAATTCTTATGTTGCAAAAGTGTTGCACATATTACATTCGTATACCATATGCCATTCCCTAGCTGATGGACACTTATGTTGTTTCCAGTCTCTTGCTACAACAACTCCAATGGCTGGGATGTTTTTCCAATATCTATATTAAGACTAAATTTGCCTTTTAACAACAACGATTTAACAATCATCCACTGCTCCTAGTCCTGCTTTCTGGGAATAGACAGAACACATGATCTCCCTTCACATAACAGCTTTCCACATACTTGAACTTGACATATCGTGTCATCCCTAGTTCCCTCAACTGATATTTATATGGGAGTCTCCATTCACTCTGTTCTTTTGAACTCAGTTAGTCAACGTCATTCTCAATGGAACCACTAGGTGACACTGTGGTAACGTACAACCAGCTCCTTCGTCTTCGTCAACAGAACGTAGGTGTATGCTGGCTGTCAATCTCCCACTGGCTCTGATGTCATTGCGAAGCCGGTCAGCCTCCTCACTCAACAGCTCATTTTGCGTCCCCACTTAATTGGTGGCTTTTCCCCACCCTTCACAACTGCAGTCGATCAAATGCCTTTGTGCTAAGGCTGCTTATATTACTAAATAGTTTAATTGCTTTAGAATAAAAGGTAAGATGAAAAGAAGGATTTCTTCTTCGATAGGTGTTTTACACCACAGGGGATGCATAGAAGCGATGTCACCCCATGAAGCATGTGCTGAGTTACTCTGGCCACTTTGGGAAAAGGCTTCCATCTCTGTAGGATGTGTCACTTAGGAATGTTGCAGCAACCCTTGGGTGGTCCCTAGCTCCCCCACAGACCCCTCCCCTTCAGTGATGGCCGTGGGAAAGCTATTATCAGATAAGATTGACCACTGTTTCAGGAAGAGTGGCTCACTTAGTGCGTCTTAAAAAGGGAGTGTGTGACTCCTCTCTTAGTCTCTAGCAGTCTCTCTAACTGCCTCTCTCTGTTTGCTTCTTGTTTATCTCTTTATCTCTTTGTCTCTGTCCCTATCTTTCTGCCAATCTATCTCTGATTTGGTCTCTGTTTTTGTATTTCTCTCTTTCCCCATGTCTCTCTTCCTCCTTTGACTCTCTGGGACTTCTAAATATGAGACTAGGAGTTACCATTATAAACAACTTTACATATATATGTATATATGTATATGTGTCTCTATGTATATATGTGTGTGTACATGTATGTGTGTGTATACAGTTTTTCCACATCATGATTTTCCCCAACACGGTTTTGATATATCATGGGTTGGCTTAAGAAATTATATGGGAATTTTTTAGGAGTTTTGCAAAAGCTGCAGACAATGCCCAAAGGCCAGCAGATGACACAGAAAAAGCTTAGAAACTCATAAATGCATAAAATATATGTATAGTATCATATAATATCAACATATTTTATCTTTTAATACTATAATAATTCAGACTTCTTCTCTGGTATGAAGAGAGGGCCAAAAAATTTTATGTGGATTTTCTAGGTCGTGGGGTGCCACGGTCCTAACCACCTGACTTAGAAAGGGGTTAACTGCATATATAATACACTCTCTGTCTGTGCCTGTCCCTGTCTCTGTCTCTCTGTCTCTGTCTGTCTCTGGTCTCTGTGCGTGTGTGTGTGTGTGTGTGTGTGTGTGTGTGTGTGTGTGTGTGTATAAATTCTGCATGTTAGTTTCAAAGTTGTCTAATCTCTCCCTCCGAATTTTCCAGGATCTTTTTCAAAGATCGCCAGTCGCTCTGCAATGCTACCTGCTAGACTTATCTGAGAAGCAGTTGGTTCCAGCCTGCTCACTTGAACTCACTGAAGATGCATCTAGCTACTCTCTTTTAATTTCTTTACTTATTTTGGGTCTCAACTCCCCACTGCCCATGTTTGTTCTGTCTTTCCCAGTCTGAGGAGCATTCTCTGTGACAGAGAAAACAGAAACAAGATGAGAATTAAGCAGTTTTATCTTTTCTGTTATTCATTATCATTATGTCTTCAACTCCAAGTAGGAGTATGCCCCCTTTTTATTCTTTTTTCCCTAAATATAGGTTAAAAAACACATTGAAGGCTAACCTCAGATCCCCCGCCATGAAGTCTTACCTGGTTCCCCCCAAATATGTTAGTGTTCTTTTCCTCCCAAATTATCTTACATTTCTTTATGTGCGCATGTTGTTCTCCTTCAAGAAGAATATGTTTCATAAAAGTCGTTTTCCTTATTTCTCTGTATTCTCAGCATTGAATTGAAGCATTATTTCACAGTGGTGTGTTGCTTACTGATGGATATATCATCATACATGTTTTTTGTATATATGTTCATAAAAAGAAGGGAACAAGTATTTATTAAGTGCCCACTATGTACCAGGCACTATGCCAAATGCTTCCCCCCCCAATATCTTATTTGATTCTTAAAACAACCCTGGGAGGTAGGGGCTATTATTCCCATTTTACCATTGGGGAAACTGAGGCAGACAAAGGTTGAGTGATTTGCCCAGGATCACACAGCTGGGAAGTGTTTGAGTTTGGATTTGAACTCAGGTGTTCCTAACTCCAGGCCCAGTATTCTCTCCACTCTATCTCTTAGCTACTAAAAGACTTAGTACAGTTTTAAGCTAGTAAAGACTTTATCTATTTGTGTGTATGTGTGTGTGTAATATATGCACACACACACATACACACGTCATACATGTTTATAGTGTACACATACATACAACACGCATCACACATGTATATGTACATACTCATGATGCATATATACATATCCTATATATCAATGAATATACAAATATATATGTCATATATGTATATATACACATTTAATACTTATATACATATACACACATGGTTCTGGTACCATTTCCATTATACCAGACTGCCTCTGAAATAGATGATACACACATATGCAATATGTATATATTTCATACATAATTGTATGTATATATATATATATACGTATTTCAGAGGCAGTCTGGTATAGTAAAGATGGTACCAGACTTGGAGTCAGTAGATACTTCAGTTCAAGTTCCACCTATGAAACTTTATTATTAACTGTATGATCTGTAATACATCACATAATCTCTCTAAGATTCAGTTTCCTCATTTACAAAATGGAGATAATACCTGTACTGCCTATCTTATAGGATCGTGGTGAAAATAAAATGAAATAATGCATATGAAGTGTTTTGTAAACCATGAAGCATTACATAAATGCTAGCTAGTTATGAATGAAATGAATGTATAATGAAAAAAACATTAAGTGTAAATACATATGTAGAGAATCTCCCCTTGAGTATGTCGGGCAGTCTATTTAGCAAAGAATCTGCTTTCCTTATCTGGCTCTTTTCTCTATTTCCAGGGGAAGAGAAGGATGAGCTCTGTTTTGGACATTTTGAGTTAGAGATGCCTACAGGACATCTAGTTCAAAATGTTCAATAAGCATGCCATTCATGATGTCAGGGCTGGACCTCAGGAGAGAGAGTAGGGTTGAATATATAATCTGAGAGCCATCTACATAGGGATGATAATTAAACCCACAGGAACTGATGAGGTCACCTACTGTGTCTAAAGAGAAAAAGGGAAGAGATCCCAGGACATAGAAGAGGAACAATCAGCGAGGGAGACTGAGAAGGAGCTGTTGCTCTTAGAAAGATAGAAGAACCAGGAGAGAATAGGGGAGGCTATCCTTTTTACACCCGCTTACAATCTGTGGCACTCTTTCCCTACCCCTCACCCTCATTCCTGTCTTTATCAAAGTCTTTCCCCTCATTGGTTTGCAATAATATGTCATGACTTTCCTCTGGGTCATGTTGGTTTTATTGACCCCAGTCCTGGCTTAGGGTCAGCTTTCTAAATAGACCACCGGCCAGCCATTTATAACCACAGATGGCCCCTTGATTCTATAGGCAGCCCTCAAATATCTCCTCCATTGGCTCAACTCTACAATTTCTGGATTTTATTCCTTTGGCTTAAAGCTTTCTTTTGAAATGCAGTTTCTTAGGAAGGTGATACATAAAACCTTATCAATCACCTCTATCTCAGTGTGAATGAGTTTATAATCTTCCATCTTGAGACCTGTTTTTCAAAGGGGGAAAGAGGAGGTGGAGTGTGAATTCTGGGTTTCAATTGGGCAAGGGAGACTGAGGACCATAAATATAGACTTCTGGGACTTTGCAGTTTTTATGTGCCCCGGTTTCTGTCTTCCCTGAGCTTTACTGCTATCCCCTTCCCCCTCATTTGAGTCCTTCATAGTACCAGATTCCTCCTCTACCACTGCTTTCTTCCAGAACTGACTGCCTTGGACTGACTGGACTATGTCATTCAAGGGTTGTGGAGGTATAGCCAATCAGTCCTCCAAAGACTGCTCCTTTCTGACTCAGGTATTCATACTTCATAAAGTGAAAACAGGGTGTTAATACTTTAACACATTAAAATCTCACCGTTTGTGAATATATTGAACGATTACATTATTCATCTGGGGACAGGGAGGGGAACCAAATCTCCTACTTTACCCTGGCCATGATGGCAACACCTTTCTGCCTTCAAAACTGAGCAGGCAAGGCTAAAGGATGATGGGGATTAACCCTACCTGTGTCAGACCTTGCCTTTTATCTAGTGTCCACAAATGAGCAAGGGCCCAGAGAGGTTAAACAACTTGCACAAGTCACACAGGTCATTAGTGGCAGTGTCAGGATTTGAATACTGGTCATCCTTCTAGGCTCTTTAGTGATAGTTCAATGGAGACCTACTTCCCCCCATCCCAAACAAAAAGGCAGAAAAAGCTGGATTGCTGTTAGACTTTTCTTCTCTTCTCCCTTTTCCCCTCTACCCACTTTCCCATTGCTCGTTGCTGATGGTAGAGAGAGAAAGAGGTCAAGGAGATTCAACACACTTTCCTTTGGGTGATGCAACACTAAGACAAGGGGGTTAATTCAAAAGAAATGGACACTTTAGGGGGGAAGGAAAGGAAAAATAAAACCATTATAACATAGAGAAAGAGAGAGACTTGTCTGAAGAATCCACAAGCATCAGCAGGAACAGCCTTAGTTACAGGGGTAGCATGTTGACCTCCCAGCACATGAGTGACAAAGGCCACCTGTCAGCTTAGCTCGATGGCAACACCTTGGACAACAATGCTGCTGCTGCTGCTGCACAATTAGGGGGAAAGTTGGAAGCACTTGAGAAATCAGACTGTAAAGGTTCAAATCGGCAATAATTTGGAGAGGTCACAAATTTGTTTTCGTTGGCAGGGGAGTGAAAAACATTTTTTTTACTAGCGCAATTGACCCCACTTCTTGGGAAAACAAGCCACAAGCTGAAAAGGGGTTCTCTATTTCTCCTTAGGGGGTATCCTGCTCTTACAGGGCTACATGTTAGACATAACCATAGCTAAGGTTGGCAGAAGAACAGGGTGCTAAGGGACAAGTCGGGGAATCAGTTGTCTAAGGTTCCACAAACAAGAAGTCTCAGTGAGGGACACTTTTTCATTTGACTTTTGTTTTGTTTTGTTTTTGTTTTTGTTTTTGTTTTGGGGGTTGGGCAATGGCGGTTAAGTGACTTGCCCAGGGTCACACAGCTAGTAAGTGTTTGGTGTCTGAGGCCGAATTTGAACTCAGGTCCTCCTGACTTCTGGGCCGGTGCTCTATTCACTGTGCCACCCAGCTGCCCCCTGACTTTTTTTAAAAGACAAATATTTTTATTGCCAGAAAATCACACTCTTTGTGGCATTTGGGTATTGTGTAGCACCTGACCCTCCCTCCCATATGGATCCCTAGAAAAGTCACCCCAAGTTCAAAGCATTCTGTGGGTTAACACCTACTCAAAACCATCACTCATAAGAGCTCTCCCCCCATGTTTTTACTGGCTAGCCAGAGGGCGGATTAAGTTACAATAAAAGACATTTGATCAAACAGCATAGCAGAGAGAGGGAGGGAGGTTGAGAGAGAGAAAGGGAGGGAGGGAGATTGAGAGAGAGAGAGAGAGAGAGAGAGAGAGAGAGAGAGAGAGAGAGAGAGAGAGAGAGAGAGAGAGAGAGGGAGGGAGGGAGATTGAGAGAGAGAGAGAGAGAGAGAGAGAGAGAGAGAGAGAGGGAGGGAGGGAGGGAGGGAGGGAGAGAAGAGAGAGGGAGGGAGGGAGAGAGAGAGAGAGAGAGAGAGAGAGAGAGAGAGAGAGAGAGAGAGAGAGAGAGAGAGAGAATAGAAGATGGCCACCATCCACCATTCTATGCTCTCCCACAGAATGTCACATCACCATTGAGGGGAGGGCACACATGCTATACACGCTGAGATGTGTAATCAGGGCAACTCACACATCTGACACTACAGAGATGCTGGTGTCCTCTGATGGCGTCATCATGATGTTCTCGGCTGTTGCGTCTCTGCTGGTGATTGAAGAGCTAATCTCTCTGTTACCGTCTACTGGGGTGCAGTGACAAGAAACTCTTTTTCTGTTAGGGAGAGCCACGAGCCATCACACCTAGCCAGGCAGGCAGCCAGGCAGCAACAAAAGATGGCAGAATATCCCCAGCTGAGATTAAATATATTCTTCTGTCTGCCTCTCCTGTCCCCCACCCCCACTCCCCCAGTGGGCTTCACTACTATCTCATTTGGGGTTAGAAAATTACATTTAAGTCCTCCTGGCTGCCTCAGTGGCAGATTTAGCTGGCACTGCAATCTTAGATCCTGAATAAGTATCAATCACAAGCAAATTTCTTATTCTGAGATGGAGGGAAAGGGACATTATCATCAATTTGCCAATCAGAGGCAGGTCAAGAGCCAAAATCTTTCAAAGGTGGAAGCTCTGATTGGCAACAAGCAGCCCTGTTGAACAAAAGTAGCTACATCATCCTTAGCTAATGGAATCATATGATAACGACCCCACTGCAACATAGGATGGCATCAAAGTTCCTATGTCTAGATTGATGATGGACCTGGTTACCAAACTTTGATATTCTTTTTTTGTTTTGTGAGTGTGTTCTTTTTTTTTTTTTTAGCTTTTATTTAGTATTTTCCCCCAGTTAAATGTAAAAACAATTTTTAACATTCATTTTAAAAACTTTGAACTCCAAATTCTCTCCCTTCCTCCCTCCCCACCCCACCCCCAATTAGATATAGGTTATACACATGTAGTCAGGCAAAACTTATCCATAATAGTCATGTTGTGAAAGAAAACATAGGCAAGAAAAAAAACTGAAGAAAAAGAAAGTTTAAAAAAAAGTATGCCTTAATCTGTATTAAGACAAAATCAGTTCTTTCTCTGGGGGGATGGATGGCATTTTTCATCAGAAGTCTTTCAGAGTTATCTTGGATCATCGTATAGCTGAGAATAACTAAGTCATTCACAGTTGATCATCTACAATATTGCTGTTACTTTGTACACAGTACATTTCACTTTGCATCAGCCCACGCAAGTCTTTCTACTTTTGTCTGAGAGCTTCTTCCTCATCATTTCTTATTGTACAATAGTATTCCATCATAATTACATACCACAGCATCTTTAACTATTCCCCAATTAATGGGCATCCCCTCAACTTCTAATTCTTTACCCCAAGAAAAGAGCTGCTATAAATATTTATGTACATTTAGATATTTTTCCTTTTTGTTTTTGTTTTTTATCTCTTTTGGGATACAGCCCTAGTAGTGGTATTGCTAGGTCAAAGAATATGTCTGGTTTTATAGCCCTTTGGGCAGAGTTCCAAATTGTTCTACAGGATGGTTAAATCAGTTCACAACTCCACCAACAGTACATTAAAGTCTCATTTTTCCCATACCCCCTCCAACATTTGTCATTTACCTTTTTGGTCCTATTAGCAAATCTAATAGGTATAAAGCAGTACCTCAGAACTGTTTTAACTGCATTTCTCCAATCAATAGTGAGTTAGAGTATTTTTTCATATGGCTATAGATAGCTTTGATTACTTTATCTGGAAACTGATCACATCTTTTGATCATTTATCAATTGGGGAAAGGCTATTTTAAATGTTGATATTCTTGTAAGGGCACCAAAATGATTATTCAGTTCAGCAAAGGGCACATGATGTTCTGATTGGTACCAACATGCATTTCCCTACAAACAACTTTATGGAGTAGGAGGCATCAGAAAAGTACTGTTTGTCCTTACCCAAAAGAGCGAAACCTTTAATTTTCCAGTCCTGTTCACTATAGGCCCCAGACCACCCAGCCAGACCCATTGCTACTACCCATGGATCAGTATAAATAAAAATCATGGCTGCTCTGTCCCTCAACCTGTCTCACAAGTCAGCCATACAGCTTGCAGCTAGGCCCACCGGGAGGATTTGGGAGGAATGTGGTCCCTCAGAGTGTCCCCCATTACTGGATTAATGGCCACTTAGGGTTCAATTGTGCCAATCTCTCATAGTGGGTACCAGTGAACCAGGTAAAGAAAAAAAACCATGAAATAATGGCCCTAAATGGTTACCAAACTGGTAAATTCAGGGCAGGCTGCCATGTTTTAATCTAAATTTAATCTTTTGATAAATTATCTTGTACTATTCTTGTGAATACGGAGAGAAACTGTGTATTCCCTTGTGAGAAGTGATTATTTCTCTCTCACATTAATAGCCAATTATTAAAATTGGGGAAACCCAAGCTTTTTTCCCCTGTCCTATTTCCTTGTCCAATCTCTCAAGGAGACAGGGCTGATGGAAGATAAGATTAATATTCTCCTTATACTGGGTATTGGTACTCTATCCAACTAGATCAGAGTTCTAATTTAAGGTGAAACTCCCCTTTGCTCAGGCTTTGGTGGGGGACACATTCTTTGAATAGACTGCCCAAGGCTGGGGTACTTTAGAAGTAAATGACATAATCGAAGTACATTAGAATAGGTCCAGCCCTTCATTGTAACATTCATTCTCTTACTAATTGTTAACAAAGCAGAGTTGATTGCCACCCTTGGGAAGACCCCCCTTCCAAGGGCATATAAATTGAGAACCTGCTGCCATGATTGCCTTTGGCATTTGAGAGTGCCACTGACCCTCTTATTAAAAATGCTGACATTATTAATAAAGTGATTAAATTATCCAGAAATTATGTCTCTCAAACTTTTAAAATGCCACACTCCCCTGTACCCCAGATCACCTCATGACCAAAGCGGGGGACTCTAGTGGGTCAGTGAGTCACCTAGGATAAGCAGGCCTGGATGTGTTAGAATCTTCATCATAGATCTCATTGTGTTGTCTTCCCTCCTACACTTCTGCTAAATGTGCCCCTTTTCCAGACTTCCCCAGTACTATCAAGGACATTGCCATTTTTCCAGTCACCCAGGTTCACAACCTCAGAGTAATCTAACTGCTCATGCTTTCCTACCATGCTTATAAGTTCCCAAATCTTTTTTCTTTCTCTACAACATTTCTCTCATTTTTTTCTCCTCCTCTCATAAAACCACTACCCCATTCCAGGCCCTCATCACCTCTTACCAGGACTATTGTAAAAGGTTTTTAGTTCATCTCCTTGCCTCAAGTCTTTCTCCATTCCAATCCATCCTACACACAGCTGCCAAAGCTCTTTTATTTTAGTAAACTCCAGTGGCTCCCCATTGACTCTAGAATTAAATGCTATTTTCTTTTATTCTTTTCAAGTGTCCATTTTGTGTGTCTTTGTATATGTACATAATGATTAGCATAGTGATACAAGTATGCAATTCACAGATGAGGAGATATACACATGTTATGGATGCATACTCACAAAATTCTTTATTGAGAGGGATGCATGATCAAGAAAATTGAAAGACCCTTAGACTAGAAGATAATACAATGATATGAATTCAAAGGCTTTTGGTTGATTGGACTCCAAGAACAGTTTTTCAGAGTTCAGTGTCATTGTGGCAGGAGGTATTCAGTAGAGTACCTTAGCAACCCGAATTTGGCCCTGTGCTGTTTAACATTTTTATCAATGACTTGGATAAAATCATTGATGGCCTGCTAATCAAATTCACAGAAGAATGAATTAATGAAAAATAATTTATTAAGTCCTTACTGTGTGGCAAGCATTTTACTAAGCACTGGAAATGCAAAAATTAAAAAATTAGATAGTCCCTGCTCTCAGGTAGCTCACACTCTATTTGGGGAAGACAACATATAGTATAATAAATTTGGCTTCTGGGCAGATAGAAAGACCCTGAAGTCCTAAGAGTACAGGGTGGAGCAGGGATCCATAGGGTACACCAGTATATTAGATGACAGTGCTTAGGTTTCTGGAAAGAACAGTGGCAGGGCAGGCAGTAAGACCCAAAGGACTTTGAGACACAGTGGCAGTGAGCCCCTTTGAGTGAATAAACTTCTTTGAAAAGTTAGGATTCACTCAAAGGGCTGCACTTGAGGACCTAGAGGGTCACATGTGGCCTTGAGGCCCCAGGTTCCCAAGACCTGGACTAGAGTATTGGGCTGAATCTAATAAGATGAAATTCATTGTGGATAAATGTCTTTAGTAACCCTGTTTCTACCCAAGCCTGAAGTGAGTAGTGAGTGCTAAATACATGGAGAGAGACATGATTCCTGATTGACTGAGAGCATGTTGATTGAAGTCCTGTGTACCTTCAGTTGGGGACTCACTTCAGTTTTCTGGAGACACATCAGAGAGACAGGAATCCATCAAGAGAACTGGAGTGATGGACTGGAAGCCTTTGATTCCCAGGCGTATAGGAGCCCTCTCTGTCATGTTCCTTGACCTCCTTGCTATTCTAGAGACTGCTGAGAGTAGACCTCCCATGGGTGAAACTGTTCCTCCTCTCTTGGTTTCAACTGAAGAGTGAATTTACTCTTATGTATTCTTGGCATAGAAAAAGCTGTAGGACTTTTCCAATTTCTACTTGCTGTTTTGATGGAATAAATGGATTTGCTATTAATATTCATGATGATCTTTTGCATGACCAGAGTTTATTGGGATGGAGCTAAGCTGATGTATAACTAATGGCTATCCTCCCCCTTAAAAATGATTGGGGGAGCAGCTTAAACATTATGCCCCTAGTCTAGAGATATTTAATGGGTGGAGAGATATCAATTTTAGCCTTGGAGACTGGAGGAGAGACAGGCCAGCTTCATGGTTTGTTCCCATTATGCCGGGGTGGGGGGGCCTATTAGAAAAAAATTCAACTTCACAAATACAAGATGGGAGAGGTAGCTGATTGTCTGAAAAAAGATGTAAGGACTTGCATGAAATAATGAAGAGTGAAATGAGCAGAATCAAGAGAGCTTTGTATATAGTAACAGCAATATTGTTTTAAGAATGACTTTAAGCAAATAAGTTATTTCATCTAATATAATTTCCCAAATTAACTATAAAGGACATTTGAAGAAAGAGGCTATCTGCATCCAGAGAAAGAACTGATAAATAGAGCTAAGTATAGAATAATTTTACCTATCTATATATCTACCTATACTTATTTGTGTCTAATGATAGCCATCTCTAGGATGGGAGAGGGGGAAGAAAAAAAAGAAATTTACATGATAATTTTGTTCTATGTTTGAAAGGAATAGCAAGTTGTGCATGGTAGATTTGCAGTTTCATGTACAATCATCTTTTTTATTGTAGTGTGTTGTGGAAATGCTTGTTTTATTCCATAAATTAGAAAGAAAATTTTTTTAAAAAGAAAAAAGATGTAACAGGTTTGTTTTTTTTTAAGGTGATGCAGCATCCAAAAAGGACTAGTATGATTTTGAGCGTGTGTTCAATTGTTTGATTCATGTCTGACTCTTCATGATCCCATTTGGGGGTTTCTTGGCAAAGATACTGTAGCGATTTGCCATTGCCTTCTCCAGATCATTTTACAGATGAGGAAACTGAGACAAACAGGGTGAAGTGACTTGCTCAGGGTCACACAGCTAATACGAGTCTAAGGCTGAATTTGAACTCAGGCCTTCCTGACTTTAGGCCTGGTGCTCTATCCACTGCTCCACCTAGCTTCTGGAAGACGGCTATCATTTCCAAGTATAAGGAAGTGTCCTTCTGTCCTCTGCCCTTGTCAGACCTTACCTGGAGGATTATGTCCAGCCATGGGTACCACAATTTAAGAAGCACATTGACAAGTTGGAAAGCATTCAGGGGAGGATAACTAGCAAGTCCATATTATACAAGGTTGGACTGAAGGAACCGGGAATATTTAGCTTGAAGAAAGGAAGACTCAAAGGCAATGTGATAATATCTGATGAGCTGAAAGGTAGAAGAGGAACTGGATTTGTTCTCTTTGGCCTCAAAGAACAGAGCCAGGAGCAAAGGAAGGAAGAAGAAAGGAAAGGCAACAAACACTGATTAAGTTCCTACTGTGTTCCAGACACTTTGCTAAGTACTTTACAAATATTCTCTTTTTTGTTTGTTTGGTTGGGGTTTTTTGGCTTTTTTTTTTTTGGTTAGACAATGGGGTTAAGTGACTTGCCCAGGGTCACACAGCTAGTAAGTGTTATGTGTCTCAGGCTGGATTTGAACTCAGGTCCTCCTGAATCCAGGGCCCATGCTCTATCCACTGCACCACCTACCTGCCCCCAAATATTCTCTTTTGATCCTCACAATAACCCTGGGAAGTGGGGTTTTATTATCCCTATTTTATAGTTGAGGAAACTGAGGCAGATATATTAAGTGACAAAAAAGGTCACACAACAAGTACATGTCTGATGCTAGATTTGAACTCAGCTCTTCCTGATTCAAGGCCTAGTGCTCTATCTACTGGAATACCTATTCTACCCCCAGAAGAAGAAAATTTAGGTTTGATTTAAGGAAAGCCTTCAGCCATTAAAACCAGCCAAGAAATGGAATGGGTTGCTTTGGGAAATAGTGGTTTCATCAAAAGGGGCAAGTAGGTGGCCCAGTGGATAGAGTACCAGGCCTGGAGTTAGGAAAATCTGAGTTCAAATCCAGTCTCAGACTCTCATGACCCTGGGTAAGTCACTTAATCTTTATTTGCCTCAGTTGCTCATCTGTAAAATAGGGACACCCTGGAGAAGAAAGTGGCAAACCACTCTGGTGTCTTTGCCAAGAAAACCCCATGGACCACGGCCATGAGGAGTCAGACACGATCGAACGACTGAGCAATAACCATTACCGAAAACCTTCAGGAAGAGTCTGCATGGCTACTTGTCAGGCAAGATGCATTAAGACTCTCCTGACGAGGCAGGGATTGGAATAAATGACCTTTGAGGGGCCTTCCAACACTAAGATTCTGTGATTTAGACCCTACTTAATATAAATGGCTCTATAAAGCGATAAAACACAGGAGGAGAAAAATATAATCCTTAACAGAAATCTTTAATAATTCATTATAAGGCCCTATTTAAATGCTACATAGGTAATAATAGATATTAATAGGATTCCATTCCACCCATTTTGTTCCTTTTTTTTCATTCTGCCCTCTTTGTCCCATTCTATTCAATTCCATTTTTTCCTGTTCTATTTAATACCATTTTATCCTGTTTTATGCCATTCCATTCTATCCTTTTCATTCCAATTAGTTCTGTTATATCTTGTTCCATTCCGTTCTTTTGGGCTTCAGGCTATCTGGGTCTCAAACATGAAAAGGACGCAAGCCTCCTTTGCCATTTCCTCATCCCTGGGTAGAAGAGAGAATAGCTCAGAAAATGTCGGTAGCTGTGCCTCTCCTGTCCAGCTGGTGGGAAGGAGGCTCCCCGCCCCCCTCCCCTGCTCCCCATATGAGCTATCCCCCAGGAGTAGGAGTGGGCAGAAACAGTGCTCTAATTGCTCCAACTCTTCCTCCCTCTGATCATTCAGCTCTGAATTCCTTCCAATTCCCCCCTTTGACAACTTCAGTCTATTTCGAATTTTTTAAGCTTGTATTGGTAGGAAGTGTAAATGTGGTCCCCTCCCCTGCTATCCAAGGCAGGAAAATCTGGTGGGAAGAACTAGAGATTTGGGAAACCTGAATCCTCTCATCAGCTCTGTTGCTAACTTGGGCAATTTGCTTAGGTTCTTTGTGTCTCAGTTTCTCCATCTACGAAATGGGTATGAAAACACATTATCAACTTTCCTCTACTCCTGGGGTTGTGGCAAGAATAAAATGAGACAATAAGTTTGTCCTGCTTTGATGGCTTGTGCTGTCGTTATGTCTAAATGGTTTAAAACTCTCGCCCAGGGAGAGACATAGAGGCGGAGGAAATGAGTGAGAGAAAGAGGTGGGGGTGGAAAAGAAAGAGGGAAAGGAGAGCCAACTGGGCGAAGACAATGCTAGCTGCCCATTTCCCATGTCTCTGAAGCTTTTCACTGCCTCCTACAACCATTTACTTAATCCCAGGGGTAATTACAGCCATTTTGAGGCTAGCTAATGCCAGGCAAATTAAAGAGGAGAATGTTCCCCTGGGGTCAGAGAGAATGATTAAGAGAAATTAGAGATGTCAGGAGTCATTCTCCTGTCAAAATCCAAAATATGAGGAGGCTGGCTTTCTTCTGTGCTGTCAGTCAGTTACAGGCTTGCTCTTTCACTCACAAGAGGGAGGCCAAGCCCTCTCACTGGGCTGGGCTGCGAGCCCAGAGCCAGGCAAAGATTTAACCCCTTCCAGAGTGAATTGACAAAGTTGTTATTTTAGTGTCTAAACCAGAGCAGAACCTGTCCAGGAATGGGTGAGTGAGCTCAGTAGGTATAATCAGAATCTGAGACATAGATTTTTCATTCATTAGAATGAAATTAGAAATAGACATTTCATTCATTTTCCTGTTCTGTTTATTATTTTTGTTGTTGATGATTTTGGTTTGTTTTTTTGTGATCCTCGTTGGGACTTTGTAGTCATGCAGTTACACGTCGTGTGACCTGTGTCGGGAGTCAGCATAGTCCCAACTGAAATCTCATCTTTTACTGGAAGCCTTTCCCAACCTTTCTTAATTTCATTGCCTTCCCTCTGTTAATTACTTCCCATTTATCTTGTATATAACTTGCCTTGCATACATTTGTTTGCATGGTGTCTCCCCCATTAGATTGTAAGTTTCTTAAGGGCAGGGACTATCTTTTGCATCCTGGGTGTGTAGCATAGTGCCTGGCACATAGTAAGCACTTAATAAATGTTTTATTGATATCGACTGATGTAACCAATGGCCTCAAACTCTAAGCTCTGTATCTACACTGACTGAGTTTGATTTTAGGGGATCATACCCCCAAACTATCACACTTTGCCTTGTTAGGACTCTACTGAGTGGTTTACTCTAGAACATCTCAGAATATAATTCATTTCTTGGCCACCACAAATATGGGTAACAGGTTCCCTCACTTCTGTACAAACACTCAAGGAAACAAATGCATTTATCCAGTCTAGAAAAATTCTGTCTTAGAAAATGGAAAGGATTCACAGAAACTCCATAAATCAATGCAGAAAGAAAGGAGTCCAATGGCCATAAATGATCACTATATTTCTCACTTTTCAGTGAGTCCTGCTTTCCACTACCGGGGTCTTAAAGTCCTCCTGACTCAAAACCATTCTCTTGCTTCGACTCCCCCTGGAAGGGAACTAGGGAGCTGAAATTGGGATGACCAGTGGAGTAACCCTCCCCCAGCATTCAGACAAATCCCTCTTTCACATCATGGAGATCTAGTCAGACATTTGGATTTATGGTACTAGTCTGAGGACTTGGATACCCCAAGATGGGAAACACACTTGGATGCTAGACAGGCAACCACCATTCCTACTGAACCCATATCATCCAAAGTGCTCACTGTAATAACAGGATGCAAAATTCAGGTCCCTGGTTTCTCCGTATCCCTTGCCTAAGTCCCTTGCTACTCTTCCTCCAGGAGGAGGAGTACTAGCACCAGGAAACATGTATATGTTGCTCCTCTCCCTCAGAGGGTTATATGGTCCAGGAAATTCCCTTTCTCTTGAAAAAGACTTAGATCCTGGACTTCCAAACTAAAGTGTGACTTGCAAGGCAATCTCTAAGGCTGGCCATACCCAGGAAATTCCCCTTTTTCTGGTTAGAAGGTCGAATTGTGTGATCATTCTTGGCTTGCTGATCATGAAAAAAAATAAACAACAGGTTATAGGCTAGATTTGTCTCTCAGGTCATAGTTTGGGGACCCCCTTTCAAGGGTATGGTGGCTAGAATCTTCAAGGCCAGGGTTCCTAACCTGGGGTCCACAGAACCCCAAGGTCCATCAAATTTCTAGTTAGAAATGGGGATTTTCTGTGAAATACATAGGATTTCAAAGAAAACAAATTACTCTGAAATAAAGATTCAATTTTTTTCCTATACAAATTCAAGGATCTCTTAGGGGTCCATGGGCCCCTTGGGGCTCTGTGGACTCGAACCTTGGTCTTAAACACTGTCAACACTATACCCTAGAATAGGAGTCAGCAAACTATGACTCAGGGCCAAATCTGGCCTTATTGCCTGTTTGTTTGCTTTTTCCCAGCAAGCTAAGAATGGTTTTTACATTTTTAAAAAAAAATTTGGTTTTTACATTTTAAAATACAATAAAACTTTGTTTAAAAATGTAAAAACCAATCTTAGCTGGAATGGTGGCCTGGATTTGGCCCACAGTTTAACAATCCCTGCTGTAGAAGATTGGAGCTGAGAAAGCATGCAAGGACCCCCGAAGATATGAGGCCAGAAGCTGGTAGTAGGAACCAGGACTCAGCAAAGACTGCATGGTCAGCAGCCATTAAAAGATGATCTGAGATGAATGCAGCAATGTTCACTAGAGACTACCAAATGTATCAGTCCCCATCAAATCAGGGTAGCATCACCCCATTGAGGTTACATGGCCAGCAGTCACCACACCAGAGGAGCAATCAGGCCCAGTAAAAGCAGTGCTATATGGGGCAGCTAGGTGGCACAGTGGATAGAGCGCTGGCCCTGAAGTTAAGAGGACCCGAGTTCAAATCTGACCTCAGACCAAATACTTGACACTACCTGTGTGACCCTGGGCAAGTCACTTAACCCCAATTGTCTCATATGAAAAAAAGCATAAAGGATAAATAATAACAATGCATCTGTTAAGTGGCAGGCATTGTACTAAATGCTTTACAAATATTATCTCATTTGAGCTTTACAATAACCCTATTATTATCTCCACTTTAGGAGGTAATATGATAGGAGACAAATAGAAGTTCAGTGAAGTTGCCCAAGGACACACAGCTACTAAGTGTCTGTGGCCAGATTTGAACTGAGGTCTTTCTGACTCCAGGCCTAGTGCTCTATCCACTGTGCTACCTAGCTGCCTAATGGGGACCCATAGAGAACCTTGAACCTTGAGTAGCTATTCTAGGGATCCCACATTTGAGGAGAGGAAGGAAGCACACCCCCTTTTCACCAGGACCAGGCCGTCACTGACTGAGCATGCTGTCACAGTCGTGTCCTTGTCTCCTGGGATGACCTTCCCTTGCAATTTTGCAATTCCATCCAAATAACCGGAGTGGACTGCCACCTGTGAGCCACCTAAGCATATAATTAGGGGGCAAAACAGATAGAGCACTGGGCTTAAAGTCAAGAAGGCCTGAGTTCAGACCTGACCACGGACACTAACTAGTTGTGTGACCCTGGGCAAATCACTTAACCTCTGTTTGCCCCAATTTCATCATCTGTAAAATGGGGGATAATAATAGAACTTAATTTTCAAGCTTGTTATGAGGCTCAAATGAAATAATAGCTATAAAGTGCACAATGCCTGGCACATAGTAGGACAACATAAATGTTAGTTATTATTATTATTATGTCAACCTGGGACCAGTACAGTGCCAAGGATCAGAGTGATCCGGGCTAGCCTGGAGAGTCTTCAGGGCCTCTCTATCTCCCTCACTCACACACCCATCACTTACCAGAATTTGTCCCAAGTACCAGAATTCTCAGTTCCTGTTTTGGCAAGAAGTGAATTTTCTCTCTTTCTAGCCCACAGGCCTAGCTCAGGGCACTCAGCGCAATAGTCAGCCCTCAGTGCAGACTGAATAATTGACAGGTTTCCATTTGGCTAATAGTACAGGAGGCAGAACAGCCAGGCTCTGGGGAGATATTTCCAGTGCTCTCAGGGTTATAATTGAAAATAAGGATGATGGAGTAGGGAAGGGGATTTTTGCAAAATTCAAGTCTTTCCTCATAGAAACTGAAACACAAACAATAACAAAAACTTGGTCATCAAGCTTTCACAACTTCTTTCCTCAGGCCTCTTTTCCTTGATGTCAAAGAAATCTCCTTCAAGCTGCCTGGAACTGTCTTGTGCTTTGGTTGTGCTAGGTAACTGGACAAAGCTTCCAGGGGCTCAGGCCACAGCTTATTCGTTCCTCGCATCTCAAAAGTGCAGGCAGCTCCTTCATCTTAGGCATGTGGAGGTGGAGCAATCTTTAGCACCAGAGTAGCCTCCGCCGGACTTGGTGGGATGGTTACAGGGAACCATAATTTCCTTCTCCAGCTATATGAGTGTTATGTTCCTAGATCTATGTAGTACTCTATACATTAAAAATTCTTTACATTAATTACTTCTTTGATCCCAATCACAACAGCCTTATGAGGTGTCTATTTAATTATCCCCTTTGCAGATTTGGCACCTGAGTCTCAAGTTAAATGGCTGGATCAAATTTATACAGCTGGATAACAGAACCCAGATCTTCCAACTATAAATCTAGTGCTCCTTCCACTATACAATTTTGTGTATACACACACATACACACATATACAAGTATATGGGTATGTATATGTATATATAATATAAAAAAATATATATCCTGAGAGAAATCAATGATTTGGACAGATCCAGAGTTCCCCTCTTTTTCTAAAGGCCTGATTTTAAAAGTTCATTCTCTTGAAGGACATTACTGATAATAAGATTGAACTAACTTTCTTGTTCAAGACTCCACCCAGGTAGATTAGCCATAGTGTTCTGCTTTGGCTGGGGAGGGAGGGAGGCAGTGTATAAATTCTTCGAATAGATTGCTCAAGGCTGGGGGTGGTCTGGGTATAGAGATAGTCTTTCTGTCCAAGGGTGACAGCCTTTCAGCCCCTCATTGTAATATTCTTTCTCTCTTTAATTATGAACTAATCAGAGTTGATTGCCACTCTTTTTCCAAAAGAGCATATAAGCCCCGAGCCTGCCCGCCCTTATTGTTTTTGGTCTAAGAGAGATGCCAAATGAATATCCTTTTATTAATAAATATGCTGACCTTATTAATAAAATTATTAAATTACCCAGAAATTGTCAAACCTTTTAAAACATCACAATATATATAACACAAATATATAATACACATATATGTATATACACATGCACACACGATGCATGCATGCATGCACACATTTCTCATTCTCTTTCAGCCTCCTTGAATCCTTCCCCTCTTTGTAAGGAAGTGGGTAGAGGCAAAGGGGAAGGAAATAAGCATTTCTATAGTGCGTACTATGTGCCAGGCACTGTGCTCAGCACTTTACAAATATTATCTCACTTGATCTTCAAAACAACTCGGAGAAATGGGTTCTATTATTGTCCCCATTACAGTTGAGGAAACTAAGGTTAAGTGATTTGCCCAGGGTCACACAGCTGTAGTAAGTGTTTGAAGCCAGATTTGAACTCAGGTTTTCCTGACTCCAGGCCCAGTGCTCTAGTCATTGTACTAACTCTCCTTAGTGCCCTCTGTGGTCTTATTGTGAATATCTTGTTTTGGTTTTGCTTCTATTTCAGATACCAACTTCTTCCGCACTTTTCTTGTCTGTAGACTTGTCTGCATGGAAAGATGAGGTGGAAAGGAGAGAGAGCAAGAATTAAGTCCAAAAGCAAGAAGGAAGAAGTCTGAAGGTTAAGAGACTGAAGATTGCATTTAGATGGAAACTCCTGGGTAGAGGGAAGAGGGAAGAAAGCGGCCACTTTATGCGTGTTTTCTGCATTTGGGTCTGAAGATGAGCCGAAAGACAAGACAGAAAAACCTTGTTTCCTCAGAGTCCGGTAAAGCTTAGGAAGACTGAATGGCTTGAGGGGGCAGAAACAGGGTGGAATTAAGATGGAAAACCAGACTTCTCTGAGTTCTAATCAAAAAGAAATCTTTGCTTTGCAGAGGTGGGGGACTGTGGGTGTGGAACACTACATATTATCATCAAACTTTTCCTATATGTTGGTTAGTTTACTGAACTCCCATTTTTTATACTTAATTATAAAGGATGGCTTTTGGGGGGAGGGGGGAGGGAGGGATATATTGGAAAATGTAGGTGGTATGAAAACAAAATGTATCAGGCAGGCAGTCATCAAGTTTGCTGTGTGCTAAATGCTGGGAATACAAAGAAAGGAAAAAAAACACAAGAGCCCAGCCTTCAGGGAACTCATATTCTAAGGGAGGAGACACCATGCAAATAACTTTGTACATATAAAATCTATACCACATAAATGAGAGGTAATCTCAGAGGGAAGGCCCTGAGGAAGGGGTTTGGGAGTGGGGTGGGTCAAAAGGTAGGACTTGAGTCTTGAAGGAAGCCAGGGAGCCTGGATGATAGGGGTGAGGAGGAAGAGTATTCCAGGTATGGGGAATGTTGCTGTTGTTATTATTCAGTTGTGTCCAACTCTTTGTGACCCCTGGACCATAGCATGCAGTTGCTTTCTATCCCCCACTATCTCTTGAAGTCTGTCCAAGTTCATGTTCATTGGTTCCATGACACTATCTATCTGTCTTATCCTCTGCAGTATCTTTCTCCTTTTGCTTTCAATCTTTCCTAACATTAGGGTCTTTTCCAATGAGTCTTGTCTTCTCATCATGTGGCTGAAGTATTTAAGCTTCAGTATTTGTCCTAATGAGTGGTCTGAATTAGTTTCTTTAAGTATTGATTGATTTGAGCTTTTTGCTGTCCAAGGGATTCTCAAAAGTCTTCTCCAGCACCATAATTGGAAAGCATCGATTCTACAGTACTCAGCTTTCCTCATAGTCCCACTCTCATAGCCATGCATTGCTACTGGAAAAACCATAGCTTTGACCATACAGACTTTTGTCAGTAAGGTGTTGTCTCTGCTTTTTGGTATGCTGTCCAGATTTGCCATAGCAATCCTTCTGTTGAGGTGCAAGGCATTTGTCATGGTGTCATCTTGAAAGAATTCAGACTCACATTGTCTCCAAACCAAGGAAGGACATTTATTCAGGGTGATGCACATGGTGGGCTCTTCTCCTTAAGGGACAGCAGTAGCAACCAGGGGAAGCTAGGGATTTTTATAGAGGAAACATGCCATGTAGGAAGGGAGAGGAGGTAATCAGAGATATGCAGGAAGGGTGGTAGCTCAGAGCTCTTCACTTACCCAGTTCAGACACATCATTTCATTGGCCAGCCCATTTGCTCAGGCCAGAGGGGCCCCTGTTAATCTACTCATTTCCAAAGAGCAAGCATCTTTTTATTTCATGGTTGTAGTTGTTGTTTGCAATGATCTTTGAGCCCAGGAATATAAAATATGACACTGCTTCTCCATCTACTTGCCAGGAAGTGATAGGAACAGTTGTCAAGACGTTAGTTTTTTTGATGTTGAACTTGAAACCAGCTTTTACACTCTCCTCTTTCACCCTCTTTTGCCCTCATCAGGAACCTTCTTAATTCTTTACTCTCTGCCAGAAAACCCTATGGGGTGGGGGATAGCCAGTGCAAGGATGTGGGTTCAGGAGATAGAGTGTTTTATTTGAGGCACAGATAGCAAGGCTGAGGTGTGCTGGAGCCAGCTCCCATAGGCTTTCAAGAGCAGACTGTTAAATCTTCAGTGTGAACAGTTACACTTTGGAAATGAGCAGATATGATGAATGAGAACTGGATTTATTGTTTTGTTGATCCTCTAAACTTAAGAAAGTGATAGAGAAAATACTAAGAATGCAGTTTAAACTTCCAGGTTTTAAACAGTCAGCAGCGCACTGTTGTAAGTAGGGTCATTTCCAGCTTCACCCCACCCCCAAGCCCTCCTCAGATCTGAGATTGCTGTTGCTGTTCAATTGTTCCAGTCATGTCTGTCCCTTCATGAGCCCATTTGGGGTTTTCTTGGCAGAGATGCTGGAGTGATTGCCATTTCCTCCTCCAGATCATTTTACAAATGAGGAAATTAAGGCAAACAGGATTAAGTGACTTTCCAAGGGTCACATAGCTAGTAAGTATCTAAGCCAGATTCGAACTCGCAAAGATGAATCTTCCTGATTCCAAGCCCAGTCCTCTAACCTCTGAGCAACCTAGCTGCCCCACTCCCTGAGATTACTTTTCAGTTATACTATATATATCTCATATATATAGTTATTTGCATATTACCTTCCCCTCTGCTGCACTCACTGTAACTGGTTTTGTTATGTTTTCTCATTGTTATAATTTTTTTTTGTTCAGTCAATCAACAAGCATTTTAAGAGTACTGATTATGTACCAGCCACTGTGCTAATTGCTAGGGATATAAATGTAGCCCTTATATACTCTGAGAATATTTATCCCAGTCACCACCTCAGAGTTCTAAGGGCAACCCTATGGGATTTATGAGGCTTTCTTTAATACTGTCAGCTTTAGCTCCCATTCTGATGAGTCTCAATGACCAGTTACAGTTTGTTTCTCCCTTATATTATTGATTCATCTGATGACCGAGCACCCCGATATATAACCAATGAACATCAATAATTTGCAAGAACAGAAGCTCAGATACGTTCCATGGAACCAGGGGCACAATCTCTCCTTTTCCACCTTGGTCTTAGAGGAGAAGTTGCTACAAAGCATTCACCCCCATCAAGTTCACTTTCAAAGGTGGCATAGCTGATGAATTAACTTGCTCTCTTGATTGCAGAAAATGTTATCTTGGCTACCAGGTAGATTCCCTGCTGGACCAGATCCTACAGGTCAGTCCTCACCAGGTTCAGCTTCCAGAAAACTCTGTGATGTGAGATCTCCCAAGGTTATAACTTTGTTCCACTGACAACATTTATTCACCTAAAAGCAGAAAAGAAAACCATAAACTATCAAAGACACAAGGGAACCATCTTCATGGCTACCCACTGGCCCAGTTGGGTGGGGAGATTTTGCTTTGATTACTACTAGGAAGGAGAGAGACCTATTTGGCCAATTAATGCCTTTTGTGGGCCCACTCTGTTCTGGCTTAGCAGCTGACAAAACAGTTATTGTAATTGTTAATGTAATGACAGAAAATTGTAATATGGATTGCCTAAACCTCTTAGTCATCCTGACAACAGTCAAAATTCCGGTAATGTCCTTACATTCCTATCCTTATGATAATGAGATTAGGTTGAGCTGAATCACACCTTGGGTGTCCCCCCAGGGGATCTGACCCAGGGATGTTTGCCTTGTGGGGAGTCTAGCTCAAGCTGGATTTCAAATTCCAAAGTCCTTGCCCCCTTCTATTGAGATTCATGGCATGAAGGGCAAAACAGCCAGAATTAAGTTGTTTTCCTTGCCCGGATTGCCAAGGACCACTGGGGTCATGTGACCAGACCTTGGTACCTCATACTGTCTCCTCCCCTCTCTCCTCCTAAAACTATAAAAGTATTTTTTGTGGGTTCCTTTGGGTGGGAAATCCACTGGACATCCCCCCGGTTAGCAGGTTTGCTACTCTATCTCAATTAAAGATGCTTTATTCCTTAACTCATGGTTCTGATTTATTTCAGGACTTGACACAGCCCATCAAAGAGGCCTCCCTTCACCACACAGTAAGGGAACAGGAAACAGTCATAGGACACCTGCACATATACTGAAGTGGAGATCAAGGCTCCTTCTTTATGCCCAGAAGCAAGTTCCCCAAACATCTGTACTGAGGACTACACCAGGAAGAGCATGCTACACGTGTTCATTGGCCAGACTTCCAATTACACAAAGAAAGGCAAAAATGTGTCCCTGCCTCAGGGAGATGACATCTAAATGAAGGACACAACATACGAACAACTATGCATGTGTAAAATGCCTGTAGCTTGAATGGGAAGGAATATTAAAAGGAAGACACCAGAGATGGGGAGGCTGGGAGAGATCTCCTATAGAAGGTGGGATTTGAGCTGAGTCACAACACAAGCTGGGAGGTAGTGGTGAGGAGGGAGAGCACTCTGGGTGGTGGGGAAGAGCCAATTCAAAGAAATAGAGTCGGGAGAGGGAGCATCCTGTGCAAGGAACGGCAGGCAGACCAACATATCTGGATTGCAGAGTACCTGGAGTGGAGTGAAGAGTTAGAAGACTGGGAAAGTACTGAAGGGCAAGACTGGAAGAGCTTTAAAAGCCAAGGAGAGGATTGTATAATTGATCCTGGAAATAATGGAGAGCCACAATAGTTTGTTGAATGGGAGGCAGGGGTGGGGGGAGACAGAGTGTGACCTGGTTACATCTGTATTTCAGGATCATCGCTTTGGCAGCTGAGTGAAGGATGGATTGGAGTGGGGAGGAATGTGAGGCAGGGAAATCAATTAGAAGCTATTGCAATGATCAAGGCAAGAGGTGATGAGGGCCTGGACTAGTGCAAGTACATTAGTATTTTTGTTCTATAAGTTAAAAAAAGGGGACATCCAACAGAAGTCATGATGGGAGAAATGGCAAGATTTGACAATGGATTGGCTATAAGGGGATTGGGTAGTAAGTTCAAGTGAAGACTTGAGGATGGCATTGGAGTTGTGAGCCTTAGTGACTGAAAAAGATGGTGGTGCCCAGTATTAGGGAAACTGAGAAGGGGAAGTTTTTTTCTCTTTTTAATATTTTATTTTATTTTACCAATTACAACTTTAGTTTTGTACAATTTTGAGCTCCATCTCTCACCCTCCCTCCCCTCCCCATCTTTGAGAAAGCAAACAATTTGAATAAAGGTTATTCACGTCCAGTCATGCAAAACATATGTCCATTTTAGTCATGTTGTAAAAGAAAACACAGACAAAAAAAAAACACAAGAAAAATAAAGTGAAAAATAGAATGCTTTGACAGCATTCAGACTCCAACAGTTTTTTCTCTGGAGTTGGAGAGCATTTTTCATTAAAGGTCCTTCAGAATTGTCTTGGATCTTTGCATTGCTGGGAATAGTTAAGTCATTTGTAGCTGATCATTGTACAACATTGCAATTACTGGGTACGTCATTCTCCTGGCTCTGTTCACTTCACTTTGCATCAATTTATGTCAGTCTTTCCAGGTTTTTCTGAAATCTTCCTGCTTATCATTTATGGTATAGTAGCATTTCATCACAATCATATACCCCAACTTGTTCAACTATTCCCCAATTGATGGGCATCCCCTCAATTTCCAATTCTTTGCCATTGTAAAATGAGATGCTATAAATATTTTGCACATATAGGTCCTTTTGGGGGATGGTTTTTGAGAAAAGATAATGAATTCAATTTTGTACATGTCTTTCTTTAATGTCTATAGGGTACCCAATTTGGGATGTCCCAAAGGCATTTGGTGATGCAGGATTGACTCTCAGGAGAGAGGTTAGGACTGGATAAATAGATATAGGAATCCTCTGAATAGAGATGATAATTGAACCCATAGGAGCTGATGAGATCCCCAAGTGAGATAGTATAGAGGGAGAAGAGAAGAGGGCCCAAGACAGAACTGTGGGACAGACATATGATTTAATGAGAGTGACCTGGAGGAAGACTTAAAAAAGGAAATTGAGAAGGAATGGTCAGATAGATAGGAAAACCAAACCAAACTAGAAAAGAACAGTGTCATGATAACCTGGAGAAGAGGGAGTGCATATCCGAGAGGAGATGGTGATCAGCTGTCTTAACTGCTGCAGAGGGGTCAAGAAAAATGAGGTTGGAGAAAAGGCAATTAGATTTGGCAATTAAGAGATTACTGGTCACTTTGGAGAGAGAAATTTTAGTTGAATGATGTGATTGGAAGCCAGACTGAAGAGCTTTTAGAAGAGAGTAAGAGGAAAGGGAGTGGAGGCCCTGATTGTAGGCAAATTTCTTTTTAGGAGTTCAGCCAAGATGGGGAGGAGACATATAGGAAAATAGCTGGCAAAACTGGTTGGATCAAATGAGGGTTTTTTAAAGGATGAGGGAGACACAGGCATGGTTTTAAAAAAATTAATAACAAGAGAATTAAATCTTGAACCAAGAAAGAGCTGCATTATGTAACTACACCATGCACCTGAACTGTTCCTACCCAGGAAGAATTTGTACTTTTAGATGCAGGTATGTTGCAGTTAGCTCAAATTGGTTCTGTAAAGCCCATTGTTAAATTTTTATTGTGAGCATTTGTACCTCAGAAATCAGCAAATACTCCAATTCACGGCTTGGTTTATTATTTTATTGATTGTCTAGACTTAAAGGAATGGAGAAAATGTTAATAATGAAGATTAAAGTGTGCCACAAGTATGTTTCCCTCCGCCCCCCATTTATCAGCACAATCCTGCTTAGATGCAAGATACTATGATGAAGTTTTTTTTCTTTCTTTCTTTTGGCAATCAGGGTTAAATAACTTGCCCAGGGTCACACAGACAGTAAGTGTCTGAGGCCATATCTGAGCTCAGGTCTTCCTGATTCACTGAATCTCCTAGCTGCCCCTACAATAAAGTCCTTTCTTGAACTCTTAAGTGGCTGAGTATAGTGTGTTAATGACTCCCTGCTAAGGAGAGAGAAAGGGAAAACAATAGAAGTGGCAAGGGTTCAAATCCAGGAGATGTGAATCTCACCAACCTCTGTGATATTCCCATGAGTCAGTTGCTCAAACAATGCAGGTTCAAGATAGATTTTGTTATTCAGTCATGAACAACTCTTTGTGATCCCATTTGGGGTTTTCTTGGCAAAGATACTGGAGTGGTTTTCCCATTTCCTTCTCCAGCTCATTTTCCAGATGAGGAAACTGAGGCAAACAGGGTGAAGTGACTTACCCAGGGTCACACAGTTAGTAAGTGTCTGAGGCTAGATTTGGACTGTCTTCCTGAGTCCAAGCCCAGCAGCTATCCACTGCATCACCTAGCTGCCCCTCACAATAAATGAAAGAATGTTAACCAGCACCTGTGTCTTTCTGGGGAGAGTCTAATGGACTTGATGAGTATTTGTGAGTCCTTTGTGTTCTTATGCATTTTCTGTGGTGGAGGAAATGAAAGCTGTCTCATACCTCATAACCAGTTTATACAATGAGTACAGGGAGCAGGTACCATGTAAGCCATTTTGAGGAAGCATAGACTCAAGGGATGCCCAAGTTTTGTCTAGATTTCCCTGGAGTTTTATTCCATAGTTGGAGGCAACAATTTCCAAAGAGATAATGACCTGGGGAAGGGAGTGTCTGCCTCCATGATGAAAGCCCAGTCTGGGTGGCCCCAGAGTCCTCGGTGGGTGGCCCAGAATGCACGTTAGCTCTTCGAAGCCTCTCTTTCAAGTTCCCAAGCTGCTCATGCTTCATAAAGCATCTCCTAAAGGTGAAACCTAACTTTTTCCCTCTTCCTTTTTAAACAGTTTTCTTATCTAGGATCAACCACTGACGATCACCCTACTCTCTTTATGGTAACAACCCACCTTTCTGCCCCGCCCCAGACAACCCATAATTCATCCCCCCCAAGGCTCATAAAACAAGGGAGCTGTTGACCCAAAAGAGTCCCCAGGAAAAGTCCTTGTTATTTTAGTTCCGGTCCCTTCAAAATTAGCAAAAACAAAAGCTCTGTTTAGCCCTAGAGGCAAGAACATCTTGGCCTGACAGATCAGTTTCTTCTAGTTGTTGTGATTGCATTCTGGGAGTGTACCAGGAAGCTACTTGACAAAGTTATGGATTGTAAATAGACTGGAAGGAAGTGGTTCTCCCACCTGTGGCTAAAATAGATCTGAGGTATATATTCTCTCTCTGTTTGTCTCTGTCTCTCTGTCTCTGTCTCTGTCTCTCTCCCTCTTCTCTCCTCTTTCCAACTTTCCACTGTGGTATAGGAAAAAGAGCAATGAATTTGGAGTCAGAAGACCTGAGCCTGAATCCTGGCTCTCCTCTCTGGGCCTCTCTTGTAAAGCAAGGAGTTTGGACTTGGGTCATTTCCAGCTCTGACTTCTGTGATCCTATGAATGGGCCAGGTCTCCTTCTCTCTCCCTTCCTTCCCCAAGCTTCCCTTTCATATTCTTTTCCTCGTTCAAGGCTGCCCTTGGTGTTCACTTTACTTTGGATACTAATGGAAAAAGAGGAGACACGCATACCCTTAGAACAAGTCTGGACTGCCTGGGCATCTAAGCCAAGGACAACCGAGCTCTTTAGAATTCTTGAATTAAATGGACTAAATCACAGTGTGACTGTGCCCTGCCTCCACCCCAAGCCATGGAATTGGGCTACCAGTCCAGCCAGCAAACACTGGAACTAAATCTTTTTATTGACCGTCTGAATTCCTTCTGTGAAGGCTTGGTTTACCACTGGACAAATTCTGGCCTCTTTCTCTCATATTCCTGAACTGACAAAGTTCTTTTCTTTTTTCTTTCTTTCTTTCTTTCTTTCTTTCTTTCTTTCTTTCTTTCTTTCTTTCTTTCTTTGCTTAGGCAGGTGGGGTTAAGTGACTTGCCCAGGGTCACAGAGCTAGTAAGTGTCAAGTGTTTGGTCTGAGGCTGGATTTGAACTCAGGCCCTCCTGACTTCAGGGCCGTTGCTTTATCCACTGTGCCACCTAGCTGCCCCTGACAAAGTCATTTCCAGCAATTGAAGGAAGAAAAAACTTATGTGAGGCCAGACTAAAGCAAAATGGTGGAATAGGTCTTCAGTTCCTCCCTTAGTGGCCTTCCCCTTTCATCTTTCCATCTCTGATTCTGTTGTCCTTCCGTTTTCCCCACTCCTACCCTCTTTTTTCTCTCTCATTCTTTCAGGGAAGAATTTGATGTACACTTTACATTCAGGAGCACATGTATTTTATTTTAAATACGATTGGTCATTGCCTTTTGTTTTTATATCACAATCATTTTGTGATATACCCCCCCCATTACTTTTCCACCTCAAAATCAAATCTTGTAACAAAGTCAAGTCAGCAAATATTTATTAAGCAGCTACTATATATTAAGCAGCTAGATAGCTCAGTGGCTAGAACTTTGGATCTGGAGTCAGGAAGACCAGAGTTCAAATCTGGCCTCAGATGCTTACTAGCTGTGTGATCCTAGGCAAGTCACAACCTCTGTTTACCTTAATTCACTGGTGAAGGAAATGGTAAACCAGTATTTTTGCCAAGAAAACCCCATAACTCCCAAAGAGTTGGACGCAACTGAGCAAGACAACAATGTATTAGACACAGTGGTAAATGCTGAGGCTACAAAGAAAGGCTATTATTTTCATACATTTTATAATTTTATGTATTATATATTTTAAGATTATTTTTAATCCTTGCTGTTAAGCAGCTCACAGTATAATAGGAGAGACAACATGCAAACAATGATGTATAAGACATGTAGAATAAATTAGAGATAATCTCTGAGGTGTCAAGTCCTGAAATAAACTCATGAGTGGAAGAATAAAGTGACTTTAATCAAGATAACAGGCTAGCAAACCTGCCACCCTGGGGCATGTCTCCCCAGCAGACTCACAGGAAAAGGTTCTTATACTTTTAGGAGAAAAGGGAGAGGGGGTCACGTTAGGTAGTGAGGCTTGGTCATGAGATGCCAGCCACTGTCAGCAAGCTGAGTGAGGAAAACCCTCTCATGCTGGATAATTTATCCTTCATGATCTATCTATTTATTTATCTATTCATTCATTCATTCATTCATTCATTTATTCATTCATTTATTCATTCATTTATTTGTTTGTTTATTCATTTATTTATTGTTAGCCTTTTGGTGAGGTGATCAGGGTTAAGTGACTTGCCCAGGGTCACACAGCTAGTAAGTGTTAAGTGTCTGAGTACTGATTTAAACTCAAGTCCTCCTGATTCCAGGGCCAGTGCTCTATTCACTGCACCACCTAGCTGCTCCCAATTTTTATTCATTCATTCATTCATTCATTTGTTTGTTTATTTATTCATCGTCCATCCATTTATTCATTCATTCATTCATTCATTTATCCATTCATTCATTCATTTATTCATGTATTTATTTATTCATTTGTTTATTCATTCATTCATCTATTTGTTTGTTTGTTTGTGTATTTGTTTATTTATATCCTTCATGGTCTAACTCGCCATACATTTCATCGAACAGACATGGACATTAGGAACTGAGATCTAGCTCAAGCTAGGTTCTTTACAAGGTAAGATCCCAGGGTGGTACTCAGCTCAACCTAATCCACACTTGCTGTTTGTCCTTCATTCTTGAAGAGGACCATGACATCAGGAAGATTATGCCATGACTCGCAAGTGAATTGGATTTAAGTGAGGGAGGGTTATGAAAGGTTACCAGCCTCACTTTGTCCTCCAGAGCCAACTGGGTCTAGTGGCAAGATATAGATGAGGATGACTGGAGATGCCCACCCAATCCACTGTAAATATCTTCAGAGCCGGAATGCAAGGACATTACTAGAATTCTGACATTATGAGGACTATTAAGAAGAGTGGCAAGTGATAGGTAATATTATTTGATATTAACAATATTTCTGTCAGGGAAGGTGCTAGACTTAGAGGGGAGCCTGGAAAAGCTTCTTGCAAAAGATGCAATTTTAGTTGAAACCTGAAGGAAGCCAGAGAAGGTAGAAGGTGGAGATGAGGAAGGGAAGCATTCCAGGCATGGGGGACAGCCAGTGAAAGTGCCCAGAGTCAAAAGGTGGAATGTCTCGTATGAGGAACAGCAAGGAAAACAGTGTTGCTCAGTCACAGAATAAAGGGAGTAAGGTGTAAGAAGAATGAAGAGGTAGGAAGGCAGGCAGAAGGGCAGGAAGGAACGAAGGTAGGAAGGAAGGAAAGTAGGAAAGAAGGAAAGTAGGCAGGAAGAAAGAAGGAAGGAAACATTTATTAAATGCTTACTGTATTTTACATGATTGCACATGTGTAGACTATATCAGATTGCTCACCATCTCAGGGAGGGGAGAGGGGAAAAAAGGAGGGGAGATGGAATTTGGAACTCAAAACCTTTTAAAAATGTTTTAAAAATTGTTTAACATGTAATTGGGGAAAAAATAAAATATTACTAATATGGATAAACTTAACCCTTCTCTGCAATACAAGGATCTAAAACATCTCCAAAGGCCTCATGATCGAAAATGCTATCCACATCCAAAGAAAGAACTATAGAGTTTGAATGCAGATCGAACCATACTATTGGCTATTTTTTTTCTTCTGTTGTGTTTTGTTTCCTCTTTCTGGTGGTTCCTCCTATTGGTTCTAATTCTTACTTACAGCACTGCTAATGTGAAAATATGTTTAATAGGAATGTATATGTAGAGCCTATATCACATTGCACACTGTCTAGGGAAGAGAGGTGGGGAGGGAGGGGGAGAAAAATTTAAAACTCAAAAGCATATGGAAGTGATTGTTGATAATTCAAAATAAATTAATAAAAATATCATATATATATTATATATATATGTGTGTGTATATCTATATCTATATCTATATCTATATCTATATCTATATCTATATCTATGTATGTATGTATGTATGTATGCTTACTATGTGCCAGGAACTGTGTTAAGTGGAAGGGGCCAGGTTATGAAGGGATTTAATAATCAGAAGATTTTATATTTGATTCTAGAAGTAATAGGGAGCCACTAGAGTTTATTGAATAGGAAAAGGTGATGTGATCAGACCTACACTTTTGGAAAAGGGATTTGACAGATCTAATGGAGGACGAACTTCAGTTGGGGGAAATTTGAGTCAGGGAGACCAACCAGGCTATTGTAATAGTATAGGCGTGAGGTGATGGAGGATTTAAACTAGGGTAGTGTCTGTATCAGGGCAGAGAAAAGGGGTTTTGTGATAGACGTTTTGAAGGTAGAATTGACAGGCCTTGGTAACTGACTGGATAAGGCAGGAGTCAGCATATACTGGGTGGTTCAGGCTACTGCCACCACCTTGACCACCATTTCCATTCAGACGCTAATGGTCATATCCCAGAATCCTGTAGTCCTAGGGACTGTTCCTCATGGAAGCTGCCACCTCTGCCTGTGATTTCCCTGGCTCTGCACCCAATGCTGCTGAGGGCAATTTTAGTGCAGGTCTGATCACGTCACCTCTCCCACCTTAAAGGATTGGGGTCAGTAGAAACCCACACAACAGAGTCTGCACTGATCTGGGCCTTTAAGATGGGAGGGGCTAGTTCATCAGTCAATGTCCAGGTCCCATCGATTCATCACAGGTTCCAGACAGTAGTGCATTCGATAATATATGCAACATGCTGCTTCTGTGCCAAGAGCAAGGAGAGATGTTTCCTGACCTGTTCACCAGGCCCAAGATTTGTTATTGCCATTACTCAGAATTCACCTTTCTTTTCATTTTCATTATTGTAGTCCCTGAATATGTAGGTCTCATGGTTCTTTTTATTTGACTCTGTATGAGTTCGTACAGATCTTCTCAGAGTATATTCATTTTAAGGCTTACTTCTAATTGTGAAAGGGAAGCTATTCCCGTTTAAGAAATTTGAGGCATTAGGGAGTTAGTAGGTGGGAGGTTTTTTTGGCAAGGGGACCTTTTCCCGATGTCCCTGAATTCATAATATGTGAAGCCTATAAGTAAGATTGGCCTAGAGCCCAGAAGACTTAGACAAAAACCTTACACTTGCATAATCCCAGTGAAAAGGCCTTAAAGGCAAAGGAGGCCAGACCATCCTTCCTATTGAAGACTTTTGCTCCAGTATAATTAGGACTCCATGACCCAAAAGACCATTTGGGCATTTGCCCAGAGACTTGTGAGGCAATGTGTGCTCTGTGCTCTGTGGTAGGAGAAGGATGGAACAGCAGTGGCCTGAGCCCCTGGAAACTGCCCAAGGGCCTGGCCTGGCCTCCTGGTGACTGGCTCCTCCTGAGTCACTGAATCCTGAATCTAGGGAGCCCAGAAAAATGGTTAAGTCATCATCATTCCCTGACTCCTTTCAGTGGACCCTTTGCTATCTTGCTGCTGTCCTCCTTCTCCCCCAGGGCTGTCCCATATCCTCTATTCCATTCTCATAAGGGCCTTCCATTTAACTGTTAGGTGCAGTATGGATAGAGCACTGGGTGTGGAGTCAGGAAGACTCATCTTCCTGAGTTCAAATCTGTTCTCAGATGCTTACTAGCTGTGGGTCCCTGAGCAAGTCACTTTACCCTGTTTGCCTCAGTTTCCTCATCTGTAAAATGAACTGGAGAAGGAAATGACAAAGCACTCCAGTATCTCTGCCAAGAAAACCCCAAATGGGGTCATGAAGAGTCAGACATGACTGAAATGACAGCAAAAACAACACTGGCATAGTGGATTAAGTATTGGACCTAGAGTCAAGAAGACCTACCTTTGACTTTTTGTTAAATTGAAAATATTTTTATTGCTAGCTTTTGTTATTATATCACCTTCATTTCCAAGTAAACAAGCATTTATTAAGTCAACATGCATTTAGAACACCTACTGTGTGCCAGACATTGTGCTAAGAATACAAAGAAAGGTAAAAACGAAACATCTATTTTTTTTTGATGGGGTCATAAGGTTGCCCAGAGTCACACAGCTAGTAAATGTTACGTGGCTGAGGTTGGATTTGAACTCAGGTCCTCCTGACTTCCGGGCCAATGCTCTATCCACTGTGTCACCTAGCTGTCCCCAAAACACCTATTTTTAAGGAGTTCACAGTTTAATGCTCTAATTTCCGAATATATTCTGTAGGCTGATGCCTCAAGTCGGGATAATTTTCAAGAATGAATCTTCTCTCTCTCCTTTTCCATTGCCAGCAAGTCATTCCTTATAAACAAAGAATCAAAAAATCAGTTCAGCAAACCCAACCAACAAATTAATCAAGATTGACAGCATATGTAATATCCCAAACCTATAATTCCCTCTTTTCCTGTGTAAGATAAGATGTTCAGGCTGTCTTTTACCTCCACCATGAGGGCTCAATACAAAACTGGCCTGCCCTGGGTGAGACTTTTACATCCTGGCAGTTTCTTGGGAGGAAAGAAATGAAGGTTAGAGGAATAGGGAAGAGAGACTAGTGATGGGAAAGAGGGGAAAGAGGAAGGAAGTATTGAGGTTCATATTCCCCTCAGTTTGACCCTTCTCTCTGGATATCTCACCCAGAATCAGTTCAGAAGGGATCTTGACAGCTTCATGGCTTAGTAGATAGAGTTCTAGACTCTGAATCAAAAAGACCCTAGTTCAAATACTTCCTCAGACATTTGCTAGCTGTGTGAATTTGGGAGTGTCATTTAATCTTTCTCAGCTTCAGTTTCCTCATCTGTAAAGGGGGAATAAATAATAGGTCCTACCTCACAGGGTTGTTGTGAGGTTCAAATAAATATATATGTATAACTAACATTTTTCAAACTTTAAATCAATCAACAAATATTTATAAAGCACCTACTATGTGCCATGTTGTGGGGGTACAAGCACAAAAAAATGAAACATTTTACTCCCAAGGAACTTACATTCTAATGGTGGAGACAATGAGCGAGACTATCTCTCTCTCTCTCTCTCTCTCTCTCTCTCTCTCTCTCTCTCTCTCTCCCTCCAAATATAAACAAAATAGTTCAGTACAAGGTTGTTTGGGATGGAGGACAGTAGCAATTGCAGGGATCAGGAAAAGTTTCATGTAGAAAATGGTGCATAAGCTTTATCTTATGGGAAAAGAAGGACTCTCTAAGGTACAGGTAAGGTAACATAAATATATGTTAGTTATTAATATTGTTGTTGTTGTTTTAGAGATGATTTTATCCAGTGCCATCATTTTGCATGTGAAACTGCTCTCCAGATTAAATGAATTGCCCAAGACCTCACATGTAGTAAATAGCAGAGCTAAGATTAGAGCCTAAATCCCCTAAAATTTCCTAAAATCTGGCACTTTTTCTTTCACTGAGTAGTGTCATAGGATTTTAGTGGCTTGTACCAATACCATTCCCTGAAGAAGAAAAAAAAAGAATGTATTAAATGGCTTACTTTGCTTTAGGCATTGTGCTACCATGGGTGGAAGACCTATGTCCTGAGGCCACATGGGGCCCTGTAGGTCCTCAAGGGCAACCCTTTGACTGAATCCAAATTTCACAGAACAAACCCCCTTAATAAAAGGATTTGTTCTGTAAAACTTGGACTCAGTCAAAAGGCCCCACCCAAGGACTTAGAAGGCCATGGGTTCTCCACCCCAGTTAAAGCACCAGGAAAAGAAAGACAGCCTCTGCCTCGAGGAGCTTACCTTCTAATAGGGAAACACCATACAGAAAAGGGAGCTGAAGAGGTAGGGTGGTGGGATGGTGAAGGCGCCCACATTGGGGCACTTTGGAGAAGTATGGAGAGTCAGGAGTGCTTGCACCCAGAAAAGAAGTGAACATGGCTGACTTGGGCACTTCCTCAAAACGGAGGTTCCTGGAGGAATCTCACCAGTTGTAGGAGGGGGCTCCAAGGCCAGCAAAAGGAGCATTCTCTGCTACTTAATGGAACTTGGAAAAGTGCCAGATGATGGATCTTCCTCGGGACAGAACATACCTCCGGGATCATCTCTGACAGATTTCGCCTGCCAATTTGCACTCAGGTAAAAGACTCAGCACTTAGCAAAGGGTAGGTTGCTGCTTCAATCCCTTCTCCATGCTGCCAACAGTACTGACAGAGCAGCTGCTTAATTCAGAGGATATGTGTAGCTTTATTCTTTCCTTCTCTGTATTCCTCTGGCTTTTATTTTATATATTATTTTTAAGGCACTTACTTATAAGTTTGATGAAGGGGTGTGTGGAAGTTGGGGAGCACAAATAGCTAAATTGGGGGCAGCTAGGAGGCACAGTGGATAGAGAAACGGCCCTGAAATCAGGAGGCCCTGAGTTCAAACCCGGCCTCAGACTAAACACTTAACACTTACTAGCTGTCTGACCCTGGGAAAGTCACTTAACCCCATTTGCCTAAAACACAAACAAACAAAAAAAACCAAACAAAAAAAAGCAAATAGCTAAATTGTCAGTGTGAGCATTTACATCTCAGATAATTGGCAATAGCTCCCAATCAGAGCTTGATTTTTTTGTTTTATTGATTGTCTAGACTAGAGGTGGGGAACCTGTGGTCTTGAGGCCACATGTGGCCTTCTAGGTCTTTGGGGGTGGCCTTTTGACTGAGTACAAGTTTTACAGAACAAATCCATTTATTAAGGGGATTTGTTCTATGAAGTTTGGATTCAGTCAAAGGGCCACACTTGAGGATCTAGATGGCCACATGTGGCCTTGAGGCCAAAGTTTCCCCACCCCTGGACTCTAGACTGAAGAAAGTAATGGAGAAAATGTTAATAATGTAGAATTAAACTTGAAAGTGTGTTGTACAAAAATTTATTTTCCTAGACAGCTGATTTATCAGCATACCCTTAGTGTGATACATCAGAGAAAGTTGTAGACCAGAAGTGACCAGCCTTGGATTCTAGACTCAGCTCTGACACTGACTTTGGGGAAATGCAATTTTAGGTAAATTATTATCTAAGTCAAGAGTTGGATTACGATCTCTGACACTGTTTCCAGATGAGTGATCTATGACCGTAGAATTCTACTGCCTACCAGTTTCCTGTAAGCTCTATGGGGGTTAAAAAACCATGCCTTACACAACTTTGCATCCCTACCAAGTTCCTAGCATAGTGACGTTACTATTAGGCATCTCGTAAATATTTCTTGAATGACTCCTAGCTTTCTGCCTGGGTTCTGACTCCTGTCTTTTCTTGATTGTTACCTTCTGGACATGTCCTAAGCTTAGGTCTGGCCTTATGGTCAATAGTCAATAAGTATTTAGTAATGCACCTCCTATGCGTCAGGCACTGTGCTAAGTGCTAGAGATACAAATGCAAAGAAAAAAAAGACAATCCGTACCTTCAAAGGGTCTGCAATCTAATTGAGGAAGATCACATACAAAAAGAAGATGAAAATGTTGAGGTAGGGGGAGGCAAAGAGAGGTACCTGATGGGTAGGGGCATGGTGGAGAAGTCAGAGATGTCTTAAAGTAGTACAGCCAGGCGAGAAATGAGAAAGCAGAGCTGAACTCCCTCCTTAAATGGAGGTTTTGGAGGTCAAGGCTACACCCTTCAATCAGAGAGTAGATGAAAGAGTATGTTCTCATGTTTTCCCAGTCACCGATGCAGTCAAGTAGGGCTGTGTGCTTGCTCTCATGCTTTTTAGCATGATGTTTTTCACAATATTGTCAGATGCTGTCAGCAGTATCAAGGTCAGCTACCACACTCATGGAAAACTATTTAACTTGAAAAGACTACTAGCCAAGACCAAAGTAGAGGGAGAGTTGGTGTGTGACTTTTTGTTCGAAGGTGTTTGTGCACTCAGTGCAGCCTCTGAGGCTGAGATACAACAGAGTGTGCACTGATTCTCTGCTGCTTCTGCTAATTTTGGCCTGACAATCAACACCAAGAAAACAGAGGTTCTCTTTCTCAGCCAGCACCATGCCATGCAGATGTGGAATCACTGGTCACAGTAAGTGGAGAAATTTTGAATGCTATGGATAAGTTCACTTATCTTGCCAGTATACTTTCCAGGGATGTATACACAGATGATAAGGTTGATGCATGCATTGCCAGAACTAGCTTATTTTTTGGGAGGCTGTGACAGTGTGGGAAAGAAGTATTAGGCTGCCTATCGAATTGAAGGTCTACAGAGCCATTGTGTTGACTGCACTGTTGTATGCCTGTGAAACCTGGATAATCTACCAGAGCCATGCCAGGAAACTGAATTGCTTCCACTTGAACTGTCTCAGTAAGATTCTGAAGATCGCCTGGCAAGTTAAGGGTACTGGACACTGAGGAGCTGGAGCTGAACTGCCAAGCATTCAAACTCTATTGCAGAAAGTGCAGCTCCAACGTGCTGGCCAATAGTTTGAATGCCAAATGTATATTTGCCTAAAAGACTATTTTAGGGAGAACTTGAGCAAAGCAAGTGCTCACGCAGAGGTCAGAAGATGCAGTACAAGGACACTCTCAAGGTCTTTCTGAAGAATTTTAGTATTAATTGTGGATTTGGAGTCAGGAAGACTTGAGTTCAAATCTTGCTTCAGACAATAGTTGTATGACCCTGGAGAAGTCCCTTAACCTCTGTCTCAGTTTCCTATCTGTAAAATGGAGATAATAATAGCACCTACCTTACAGGGTTGTTGTGAGGATCAAATGAAATAACAGGTGTAAATCACTTGGCAAACCTCAAAAGGCTATATAAATGCTAGATATAAAACCAACAACAATAACAATGATGATAGGGCTTAGAAAATCCTATACATTTCTAGCCTCCTGCAATTCTCTGCCTCCTGGATAAAAACTCTGTGTGTGTGTGTGTGTGTGTGTGTGTGTGTGTGCGCGTGCGCGCGCACGTGCATGTGTCTGGGCATGTGCGTATGTGTGTTTGGCACTGGGATGATGGAGCAGTTGCCTAATCCAGAAGCCTGGTATAGCTTTACAAATTGAGACAGCTCCTCTCGAAATGTTTCCTCAAGAGGAAAGATTGGTGACCCTTCTGGGCAAACAATGTCTGGTGCTCTTCCCAAACCACTTGGACTTTATTCTAGCCACAGTCTTACCCCATAACACCATGCCATGGTTAGTCCATTGGGTCATAAATGATTAATTGTAAGGTCTCATGCTAGGTGCAGCAGGAAATACAAAGTGTAAGACCTTGTCTTTGCCCTTGAGGAGTTTAAAATCTAGATGGGGAGATGTATACACAAGACAAGGTAGCTCAAATTATAAATTGGTTTAGGACCCAATAAATAAGTGGTACGGTCTAAGGACTGTGAGCTCTGTGTAATGGATAGGTACCAGACTTGAAGTAAGAAAGATTAGAGTTCAAACACTGCCACTTACTAGCTATGTGACCTCAAGCAAATCACTTCACCTGAGACTCAATTTCCCCATCTGTAAAATAGGAATAATAATGCCTACAATGCCTCCTTCACTGGGTTGTTTTAAAGTTCAAATGAAATTATATATGTAAAGTACTTTAAAAATATTACACTGCTAAGTAAATATTAGATATTATTATTATTATTACTAATATAGTGGTTCAGGGGAAGGAGAGATTTATATAGGCTGGGGTGCAAATCACGGAAGATTTGATCGAGGTAGGACTTAAAATGGACATCGAAAGATAGTTAATCTTTAATTAGCTGGACCTGGAAATTCTTATCCCGGGATAACTGCCCCCAGTGCCCACAGAATTTCTCTGCTCTTTCCCACTGCTGGAGAAGATTAGGAAATTGAGCTGGCTTCATCTACTACAAAGTTTGAGTTACATAACCATCCCCAGCTAGCTTACAGTCATTTTATTCTGCTCTTATTGAATCTCTGCCTCATTCCTGAGGCTGACAGTTACTATTCCAAACCTTTCTTCCTATACCTCTCCTCTTCCTTCCCCTCCCCTCTCCTCCATTCCCTTCCTTCTTCTCTTTTCCCTTCTCCTTTCCTTTTGTCCCCTCTCCTCTCTTCTCTTGTCCCCCTCTTGTGCTCTCTCCTACCCTGTCCTGTCCTCTCTCCTCATCTCTCATCTCCTCACATCTCATGTCTCATTTCCTGTCCTCTGATCTCTTCTCCTCTCCTTTCCTCGCCTCTCTTTCCCTGCCTTCTCTTATCTCTTATCTCCTCTCTCCTCTCTCTTTTACTTTCTTCTCCCCCCTATCTCAATCTCAACACCCTGCATTTATAGCAGATGACCTAGACTCCAATTTATTTATTGAGATGACTGAGAATATCTGGGACAAGCTCCTTCAGTTTCCCTCTGCCATTCTTCAAAACTTCTCAATGCCATCTCTCTCTCTTCTTTCCTTTAATTCATAGAAGTATTGCTGATCCTCATTAACATAGTGTCTACTGACATCCTTGATCACATTCTGCTTCCTCTAGGACCTTGCTCCAGCAGGACCTTGCCACTGACTTCTGCTGATCTGTTTACAAATATACTTAGATATCCTCAGTTCTTAAAAAAAACAAAACAAAGACCCCCTTCTATTCCATTCAACTACCGGCCCATGTGTTTCTGCACCTTCAAAGCCAAAGGTGTCTATAACTGACTACTCTACTTTACTAGCATTGTCTTTTCAACTGCTTCCTACCCAGTTTCTGCCCCATACCCCCTGTCCTCTAATGAAGTTGGTTTCCCAGTGGTCACCAATGACCCTCTAATCCCCAGATTCAATAGTGTTTTAAAATGACTCCTTGTCCTCCTTGTAGCTTTTTATACTGTTGATTTCCCCCTCTCCTTGTACAGTCTCTCTTCCACTTTAGCTTCAAAACATTATTCTCTCCTATTTCTCTAACTAATCCTTCTCTGTCTCCTTTTTTAGTTCCTTATCTTGTTCCCAGTCCCTAAATGGTGGTTCCTCAAGGCTCTGTCCTTTTGAAATGAATGAAAAACCCTGAGAGACAGAGTTTCTGGGTAATTAATAATCAATTTATTAATTAGGCTAGCTATCAATCAATAAATTGATGGTTAGTGGTTTCTCTCGGCAACCAAAGATGACCCATAGAGAGCTTGAAAGTTTTAAATATCCCTTGAAACGGAATTCCTTTGACAACTGAAAATCAACTCTGATTGGTGGACATTTAATGAGGAAGTAGACTATAAATCTTCAGAAGCTCCTCCTGCTGAGAATGTGGCTTGATCATGAGACTTAGCCATCTTCAGCGATCTGGACATCCAGACCACTCTGGTTGGTTGTCTCCTTCATGAACTGGGGTCACTATAAACTAATGGAGAGGTACAAGGACAGGGCCTTTTTTCCCCAGGGTAAGACCTTGTCCATAGTCTATTTTGTTTATACCGTAAACAGAAGTTAGGTCTCCTAGTTGGGTGGAGTGAAAGAATAAAGAGCATGTTCCTTAAGGATTAGTGGTACTCTCCTCAATCAGTCATGTCCTTCAGAGACTGACTTTAACAAGAGCTGGGCCTCAATGAGGAAACTGAAGAGAAAAGCCTCGATCCCAACTTCATAACTGGTCGTTAACATAATAGTTAAATAATTTCTCTCACTTTGATCTCTTCTCTCAACATTGACAATTGCATTCAATCATTTGCTTTTAACCATCATCACTGCACAGGTCATTGGCAAATCAGTATCTCTAGTCTTGACTTCTCTTTGAAGTTCTCTTTGAACTGTTTAAAGGCTATCTTAACCTAAAGATCCCACTGCCACATCAACTTCAACATATCACAACTAAGATCATTATCTTTCTCCCATCTAAAACCTCCTCCTTATAACCTCACTTTTTTTTTTTAAATCTGTGGGCATACCATTCACTCTGTCTTCCACTTCTGTAACCTCAGAATTTTCTTTGACTGTTTCTTCCCCCCCTCACCTCTCATATTCAATCAGTTACTAGTTCCTAGATCTTTAAAGTCTAGAGAGTTGGGTCTTCAAAGACCTCTATGGTGTCTTAGGACAGAGCTCTAGGGACCTCAGAGTTAAAAGTATATTACATAATGGTAATCCTCAAAATGATTTGGTACTAGTTAAATAATAGATCAATGAAAAATAATCAATGAAACAGATGAGGTTCACAATGTACAGAGGCAAATGGATCTAGTAGCTTAGCATTTGATAATCCCAAAGATTCCACTACTTGAGATAGATTTACTATTGAGTAAAAGCAATGAGCAAAACTGGAAAGCAGTTTGGCAGAAGTTAAGTTTAGGCTGTCAGGATCCCCACCAATACTGCTCCTCTCTTTTTACTCCTCTTTTTTTACTATTAGGAGACACCCTATTTTCCACAACCAACGACCAGCAAACAAGCTGTGCCCTGAGCTTGGCATGGCAACAATCCTTTGCACTCACCCTCTGGATGAACTCAGCCACAGCAAAATCCCAAAAGTGTTTCAAGCCAGCCCCAGGTGGTCTCTGAGCTTAGATGAATACCCACAGAAACCCATGTTCTGGTCATGAAGCCCTGCTATGAATCAAACTTGTCTCATTTGCTGTTACCCCTCATTGTCAGGGCTACAGCTCACTGAGTAACTATTGCTACATGTATTAAGAATTGGCCTCACTAAAACGGGTCTCCTCCTACAGGAGGCCCTGTCACATGTGGCTAGTTTCCCTTTTCCAACAGAATAAAAAAAAATTTTTGCTTATGACTGCTGTTAGCAATTTGGTTTTATTATTTTTTAATTACTTCATTTTATTTCTTAGAGTTAATTGTGGTTATAATAACCTGTGTGAGCTCTTTGGTATTTTCAGAGTTAACAGTGGTTGCATAATCTCTGTGACTCTCTGGTCATTTGTTTTCAGATTTGACAAGGCCAACCTCTCATACTTAGGTAAGATTCAAATACGTAAATGATTGAGATATAAAAGTTCACATCATATACAGATTAGAGGAAGAAGGAAGATATTTCCTTGGAAATTTCCTTGGAAGGATAAGGGAAGAGTTTATGACTAAACAAGGGATAGAGATAGTCACATAAGACAAAAATAGATTATTTTGATTATACAAAATGAAGACTTTTTTGCAAAAACAAAACCAATGTAGCTAAAAATAGAAGGGAAATCTCTGGGGAAAAAATCATCACAGCAAATTTTTCTGAAAAAGATTTAATTTCCAAGACATATAATGAAATTGTTTCAAATTTTTAAGAACAGAATGTTTTCCCTGATTGTTTTCAAAAGAAGAAAGGCAAGCTATCAACATCCATGTAAAAAATGTTCTAAATTACTAATGATTAGAGAAACACAAATTGAAGGAACTCTGAGGTTCTGCCTCATATCCATCAAATTGGCAACTATGGCAAAAAGGAAAATGACAAATGTTGGAGAGGCTGTGGGAAAACAGGCACCATTGGTGGAACTGTGAATCTGTGTAATCTGGAAAGCAATTTAGAACTATGCCCTCAGAGTTACTAAATTATGTTTCTCTTTGACCCAGAGATATGACTACTAACTAGGCCTATGCCCCAAAGAGGAAAAGGACCCATATGTGTATACATATATGTGTGTATATGTGTGTGTATATATATATATATTATATATATACACACATATGTTTATATAAACACAATATTTAAAATAGTTCTTTTATAGAACTGAAACTAAAAAGATAGCCATCAGTAGGGGAATGGCTGAATTAATTAAAGTATATGAATATAATGGAATATTAATTATTCTGTCACAAGAAATGATGAAAATGATGTTTTTAGAGAAAACTAGAAAGATTTGTATGAAATGATACACAATGAATGAAGCAGAACTAGGAGAACATTTAATTATTTTTGTGTGGTGTGTTGGGATTCATGTTCTTTAATTGCAGAGCCTAAATTCGTTCCACTCAGAAGACATAAGTGTAAAGCAAAGGCATTTATTAATTTAATTCTTTAAGTGAATCAACAAGCATTTATTCAACACTTTCTATTGTCAGACACTAGAGATACAAAAACAAACTCCCAAACAGCCCCCGTTCTCAAAGACTTTCCATTGTATCTGTGGAAGGAAAATGTATATAGACATATGATTAAATACAAAATACATAGAAAGAACATGCAAAGTAATTTAGTGGTGGAGGAGTGGGGAGTCAGGGAAGGCCTCCCCAGGAGCTTTTAGGGAAACTAAAATGATTCTGAGTGAAATGTCTAACATCACAGCTGAACTCAGGTGTTCTTTGACTCTGAATTCAAGTGCTTTTGCCTACACTAGACTACAAATTCAGGAACAGCATTTATTAAGTGCCTGCTGTATGCAAAGTAATTTATTAAGTGCCAATCAAGCAGTCTCTGCCCTCAAGGCTCTTATACTTTTCTGTGAGTAGACCATGTTGTCTCTTTCTCTTTCCCTTTCCCCCCCAACACTGGGCAGAGCAGAGATCCTCATTTGGTCCTAGAATTCTGCCTGTAGGGGCAGCTAGGTGGCACAGTGGAGAAAGCACTAGCTCTGGAGTCAGGAAGACCTGAGCTCAAATCCGACCTCAGACATATAACACTCACTAGCTGTGTGACCCTGGGCAAGTCACTTAACTCCAATTGCTTCACCAAAAAAAAAAAAGAATTCTGCTTGTGCCCAGAGCATTTCAGAAAAACAGAGCAAGGAGCCTATAAGAAATTGAATAGATAACAAATAGGTTTTCATGGGAATTGAGGGGTGTCCCAGAACTGGGATCACATCTGGCCACAGACAGGTCACATAAGGTGCATAACACAGAATTTAAGGTACCTCTCTCTCAAAAGTACTGCAGATTGTGTTGGCAGCTGAAGCCTCTTTCAGAGTAGGAGGAATATTAGGCTCAGAGGCAGAATGCCTCTGGACCAAATTCCAGCCCCATGAGGATTCTTCATCTATAAAGAAGTCTCTAAGACCTCTTCTGGCTCAGTTCTGAAGGAGAGCTGGGGCATGGAACGAGAACCTGGTCAAGGTTCCATCATAAGGTTCAGTTCCACTATATTGGGCTTGTAAGGACACTTTGGCATAGACATGGCCAGCTAGGTAGCGCAATGGGACCTAGAGTCAGAAAGACTCATTGTTCCTGAGTTCAGATCTGCCCTCAGACACTTACTAGCTGTGTGACCCCGGGCAAATCACTTAACTCTGTTTGCCTCAGTTTCCTCATCTGAAAAATGAGCTGGAGAGGGACATGGCAAACCACTCTAGCATCTTTGCCAGGAAAACCCCAAATGGGGTCCCAAAGAGTTGGACATGAAACAACAACAACACAAATAGTCTAGATTAGCTATATTCTTTCTCAACTAAAATTGCAGAAGGTACTTAAAACTCTCTTTGAAAAGCTTCCCTGCCAGCTAAGAACAGCATGGTGTATGGGGTTACCATAGACAAATTATAGAGTTCCCAACTCCAGCTCTGCCATTGCAACCCTTAAACAGCCACTTAGATTCAAGGGGCAAGGTAGGGAGATTGGCTGGAGGATGGTCGAGCTTCGACTCATCTTGACTTCCTCTAATTCCAGGACTCCACTGAGGGCCTCTGAAGGCGTCACCTCTTTGTATTAGTACCTTGTCCAGTGGTGACAGCTTTCTTTGCTTCTCTCTCTTTCAAGAACCAGATCTGAAATGAATGGAAATTCACTATAATCCTCATGCACCCTTAGTCAGGGCTGGGCCTATTTGGATGTGGGCTCTCCTTTGAGTGTAGCATTGATAGAAGGTGCTCCCTCATCTGGGAGTTCCCTACACCAGTGAAATCACAGGTCCAGGTTCTAGCTTTTGTGTCCTTGGAGGATAGAGTCAGTGCATCTATTTTCAGTGATTAGATGTCCAGCCAGAGAGAGAGAGACATGCCTTTCTGGGAAGAGACACTAGCTATACCAGTTTTGCCTTCTGAGAGTGTCAATGTGAACCCTCGGTGCACCAGTTCAATGTTACACTGTCCTCTTGATTATTTTTTCCAATTTTTTTCTTCTGGTCTGTGTTTTCTTTCACAACATGACTAATATGGAAATATGTTTTGCATGATTGCACATGTATAAGCTATATAAAATTGCTTACCATCTCAGGGAGGGAGGAGGAAAAGCAGGGAGGGAGAAAATATGTCACTCAAAATTTTAAAAAATGAATGTTAAAATTATCTTTACATTAATTGGGAAAAAGTAAAATATCATTAGAAAAAGAGCCATGGTCATTGCAAAGATCAATCATGACTTCAAAGGTTGGATAATGAGGCACACCCCCCACCTTTCGGCAGAGAGGGGATGGACTCGAGGGGTAGAATGAAAAATTAATTTCCAAGACAAGGCCTACCTGCTACCATCTTGATCACTTTGGATCCTTATGTAGGCAGCCTAGTACCTCAAACCCAAGAATCCAAGGATAGCATCCCCCCAATCCGTGCCCTTCCCCCAGACTACCAGCTCTGCTTTCAGCCTGGCTTCCACATCCATATTCAGGGGAACAACCTGATATCAGTCTCCTTAGCAGCCTCGGCAACTAAAGACCTGGAGAAGAATGTTCTCACCACCAAAGTCCTTGATACTACTGTCAAATGGTTTAGTATCATAAACAGCTATGCTTTTTAGAAAAGAATCCTAAACTCAATATGTCCAAAAGGGAACTCCTTATCTTTCCCCCTAAACCCTCTCCCCTACCTACTTTTTGTTTTTCATTCCTTATGTGAGGCAGTTGGGGTTAAGTGACTTGCCTAGAGTCACACAGCTAGTTAGTGTTATGTGTCTGAGGATGGATTTCAATTCAGGTCCTCCTGACTGCAGGGCCAGTGCTCCATCCACTGCACCATCTAGCTGATCCCACCTGCCTTTCTTATTGCTGCAGAGGGCAACACCAGCTTCCTAATCCCTCAGGCTACAACCTGGAAGTCATCCTGGATTCCTCACTATCTTTCACCTCCTCCCCCTATCCAATCTGTTGCCAAGACCTATAGATTTCATCTTTGAATCATCTCTTGAATACACCCTCTCTCTCCTCTGACACTGCCACCACTCTGGTGTAGGCCCTCATCACCTTATCCCTTGATTATTGCAATAGTCTGCTGGTGGGTCTGCCTGCACAAGTCTTTCCTGCTTTATTCCATCTTTCAGTTGCTAAAGTGATTTTCTTAAAACGCAGGTCTGATAATGTCAAACCCCCCTCCCCCAAATGATGTTTGGCATTCAAAGCCCTTCATAACCTAGCCCCTTCCTACCTTTCCAATCTTCTTACACCGTACTCCCCAACAAATAGTCTTCAATCCAGTGACACTGGCCTCCTGGTTCTTCCATGAACAAGAAACTTCATCTCTTGGCTCCAGGCATTTTCTCTGGCTGTTCCCCATGCCAAGAATGCTCTTGCTCCTCAGATCCTACCACTGATCTCCTTGGCTTCCTTTAAGTCCCAACTAAAATCCCACCTTTTACAGGAAGCCTTCCCCAACCCCTCTTCATTCCAGTGCCTTCCCTCTGTTAATTATTTCCTATTTATAGCTTGCTTTGCATATGTTTATTTGCCCATATGTCTCTCCATTAGAGGATAAGCTCCTTGAGGGCAGGGACTGTCTTTTGCCTCTTTTTGTATCCTGAGGCTTGGCACAGTAGTAGTAGTAGCAGTAAACACATAGTAGGTGTTCAACAAATATCTATTTATTGCTTGGTTGATTTTTTTGGGGGCAAATTATTAAATTTAATTTAATTTTTAAAAATTAACAAAAGTCTATTTTCTTCCTTTCCTACTCTACACCGCCTCCCCGCCCCCCTCCCCCATTGACAAACAACCAAACCAAAACTTTGTACCAAATATGTATATTCAAGCAAAACAAACTCCCACATTTGCCAGGTCCAAAAAGTATCTCTCCTTCTGCACCCTGAGTCTATCACTTCTCTACGAGGTGATTAGTAGCATGCCTCATCATCTGTCCTCTGGAATTGTTACTGGTTATTGCATTGATCAGAGAACCTAAGTCTTTCAAAGTTGTTTGTCTTTACAATGTCGCTATTTAATAACCTCCTGGTTCTGCTCACTTCACTCTGCTAGATAGGCTTTTTGTCAATGAAAATCATATTAAAGAAGATACACTATCATATGCTTTGCCACTGTACCCTAAGGAGCATTGAGGCTGTCTTTCTGATTGGTAGCTGAAACCTCCCAATATACATTGTGTCTTCCTATTAGAATGTGAGTTCCTTGAGAGCAGAGACTGACTTGTTTTTCTGTTTGTAACCCCAGCACTGAGCACAGTGCTTTGTACATAGTAAGTTCTTAGTGAATATTTTTTCATTCATTCATTCATAATTTAAAAAAAGGAAGAAAATGATAAGAATTAAGAAGTTAAAAAAAAGAAAACAAAATAACAAGAAGTCTAGGACTATACTTTGCGGTCTTCAAGAAATCCTATTACACATTGCTGAAGCATTTTAATTATATGTTATAGAATATGTCAAGAAAGCTGAGGCCTGAGAAGAAAACTCAGTGGGTTCAGCACGTGGTATTGCATGCATTTCATGCCACCAAGAATAAAACCACAGGCCCTACTTCAAATCAGCTGAGGCTGGTGAATTTTCTAACTATGCTATTTCATGAAATGCCTTTATTTTAACTAATAATGTTGTCTGACTGACTAGAGAAAAAAAATTTTAAATGATGGATGCTTGTGGGTTTTTTATTTAATAGTTTCTTTTTAAAATTTTTTTATATTTTATTTTCAGTTACATATAAAAACAACTTTTCACCTTTTTTTTTAAATATTTTGAGTTCTAAATCATCTCCTACCATCCCTTCCCTCCTCCATCATTGAGAAAGCAAGCAATTTGGTAAAGATTATATACATGTGTAGTCATGCAAAACATATTTCCATATTTGAGCTATTATTTTGAATGGATATGGTTGCACAGAATACCTTGAATCTTGGCAGCTAATTTGGGTGCCTTACCTATGAAAGGGTGGTGCCTCAGGAGCTACACTCGTAAATAATACATCTCTTGACTGAAAGAACAATTGAAAGAGGACTACCACTTAACTATGACTTAAACTCAGAAGACTTCAGAGAGGATAATAATGTTCAGATTAGTAACCATGGAAACCAGTCAGGAATTAAAGGCATACTATGATATTTTGCTGTCCAGGGATCAAGAGTCTGAAGGTGAGTAGTAAAGTCACATGTGAGACTGACAGGAAGAGAGGGTGATAGCAAAAGTTGTCTCTCCTTTTAAAGTCTATTCTTCTTCATGTCCAGTCGTCAATCTTCTTTGGCATATCCACCCCCTTCCTCCATGCTAACCCTCCATTGTGGAGATGAATGAATAAGCCAAGAGTTTCTGTTTCAAGGTACCTTTCAGCAAGAAGTCTGGGCATCTATGTCATGAGAAGTGGCCCAATCATCATGGGGCCACTGGAAGAGACCAGGAAATATGCTCAGTTCTAAGGGAAACATCACAGCAAAACAGATCAGGGGAGCTCCCCTGATTATCACCACCCTCAGCCCTTACATCAAATATGATATAAAATAAATTCTTATTTAGACACAAGTTGGATGAGATGGTTTCTGAGGTTCCTTCCAATTCTTCGGTGAATTTCAGTTATGGCACTTACTGAAATGATTGAGAACCTGCAAGGAAAACACTTCACAGGCCCTTGTTGTGTATAGGAGTTGATTGGACTTCCTGGTGACCAGAAGGACAGAAGTGATGAGAGTTAGGGGATGAGGCTCCAACAAGGGCCTGTCCATCAGTTTAAGACAGATTGATGCCAGATGATGGTCCATATGGAATGGGTCTAGTGCATGAATTGAATGATGAGAAAATTGCACGTTGGTACCCTTTTGAGGGTTGGGAAAGTCTGCCAAGTTTGCCCTGCTCTTGAGGAGAGTGCCACTCGGCCGGATAGGAGTCCTTTTTCTTGCTTCAAATACAGCTTTATAGGTCTCAAGGGAGTGAGATCTCTTCATTAAGGAATAGATACAGTGGCATGTAAACTGGATTAGTCATGGATCCAAGATTAGAAATGCTTGACAATAACAAGAAGACAGCATTGACTGCAGGTCATTGCAACAGGGCCAAGACTATTCAATCTGTGACTAGACTGAAAGATCTATGGTCTGGACAACTAGTGAAGAAATTAAACATGTCGCCACATAGTCCACACCCAAGTCTGGTTGCTTGTTTTTGCACACCTGGGAGCTAAAAATGGTTTTCACATTTGTAAATAAAGTTTTATTGTATTTAAAAACGTAAATTTTAATTTTTTTAGTTTTTTAAAAAAATATATTTTTAGGATTTTTTTGCTTTGTTTTTTAGTTCTCAGGCCATACGAAAACAAGCCACAGGCCTGTCTGCTTTATGGGCTATAGTTTGCTGACCTTGTTGTTGTTGGTGTTTGTCCTTCTTTCTCGAAGAGGACCATGACATCAGGGAGGTGATGACATGACTTGCAGGTGAATTGGATTTGAGTGAGGGAGGGCTGTGCAGAGTCACCAGCCTCACTCTCTCCTCCTGAGCACTGGGAGAACATGTGGGTTCAAAGCGGTGGCAGGTTTGAAGAAGCAAGCCACAGAGAAGGAAGACTCATGGAAGTGTCCAGTACGCTATGAGGGCAGTAGCTCCCTGGGGAGGCTGCTTATCAGCATTGAGAATAAACCAAGGGAGTTGGGAGAAAGACCCATTTTCTTGTTGTGACCTCTGGCTGGAGTGAGGAAGAGGAGAATGGGTTAATTGAGTAAATCTACAGCAGCATCCTTGAGTCTTGGAAGAACCATGACAATCCTGGCAGAAGCAAAGTGAGTGATTGCGTCTGAAGCATCTGGAGCTCTCTGTGCTGGCTATTGAGACTAAGCTGGAAGGAGATTTCCTCACTCTATTTGCTTCCTGTTCTGGAAGGATAGCTTTCTCTTGTAGAAATTTCTTTGAGAGTTGTTAATTATTTAAAGTTGAACCTATTTGTATATGGGGGGTAAGAAATAAAAATTATTCTCTTCCCATTTTTCTTCTATTTTTCTTTTTTATTTTCTTTCTTCCTTCATTAAATGATTTACTATTTGATTTGTCATTCTGGCATGGTCTATGAATAGAATGTGTGCATAGAAATGGGGGCTTGAGCTATATTTGCTTAATTATGATTCCCTGCCCATCTGAACTAGAGGAAAATAAGCATCCAAGCTAAGTGTGGTCCTGAGTTACACTAGTCTTAAAAGGGGTTTTCCCCACTCCCACAAAATAAGAGTATTGAATCATTTGCTTTGAAAAGTACTGGAGAGAGAATATGTTACAACTTGAAATATGAAGGATAAAGAAAGGAAAGGTCAATTTTGTATCTACCTTATAACAACTCCCTACCTGTCCCAAAGCCTGCCTCCAATAACAAGCAAACTGCTGGGAATATAGGATAAAGAGAACCAGGAACCTGAGTCATGGCTTAATAATGGCTATAATGAGAATAGAGCTGAGGTCAACACAGAACATTGTATTTTTATTGAGTACTAAACCAAGTCAAGTATAACCCATTGATACAATCTGGTTATAAAGCAGCAAGGATTAAAAAAGCCAAAAATAATCGTTTACAGTGGGCTTTATATCCACAGGATCCTATCAAAATAATTACCCAGAATTGTATGAGCTATTTGCCTCAGTTTGGCTTCTGTAATAAAACTTGGAGAAGATTTTATTTTTGTAGGCAGAAGGCCCACCTAACAACATGCCCGACAGGGCCCACTTTAGTCTGTGGAAGAGGAGAACTGGAGGGAGAAGAAACTTTCTGTTGAGGGCTATATTATTAACTGAAGATTTTCAGTTGCTTATTGCTGGCTGGGCTCATATATCAATTAGTCCATCAGTGAGCATTTATTAACCATCTACACATGCTAAGTCCCTTAGATATGAACAGTAAACAGCTTCTGCCCTTGAAGAGCCTGCATTCTACTAGAGAAGGCACATACACACACATCAAAATTTAAGTGGGTATGTTTGAAAATGGGATCATGAAGTCACCAGGTATGTTTCAAGAGGTCCCAGATTGTCGTATAGACGTGAGAAGAGAAGATATGAGACTTCCTGTCTTCTACATCACTATTCCATGGTTTGGGGTTCCTTCTTGTGACTAGGGCCATGGGAACATAGCATCTCTCTCCTCCCTTCCCATATCCCATACTCCTCCTCAGGGAACTGAGCATTTCATCACAGTGTGTTTGTGGAGAACAGAGGTCATGGGGAATAGATCACCCTTCAAATACACTGGCTCGAAACAAAAAGACATTTGCCCGAAGAGACAAATTATATTGGAAGAGATTGGTCCAAGGATAAAGAAGGTCACCCACACAGATGACTGCTTCTCAGAGGAATCAGAATTTTTCATCAGAACATGTGAATCATTTCTAACTGGGCTGGCTAAAGTTGTAGCTGTTGAGAGGAGAAGGGTGGAGACCAAGCTCTTATTGGCTGAGAGAGAGTGGGTGATAAGGCTGTACTTAGCTCTGGTAATTTTGAAGTTCCTCTAAAGGCCCTTAAGTCCTTCTTATATGGATCAGTGATTCTTCTGGGAAGTTGGCAAGAAGTCTCTGACAGGTTAGTAATTACATTTTCTGTCTATACTCCTACAAGAAAGGAGATGGTAAACAAACATGAGATCACAAAAATATTCATGAATGGTCCTCAAGTTCTTGTCTCACTTTTGTTCCACTTGATTCCACTTCCTTTAAATTCTCAGACTATACCACTCCTACCATAACAAAAGACATTAAACAGGAGACTGTTAGGCATGTCTGTATACTTGGGGAAGGGTGGATGCCATTGAGGGAGGGAAGGAAAAAAAGGGAAGGAAACAAGCATTTACTAAGTGCCTATTCTTGCTAAGGGTGTTACAAATATATTTTACAACAATTTTTTTTAAGGCAATTGGTGTTAAGTGACTTGCCCAGGGTCACACAGCTAGTAAGTGTCAAGTGTTTCGTCTGAGGCTGGATTTGAACTCAGGTCCTCCTGACTTCAGGGCAGGTGCTCTATCCACTGCACCACCTAGCTGCCCCTACAACAAATATTTTTTACATTGGATCCTCACATCAACTCCAGGATGTAGGTACTATTATTACTCCCATTTTACAGTTAAGGAAGCTGAAGTAGATAGAGATTAAGTGACTTGCCCAGGGTCATATAGCTAGTAAATGACCGAGGCTAGAGTTGAACTCAGGTCATCCTGACTCCAAGCTTAGCACTCTATCTACCATGCCAATTAATTACAGGAGGGGAAGGAAGGAGACATCCTGGAATTCTCCTTAATCGAATATTCCTGTCAACTGAGTATTTGACATACATACTATAGACAGATGATCAATATTGAAATAATTAAGATGTACCAAATACTAATATCTTATTGGCTATAAGTGCCAATTTATTTTTTAAGATATTTTATTTTCCTCCCAGTTACATGTAAAGACAATTTTTAACTTTTGTTTAAAAAAATTTGAGTTCTGAATTTTCTTTCTCCCTCCAACTCCTCACTCCTCCCTAAGAAGGTAAGCAATTTGATATAAGTTATATATGTGCAATCATATTAGCCATGTATAAGAAGAAACAGAACAAAAGGGAACAACTATGAAAAAATAAAGTGAAAATAATAGGCTCTTACCTGCACTCTTTCTTTGGATGTGGAGAGTGCTTTCCATCATGAGTTTTTTGGAATTGTCTTAGATCCTTGTGTATTGCTGAGAGGAGCTAAGTCAAACATAGTTGATCATAACAGAATGTTGCTGTTACTGTGTAGAATGTTCTCCTGTTTCTGCTCACTTCACTTTGTGTCTGTTCTTTTGAGTCTTCACAGGTTCTTCTGAAATCAGCCTGCTCATCATTTCCTATAGCACAGTAATATTTCCATTTTCCAATTTATGGGCATCCCCTTAATTTCTAGTTCTTTGCCACTATAAAAAGAGCTGCCATAAATATTTTTGCACAAATAGGTCCTTTCCCCTAATAAGTGCCTTTTTATTTGGGGATTCAAAAGGCATTTCAGAATCTTCCAATAACTCATGGTCATGAGAAGCAATGTGGTATTCGAGACCCCAAACTGAGGCCAAGGGGCATGTCACTAGTAAGTGTCTGAGGCTAGATTTGAATTTAAGTTTCCCTGACTCCAGACCCAGCTGCTCTATCCACTAGATTTGCACTGTTTATGCACCACCTAGTTGTCTATTGGTAATATGTTGCATCCTCCTAATGCTCCTATGGCACTTTGGGTAACCCGCAACTTTAATTCTTGGTGGCTGTGATATTCTATGACACAACCATATATCACCAATGGAAGACTATTGTTGCTTTTGTTTCAGGTAAAAGCTTGGGGTCATTAAAAGTACTGTAGTTTCTCTCAGGCAAGTCAGCCCCTCTTCTTCCTCTTGAACATTCTCCATCCTCAGTGTCTAAAATGTCGATGAATCAGCTCTATGGGTTGGCCATCCAACCATATGACTAGACAATAAATATTTTTCATATACTTTTTTCCTATGTCTATAGTTAAGCTGAACTCTCTTGAGCCATTCAGGATCTCATTCAAGACATTCTGTAAAGTTCCAAGTTATTCAATCTGTAAGTCATCTACAAACGGGCCTATCCAAGCACAGTATAAATGTCAGTGCCTTGTACGTTGTAGGAATTCAGATTGAATTGAATTACTACAAACATCAATCATCATGATAAAAGACTGAAAAAAATTTGATCTTTCTGAATTTTCTGGTGGGTTAGATTGTTGATAAACAGAATTATTCACAAATGAGGTTAGTCCTCTTACTTACAGGGATATTGTGTAATAGGCATAACACTTTTTATCTGGAATTTCATGCTGAGAAAATGATACCCAATTTCTGGTTTCCTTTCACTTTTATTGTTGTTAAACTATGAACCAAAAAATCATCAAAAAATTAATATTTCCATAGACAAAGAAAGAAAAATAGCATAGTATATGCAACTAAGAATTATATAAAACCTTGTGTATTTTTTTTTGTTGTTGTTTGTTTGTTTTTCTAAAGTAATGAAGGGCTTGGCCAATGAAAATCTAGTCTTCAGAGCATGCTGAGCCTGTTTCCAGAAATGCATGGTAGTGGCGCAGCTAGATGGTGTGGTGGATAGAGCATCAGCCCTGAAGTCAGGAGGACCTGAGTTCCAATCCGGCCTCAGACCAAACACTTGACACTTACTAGCTGTGTGACCCTGGGCAATTTACTTAACCCCAATTGCCTAAAAAAAAAAAATCAAACAAACCAGAAATGCATGGTAGAGTGGACCTTTCCCTCACCATTTCAGAATACATACAGGTATTCTCTGTTTCTTGTTGAATTATTTTGTGCTAGCAAAATGCCTTTTAATTGACTATTGAGATAGTGCTGAGTGTGCATATGAAAGATATGAACAGAAAAACTCTCTCTCTCTCTCTCTCTCTCTCTCTCTCTCTCTCTCTCTCTCTCTCTCTCTCTCTCTTTCTGTCGTGCTGGGGAGGAAGAAGCCCTTGAGTGGGAAGATAAAGTAGTTCCAGGAGCAGGTATAAGTAAATATGAAATTTATCATGACAGTACCAATACTACCCTGCCTATCCATGAAACCTAAAAGGTTTCACTGAAACTCTGTCTTTTTTTTTTTTTGGTATCATTATCACTACCTCTTATTTCCTCCAAAAATAAAAACTCTCCCTTGTAACAAATAAGTGTAGTCAAAGCAAAAAAAAAAGTGTGCTTTATTGATCATGTCTGAAGACATAAGCCTCCTTCTGTACTTACAGTAGGTCACCCTTTTGCCAAGAAATGGGAAGCATACTTCATCATCCGTCTTCTGGAATCATGCTTAGTCATTGCATGGAACAGAGTTCTTAAGTCTTTCAAAGTTGTTTTCCTTTATAATGTTGTGGTCATTGTACAAATCAGACCTGCGCAACTTGGCAGAAGGTAGGGGCCAAAATTAAAACAGGCCAAATTTCTTGAGGACACAGGTAGGTTTTTAGCAGCTCACTTTCCAAGTAAAGGCATAATTAATGATTAAACTATTTTGCAAATAAACCATATTTTTAAAAAGGGAAATTTCAATTAATATCAATTAATTACACTTATTACTTAAGATTTTTATTTATCATGGCATCACATTAATGTTTAAAAAATTGCTTTGCTAAGCGGTACAAGTTTTAATATATTTTTCAGGTTTTCTTATTGTTTACATTTAGTTAATGGGACATATTATACTTCTTGTCAGCAATCAATTTATCATACTCTGGAATCATGTTTGAAATCGATTTCTTTAGAAATCTGAAAACTAGCCTTAGTAGCTGCCTCATTTTCTGAGTTTACTTTCTTGAAAAGCTGTTGTTCCCTATGGAGATTTTTCAACAATTTAGATGCTTTAATTTGTTTTTCATTGGTGTCCAATTTGCTTAAGTCAGGATGTTTTGATTTGAAATGGTGACGAAGATTGTATTCCTTCAGAATGGCTATTACTTCTCAGCAAACAAGGCACAACATTTTGCCTCTTGTGTAAGTAAGCAAGTATCTATTTGTCCACTTCATATTAAATACTCTATGTTCTGATTTGATCTTCCATTTCTCTTTATCATTCATTTTACAAAGTCACCCCAAAAACTTCAATCTTAGAACCAAAAAATCTCCATAGCAACTGCTCACATACAAAGAAATACTAAACTGAGTGTCTGACCTTGAGAGAGCACCAGGCACTCATTTAACTTGGGGGGCGGCTGTGCAGTGAGGGAGGGGAAGAAGCCCTCCCATTGTTGCCGCTCATTACATAGTAGGAATCATCCGTATAGGTGGGTGACTGCACTTACTTTGTCCCTGTTCAAGGCCAGTAACAAGCAAAAATACGGAGAAAATATTCGACTCTTGCTCTTCACACTAGAGACAGACTGATGATGGTTGGTTGCTGTGGGTCATGTGACAAACAGGAGAGAGTGCTCAGTGACAACCTATCCACCAAGTTATATGATGGGTGCAACAGTGACTGCTGGAAGGCGGGTTAAGCAGGGCATGGCAAAGCACTCATTACATCTTTACTTCCTTTTACATCCTCTACATTTTTCACAGGCCACCCGAAATCCTTTGGCTGGCCACAAGCAGCCTGCAGGCCATATGTTGTACAGGTCTGCTATAAACTGGGCTCAGTTCTACTTACTTCACTCTCCATCAGTTCATATGCATTTCCTATGTTTCTCTGAATTCATCCCTCTTATCATTCTTTTGATGAATTTACCAGGGCTACAGGGACTCAGGGCAGCCCACCTGGCCTGGGTAGATAGATATTAGGAATGTAGAAAGACCCATTCCCTCCCACCAGAGGAGACTATGACCTCCACCTTTGGGCTGAGCAGGAAGAGGGCTGTGGCTACATGTTGACTCCTTGCTATAATCTTCATGATGTGTATTGACCTAGAATTATATCTGCTACAGATCAGATATTTGCAGTCTAGGGGTACAATACTCTTTTTTGGGTTCAGAATGAAAGTTATTTTCTGAGAAAGTTTCTCCAAATAGGAAGCAGTCCCATCCTAGACCAGGAGGATAATAGTTGCCTTATTCTCTGCCAGCTTAGCTCCTTCTCACCAAATGTTTATTACACAAAAAGAAAACACAGGTAGTGAGCAAAAATTTACTGAAAACAAATAGTAAAACAGAAATTGGGCAATTTATGCAGGTTAGGATAGATACAGTAGGGAAATAGACTCTGACTCAGGAATAAAATAATAATTCAGCTCAACCAAGAAAGGAATTATCTTACCAGAAAAATGTGCTTTCTGCAACTGCTAATGTTGGGAATCAATATACATGTTGGGGTTCAGACTTTCTCCAAATGTCTATGGCTCCAGAGATTCATATCATTCATACAAAAATTGGCATCTTTTCTTTAGTCCTGTGTTTCTCAAACTTGACTTTATTCTCTCTGAAATCTCAAAGACAGAGAAGCTGAAGAGACAGCTATATGGCACAATATAGAGAGCTTTGGTCCTGGAATTCAGGGCTGAATTCCTGTTGAGCTCAAATCTGGCCTCAGACACATAATAGTTGTGTGACCCTGGGCAAGTAAGTCACTGAATCACTGTTTGCCTCAATTTCCTCAACAATGAAATGAAGACAATAATAGTATCTACCCCAATAGGGTTGTTGTGAGTTGTGAGTCTCAAAATGAGATAAATATTTGTAAAGTGCTTAGTACAGTACCTGGCACATAGCAGGCACTATATAAATGCTAATTTTCTCTCCCCCTCCCCACTCTTCTCTCTCAAGTAAGCCATATATAGCATCTCCCAGGCAATCAGTAGTCATGTCTTCCTCCATATACACATTGTCACAGAGTTGTCCTAACTACACAACTCTACTGGGTTCGAGAGTATTACACTTACAGAACAATAATATTCAATTGCATTCATGTACCATAATTTATTCAGTCATTTCTAAATTGATAGGCATCCACTGGGTTCAGTCATTTTATATAACAAAAAGTGTTGCTATAAATATTTGTGTGCATATGGCTCCTTTCCTCCTGTCTTTGATCTCTATTAGTGTACCTGCCCTGCCCTCCACAGCCATGCTAAAAATGGTCATTTTCTTTTATTTTTTTGGTCATCTTTGCCAATCTGATGAATATGATTCTGAACCTCAGTGTTGTCTTAACAGGCATTTTTCTTATTCTGAGTGATTTGGAACATTTTTATATGGTGGTTGATAGCGTGTATTTTTCCTTTTGAGAATTGCCTGTTGATATCCTTTAACCATTTGTTTATCAGGGGAATGATTTTTACTCATATATTTGTATCAATTTTTTGTATATCTTAGACATCAGATCTCCATCAGAGAAATTTGCTGCAAAGATTTTTTCCCAGTTAACTTTTTTCCTTTTAATTTCATTAATTTTGTTTGTGTGAAACCTTTCTAATTTTATATAATTAAAATTGCTCATTTTATTTCCTGGGACCCCTTCTATCCCTAGTTTGATTTAAAAAAAAATTCTCCCATCTGTAGGTGTGTAAAGTATCTCCTTCCCTACCCCTCTAGTTTGTTTGTGATATGACCTTTTATATTTAGGTCATATATCCATTTGAAGATTACTGTGGTGTAAGATGTGAGATTTTGGTCTAAAAATTTCACTCAATCTGCTTTCTAGTTTTATTAATAGTTTCCCCAGTTTTGACTTCACCTGAGGCGTAATAAACTTTGTTCCCATTCTTCATTTGGATTTTGTGAATATGCATTTTTCAAGCATGTTTCTTGTTTCTCTGTCTCCACTTGTTTTCCTCTTATAAGCAAAACATTGGTAGTTCTGCTTTCTAATCAATTCTGCTATATTCCTCTATTTTATGGATGAGTTCATCCCATTCACATTCACTGTTATGATTACTCATTGTATTTTATCCTCTATCATGTCTTCTTATACTTTCGAACATCTTTACCAACCTACTCCTTTATAAAGAAGATGATGAAAGAAAAAAAATGTGATCAATACTAGTAACCTGTAATTGAAGTGCTCTGATTCTTCTCTGACCCTCCTCTCTTCACCTAATCCAGAACCTGATCATTTGTTCTACTTTCTTTTTGATTCCCTGAATTATCTACCCTCCAAAATTAAAGTTCATTTGGCTTGTGATTACTCAACCTATGCAACTACTCTCCAATTCAACCCTCCCTCTTACACTTCTCACCCCTCTATCTGTTTCCATCCATTTTCCTGTTGAATTTAATATATTTCTACAACAATTATTTGTGTTCAACCATCCTTTGCCTAGTTCAGATAAAGATGAGATCCATAAGATATGCTTTTCATGATTGCACATTATTCTTGAATACTCCAATTATGAAAAATAATAAATTCTTTCCACTTTTCCCTCATTTTTCCCAGTTCTTTTTTCCTTCTTTTTTTCTCTTAAAATGAATAAAATCATCCTTACATGCTATTTTTGTCTTTTTTTTTTACTTCCTCTATCATTTTAGGAAACAGTGGGATTCTGAAAGGACACATCTATTTTCTTTCTATTAGAATGTAAATACTTCATCATCATTTAGCACCTTCCAATTGCTCAAATGTATTTACTTTTTCTAGGTTTCTCTTGTCTTTTGTGTTTGCATTTCCATGATTCTACCTTTTCCAAATTCCATCTGCAGCTCTGCCTGGTTTGAACTACTAAGGAACATAATGTCCCTTTCAGGATAAGTTGATCACCTAAAATCTCAACATCATCCTGTTAACTCAGCCCTGGATACTCAACACCTTCCCATCTTCCTCAGCCTCCTCTCTCCTCTGATTGGAGGACTAGAGGGTGGAACACTAAACTGCTCCCAAAGCTTTCTTTTATAGATGGCTGGATTGGGACTCTCCAGCTAACTTTCCACTTTCTATCAGCAGCTCTGCTTGGTTTGAACTCCAAGGAACATTATGTTCCTTTGCCAACACCTCCCTTCACCCTCCCACCAATCCCATCCCACTTTCCAGCTGTTTTTTGTGTGTATTGTTTTCTCTCATTAAATTATAACCTCTTTGAGGGCAGGGACTAGCTTTCTTTTTCTTATTTGTATCTGAGCATTCAGCACAGCACATGGCACATAGTAGGCACTAGTCTTTTCATCAAGAATGTTTGAAAGTTAAAAGTCCTCTATCTGTTAAAGCTCCACTTCCTCCATAGGATTATACTTAGTTTTTGAGGGTGAAGTATTCTTGGTTGTAAGTCCTTCTGTTGGTTGTGTTCCATGGTCTTCTCTCCATTAAAATTGTTGTGGCATAGGCTTGTGTGTCCCTGGCTATGTTTTCTTGGTACTTGAACTCTTTATTTCTGGCTACTTGAAGCATTTTTTTTTTTACTTATACGCTCTGGATTTTGACTATGACATTCCTGGGAGTTTTCATTTTGGGGTTTCTTTTAGGAGGTAATCAGTGGATTTTTTTCTATTTTTGCTTTTACCCTCTGGTTCTAATACATCTGGGCAGTTTTCTTTTATGATATTTTTTGAAATACGATATCCAGGTTTTTTGGTTTGGTCATAGTTTTTAGGGAGTTGATAATTACTAAATTATATCTCCTCAACTTGTTTTTCAGGTCAATTATTTTCAAAAGTAGATACCTTACATATTCTCCTATTTTTCTATCTTCTAACTTTGTTCTCATATTTCTTGTTGCCTCATGGGGTCACTGAGATCTTTTTGGCTCCATTCCTATTTTTCAGGAAGGTTACTGCATGGGCAAATTTTCCTGCCTTCTTTTCTAAGCTACTTAATCTCCTTTCATTTTTTCCCCTCAAACACTCTTATTTCATTTTTTCATCTCTTGCCATTCTTGGAGGCCTCATGGCCAAGCCCTTCTCTTCTTGAGGCCTCACTTGTACTTATTGCATTTGTACTTATTCTAGATTACTTCGTATGATTTTCTTAACCTGTGGTATTTCTTCATTTTGTTTGGCATTTTCTTCTACTTGACTCATATCCCTAATCTCATTTTCTGGCATGGGTAGTCAGGCCCTGCTTAGCTTTTTCTCCTCTGTAGTCTGATGTTGCTGCCATTTGGTGACTAGGACTGGGCTCCACTGTCTGCAGGACGCCCAGCTTTGAGATCCCTCTCCTGTTGTCCCAACGTTAGTCTGGGCCTTGGTCTATTCTTTGTATCCTTTTCCTTTCTCGATCCTCTGACAAGCCTCAACTGGATATTGTAGATGTCACCGGTTGAAGGTCTTTTGCAAGGCTCCTGCTTCTTGTGCTGCTTGGGTCCTGATGTGGCCCAGCTGTGGTTCCTGTGTAGGCTTCCTGGGCATTGCCCTTGTATTCTGTTATGGTGTTGGGGAGGGCTGCCCAGCTCCTGCACTGGACCTGTCTCCCACTGTAGTTAGTTATGGTTCAGTCTGACCATATGTCATAGTTTTCATCTCCCTGGATTATCCATGCTTAGAGTATCCACAGGCTTCTGGCAATCTCTTGTGCAGTCTTAGACTTGATGAAATACCTTACTGTTGTTTCTCTGTTTGTTTGTTTTTTTAATTATCATTGTTTCTTGCTTGGTGACACAGTGGATAGAGTGTTGGTCCTGGAGTCAGGAAGACCTGAGTTCAAATGTGGCCTCAGATATTTACTAGCTGTGTGACCCTAGGCTAGTAACTTAATTTCCATTTGGCTCCGTTTCCTCATCTGTAAAATGAGGATAATACTAGCACCTACCTTCTAGAGTTAGTGTGAAGATCAAATGAAAAAGGGCTTAGCACAGTAACTGGCATAGAGCAGGTACCTGATGAAAACTTGCTCCTTCCCTCTCCTCTCTAGCCTGAAGAATAGAGCTCAGGTTCAATTTTTGCTATCAGCCTCGGTACAATTCTCCCTCATCCTGGTGCATTTCCTGTAACTTTTTATATTCTTCATTTGGGGATTTATAATATACATATTCATGTTAAATCAAACTCCACTAACTTACATTCCATGTTTAACATTTGTTAAAGGCCCTATATCTATATTAACACATGCATCTGACCTGCTCAAGCTAGGCTACTGGCCAAGAGACATTTTGTCCCATAGGGCATGTCTGTTGGACATATCTCTTCCTCATTTCTCTTCTTGTTCCATCTTTAGCCAAATTCTTTCCTAGGACTGTGCCACTTGGGTTATGCAGAGCTGATGTGGCATAAAGAAGACTGCCTATTACTAAGTGACACTCCAGGGTAATTTATATGACCTTTACACTAGCTACAAGGGCCACGATGGAAGCATAAAGCAATTTATTCACCTGCAAAGGAGTGAGAGCGCTCATTTTGAGGATAATAAACTCCAAAGAAACCTTCTAGAAAATAGCACAAATTCAGTAGGGGAAGAAAGCATCACCTCTGGGGTGCAGTAGCGCCTTAGTAAAAATCAATCCAGTACAGAAGCAGCGCAGTGGCAGAGGACAACTGGCCTATGGGGGATCAGCAGATGGTAATTTTTGAAACAGAATGGAGCATTAGTTTGGTCCATGTGGTGGCCTTGAGACATAGTGAATTGCTGAGATGACCCAACAGAGCCATGAAAGGTGTTTGGCTGGGATGCAAACTTAGGGAAACGAATTACTTTTCTATCCCCCCTCCCTGGCAACATGGGAATCTGGGAGGAGGCTGTGCCACTACCTGCATAGCATATCCTTCCTTATCATTTACCTAGCTATTTTGCTTTGAATTCATGAGTCATCTGGCTTAGGCCAATGTACAGTGCTCACTGGTGGGGCTTAGTTCCACAGGGTTGTTGTGGAACCAGCTGAACCAGCTCTGAGAACAGATGATTAAAATTTCAGTGTGAGCATTTACACCTCAGAAATATGCAAACACTACAAACCAGGACCTGATTTAATGTTTTGTTGATTGTCTAGACCAGGGCATCAGCAAACAGTATTCTCCCACAGGCCAAATCTAGCTCATGGTCTGTTTGTAGGCCCAGTGAGCTAAGAATGGGTTTTACATTTTTAAAATAAAAGTTAATTGTGCTTAAAAATGTAAAATCCATTCTTAGCTGGTCAGCTAAAAACAAGGGGTACATAGATTTGGCTCAAGGACTATAGTTTGCCTCTCCCTCATCTAGATTTAAGAAAGTGATGGAAGGTGGCGCAGTGGAGAGAGCACCGACCCTGTATTCAGAAGGACCCGAGGTCAAATTTGACCTCAGACACAGAACACTCACTACCTGTGTGACTCTGGACAAGTCACTTAACCTCAACTGCCTCACAAAAAAAAAAAGAAAGTGATGGAGAAAATGTTAATAATGCATATTAAATTTAAAAGTATGGCACACATACATTTCCTCCCTCCCCCAGAGAGCTAGTTGTTAAAAATTTATTAGCATTGCCCCCACCACTGTCTTTGAATAGAGAACTACCCCCAAATATACCATGAGCTTGGCTATGGCTGAGGAGTGGGCCATATCAAAAGGGCCTCAAGCAACATTTGTTTTGTCTTTCATATTCATTCCCCTTGTTTCCCTTTCTAAGATCACTCCCCCAACCTAACTTCACATTAGAATTATTGTAAAATAGAATCAATCATACCTGGTTTGCCTACTTTTCAATCCTTCCAGCATTCCTGCATATGGAAATGCATTAATCTTCCTAAAATGCCACTTTCCTAACATCTTTTGTAAAGAATTTACAGTCATTCTCTATTGCCTATCATATCAAATCCACACTGGTCAAATCTAGTATTTGGAGACTTCTAAAAGCAGACTCAATCGAACCTATCAATCATGTAATCAATCAGCCAGTTGTACAAACATTTATAAGCACCTACGTGCCAGACATTGTGCCAAGTACCAGAGGTACAGAAAGGGGCAAAAATAGACATCATCCTCGAAGAGCTTACATTCTAATGAAGGAATTATAGGTTAAAAAAATAGATGCATACAACAGGGGAACGTTCAAGCTGCTGGGGTCAGGAGGGTGGTGGTGAGGATTTGGAAAGGCCTCAAGCAGAAGATGTCATTTGAGCTGAGTCTTTTTTTAAAATAGTATTTTTTTTTTCAATTACACATAAACACAATTTTTAACATTCATTTTTAAAGTAGAATTTTGAATTCCAAATTTTCTCCCTCCCTCCTTCCCTTCCTCCTCCCTAAAGTGGCAAACAATTTGACATAGGTTATCATATATGTGCAATCATATAAAACAAATTTCCTTATTAGTCATGTTGTAAAAAAAGAAACAGACCAAAAAGAAAAAAAAACTATGAGAAAAATAAAAAAGTGAAAATAGTATGCTTCTTTCTGCATTTAGACTCCATCAGTTCTTTCTCTGGATGTGCATAGCTCTTTCAATCATCAGTCCTTTCTCATTATTTTGGACCATTGTGTTGCTAAGAAGAGCTAAGTCTTTCACAGCTGATCATCACACAATGTTGCTGTTACCACGTGCAATGTTTTTCCTGGTTCTGCTCATTTCACTTTGCATCAGTTCATACATCTTCCCAGTGAACCTTTCTTTGTAAAAAAGAACATTTAAGTTAACGCACACTGCCACCAAATGTGATGTGTGCCATATTGTATCTATAGTTCCCCACCTCACTAAGGAAAGGAGGGAAGCTGGATTGTTCAATTTTGTACCTAATTACACTTTGTTTCCTTCTCCAGTTGTCGCATATGCTTATGTTATCTTCTTACATTGTAAGTTTTTAATCTAAGAAAGCTAGCACTTTATGGTTTGCCAAGTGTTTTACAAATAATATTCCTCTTAACAACCCATTATTATACCCATTTTATGGATGAGGAAATGGAGGTACTGAAAAGTTAAAATGACTTTACCAGGTTCATAGTATCTCAGGCAGGATTTGAACTCAGGCCTTCCTAACTCCAAGTCCAGTGTTTTATGCATTGTGCCACCTAGCTCATTAAACCACTTAAACCTATTTCAAAATTTCATTAATTTTTTGGTGAGGTGTTGTCTAAAATGTTTTGTCTTAATATAAATGTTTGTAACTAGAAAGAAGCTCTGGAAGAGAGAAAGCTGTTTGAAAAGACAAAAAAGGTAGGTTGGTTGATAAGGGGGACTGCAGTTGCTAAAACTGAGGAAGTGTCAACAGCTAGAAAGCTATTTGAATTGTGAAATGGTCTTTTCTCTCTTCTAATTGGAAGATGGAACATTTTTCCTTATCATAAAGAAGAAAATAAACCATCAGTGATGAAAGTCCATACTACCAATAAAAAGATGTTTCTTGGAGACAGTCATTTCATAGAATTAAGAGCTGGACATGACCTTAGAAATCATCGAGTTCAATACATTCATGCCACACACATGAGGCCCAGATTGGAAAAAGCGACTTCCCCAGGGTAGCAAAACTATGTAGTGGAACAGCCAGTACTAGAATCTCAGCTACTTCCCTATCCAGTGTGTGTGTGTGTGTGTGTGTGTGTGTGTGTGTGTGTGTGTGTGTGTGTGTGTGCGCGTGCACGCGCATGTTTTCTCTATGCTCCTTCCTTGCTTTCACTTGCAGCTTCTACATCATGGAGAAGGACAGAGAGGAATCGTTTTTTCTTTTTTTCCTCTCCTCCCATCAATTCTTTCTCAGGTAACAGAGTCAGTGGAAAACCTGAGGTAGCAAATAGATCCAGTGATTTGGAAAGAACCCTCTGGTCAAATCCAGAAAGAAATCATGGGGATAAAGCTCATTCTAGGAAAAAAAAACCTGTGGGAATGGTGCTAACTCCTAGAGAAATTTGAAAACTAGATCAGAAACAAGCTACAGGATTTCAAGACTGATTAAGTAGATGAAAGTTAAAAGTCAACCTCTTCTCTTTGAGGTTGTGCAGGGCAAACTAAAGAAGGATTACAAATCAAGTAGTTAAGAAATGATAATAATACCAAATTAAACTTAGGTGTTTATTTTTTAATAGTGATGATGATAGCTAGCTAGGATTGACATAGTGTTTTAAGGTTTGTGAAGTTCCTTATAAATACTATATATCATTTTATTCTCATGACAGCTCTAGGTTGTTACCGTTCATTCAGTCCTGTCCAACTCTTTGTGACCTTGTTGACCATAGCACAGCAGCCCCTTCTATCCTCCACTATTTCCCAGTCTGTCTAAGCTCATGTTCATTGCTTCCATGACACTATTTAGCCATCTCATCCTCTGCCATCTCCTCCTTTTGCCTTCAATCTTTCCCAACATTAGTGTCTTTTCCAATAAGTCCCATCTTCTCATTATGTGGCCAAAGTATTTAAGCTTCAGCTTCAGTATTTATCCTTGTAATGAGTATTAATTAATTTATTTAAGTATTGACTGATTTGATCTCTTTGCTGTCCAAGGGACTCTCAAAAGTCTCTAGCACCATAATTCTAAAGCATTGATTCTGTGGTGCTCAGCTTTCCTTATAGCTCAACTCACAGACATACATTACTACTAGAAAAACTCTGAATGTGGAATTCCAGAGAATAGCAAGGAGAGATAAGAAGGATTTCTTACATGAGTAATGCAAAGAAATTGAAGAAAGACAATGGGAAGAAGACAAAAATGGGAAAGACAGTGATCTCTTCAGGAAAATGAGAGATATCAAGGGAAGCTTTCATGCAAAAATGAGCACAATAAAAGACAAAAATGGTAAAGAACAGAACTAGAAGAGATTAAGAAGTCACAAAAATATATAGAATTATACAAGAAAGACAGCTCTAGGACTTGGGTGCTATTATATAATCCCCATTTTACAAAGGAGAAAACTGAGAATGAGAGAAGTTAAGAGACTTGACCAGCGTTACATAGCTAGTAAGTAAGACTGGTTTTGAATTCAGGTCTTCCTGAGTCTAGGTTCAGCACTCTTCAAACCTAGCTGCTTCTTCTGCCTATATTTCACCTCTAAATATAATGAGTGTTCTTTAAGATTATGTTCTGCAGATTTTTAGAAGAGCTACATTTTAAATGAAAAGATAATGGATGCAAAATAACATGAATTTCTCTCTAATTCTCCCATGTCTATGGGGGAAGCCCTGCAGTTCCCCAGAGCAAATTTCTTTGCTTTGACCTCTGCTAACAGCTTCAAAACAAAGAGGTGCTAAGGGGAGAGAGGGTGGGTGGGAGGTAAAGATCTGTTCTTTTGGCTTAAGTGACACACTGCTCGATGAGAGAGAGCTTTTAGGCTTTTAGAAAAGAAATTTCTCACTATGCACTTTCCTGATTGAGCCCTGCTGAATTCTGCATTTGTAAACAACAAGTTGGCTCAGACCCTAAGGAGATTCTGACGAGCGTACTGAGCCCTTCTGACACAGAAAACACCATTAGACATGCATAAGTGACCTGTAAAATATCCAGCTGGACCCAGGGGCAGTCAGCCTTCTGCTAATTCCCCCCAAGCAAGTCTCAGGAAAAACATGGTTTAGGTTCATTGGAAGTGATAATGGTTAATATGTGAAGAGAACACACTGAGTTGAGGTCAGACCCTTGACTGTAGTCACAGTGTTGTGATAGTGGTAAGAGGAAGTGAGAGGGGGAAACACCACCCAGAGTGGGAAGGGGGTAGGGGAAGGAGACAGAAAAGTCATCCACTGAAAATCTTGTCATTCTTTCATAGGATCTTAGATTTAGAGCTGAAAGGCTCAGAAGCCATGCAGTCCTGCATTTCTCAAACTTTTTAGTGTCAGGCTCCCTGAGGTCAGTCCTTCTCCTCTTAAGGATATATTGTAGTAGGCATGGCTATTTTTATCTGGAATTTCAGGCCAGACAATGGATTTCTTTCTACTACCTCTAGTAACACATCCTCCTTTGTAAAATTTCCCAAGATGACTACAATCCATGCTGTTTTTTTCTGCCTTATGCCGTTCTCTAGTGATTTTACATGTGTTAGTTGTGTCTCTCCAGATAGATTATCAATTTCCCAAAGACAAGGAACATATCCTAACTTGCAGTCTTGTATTCTTTTGTATACCCTCATTGTAGCTTGCTCCCACAGATGCTCCATAAATAGGATTATAATGAACAGCATGAACAACGCATGGTAAATCTAGGAAGAGAGCTCAGAAACCATCTAATCTAACCCCTTTGTTTTACATATAAAGAAACTGAGACCCAGGAAGGTTAACTGCCTTAATTTGTACCGATGAACTGTTGGCAGAGATGTTAATCAGTCCACCCAATCTGGAAAGCAATTTGGAACCATACCCCAAAAGTCATTAAATTGTATACTCTTCAACCCGCTGAAATCACCAAAAGACATATACTCCAGAGATGTCAAAGACAGAATGAAAGAAGCAATACATGTGAAAATATCTATAGTAGCACCTTTTTTCTTGTGACAAAGAACCAGAAAAAAAGTGCATACCCATCATTTGGGAAATGACTGAAAAAATTATTGAATATAAATGTAATAGAATATTATTGAGTGATAAGGAATGATAAAAGGGAGGGATTCAGAAAAGGAAGACATATGGCCTGATACAGAGTGAAGTGAACTTAAATGGGAAAATGATTTATACAGTGATTATAATAATATAAAGGAAAACAACTTTAAAAGACTCAAGAACTATGATCAGTGTATGGACAAATCATAACTCTAGAAGATAAAGCATGCTCCCCATCCCTTGGCAAAGAGGTGGTAGACTACAGGTGCAGAATGAGACATACATTTTCAAACCTAGCCAATATGTGAATTTGTTTTGCTTGATTATATTTATTTGTTACAAGGCAGGACTTATATCAGGGGCTGGAATTGGAAATGAGTGGGTGGGTAGTGGTAGTGATGCAAAGAAAGAAGAAAAGAACAATTAGAATGTCCATCAAACATCTAAAAAACATGCAAAAGAGAACAGAAATTCATAAGGGGATACAGGTGAGCAGGATGGTGTTGGTGCTATTGTGTTAAATAAATTTAATGTATATGTTTTGAAAAATAAAGCTCTATATCATAGAGATTGGCAGTTTCATATGTAATCCTCTTTTTTTTCTGGCCTTCTTTATACAAGAACATTTTCATGCTTGTTAATAATAATAACAATAACAATATCTAGCATTTATACAGTTTTTCTAAGTTTGCAATATGCTTTATATGTGTTATTGAATTTGATTTTCACAACAACCCTGGGAAGCAGGTGCTATTATTACTCCCCATTTTACAGATGAGAAAACTGAGGCTGAAAAAGGTTATATGACTTGTCCAGGGTCACATAGTGAGTAAGTGTCTGAGGCTGGATTTGAACTCAAATCTTCCCGACTTCAGGCCTGGTACTCTGCGCTGCCTAGCTAAATAAAATTAGCTGTTTAAAAAACTAATAAAAACTCAGGACTTTTTTTCCTTCGTAAATAGTATTTTATTTTTTCCAATTACATATAAAGATGGTTTTCACCATTCATTTTTTATTAGATTTTGAGTTCCAAATTTTTTCTCCCTCCTTCCCTTCCCTCCCTCCCTCCCAAGATGGCAAGCAATCTGATATAAGTTATACACATATAATCATGTTAAAATATTTCCACATTAGTCATGTTGTGAAAGAAGAAACAGAATAAAAGGGAAAAACCACAAAAAAAAAAACCAAACCAAAAAAGTGAAAATAGTATGAATAGTATGAAAAGTTTGGTTTGATTTAGATTCCATAGTTTTTTCTCTGGATGTGGATAGCATTTTCCTTCATGAGTCTTTTGGACTTGTCTTGGATTATTGTATTACTAAGAAGAGCTAAGTCTATCGTGGTTGATCATTGCATAATGTTGCTGTTACTGTATACAATGTTCTCTAAAACTCGGGATTTCTATAGTCCATTTATGTTTTGTTATTGTTTAGTTGTTTCATTTCTATTTGACTCTTTGTGACCCCATTTGGGGCTTTCCAGAGAGACTGGAGTGGTTCGCCACTTTCTTCTCCACTCATTTTATAGATGAGAAAACTGAGGCAAACAGGGTTAAGTGACTTGCTCAGGGTCACACATCTATTACGTGTCTGAGGTCACATTCGAAGTCTGGTCCTTCTGGTCTTCTTGACTCCAGGCCTAGCATGCTATCTACTATACCACCTAGCTGCCCATATGTATACACATACATACACACATACATATATACATACATATGCATGTGTATTTGGGTGTGCATATGTGTGTGTGTGTATATGTATATATATATATATATATATATACACACATACACATATACATACATACCTGTATATATGCATGTGTATATGTGTGTATATACAGATATATACTGTCATGATTGAAATTAAGGTAAACTGATGCACAAAGTTCCTAACATTATCAGTTTAGAATTAATTTGAATTTCTCAACACTTTACCTCTTCCTCTCCCTTTTTTCACTTTCAGACTTCTCATTTAAATATTAATCACCAATCAGTGAACTGGACATACTCTTCTCTGGTCTGGGGATAAGACTGTCCTGTTCCCTAAAAGCCCAAGAGAATTATTGCTACAGTGCTTAGAAAAATAGCTCAGCCTCATTTTTGCTTTGCCTGAAAAATTACTTCCTTGTCGTAGGAAGGCCTGGTGATGCTGGTAAGTGGTGGAAGAGGAAGGGCCAGAAGGACAGTGGAAAAGCAGGGAGAGGCTGGAGGTCAGTCATCCAGAGATGCTCCATTTGGAAACATTCCTGAAAAGGTCAGCTTCTACATCAGCTAGGGTCTAATAAATGGGCTTTAAATATCTGGACCCTTCCTGCTAGTCATTAAAACCCAATGTAAACAGATCCGAGAATAAAACCAAAACAAGGAACATTAAATCATGAACAAATTTCATCTGTATTGAGCATGACTTCTAAAGGAATCTGAAGGTTTTTGCAGATGTTTTAAGCCCTCTCAGCTCCCTTTATTTTATTTCAGATCAAGGTGTTCTGCATTTGTGGGGGGTGGGTGGGTGGATGGGGGAGGATATTAGTTAACAACCTATCAGGATAGTAGGATAATAAATCACAGATTTAGAGTTACAAGGGATCTAAGAGACCATTTAGTCCAACCCCTAATTTTATAAATGAGGAAACCAAAGCCCATGAGGTGAACAGGTAGTAAGTTCTTCTAACTTCAAATCTAGTGGGGGGTTTTTCCATTGTACCACATTGCCTAAGTGAGATGTGTTCTTCTGTTCTTGTATTAAAACCCACTCTTATCTTGTCCTTGATTCCAGAATCCAAGGCTGAAAGATATACAAGTAGGGAGACCAAGGAGGTTCAGTACTGACCAGAACAGAGTAAAAGTCCACAGTTTTGTGGCTGGCAGATGTAATGAGAAGTGGTGTGAGCGTCAGGCATCTCTGACAATGTCTCGGCATGTGGAAGAGGCTAGAAGCCTGCTCCAAGGAGTTAGGACAACATGTACCTCAAGTGCCTTGGATTGATCTTGCTGACATCAACATTCTGTAACTAGTTGTGGGCGGCTAACTGCCTGGTGAAGAGGAGGCTTTTTTGGCAATGAAAGCATTCAAAAGACTTGAGTTGGGTTTACCCATTCACTGACAGCATATGGTGAGAGACAATGCTAAGGAGAGAGGCCTTGGGCCCTCCCTACCAATGCAAATATGTGAATACATGCCTAAATTCTTTGCCAGCTACAGCATTTGTCTTTCCATTTTGGGAGAAGGGCCTGAATAATCGTACCTTATGAAGTTTAAATGATCATGGAGTTGTCCCAGGACCTCAGTGTTCTAGAGTCTAAGTCAGGGATGGGGAACTTGAGACCTTGAGGCCACATGTGGCCCTCTAGATCCTCAAGTTCCCCACCCCTGGTTTAGGTTTTGCAGCCGTCTCATCATCAACTCCCCAAAGAGCAAGAGATGACCTTTATGACCTAATTAGAAATAGCTGGATTGGGGCAGCGAGGTGGCGCAGTGGATAGAGCACTGGCCATGGATTTAGGAAGACCTGAGTTCAAATCCATCTCAGGCACATAACATATACTAGCTGTGTGGCCCTGGGCAAGTCACTTAACCCCATTGCCTAGCCAAAAAAAAAAAAAAGAAAAGAAGAAGTAGCTAGATTGAGGATTCATCTGTCAGTCAGATTAATTTCTAGATGTGAACTTGGTGGGACCAATGTTATGTAGAAATTGAGCTAAGATTAAGCTTGTTCTCCCAAGAGATGTAGGTGGGATAGAAGATGGTATAATGTCAAGATGTTGGGGGTGGGGGATTTTTGTAGTTTTGTTATTGCTTTGAAGCAAGAACATTTTGAAGCAAAAAAGCATTTTGCTTCTTTGAAGCAAATATCCCTTTGTCAAAAGGCCAATTGGTGTTAGATAGTTAAATGGAACTGAGATACTGGTTAATTGACACCTAACCTTAGGGGGAACATACCCAGTGGGAGCCTGAACAGAGGGAATTAGAGAAGAGATTCCTCAAACTGCTCAGGATACTCTCTGAATACTGAGGGGATAGAGCAGATCCTCAGCTGGGAGAGGGAATCCAGAGCCTCTTCATTACCCGGGCAAACACATTAAAGGCAAGAATTCGGAGAAGGGTGGCTAGAAGGTGACTTTGTCTTCCTCTCTTGAGCTCTGTTCTGACCTGTAGTTTATCACGCCAATCAAAGACTCTCTTGGAAACAAGGGGATCCTGTGTGCTCCTGGCCTCTACACAACTGCTGGGGAGATTTGAGGGCAGAATCCCCCATCAAAACTAATATGGGGGATATAGAAGTATTCAGACTGACTTTTCCTGAAGGTAGGCAAAGGTTCTTGAACTAGTATCAAGGAATTCTGGGAATTGTAGTTCTCCCAAGTGTGGGTTCCATTACACTACCCTCATAGAGAGGGAAGTATCACGAACCACAAGGGGAAGGATGCTGTGCTGAAAGAGATGCCTGAGAAGTACACTTTGGGTTTGGAGAGGAACAAGGGGTGACAGTAGTGCTCTGGTTGTTATAAATTCTTTGTGACTCATTTCTGCCTACGGAGGGGTGACAATGGAAGAAGATGGGACTATGTTGGACTTGATACGACAATAATTAGATTGCCCCCCCAAAAAAAAGGGAAAAGAAAAGAGAGTCAATGAAGCATTTTTTAAAATGCATAGAAAAGAACAGAACAAAATTTAGAAGGAAACAGTCATGCAAGATACCTTTGAAAGTTACTTGTTGAATTTATTATATACTTGAAAGGAAATATACATAATGGAGACTTGTCATGTCACCTGCAATACTCTTCTTCTATTCCATTTACATAGAAATGTTCATGTTTTTTGGTATTTGCTAAGTTCAGAATTTAAAATAAAAAACAACAACAACACAATAGTAGCGATAGAAGAAGATAGGGCCAACTGAGCCAAGCGGAGCATAGCAGGGGCAGAGGGGATAGAACCAACTTCTGACTGGGGATTGTACAAGAGGAAGGAGAGAAAGACCAGCTAAGATCATAACCTTACTCTCCTCTTCCATGATCCAGTGACACTTGCCTCCTTTCTCTCCCTCCCACAAGACATTGTATCTCTCAATTGCATGAATTTTCACTGGCTGTCCCCCATGCCTGGAATTCCCACCCTCTGATTTCCCTGGCTACCTTCAAGTTTCAGCTAAAATCTCAGCTTTTACAAGAAGGCCTTTCTGATCCCCCTAGATACTAATAACTTCCTTCCACTATTTGTTTGTACACAGTTATTTGAACATTGTCTACCCCATTAGATTGTGCACTCCTTGAGGGCAGGGGTTTTTGCCTTTCTTTGTATTCTTAGCATTTGACACAGTGCCTGGCACATAGTAGGTATTTTATAAATGTATGTTGACAATGACAAAGAAAAAAAATCTAGAGCTTAGAAGTCAAAAATACTAAAAGTAGCCAGGTAAAATGAGTTCAAGCCCAAGGCAACTATAATCAGGGTCACACAAGATTATGCTGTAATTATTATAAAGGAAAGAAAATCTTCTAATTAGATCTAAAAATCTAATACATTCTAAAAGGCAAAAGATAAAGGCTGACAGCAAACAATAACGTACCTGCAAAATTGAGTATAATTCCTCATGGAGGAAATGCATCTTTAATAGCATAGAAGACTGTCAAACATTTCCAATTAAAAAAAAACAGCTGAGTAGAAGTTTTAAGATGCAAACATAAAATTGAAGAGAAACCTAGAAAAGTAAATACATTTGAGCAATTGGAGGGTAATTGGATGATGAAGTGCTTATATTCTAATAGTAGCAGAAGAAACAAATATCGTTTCAGATCCTACTTCTTAAAGGCAAACACATAACCTAAGAGTCATTTTGTTCTGTTGGTTGGTTTCAAGAGAGGAAAGAAAAGGGAAATAAAGAGGAATAACTAGAAAATAAATGAGGAGGAAGGCAAAGGAACTTACTATCTTTTAAAAATGGGGTGCATGAGAAGAATATACAAACATAGAAGGATTAGAGGAGTAGACATCTTATGAAACTCACTTTTGTCTGAACTCCACAAAAGAATGTAGAATGTAGGAGCAGAGTAGGAGCATACTGCCAGGGAAGAAAGGCATTAAACTCAACAGTGAAATAGATGGAGACAAACAGAGAGAAGAAGGAGGTATGTGAGGAAGAGTAGAGTCAGGACAGGAGTAATCACAAGCAAAACAAATTTTCATTTTGAAGGGTTGGCCATAAGTGGAGAATTGAAAAGGGAGAAAGGAAGCATAAGGTAACAGAGGAAAAAGTGTAAGATGTTATGGAAAGATGTACACAATGCTGGGAGGTAATATTATCATCTCCATTTTACAGTTGAGGAAAATGAGACAGACAGATTAATTGACTTGCTCAGGGTTATTCAGCTAGTTAGTGTCTGAGGCTAAATCAGAATCCAGGTCTTCTTGACTCTAGCCCATTATGTCACCTGGCTCAATAAAATTAACTATTTTTTTAAAAAAAATTTAATTAAAAACTAATTAACCATTGCATTACTGATGTATATGTTTTATTGCTCAAATGCAGATGAAAAAGAGTCAATAGATAGTTATAAGGGGGAGAGATAAATAGATTTTATTATTTCTGAGACCTTCCGTGGAAAAATTTGGGCTCAGAGATAAACAAAAGAAACTTTATTGATTTACATGTTTTATAGCTTCCCCAAATCAGGAGACAGTGATAGTAGTAGCTAACATTTGTGTGTCACTTTAAGGTTTGCAAAGTGCTTTACATATATTATTTCATTAGAAACTCAAAATAATCCTATAAGGGAGGTGGTTTTATTATCCCCATTTTATAGATGAGAGAATTAAGACAAATAGTTGTAAAGTGCTGAGGCAGGATTTGAATTCAGGTCTTACTATGTCCAAATCCACAGCTCTATCCACCATAACACCTAATTGCCTAGAGGCCAGAGAACAAAGATCCAGTCAGTCCTAGATAAATGAGTGGCCTTTGGCTAGGGGTGAAGGGAGGGGAAGAAAAGGTCTGAAATGAATGGAGAGGTAGTTGCCACAGGTAATTTTTCTTGCCATTGTCTTCCTGAAACAAGTTGGAAAGGAAAACCTTTTCCCCTGAGGAGTTAGAGCTGAAGGATGTGACTAGAGAGAAACTGGGGCCCGAGGGAAGGAGATGGGAGAGAGGGGCATTATCCATGTGAGGATAGGGGTAACTAGCAATAGGTGATTAATTAATCTTCCCCTCAATAGCCCAATAGCACCTACTCTACCTCATACATACAACTGTCAGATTTGGATTTTGTCTCCTGTTAATTTCTCATTATGTCTACAGTTATTCTTCTATCTGTATTGATGCTACTCTCCATGGTATTTAGCTTGGTGGATATCCATAGGCAGTTTTCTCTGAAATTTCTTCTTCTTTTTCATTTTAAAGGCGTTTGGCTGGATATTCAAGACCCTAGGCAAATACATTCTTACCAGCCCTTGTTAGGGACAATACTTCAATGGCTGCGATACAGCGATTTCATATTGTAAGCTGTGGTCTAGAAATCCAAATGCCTTTGGCTGTTCACTTGTTAATGTATCAATTAAAACTGCACAGTCTGTAAGCCTGGCATTCCCTGCTAAGCATTTCACATTCTCATTCAGACTCTTCCAAAGGACTTTCATCAGTGCTGCCCCCTTCTAGTGCAGGACAGCACTGAGCTGGCCACATTCAATGCTAGAAGGTAATGACAAGAACACCTTTTGTCACAGTCCCAGTGTAGTTGTAAACAAGCCATACCCCGTTTGTTATAGAAATTCTCAGAGCCAAGAATCTCGCTTTGAATTGATGATAGCTCCGACAAGGGGATCCTCTCCTCCCTGAAAGGAATTGACTCTTCCAGGTGGAGCCATCTCCAGTTGTCCTGACCTATATCTGGCCATTGGAATCAGATGGCTCTGGAGGAGAAAGTGAGGCTGGTGACTTTGCACAGCCCTCCCTCACTCAAATCCGATTCACTTGCATGTCATGGCATCACCTCCCTGATGTCATGGGCCTCTCTGAGAATGAAGAACAAGCCACAACCTGAATGTTCCATAGGTTGTTGTTGTTGTTCAGTTGCTTCAGTCTTGTCTGACTCTTTGTGGTCACACTGTGGGGTTTTCTTGGTGAAAATATTGGAGTGATTTGCTATTTCCTTGTCTAGCTCATTTTACAGATGAGGAAACTGAGGCAAACAGGGTGAAGTGACTTGCCCAGGGTCACACAGCTAATCAGCTTCCAGGCCCTGCACTCAACCCACTTTGCCACCTAGCTACCCCTGTTCCATAGAGGACCGTCTTAATCTCCTTATCATGAATATTTCCCTATCATAAGACCACTCATTCCAGATCTAGCATAAAAGTGTAAGGTTGTTTTACACTGGACCTGAGCTCAAAACTGTCCTCAGACACTTACTGGCTATGTGACCTTGGGCAAGTCAATTCATTTCTACCTGCCTCAATTTCTTCGTCTTTAAAATAGGGACAATAATAGCACCTACTTCCTAAGGTTGTTGTTAGGATCAAATGAAATGATATTTGTAAAGTGCTTAGCAAACCTTGAAGTGCTATAAAAATGATAGCCATTATTTTTCAAAATTTCATTTACAGGATAACTAGGTGGCACAGTGGAGACAGCACTAGTCCTGGTATCAGGAGAACTTGAACTCAAATCTGGCCTCAGACACTTACTAGCTGTGTAACCCTGGGCAAGTCATTTAACCCTGTTTGCCTCCAAAAACAAAATCTTATTTATGCTGGGCCAAGAAGGTCAGTGATCATTTCCACTGCTCTTGGAAGAAAGGGGACAATTTTATAATGGGTGCAGGACTAGGGGCATATAAATAGGTCACTCTCACTGAGATACTAATTTGTTGGGAAGCAGCTAAAATTGTGAAGTCTTCTCCCCAAGACGCTGAGGAAGCATTACAGTGGAACCATGTAAGGTGTGGCACTTGAGATGGGCACAGAGGAGAGGCAGGGATTCTAAGAGAGGAAATCAGGAAAGGGAGCGCTCCAGGCAAGCGGGACAGCTTATGCAAAGGAATGGAGACAGAGTTTGGAACAGAAAGCAGCCCAAGTTAACTGGACCACAGAACACATAAAGGGTAATAGTGTGTAACTGATCTAGAAAGGTAAGCTAGAGCCAGATACTGATGCCAAACAGAGCAGTATTTTAACCTAAGGCAACTACTGGAGTTTTTTGAACAGGGAAAATAATATGGTCAGATCTGCCCTTTAGAAAAATTGCTATAGAGAATAATTAGAGATGGGGGAGGCAGAGAGACCAATTAGGAGGCTACTGCAATAGTCTAGGTGAGATGGAAGATGGAAGTCTAGGTGTCTTCCACCATATGGGTTAGGCCAGTTATTTTCATTAAAAGGTATTGGAACTATCCATGAGCTTTGACTGGCTCAGGATATTAAATCTCTGGCCATTTATATTTGGCTTCCTGGTCACTTGAGTACAAAAAAAAAACCCACAAGCAACTCCAACAGTTTTCTGAGGCTTGACCAGTGGACACCATGGGCAACACAGAGACAGGGAAGTTGTATTCAGCTTGAATTAACTCAGCTACAACAATTATTTCCCTGCTCTAGATATCTTTCCCCTGCTTCAGCTAAGTAAACCTTTTATAACTGATAGACTCTAAGTGTCTCACTTCATTTTAATTTTAAACTTTAGGTACCAGTCTTATCTGGTCAGCCCTGGTCTACTACACTAAGTAAGAGGTTAAGGGCCTTAACTACAACTGTGGCAATGTGAGTGGAAAGAAAGGGATGGATGAGAAAGATGCTGAAATAGAATTTATAAGACTTGACAACTGATTGGAGGTGAAGGGTGAGGGACAGGGAAGAATTGAGGATGATGGTACAGTTGTGAGCCTAGATGACTAGAAGGATGGCTGTACCCTTGAAAGAAATAGACAAGATTACGAAGTGGGAATAAGTTCAGAAGAAAAGAACTTTTATTTTGCACATGTTGAGTTTGAGATGCCTTTGGAACCAGTTGGAAATGTCCAACAGACAGGTGGTAATACAAGAGCTCAAGAAAGAGACAAGGGCCTCATATATAGATTTGGAAGTCATCTACAAAGAGATGATAATTTAGCCTGCTGGACAGATTTAGGGAGAGAACATAGAGAAAGAGAAGTGGGCACAGGATACACCCTTGGTTACACCCACAGATGTGGAAGGACATGGATAATGATCTAGAGACTAAAATGGAATGGCCACAAAGGTAGGATGAGAAATGAGAACAGCATCATGAATGGAGAATGTCTGGAAGGAAACACAAGTGGGCTGTATCAAATGACGTACAGAAATCAAGAAGGATGAGGACTGAGAAAAATCCATCAGATTTGGCTGTTAAGAGATCATTGGTAACTTTGGAGAGGGTAGTTTCATTTAAGTGATGAGATATGAAGCAAGATTGCAGAAGGAGAGAATGATAAAAGACAGACACAATGGGTGTATTGACTTTTCTAGGAATTTAGCTGTGAAAGGAAGGAAGGACATATGATGATAGCTTGAGGGGACAGAAAAAACTAGTAAGGATTTTTTCAGGATGGAGAAGGGCATGAACATCAAAGAGTATGCCTACCCCTCGTGGCCCATTGTTTAGGGGAAGAGTGGAGCAGAGGATGAACAACTGATAGATTGTGAGATGAAGAGATAATAGATTGTGAGATGAAGAGATAAAAGATGAAGGGAAATTTATTAACAAAGCAGTAGGAATTCTAGAAGGCACAACAGAACAGGGAAACAGAGGAATATATGTACTGTGGTGGGTAAGATTGAGGTGGGTAGGAATTAGAGTACAAGAAGAAACAGGAGGAAGAGGAGGAGGATTTTTGCCTCTACAGGGGAACTCTGAATCAGAGGGATAAGGGAAGCAGGGTGTGGGAGTTTTCTAGCCATAGGATGGGGAAAGAATAAATACAGTCCTTGTAGTATCTTTGGCACCTTTGAGATCTCCAGTAGATATGAACTCCAATTCTTTTTGTTCATTCACTTTATATTTGTGTACATATATCAATAAATCAAGGAACTATGATTCTTTTGGCATGGTAACTCCCTCCACTAATACAGATAATAATAATAATAATAATAGCTAACATTCATATAACACTTTAAGGTTTATAAAGTACTTTACAAATATTATCTCATTTTTAAAAAAATTTTTAGGCAATTGGGGTTAAGTGACTTGCCCAAGTTCACACAGCTAGTAAGTGTCAAATGTTTGGTCTGAGGCCACATTTGAACTCAGGTCCTCCTGACTTCAGGGCCAGTGCTCTATCCACTGTGACACCTAGCTGCCACCCAAATATTATCTCATTTGATCGTCACAACAACCCTGAGAAGAGGGCACTGGTGTTATCCTTATCTCCATCCACTTCACCACTTAGCTGACAACTGGTTGGCCTACAACTTTTAGCTTAGAAAATTGTTTGAGCCTCAAAGAGGCTAAGTGATTTGTTCAGGGTAATTCAGCTAGTTAGTGAGGCAGCTGAGCATTAAAACAATGGATAGAGTGTTCACCTTGGAGTCAAGAATACTTAAGTTCAAATGTGGTTTCAGATCTTTCTTAGCTGTATGAACCTGGGCAAGACATTTAACCTCTGTTCACCTTAGTTTCGTCATCTATAAAATGAAGATTGTAATAGTACCTATCTCCTAGGGATGCTGTGAAAATCAAATGAAATAATATTCATAAAGTGCTTTGTAAACCTTAAGGTGCAATATAAAGTTATTATTATTATTATGCAGTCAAGATACAGTTTGAATCCATGTTGTCCTAACTCCTAATCCAAAACTCCATTCACTTACATCATACTGCCTCTCATTTGTGTACATATCATCCTTTACTTTAGTCATACATCAGTGTGTACATTGGTATTTTATTGACTTTCCATACATATGCTGATAACTAATTTTTCAGCTGGGTCCAATTTAACCATAAGGAATTACAGGAGCATTAATCAGTTTTGATCATACAAAGGTAGATGCATATGATATATAATAACAATTATTTTCTAACAACATCAGGAAAAAAAACCCTAATCATCTCTGAACTAATCATCAATACCTATACCTCCATGAAAGTCCTCCAAAGACCCTCGTTTCTTGAAGGCTAGGCCAGCGAAGGCCAAGTCTTGGCAAATCCCACCAAACTGAAAACTTTTTTCTTGTGGTCCTTGGTGATGTGCAGTATATCTGTTGTCTGAGGCTGAATCTAGCTAAGTTGAGAAAGATTTATCACCAAGGTCAGTCGCAGGGTACTAAATTACTAGCCATGGTAGCTCTTTTTTTTGTTTGTTTGGGGGAGTCAGTTGACGTTAAGTGACTTGCCCAGGGTTGCACAGCTAGTAAGTGTCTGAGGCCATATTTGAGTCCTCTTGACTCCAGGGCTGGCCTCAGACACTTACTAGTTGTGTGACCCCAGGCAAGTCACTTAACCTTGTTTGCCTCAGTTTCCTCATCTATAAAATGAACTGGAGAAAGAAATGGCAAACCACTCCAGCATCTTTACCAAGAAAACTTCAAACGGGGTCATAAGGAGTTGGATGCAACTGATCAACAATCCATCCTCTTGGTATTCTGACAAGGCCTATTGACTCTCAGAATAATGATTTTAAATGCATAAATTACAACACATAGGATTACTTTTTAGAAAATCCAATAATTATATTGAAATACAGTTATCAAAATATTAAAAAAATTCAAAGACCCAAGTTAAAGATTCCTGTTCTAGAAGAATTTTAAGAATATACACACACACACACACACACACACACACACACATATATCTATATATACATATATGTTAGCTAAAGGCTTCCACTTATTATATAAACCAGTCTATGATCTTGGATGTTGCCATAGTTTATGTGCCCAAGAAAGATAGAATGTAAGCTGCTTGAAGTCAGGGACAGTTTCATTTCTGCCTTTGTCTTTTGGGGGGTTGCTAGCAAAGTGCCTCTGGCACATATTGGACATTTATTAAGTGCTTGTTAAATTGAATTGAATTGTTGAATGATTCTTTTCATACTAAGTAACCCATTCACAGCTACAGTCATCTATATTAACAAATAACAGTTGGTTTTCTGCATCCATTGAATGAAAACCCTTAAATAGTTCAGCATGAGTTCCACATCCCATAGGTCAGTCCCTGCGCTAACTCTCCACCTCCTAGTCTTAAAACATCACTGGCTCAGCTCCTGACAGGGAGAGAAGGAGGAAGTTCTTTGCAAAGTTATTGTGGCCAAAAGTTTTGGGAAAGGCTAGAACCTCTGAAAGTAGATTTGTATTCAAGACTGCATCCTTATACTTCCTGTATTAGTTTAAATTCCGGTAATGAAGCATCATTGGAAATTATCTCTCCATTGTGAATTATTACACTAACTGCTTAACTGGCAGTAAGGATGTTATCCTTACTCTATTCCCATTGTTCCTAGGTTCTTCTTGTTGTTCAGTTGTGTCTGACTTTTTGGTACCCTATGGACCATAGAACACCAGGGCTTTCTGTCCTCCACCATCTCTCAAAGTCTGTCCAAGTTTGTGTTCATTGTTTCCAAGACACTATCTGTCTTGTACTTCTCAGTAATAATAAAATACAGGGACTGACTGATAAAGAGTGCTCAACTGATTGAGTATTCAGCTGGATGGGGGAGGGTGAGGCTTGTCTAGTTAGTCATGAATGACAGCTCATCCTTTTGGCATAGACACAGATAAATTTCCAAAGTAACCTAGGACAATGCTCCAAGCATGATTCAGGGCCAGAACAGGAATGGCAAGGCAATCGGTCCTCATTGTTCTTGGCTAGGACCTCCTAAATACCGATCCTGAAATCAGGCCTTGCAAGTACTTCATAGAGCAAATACCTGTATCTGTGCCTAGTGACACAAAGGCTTAGTAAATCCCCACCATGTGTTTGGCATTTTCAACCTCTCTGAGTCACTGAAGAGTTCTCTTCACTGGTCCATAGAGCCCCGCTTAGTACCAGAAAACCCCAAACCCCATTTGATGGGCAGCAGTTTACCTACTCTTTGTTCCCAGAATCTGAATTAACATTGTCCTTATTTTTGGCTAAACCAGGCAGGTTAGGTTGAATGGAACATCAAATCCTATTTGTACTGGCTGGTTTCTAACCATGAAGTGTTACAGACAAAAGTAGTCTCAGAAATTCAATTTAGCAGAAATCTTGACATCTGGATTCTAATTGGACAAGTAGGAATGAGCCTCACTCGAATTTGCAGGGCCCATTGTTGAACACTGGGATTTGAAAAGAAGCATATTGAAGCTCTCTGGCTTTGATTATTATTATTATTTTTTACAAATATTGTTCTGTTGTAATTGCCCCATAACAGAAAAAATATTAATTTAATGAGATTTTTCAAAAAATGAATTAAGAAATCTTGGGAAATGTTTGTGTTACCTGGGTTAAAAATATAAAGCAAGTGATGTGGGTTTTAGCCTCTTCCACACATTGTCCATTGTCCATTCTAATTGTTGGGGTTGCCCTATTGATCACTACGGCATGGTTATTTTTCTAAGTGAATTTTATCTTACATTCCACTTTGATTAAATAATTTGCTATTTGATTTATGGTTTCTACTTTGGCTATGAAGAGGGACTGCAGCACTGTTGGAGGGGAGATTGAACTGTACTTTGTATAACTGATTATCTATAATACCCTATACTGAACCCAGGAAAAACATAAAAGGATTCCAGTGTCAGAGTTTTCAGAGGCTTGTGCTTAATAAAAATAGTGTCCCTGAAAATATAAATTAATGTGTTTACATTTTTACCAGTTTGTTCGAATTTCATGAAAGGGCTAAGATTCCGTGTACATTTTCCTTTACTGACATCTGTTATAAAGGCATAAAATCTTATGTAAGCTAACAAATTATTATCCTTAACATTCTAAAAGGAGTTGAAACCCCTGCTACAATTAATTTGTAAATTGTTTTGCTCTGCTTAGGTCTTTGCTATTCCTGTTTCTATATGTGTATCTAATACTCAGAACGTTCATAGCAAGGGAAGAGAATTTCTGTGTATCTTTTTCCTTTAAAAAAAAAGTGACAAATGTCTTCATGAGGAGCCTTTAATTAAGTTTTTTGAAGAAAATATCAGCTTTTCTTGACCTGATTTGCACAAAATGCTCCTAACTTTTGGCTAGCTGTGAAACTGGTTCCAGCTGAATTTGGTATTCAAAGGAAATCTTGAGAGTCTCATTCAAATCAATCAATATCAATAAATATTTATTAAGCACCTGACGGGTGCCAGGTTCTGTGCTGAGCACTGGGTATAACAAAAGAAGCAAAAGGCAACCCCTGCACTCAAGGAACTTACAGTCTAATGGGGAAGATGACATGCAAACAGATACATACAAAGCAAGCTGTATTTAAAACCTAGACCATCAATTAGACTTGGCATGCTATGAATACTTTGCAAAATGATGAATGACTAGGTATTGTTGAGATATTTTTTTAACCAGGTTGCTCAATTAGGAAAAAAAACAAATTGGACACTGATAAAAAGGAATCTTCTGCCCTGACCTTGGTGTCAAATATCCTTCATATTGTGTGAAGTATAAGTAGCATAGAAATGAGAGGCATGGTATATCACAGAGTGGATAACATACTAACCTGGAGTCTAGAACACCCTGGTTCCAATCCAGCCTCTGACACTTCCTAGTTGTGAGACCATGGAGAGATTACTAACTTCTCTGAGCCTCAGTTTCCTCACCTATAAAATGGGATAACAATAGCCCCTCCCTCCCAGGGTTGTTTTGAGCTTCAGATGAGATACTACATGAAAAGTGCTTTGAAAACTGTAAAGTGGCATATAAATGTCAGCAATTATTATTAAGTGGTCACTGATAGCCAATATGACAGATGTGTCTAGTATGGAGAAAAGGGAAATAGGGAACAGGTACTATTTATAGCGGAAGGAAAGGTAACCAAAATACCACCCTATTCCTGACTCGCTAACCATCCTGCCAACGTGTTTCTTCAATTCCCAACTCTAGTTACTTTGGTTTTATATCCCTTCTCCCCTCAGCCTTGAGACCATACCATCACCAACACCCATAATGACCTAGAGAAAACAGGAATGGAAGACAAGAGGGTGAAGGGAGAGAAGAAAAGAAGGGTTAAAAATTAAAGTATCAACTGGGAAGGTTAAAGTCTAATAATAATAAGGATAGGGACTTTGTGGGATAGGGAAATCCCAGATGAGGGGAATGCTTCTACCAATGCAAATCCTTGGAACTTAGTCTTAAAGAGATATCTCAGGGCACTGAGAGGTTCAATATCTTTTCCAGGCTAATATAACCAATACATATCAAAGGTGGGACTTGAATTCAGGGCTTTCAGATTTTAAAGCCGGATCTCTATTCACTATACCTCATTGCTGCTAATAATAACAGTCTACATTTAAGAAAGTGTTTTTTTTTTATAGTTACAAAGCCCTTTCATATACATTATATAAATTGATCCTCAAAAATAGAGGGGCATAGGGGCAGCTAGGTGGCGCAGTGGATAGGGCACTGGCCCTGGAATCAGGAGGACCTGAGTTCAAATCTGGCCTCAGACCAAACACGTGTCACTTACTAGCTGTGTGACCCTAGGCAAGTCACTTAACCCCAATTGCCTAAAACAAAAAACAAAACAAAAAATAGAGGGGCAAATTTAGTTCTCAAAAAAACCCCCAAAACAAACCAAAACCATGAGCAGGATGGCATATAATTATTCCTGACCCTTTTTTCCTTTCCCTCACTCCCTCATATACCTGGTTGTATTCTTCCTGAGAGTTTGATGGAAAGATTAAGGAATTGTTATTTAATAAGTTTCTTGCAAAGAAGTGCAAGCCAATGAATTGAAAACATGCAGGAGGTACATTGTGCTTCTAAATTGTTAGTCAATTCTGCAGCACTCCTGGAAGAGCCATAGGACTCCAATCTTTTTATTGCAGAAACTGGGGCACACAGTAGCCAAGTGACTTGCCCTAAATAGGCTAAATTGCTGCCTTAAAGCCTTTGCTGAGAGATGTGATAGCAGCATAGAAAAACTGTGAGCTGGTCACTTCACTGTACTTACTCTCTCACTTTGGGTGTATAGCCTGGGGCAAAATTGAAACTGAAGTACAGATTGCAGAGGGAGAACTGGAAGAGACCTTAAAGATCATTGAGTCCAAACCCTTTTAAGTTAAATTAAAGTTTTATTGATGGCTTTTATTTTTACCTAATAGTTACTTCCAGATATACCCCTTGAAACACATATATATCCTTCCTCTCCTCTCTCTTTTTCTCTCTCCTATTTCTCTCTCTTGCCCTCTCTTTTTCTTTCTTTCTCTCTCTTTTTCTCCTCTTTCCTTCTCTATCATCTTTCTCTCATCTCTTCTCTTTCTTTTCATCGCTCTTTCTCCCTATCTTCTCTCTTCTTTCTCTCTCTTTGCTCTTTTATTTCTCTTCTCTTTCATTTCTCTCTTCACTCTCCTTTCTCTCTCTCTCTCTCTCTCTCTCTCTCTCTCTCTCTCTCTCTCTCTCTTTCTTTCTGTCACACACACACACACACACACACACTCACTACAGACATTTATAACAAAGGGAAACAGTTAAAAAAGAAACTAAACAAGACAGTGACCACATCTGGCATCATAAACAACATCCCACACCCATAGTCTCCCATCTTCCCAAAGAAAGGTACATTTCTTAATTTCTTCTCTGCAGTTAAGATAGTTCATTGTAATTACATGATAGTTGGTTTCCAAAGCCTGTATTTTATTGATAAAGAAACAAAACCCCAAAAAAGTTACTTGTCTTGCTCAAGGTCACATATGGTGAATTAATGGCGAGAACTAGAACCTGGTTCTCTCAACTCCTGGACCAATGGGCTTTTCATTATATCATATTCACTCAAAAGTCAAGGCTCAGCTAAGGTGAATTTACAAGAAACAGGGCTGGCATTTGCTAATTCTCTACAACCTACTGTATGTAGGATGATAGTGACTGACATCAGTGAATCAGGTTTTTTTCTTTGATATATCCATTTCTGAATCAATCCCATAGACAAAGCTTCAATTTCCTTGATCATTGAAGATAAAATTTCTGAACTGGTAATAGCAATCTGGATTCCAGGACTATGAGGAAGGAAAAGAACTCTTTACTCAACCTCTTACTTATCCAATAGAACCAAAATTGTTTCCTATGTTCAAACCACTGCATACCATGCTGCCTTTTTTTTAAACATCCCAGTATTATTAAAGATAATCACAGACTGTCAGAATTTGAAGTGCCTTTAGAGAATATCTAGCTTAATGCCCTCCTTTTACAGAGGAAGAGTTCAAAGCCTAGAAAGGTGAATTGGCTTGTGTTGCATACCTATAGATAATGCCAGTCTAAAGATTCTTTCAATGACTTATTTATTTACATTCATGAGAATGTAATTAGAGGCTTACAAATGTTTATCTGCCTGGAGAACTATGGGACTGAGATTGTAAATTCAGCCCCAACTCTTCCCTAAGAGAAAAGAGAAAAATAAAAGATTTATCACTCAAGGAGATAAAGTCAGACAGTTAGAGAGGCAAATGCCCTGGAGGAGGGTGGTGCTCTGAGGAGCAGAGGGATTGCAGCCATAATGATAAATGGAGGCAAGAGAGGGTGCTGTCTCCCTTTTCTACCTTGTCCTATCATTGAGCCTTTGAGCTCAATGGCCCCTCACCTGAGGGGTGGCCCAAGGCTAAATAATGAGGCAGAGCTCAGCACTGCCACAACCCCAAATGGGAATGAGAAAGCAAAAATAAGATATCATAGCTGAGTAATGTGGGATTACTAAGAGACCATGCAGAATACCAAGGTAGTTATAGCCCAATTTGCCAAGAAACCCAGTGGTAAAACTTCTACCCCCTTGTTTCTTACTTCATTCTGTCTCCCTCTCCCACAGAACCAACATATTCCATTCTGCATTTCTTTAAAAGTCTATTCTCTCTCTCTCTCTCTCTCTCCTCTCTCTCTCTCTCTCTCTCTCTCTCTCTTTCTCTCTCTGTATATACATAACTTTTTTGCCATGTGTTCTCAAAAGAAATGGATTTGTCTAAGATATCATTGTGTATATAAGTGTCCTTAAGGAAAAAGGAAAGAAGCCAAGCAGAAAGCAATGGTCAGATATATATAGAGGAATGGAAACTTTCTTGCTAAATTGCTGGATTACCCACTGAGGGCTTAAATAAATCAAAGGGATTTTATCGAAAACATATTAAACTCTCCCAAAACAAAAATTGAAATGAATCTAGATGGTTCATGGATTCTCCTAGAAATGATTAGGATAAATAATAATCTTGGGGTGAGGGGGAAAGAGGCTTGGTAATAAAGAGTGGTAACTGTTTCCCAAATAGCTACTTGCCTTAGATGACTCCTTGTTCTTCTCCAGTAAGTTTAAAGAAATCTTTCCCCTAAAGGGAGGGAACTGAGGGTCATGACTACAGAAAAAGTCACCCTTGAAGGGAGGACTAGGAAACAGAGTGGCTCCGTTCACACAAGAATGAAGGGAATGGTTTGCTGCAACTTGAATACCTCCAATCCCACAGCCACTGCTACAAATATAAGGTTATTTCCTAGTGTTTACAGGTTGTACTGTGCTGAGATGTTCAAATGCGAAACTGTAACTATACAGAGCTCCCAGGGATGATTAATTCTAATATCTTTTGTTTCTAGGTCCCTGGAAACTTGATACACTTGCTACTCATGAGGGAGTTGCAAATAGATAAGTTCCTTCACTGAGATTCTTCCTTGGTGGTCAAGAAAGAAATTTGTTGTCCGTTTAGCCTGAAGACAGTGGCAGCTCCACTAAGGAGCAATCTGGAAAGTGTTGCTTTTGGGAACTCTTTCCATTCTTCCTGCCACCTGCCATGTTTGGGAAAGGCCTTGATTCTTAGACATGACAGCTGATGATCTCTTGTCTTCCATTAGGTAATCTTTAGGTTCTAGAAACCATGTTGTATGGCTTTAATGATAAAGTGGCCCCTCAAGTTCTGTACTTCACATTTTCACATAGGACTCAAGGGCATAGGATTCCACATTCCCCACTACATCTCTCCCAAATAAAGGTGAAATAACAGCTTTTGCTCATAACTGAATTTAGGAATCACCATACCCAAGCATGGCCTGATGCCTGGGAAGATGTTCTTCAGCTAAGATCACACACACACACACACACACACACACACACACACACACATTTATTTATATTTTATATTTGTATATTTAATGTTTGTTTATATATCTATTTATTTACTTTCTTTTTATTAAGTTCAAGGTCTCTGTTCCAAGTTTTAATGTGACTTTGGTTTAAAAAAATCTTTGTACCTGACAATTAATTTCTAATTGCCAAACTGTGCCCCTTTGGAATAATTTCAAGGGGCTATCCTTTCAACAAATCAGCAATGGCTGGGCTGAAGTCAGAATGATTTTCTCATGCAAATAAATGAGAAAGGAAAGGACAGGACAAAAGGATCTGTGAATTTTATGGGGTTTTTTTGGCAGCTGTATTTCAATAGAATTGGTTTACTTTGTAATGCTATATATTTTATTTTATGCTTTTAAAAATATCATTCTAAGAAGGGGTCTAAGAAGTAGGTATCATCAGACTGCCAAAATGGTCCATGACCCACACATATAAGGTTAAGAACCCCTGCTGAAGAGAAAAATATAACCTTACAACTCAACCCTTTGTTCCAAATTCCTTTCTTTTTATGCATATGTGGTTATCAACAAGCCTCCTTGGTTATGATTTACCCTCCATAAAAGTCATCAATTAAGATGATGAAAAGCCTTTTAATAGTACTGGCACCCTCTTACTCACTGTCCAAGGCCTGTGATAGCAAGACAACCAGAGCCTGTTCATTATGTCCTTGATAACAAAATTCAAAGTGCTACTGTAATACTTGGCTCTAAACTAAACTACTAAATGGTATAAATCTGGGTGACAAATTTTGAGAGGGACTTTGACAATCAATTAGTCAACAAGGACTTATGAAATCCCTACTACGTGTCAAGCATTGTACTAGGTTCTAAGGATACAGAACCAAAAGTGAAATCATCTTGTTGCTCAAGGAACTTACATTCTATCAAGGGAGATGACATGTATACAATATATATATATATATATACACAAATAAATACAAGGCGATTGGGTGGTTGGGCACTAGCATATAGAAGAGTCAGGTAAGACCTCCTATAGAAGGTACTATTTGAGCTGAGTCTTGAAAGAGATTAGGAATTCTAAGATGCAAAGGTGGGGAGGGCATACATTCCAGGAAAGGGGGAACCCCTAGTGCAAAAACACAGACATGAAGAATGTAGTACACTGTATGTGGAACAGTAAGAAGGACAGTTTGTCTGAACCATAGAATGCAGGAAAGGTTTTGTTGTTGAGTCATTTCAACTGTAGCTGACTCTTTGTGACTCCTTTTTGGAGTTTTCTTGGCAAGTATACTGGAGAGGTTTGCCATTTCTCTCTCCAGCTCACTTTACAGATGAGGAAAATGAGGCAAACAGGGTTAAATGACTTGCCCAGGGTCACACAGCTAGTGTCTGAGACCAGATTTGAACTTATGAAGATGAATCTATCTGATTCCAAGCCTAGGGCTCTATCCACTGTGCCACTCAGTAATAAGCCTGAAAAAGAATTCTGGGACCAGATTGTGAAGGTCTTTAAATGCCAATCATTCAATCAGTCTAGAGTTATTTATTATGCACTTTGGTGTGCTAGGAATGTGGGATACAAATGCAAAAGATGAAATAAACAGAAGAGTTTATATTTGATCTTAGAGAGTCAATAGGGAATCCTTGAGATTTATTGAGAAGGGGAATAATGTGATCATATCTATGTTATGGAAAATGTTACTTTGATCCTTTGACCCAGTGATACCACTACTAGGCTTATATCCCAAAGAAACTGAAGAAAAGAAAGGAACCTATATATACAAGAATGTTTATGGTAGCTCTTTTTATTATAGCAAAGAATCATAAACTAACTCGGGGTGCCCATCAACTCAGAAATGACTAAGTTGTGATATATTAAAGCAATGGAATATTGTTGCTCTATGTGCTAAGGTCACTATCTACAAGGGATCCTCATCACACTTGCTCCATTGGTTAAATTAATTATTTCTTCTTAAAGGTGACCAAGCTATACTCATGACTTTTTTGGTCCGGGGACACTAAGGTCTTGAAGCAGCTTCTGAGTGGCCTCCAGCTAGCTGTCTATAATGGCTTCCTGGTCCTCTCAGGGCAAAAAAAAGACCCACTCAAATGGAATTTGGAATTACAGACCATCAGACTTGGATGCTGGGTCCCAAGGCCATGCAAGTCATCATACTCTTCCCTGATGACTATATAGATGAGTTTCTATATAGAGGTGAGGGAGGTCCCATCTACCTAAGCTAAGTGCTGCAGCATCCTAATTAAATATTCTTTTTATATTATGGCTGAGTATACTTCCTTTCGTTATTTGCTGATGACCTATGACTGCCACATTTCATTCCAATATTCAACCTAATCTAATATGGAACCTGCCTGAATCATGTCCACTCATTATACCCTACAATGGTATATGAAAAGATGTCTGTAAGATGTAAGAGAGTGTTTCAGAAAAACCTGGATTTGTATGAACTGATGCAGAATAAAATGAGCAGAACCAAAAGAAAAATTTATACAATAACAACAACATTATAAAGAAAAACACTTTTCAAATACTTAATAATTCTGGTTAATGAAATGGTCAACCACAGTTCTAGGGAACCAATGAGAAAGGATGCCACTCACATTCATGACAGAGAGGTAATGGACTCAAGATGCAGAATAAGACACATTTTCAGACACAAGTAATGTCTGGAGATTTTTTTTAGCCTAGCCATGCATATTTGTTATAATGGTTTAATCTTTCTTCCTTCCTTCCTTCCTTCCTTCCTTCCTTCCTTCCTTCCAGGGAAAGAATACTTAGGTAGCAAAGCAGTGCTGGTTTAAAGGTTTGAAGAACAAATAGACAAAGAAAAAAGAAAGAAAGAAAGATCCTTAAAGCATTCAATATGGTTGGAAGATAACAAAAGGAAGGTCAGAAGCAAACAAAGACAAGCAGAATGGCTTTGAAAGTTATGTATTTGACTGGGAAGACTTATATGAACAGATGCAAAGTGAAGTGAGCAGGACCAGGAGAACACTGTATCCTGAAACAGCAATACTGTAATGAGCATCAACTGTGAAAGGCTTATCTACTCTGATCAATACAATGATCCAAGACAATTCCAAAGTACTCATGATAAATAAAAATGCTATCCACTTCCAGAGAGAAAACTGATAATCTTTGAGTATAGTTTGAAAGATACTGTTTTTTGCTTTCTTTACTGTTCTTGTTTTTGGCAACATGGCTAATAAAGAAATATGTTTTGCATGACTTTACATGTATAATGGGTAACATATTGCTTGTCTTCTTAGAGGATGGGGGAGGGGCTGGAGGGAGGAAAAGAATTTGGAGCTCAAAATTTTTTAAAAAGAATGTTAAAAATTTTTTTAAAAGAAAGCTACGTGTTAATTTATTACATATTTAAGAGGAAAAACAAAATGTCTATAAGAGATTTGTGGTTTCATGTGCAATCCTTTTTCTGTTCTACTTTGTATGTCAAAATTCTCATTTTATGTGGTGTTTGTTAAGTCCACAGTACTTTTTAAAAAAATCTTTGGCAGCAGTTAGCTGTGTAAAGACTGGATTGGAGTGAAAAGAGACTCAAGGGAGGGAGGACAATTAGAATATTGCAAAGGTTGGCCAACATGACAAAACAGGAAAATGATAAATGTTGGAGAGGATGTGGGAAAATTGGAACACTAATACATTGTTGGTGGAGTTGTGAAATGATCCAACCATTTTGGAGAACAATTTGGAACTATGCCCAAAGGGCTACAAAAATGTGCATACCCTTTGATCCAGCAATAGCACTTCTAGGGCTATATCCCAAAGAGATCAAACAAATGGGAAAAGGACCCACATGTGCAAAAATATTCATCATCATAGCAGCTCTTTTTGTGGTGGCAAAGAATTGGAAATTGAGAGGATGCCCATCAATTGGGGAATGGCTGAGCACGTTGTGGTATATGAATGTAATGGAATACTATTGTGCTATAAGAAATGATGAACAGGCTGACTTCCGAAAAACCTGGAAAGACTTGTATGGTCTGATGCTGAGTGAAGTGAGCAGAACCAAGAGGACTTTGTACACAATAACAGCCACGTTATGCAATGACTAATATTGTTAAACTGAACCCTTCTCAGCATTATGAGGATCTAAGACATCTCCAGAGGCCTCAGGATGGAAAATACTGTCCACATCCAAAGAAAGAACTATGGAAGTCAAATCGCTATCACTTATTTTTACCTTCTGTTGAGTTTTGTTTCATCTTTCTGATGGTTCCTCCAATTGATTTTAATTTTTACTTACAACTTCACTAATGTGAAAATATGTTTAATGGGTATGTAAACGTAAAGCCTATATCAGATTGTGTGCCATCTTGGGGAGGGTGGGGGGGAGGAAAAGGGAGAAAAATTTTTCAACTCAAAAGCATATGGAAAAAAAAATTTAAAAATTAATAAAAAAAAAAAGAATTTTGCAATGGTCCAGGTGTGAGGTGATGAGGGCTAAACTCAGTCATGGTTGTGTAAGTGGAAAAAATGCGAGACCTGAGAAGTATTTTGGAGGTAGAACCATTTGCCTTCAGAGCAGGTGAAGGAGAATGATTGGTTATAAGGTATGAGAGAGAGTAGAAGATGACAATAAAGTTGTAAACTAGTGACTGGAAGGATGCTGGTATCCTTGCTACAAAGAGATGCTCAGAAGAGGGGTGGGTTTTGGGAAAAAGACACTAAATTCTGGTTTTGAATGTGATGAGTTTGAGATGCTTATGGGTCAGCAGAAGTCAGAAGAAAAACTAAGGCTATATGTAATAAGTGGACCATGTCTTAGAAATTTGTGGTACAGAACAGATAGAAACATGCTATTGTTACTATAAGTCATGATAGGGAGAGATCAGTGGATTGCCAGGTTTTTTCTGCCAAACAAATGAACTCTGAATACCGTGGTGATATACGTGATGTAGGAAGCAAAAAAACGGAGGGCAGTCAGTCTTGGGTCTTCAGCCAATCTTTGAGGCAGAGCAGCAAATACAGACATTGACAAAATAAATACACAGATTGGGGTGGGTGGGTCGTGGCACTAACAACAGAGGAAAGCATAATGAGCTAAATCTTGAAGGGAGCTAGGAGTTCTAAGAGGTAAAAGTGAGAGAGGAGCATTCCATGCATGTGAGATAGCCCGGGCAGAAGCACAGAGGTGCTAGATGGGATGATATGTACTGGGAATAGCAAGTAGGGTGGTCATGTCAACTGGAGTAAAGAGTATAAAAAGGTAAATAATGTGTTAGCTGGAAAGATAGGTTGGATTCAGAATGTGAGGGGGTCTTAAATGCCAAACAAAGGAGTTTATACTTCATCCTAAAGGCAATGAAGGCTTTTGAAGCATCTTGAACAGAAAGGCCACATGGCCACTGGATTAGATAGGGGAGAAATTGCACATAGGGAGACCAACTGGAAGGCATTTGGAATAATACAGGCAAGAGGTGAAGAAAGTCTGAACTAGGGGAGTTGTGGTGTGAATAGAAAGAAGTTGAGAAGACGGGATTGATAAGGTTTGGCAACCAATTGGATACTGGATATGGGATAGTGCAATCAATCAAGGTTGACTCCTAGGTTTTGAACCTGGGTGATTAGAAAGATGGTGCTATTCTCAGCAGCAATAGAGAAATTAAGGGAATGGAAGAGTTTGGGGAGAAGATGATGGGTTCTGTTTTGAATATGTTTAGTTTAAGATGCACAAATGATATTCATGTGGATATGTCAAGCAGGCAATTGGAAATGAGGTACTGGAGCTCAATAGAAAGATTAGGGCTTTATGTCACTTTCAGTCAGTCAATAAGCATTTATTAAGCACTTACTAAGTACACACTGGGGACTAAAAGAAAGGCAAAAACACAGTCCTTGGTCTCAAGGAAATCACCTTTTTTTAAATTCAATTTTATTTTCAATTCCAAATTCCTTTCCCTCTTCCACCAATTGAGAAGGCAAGACATAACAAAATCTATTACAAATATGTAGAGTCACGCAAAAGCAAGTTTCTACATCAGTCATGTCCAAAAAGAAAGAAAAGAAGGAGGGAAGGAAGATGGAAGGAAAAGAAAATATGCTTTAATCTTCACTCTGAGTCAATCCCCTCTGTATCTGGAAGTAGACAGCATGTTTCATCATGAGTGCTCTGGAATTTTGGTTAGTCATTGTATAGATCAGAGATACTAAGTTTTTCAAAGTTGATTATTTTTACACTATTTGCTATTACTGAATTAATTGCTCTCCTACCTCCGCTCACTTCATTTTGTATCAGTTCATACGAAGTCTTTCCAGGTTTATCTGGAGCCATTTCTTTCATCATTTCTTATAGTTGTGGTATCGAATTAAAATAGAAATAGAATGGCATATTGACTTAGAAAACCACACAAAAAATCTATGTTGTATTGGGGGGTAGCTAGTGGCAAGGTGGATAGAGCACCAGAACTGGAGTCAGGAAGACTTATCTTCTCAAGTTCAAATCTGGCCTCAGACACTTACTACTGTATGACCTTGGAAAAGTCACTTAACCCTGTTTATCTCAGTTTCCTTATTTGTAAAATGAGGTGGAGAAGGAAATGGCTCCAGTATTTTTGCCAAGAAAACCTTAAATGGGGTCATGAAGAGTCAGACATGACTGAAAAATGACTGAACAATAACAAATGTATTTTTACTTATTTTGTTAAACATTTCCCAATTATATTTTAACCTGGTTCTGCTGCACCTGAGTTTTGATAGAAGAGTTTGACACCTGTCTCATAGTACAATAGTATTCTATTGAATTCACATACTATAACTCATTCAGCCACTCTCTCCACCCTCGAACTGATAAGCATCCCCTCAGTTTCCATTTCTTTGACATCACAAAAAATGCTGCTATAAATATTTTTGTACATACAGGTCTTTTTCTTCTTTATTTGATATTTTGGTATAGACCTAGTAGCCATATTACTGGGTCAAAGGGTATGCAGTTTAATAGCTTTTTGAGCATAGTTCCAAATTGCTTTCCAGAATGGTTGGGCTAGTTCACAGCTCCACGAACATTGTATCCAGAATTTGTCATTTTCCCTTTTTGTCATCTTAGCCAATCTGATGGGTGTGGAGCTCACATTCTTTAAAAAATAATTCTTATTCTAAATTTAGACACTAAATAAAAGCCATTTCCACATTCATACTAGAACAGAAAAAGAGGCTTGCACATGAAACTGAAGATGTCTATTATGTACAACTTTCTCTTCCTTTAAAATATATAAGTTCAACTTATAGCTTCAAGTGGTAAGGCATGCAAAGAGCCTCCTAGTTTCTCTCCTTAAAAGACTAGCCCTGTACATTCTGCATATACCACTGAAGCTGCAGCTGGGGATGAAAGACATGGGGTGGAGTCCCTGGAGAAGCCAAGAAAGAGAGTGAGGGGCAAGAAAGAGAAGAGGGAAAGAAGGGAGGAGGAGGCCCTGACTTTCACACAGGAATCACGGTCATGCTTGGATAGGCCAAACACTCCTTCCCAACAATATTTACCACTATACTCATCACCGTATAAAACCAGCATGGTGCTTATCACATATGCCCAGAGGTAGAATTCTCAACTAAACAAAGAAGAGAGATGTCCTAAAAAGATAAAATGGACAATTTCTATTACATAAAATAGAAAAGCTTGTAGTTAACCTGTAAAAAATAGATCTTTGAGGCAAACAGTCAAGAAATGCAAAGAAGTGATACAATCATATAAGAACAAGAGTCATTTCTCAATAGATAAATGGCCAAAGGAACATTTTGTGTCTTTACAAATGGCTCATTGCCCACTTGTAACAATCTTTCAAAGCTCCCTCCCTTGCTCCTTTGACAACTAGATTCTGGAGTAGCCTGTCTGTCTATACATAGCACAGGATTTCAGGGTTTCCCCCCTCCATGCTATTAGGTCTCAGGGAACTATACATGTGCTTTTCTGAATGACCATTCGTTCACCAAATGGACTCAGCAGTCTTTGCAAGCATTCCAGCCCTGTGACAACATGAAACACTAGAGAGAGCCCTTGCTCTGGAAATAAAGGATCTGGGACCAAATATTGCCTTTGGTACATATTACTGATGTAACCTTGGATGTCATTTTATCATCTCATTTATAAAACCAGGGGGCTTGACGAGATGGCCTCTATGGTGGCTTCTAGCGCGTCATCTATAATCCTATGGATAGGCATTTTTCAAAGAAAGACCAGTTATCAACAACCATGTGAAAAAATTCTCTAAATCACTAATAATAAGCATGTGAATGAGAACAACTCTGAGGTTCTGTTTCACAGCCATCATCACATTGGCAGAGATGACAATGAAAGTCCAACACTGAAGAATAATTACTTGGCCCACAGTGGTCTAGGCTCTGTACCCACTCCCGGTTGTGAACCCAGCAGGTAGATTTATAGTACTGGAGGGAGTCTACCTCTAATGAAAGCAATTAGGCTCTCTCTTCACCCACTCATGGTCTTATTAAATCCCTATACTGTACATATATATACATATAACTGAGATTATGACTCACATCTAGTGTTTCTCCAAAAAGGGATGATATATTCAATGTACAATGTGAATTGAGCATAGGATAGGTAATTTATTTCCATACACAAGAGATATCTAAATATAAGACACATATATGGCCATTAAAGAACAATTTAAAAACAGAATTTAATAACAACTTAAAACTAATGTTACAGTCTGCTTGGAGGTGGATAGTTAAACCCTATAAAAACATAAAGCAGTTTGTAGGACTGCTAATTATGCATTTTCCACTCCACCTCAGCTTTGCACTGTCTGCTAACAAAATGGCCAGGCTTAGGCCAATCTTCTTGTTTGTGTTCTTCCCTTCAAGAGCACTGGTGTAGTTGCTGGGGACTCGTCCTTGATGCTATTCTATTTCAACCCTGTGGGACCCAGAACCTCTGGATTTCTCAAACTCTTAAGGTTGTCTCCAAGACTGAATTTGTCCATCTAGGGACAGGTAGTTTTTCACCTAAGATCAGGAAACGACAAACATAAAAGAAGCAGCTCTAACCCAGGCTTAGACTTGCTTAGGCAAGACCTGTGCTTTAGATGTCATGTTCTTACAACCACACCGTGGACAGAGTAAGTGGGAGGGCAAATCATTCCTTCCCTACCCTCCCTCTATGAGCAGTCTGAAATAGCCCTGAGATAATTTGCAGCCAGAAAGGAATAGAGTGGTTATAGGGGCATTTGCTCCCTTTTATTCATCCAAAAAATTATTAGCTCTTCTTGATCCTCAGCCAATATTCATGCAGGGCCTGAAACAGGGCCCAAGTTCCCATATGGTCAATTGGAACCAAAAATGTCAATTCTGAGCACACACCATGGGATGGTCCCTATATGCCAATTCAACCACACTACATAAGGGAAATGGAAATTTTTAGAGAGGCTATAGGAGAACAGGCATTGTTACTGTTGCTGTTAATTGCCCCAGCCATTCCAGAAAGCAATATGGAACCATATCGTAGTCACACTTTGGACTCATTCTCCCAACTCACATGCAATATAAATGTAGATCCTTCTGTTTAAAATAAAATGGCTAGCCTTTCTGTGACAAGTATAGATAGATGCCTGCTGCGATCTGTCTCACCTTCTTTCCAAGGGAGATTTCAATTTCTGCCCTTGTGGGGAGCAAAAGGAAGGCCAAGTGAACACTCACTCCTTCACTCAACTCTCAGAGGGGTATTAAACTAGAATTCTATCTACCATTAATCAAATATTGGTAGTCTAGGGATACAGCGCTTTTGTGGTTCAGAGTAAAACTGCTTTCCTTACTCACTCTTAAGGTCTTTCAGCTGATTAAAAATTATGTAAAGCCCCCACCACCACCACCACTCAGCAAAGTGCCAAAGAGCTATCCTTCAGGATCTGGGAATAGCTAGGAAAGTGTCTTAGGGTTGGATGGGAGAGGGGGTTACAATAACTGAAAAATCATTAAACTATGCATCAATTTTGACTTAACAATACCTTTTGGCAGGCTCATCAATTGGAGAACAGATGAATAAACTGTGGTATATGGATGCAATGGAATATTATTGGCCATAAGAAATGCTGAATATAACTAGTCAATCAATAAGCATTTACTAAGTGCCTACTATGTGTGATGATGGATTCAGGAAAACTAGGAAGGATCTTATGAACTAATGCAAAGTGAAATTAGCAGAACCAGGACATGATAACCACAATAACATAAAGGAAAACACCTTTTCAGAACTCTAATCAATGCAGTGATCAATCAAGACTTTATAAGACTGATAATGAAGCATGATTTCTACTACTTGGCATAGAGGGGATGGACTAGGGCAGGGGTGGGGGACCTGTGGCCCTGAGGCCAAATGTAGCCCTCTAGGTCCTTGAGTTTGGCTCTTTGACTGAATCCAAACTTCACAGAACAAATCCTCTTACTAAAAGGATTTGTTCTATAAAACCTGGACTCAGTCGAAAGGCTACACCCAAAGACCTAGAAAGACCCATGTGGCCTCAAGGCCACAGATTCCCTACTCATGGACTAGAGCTTCATTTAGGAAGAGACATGTATTTATAGCCAAAGTATTGATTTCTTTTAATACGCATTGGTTACAAGGGATGGCATCTATTTAGTGGAGGTAGAGTGACTAATTGGTGGGTGATTTTTTTTAAAAAGGGGAAAAGAATAGAGCAATTCAACATCTTAAAAATACACAAAAGAGAGCAAAAAGTTTGGTCTAAGAGGAAATACACAAGGAAGGTAGTTTAATTGTGTTGAATTTAATTATGTTAATTTAATAAACTTAATACAAACTTAAAAATTTTTGTAATGAGTTCAGTTTCATATACAATTCTTTTTTCCTGTTCCCCATATATAAAAATGTTCATATTTGTTGTTTGTTAAGTTGATAATAAAAATAAATTTTTATAAAATGTGTTACAGCTTTAATGAGTTGTTTCCTAGTATATTATACCACCTTCAGTTAATGCCTATTCAGATTTTTTTGTTAAATTTTGAACTTAAACACTATATAAATGGGCATTTCCATACATACAGTGGATTAAAAAAAGATGCTTGCACATAAAACTGTGAATCTTCATTATGCAGAGCTTGCTTTTCTTTTAAAATATATCTTTTTAGAGGATTCTGGGAAGGTGGTAGAGTAGGTCAGAAAATTCTAAGCTCTCAAGATTTTCCCCCCCAAAAGAGATGAGATAGTGCCTCCAAGTGAATATTGAGTACTAAAAATAAATAAGAGTAGGGACCAAAAAGGGGTCCTCCTGGGACAATCAGAGAAGATCTAAAGAAAAGTTCCAGGAGGAGGTTTGGTCTGTGTGAAGAGTAAATACCTCCAAGCTAGGTTCTAGGTCCCTCTTAAACAATAAGTGGCAAACTCTGGGGTTAGCTGGGTTGGGAGGCTGCCCTTTTATCCCCCCGACAGTGAGGGGTGTTGGGCTGGGGAAGATTGAGGGAACCTCTACTGACAAGGAACGTCAGACCCAGCTGTGCTGCAGAGACTGGCCAGGGGGAAAGAACCAGCACACTCCAGGTAAGTGCAGAAGCACTAGGGCAGGGACACGGCTAGCTGTGGACACAGGAGGCTGGAGACCTTGGCTCCAGTTCCAAGCCAGAGATGAGATCTGAAGGTGGACCTGAGGCCAGAGGCACTATCTCCAATACCCCAGGACTAGAGGTGATTATAAAAACTGAGCTACTATAATATGCATAGGCAAAGGAGAAAAAATTCAACCACAGAGAGTTACTATGGGAATAGAGAAGACCAGGGTTCATCAGAGCAGGATGCTGAAGCAAAGAGTATCCCCAGCAAAGAATACTTCTACCCTCAAAGAGTAACATCAAATGGTCACCTGCTCAAAAAGAATTCATAAAGGAACTTTAAGAAGACTTTAAAAACTTTAAAAATCAAATGAGAGAGACTGAGGAAAAACTAAAATAAAAAAATCTAAGAAAAACAAGAGGATTATGAAAAGAAAATCAGATTAGAAAAGGAGATCCAGAATCTTAAGGAAGAAAACAACTCCTTGAAAATCAGAATTGGGCAAGGGGAAGGCAGAAAAGCTATAAGAGATCAAGAAATAATAAAACAAAAAATAAAGAATGAAAAAATGGAAGACAATTGAAACATCTTATAAGAAAAACAACTGTTAGGTGGAGCAGCGGATAGAACACCCGCCCTGAAGTCAGGAGGACCTGACTTCAAATCCAGCCTCAGACCAAACACTTGACACTTACTAGCTGTGTGACCCTGGGCAAGTCACTTAACCCCAATTGCCTAAAAAAAAAATCATAAAAGAAGAAAAAAGAGATCCTATGAGGAAAAGCCATAAGAATATTATAGTCAAATTCTGAAACCCCCAGCTCAAGGATAAAATATTATGAGTAACAAGAAAAAAAAACCAATTTAAATATGGCAGTTCCACAATTAGAAATCACAAAGGACCTAGCAGTGGTGACACTAAAAGACTGTGGGTCTTGGAACACTATATATCAAATAGCAAAAGAACTGGGGTTCCGGCTGAAAATATCATATCTAGCCAAAGCTATGTATAATCCTGAATGAAAAAAAAAGGATATTTAATGAACTTTCAGACTTTATTAAAAAAAAACAAACCCTGAACTTCACAGAAGATTTTACATACAAGAGCCAAGAGAAATATAAGACATACCAAAAATTACAAGGGACTCAATGACAGGCTGTTTACCATTTATGTATGTAAAATGTAAAACATATGTTTAAGATTGTTATTAGTAATTGGGTACTTTGTGAGAAAGATTGGGGTAGACTTAAGCATGATGTGATTTTAAAAAGTAAAACCATTTAGGAACAGCTAAAAAGAGTAATTATTTTATACAAATGAGATGAGAGAGGAAGAACTGACACAGAGGAATTAGATGGGGGAGGAGAGCTGTTCTGGAAACTTACTTTCACTGGGAATGGGTTCAAGAGGGAACAATACATATATATCTAGAAGAGCAAAAAAGTCTTCTAAATTCAGAAGGAAATAAAATGCTAAGAGGATAGGGAGGGGAGAGAGGATAAGGGGGGGATCTGTAGAGGGGTGAGGGAATAAGTTAAGGGGGGTATAGAAGGGTGTTTAGATTTAAGGGAATGGGAGAATAAGGGAGGGATCCTTGGAGGGGGGCTAGGTTAAGTAATAGGAGGCCAAGGTAAAGGACAGAAGTAAAGTAGGGGAATTAGGAAGGATAGAAAATAAGAGATATGCACAAACATAAAAACAAGGATGAGAAGTAGAATTTGTTAGGCAAAGTATATGTCTACATATGCATGTATGTATGCATCCATGTATATATATGTTTATGTGTAACTATATATAAATATACCCATGCTTAATTGTAGTGGGGGGGGAAGGAAGGGGGTATAAAATAGAAAAAATATATGAAACTAATTTTAGAAGTATACCTTTTTAAAAAAAATCTGCAACATCAAATGTCTAGCATATTTCTCAATCTGCCTTGGGTCTGAATGTCATGAAGATGAAACAGTCACGTATAGGAATATGGCTTTGATTAAAAGTTCCCTCAACAGTACTAACAAATTCTACTCTGACCACAGAAATGCCTACTTGTGTTCTCCATGTAAGAGAAATAAATTGTTTAAAGATATGCAATCATAATATCTATTCATAGTCATTAATGGCATAAATTCTACTTTAATAATTTAGAAATTCAAAACTTGGATATTGATAGGTTTTTAAATGAAAGGTGGAAAAAATCCCTAGTCCTTGAGAAAGCAGAACACTTAAAAAATTGTGATAAATTATTAACTTTCTGACATTTGTAGCTCTATGTACTTCCCATATGATAACAAACTTATGCCGGGGAAAAAAATGGCATTTTAAAACTTTTCATGCTCAGTGTAAATAGAAATACCCAGAAACAAATGTGTCACGACTATTTCAGCTTTTAAAAAGTAAACGCAGCATTTACAGTATTTGGCATCTGCATGCAAGGTGATGAAGTCAAAACCTTGATCCTTGCCCCTAATTATATTATTTTTTAGAAAATACCAATAATATGTTACATTCACAAGGGCTTAATACAATTTCAATGTTCTCCTGGTTCTGTTCACTTCACTTTGCATCAGTTCATGTAAATCATTCCAGGTTTTTCTGAAATCATCCTGCTTGTCATTTCTTTTTTTGTTGTTTTGTTTTACAAATTCCTTTTTTGTTGTTGTTAATTTATTTATTTTTAGTTTTCAGCATTCACTTCCACAAAGATTTTGAGTTCCAAATTTTCTCCCCATCTTGTCCCTTCCCCCACCCCAAGATGGCATGCATTCTGAATACCCCTTCCCCTAATCTGTTCCCCTTCTATCTCTAGCCCCCACTTCTCTTATCCCCTTTTCCTTCTATTTTGTAGGGCAGGATTTCTATACCTCAGTGCCTGTATATCTGATTTCCCAGTTGCATGTGAAAACAATTAACGTTTTTTAAAAAAACTTTGGGTTCCAAATTTTCTCCCTTTCTCCCTCCCCCCCCACCCTCATTGAGAAGGCACTGCTTGTCATTTCTTAGAGCACAATGATATTCCATTACAATCATATACCACAGCTTGTTTAGCCATTCCCAATTGATGGGCGTCCCTTTGATTTCCAATTCTTAGCCACCACAAAAAAGAGCTGCTATAAATATTTTTGTACAAATAGGTCCTTTTCTCTTTTTTTGATATCTTTGGGATATAGACCTAGTAGTGGTATTGCTGGGTCAAAGGGTATGTATAGTTTTATAATCTTTTCAGCATAGTTCCAAATTGTTCTCCAGAATGGTTGGATCAGTTCATAATTCCACCAGCAGTGTATTAGTGTCCCAGTTTTCCCACATCCCCTCCAACATCCAACATTCTGTTGATGTGAGGTTGAGGTGTGAGGTGGTACCTCAGAGTTATTTTAATTTGCATTTCTCTGATCAATAGTGATTTAGAGAATTTTCTGAAACTCATTTTTGCTTGTAAATTATTAGGCATATTTGGAAGGAAGAGACGATGGGCATGTATCATTGGATTAATATATCTCACATTGTATTCTGAGGCAAATGAAAAATAATTTTGGTATTTAGAATCCTAGAGAATTTGGGAGGAGGTAGGAGCCTCAGATTCATTCCTTCATTCATTGTTTATTAAGTGCTTACTATTTGTAAAGGAGGTGTTAAAAAAAGTTTTGTTACAACTCTACAAAGGGGTTACAAAGAAAGAGTGTAAAGAAAGCCTTAACGTTTTCCTAAAACTGTTCACAAAGTATAGGGGAGTGGGGGTACAGAGGAAACACTCAGCCTTGGCATAGGGCCACAGAGTTAAGTGCCAGACAAAGGCAGCACCTGGGCTCTGAGAATAGGGGGAAAATCTTAGCATGGGGATGGGGGGGTGATTGGGAAACATTCGATCTGACATAGTCGGGGAAGAGTCAGGCCCCACCAGGGCAAAACCAAGTACAGGAGGCCAGTGTTAATACTAAGTTCCCGGCCCATGCCAGGGCATGGGGTCCTGGGCTTGGAGCCAGGAAGATCTAAGTTAGAAACCTGCCTCCAGATACTAGATGTGTGTCCTGGGCAAGTCACAAGGATGTCTGCCTCAGTTTTCTCATCTATAAAATGGGGATAGTTTAACTACAAAGACCTATGAAGACGCTGTCTGTATCCAGAGAAAGAACCGATAAATAGAAGTATATATAGTATAGATTTACACATATGTACATATTTGTGTCTAATGGTAGAGGTGAAAAGGAGAAAGCTACATGATAACTTGATTATATATTTAAAAGTAAAAGCAAGTTGTGCGTAATAGATTTGTAGTTTCACGGGCAAACTTTTTTTTTTTACTATTGGGCTTTGTTATGGAAATGCTTGTTTTATTTCTTAAGTTCAGAAAGAAAAATAAAATAAAATGGGGATAGTGACAGCACTTACCTCCAGGGTTGTTATGAGGATAAAATGAGGTATCTGTAAAGTGCTTAATCTTAAAAATGCCATATAAATGCTAATTGTTAATATTATTATTATGTTGATTAGAATAATGCTATAGAGCTGTAACATCACAGAGGAAATAGTAGCCCCTTTTGGCTGAAATGGAGAGTGCTGGAGAGTAATGTGGAATAAGACTGGAAAGGTAGATAGGAGCCAGGAGGTGGGTTTTATATGCCAGGTTAAGGCAGTGTGGTATAAGGGAAAGAGTCCTAGATCTGCTGTCAGAGAACTGGGGTTCAAATCTTGGTTCTCTTATTTACTACTTGTGTGGCCTGGGCCTTGATTTCCTCATCTGTAAAAGAAAGGAGCTAGATCAGAAGGCTTCTCTGATGTCCTTGCTAGTTTCAAAAATATTTTATATTTTATCTTACAGGCAACAGGGCACTATGTCATTCACTCTCCTTTACCCCAGGAGAATGTATGTATACTTATATATACACATGTATGTATGTGTGTATGTTCCCTCATAGCAAGGACTTTGTATTCCTCGACTTTGTATCCCTAGTGCCTAACATAGTTCCTCCCACATAGTAAGTAGTTTTTGTTGTTGTTCAGTCATGTCTTACTGATCCCACGGACCATAGCACACCAATACCATCTATGGGGTTTTCTTGGCAGGGATATCAGAGTGGTTTTTCATTTCCTTTTCCAACTCATTTTACAGATGAGGAAACTGAGGCAAGCAGGGTTAAGTGACATGGTCAGAGTCACACAGCTAGGAAGTAAGTGTATGAGGCCAGATTTGAATTCAGGTCTTCCTGACTCCAGGTCCAGTATACTGAGCCACCTACATGTCTACAGTAAGTAGTAGACTTAAATGTTTGTGGAAGCCAACTGCTTCCTGCCCCTGACCTTCACCTTTCCAGTCTTCTTATACCTTATATTCTCCATACTCTGAGATCTGGGGACACTAGCTTCCTTACTGCTCTTTGAAAAAGACAATCCATCTCCAGACTCCATGTATTTTCCCTGCTTGTCCTCTATGCTTGGAACATTTTCCCTCCTCATCTCCCCAACTTGGCCTCGCTACCTTTTTCAATTCCCAGCTAAAATTTCATCTTCTAGGTCCTCCTTAATTCTAGTGCCTTCTAGAATCATGTCCAATTTATCCTGTAAATAGCTAGTTTGTACATTAGTTGATTGTGACTGTGAACTCTGTGAGGACAGGAACTGTCTTTTGCTATTCTTTATATCCTCAGAACTTAACACAGTGCTTAAACAGTAGGTGCTTAATACTGACTGAAATGTTTCCTGGAGGTAGGTTTGGAATCTAGTTTTGAAGGCATGGTTTGGCAGTGAGGAGTGAGAATGGCAGATGGGGAAAATGGTAGTATGGGAAGAGAGATGGAGGGGATAAGTAGGTGTGAATTTCAGGTTCACTAGCCAAAGGGAGAGAAACTATATCTCCCAGTACCATACCCACTTTTACCCCCAGCATTTAGGAACCCTAAGGCCAATGGTCTCCAGTTCCTATTCCTTGGAGAACCTCAGTCCTCCCAGAAGGAAATCAGTCCTTCCAAAGGATAGACCTCAGGCAAGGTGAGGTATAAGATTTTGACAGATGCTTCAGGGAAAGTTAGTGTGGGACCTAATCAATCCTGCCATATACTACTGAGAGCCTATTGTTAAACTTTCAGTGTGAATCTACCTTGGTAATGGGCAAAGGCTGTAAATTAGGGTTTAATTTATTGTTTTGTTGATTATCTAGACCTATGAAAGTGATGGACAGATTAAACTTAAAAGACAGTATGTAATGCGCTTTTCTTTCTTTTTTTTGGAGAGCCTGTCTTTAAATACGCATCAGCACACCCCAGAATGAAGCCAAATCTGACAGCTCCTTAACAGTTTCCTTTACTGGATCCTCCTCCAGATCACACCTCTAACCATAGTAGTCCCTCAGGGTTCTGTCCTGGACCCTCTTCTCTTCTCCCTCTATACTACTTCACCTGGTGATTTCATAAGATCTCATGTACTTAAATACCATCTCTATGCTGATGATTCTAAATCTACTTATCCTACCCCAACCTCTCTTCTGACTTTCAGTCTCATACCTCCAATTGCCTTTTAGACATCTTGAACTGGATGTCCAGTAGACATCTTAAACTCAATATGTCCAAAACAGAACTCATTATCTTTCCTCCTAAACCCTTCCCCCCTCCTACTTTCCCCATTATTGTGGAGGGCAGTACTATCCTCCCAGTCCCTTCGCCTGGAAACTTAGTAGTCATTCTGGTTTCCTCATTATCTCTTAGCTCCTCATACCCAATCTTTGCCAAGGCCCGTTGATTTCACCTTTGCAACATCTCTTGAATATGAACCCTTCTTCCTCTAGCACTGCTACCACCCTGGTATAGGACCTTTTCACTTTATGCCTTGATCATTATATGCAATATATGCAAAAGTCTACTGATGGGTCTGCCTGCCCCAAATCTCTCCCCACTCCAATCCATTCTCCATTCAGCCACTAAAATGATCTTCCTAAAATGTACAGGTTTGAACATGTCACACACACCCCATAAACCCAGTGGCTTCCTATTGCCTCAAGGTGCAAATACGTAATGCTCTGTTTGGCGTTCAAAGCCCTTCATAACCTACCCCCTTTCTATTTTTCCAGTCTTCTTACACTTTACTCTCCAACACATACGTTCCAATCCAGTGACACTGGCTTCTTGGCTACTCCCCTATTCTCTATTTCTTGGCTCCAGGCATCTTCTCTGGCTGCCTCCCATGCCAGGATGCTCTCCCTCTTCAGTTCCAACAATTGACCTCTTTGGCTTCCTTTAAATCCCAACTAAAATCCCAATTTCTACAGGAAGCCTTCCCCAACCCCTCTTAATTCCAGTGCCTTCCTTTTGCTATTTCCTATTTATCCTGTATATATCTTGCTTTGCATTTGTTTGCATGTTTTCTCCCCCAGTAGACTGTAAGGTCCTCGAGGGCAGGGGCCTTCTGTCTGTTTTCGTATTAGGAGCACTTAGCACACAGGCTGCCATACAGTATGCGCTTAATAAAAGTCTGATTGGTGAGAAGTGCAGAGCTCTCGCTAACAGGCTTACCCTGCTGCTTAGCAACAGCCAATTCCATCCCTTCCAGCCCCGCCCCGCCCCCGCCTCTCCTTCGTCTAGCTTCAGTCCTCCTTCGCTCCGCCACATATCCCTGACATGCGCACTAAGAAGCGTAGGAGGGGGCGGGGCGGCGGACTCCTCGGTGGCTCGCGGCCTTTCCCGTACCCAGCTCGCCCCGGCGCGGCGCGCCCAGTGACGTGTAAAGGAAGCGACTCTCGCCTAGGCCCCGGCGATAATCGACGGAGCGCCGGGTCCACCGGCCCAACGGCCATGGCCTCCGTCGGAGTGGTCTCCGGGCGACCGGCGGAGGAGACGCTGCCGCAACCGCAGGAGCCGCCGTTGCAGGAGCAGAAGCCCCTGCCGGCTCCCCAGCCTCCGCCGCAGGCGCAGCAGCAACCATCGCAGCCGCAGCCTCCGGCGTCGGTTACTCTTCAGCCCCCTCCGCTCCCGGGCCTCAAGGAGGAGGAGACCTACTCTTTCCTGCCTTTGGTCCATGACGTCATCAAATGGTAACGTGCTCTCCGCGCGAGCGCCCCTCCCCCTTCCTCTCCCCCCCTCCCCTCCTTTCCCCCCTCCCCTTCTCCCTCTTCTTCCCCCTTCTCCCCCATTCCCAGGATAAACTGCCCAGGGGTGACGTGCCCCTTCGCATCTCCAGTAAGTTCAGTGCATTTGTGCAGTACCCCGAGGATGTGGATCTTTGCAGTGTACATGTTGCCATGGTAAAGAAAGGACATGAACCAATGATGGCTTTGCCTGCCTCGGGTGGCTGCCAGCCGGTGGAAAGAGCGAAGGATCCAAGTCTGAGAGTCCTGCCAGTTAGCAACAGAGTGTCCTCTGTAAAGTGAAGGGGTTGGAATGAGGTGACTTTTAAGGGTTCTTCCAAGCTACAGATCAATACTGCTCTGACCTCTGAGGATCCTTTCAGCTCTTCATCAGTGATCTCCCTTTTGACAGTCAAGCATTTATTAGGCACTTACTGTGTAAGTCAGGTACTGTGCTTAGGCAACAGGCATGTATTAAGTGCTTGCTGTGTCAGCTAGGCATTGTGCTAAGTCAGTCAAGGGCTTATTGTGTAAGCCAGATACTGTCCTAAATTAATTAAGGGTATACTGTGTAAGCCAGGCACTGTGCTAAGTTAACGTTTATATTCTTTAAATTTATTTATTTTTTAGTTTTCAACATTCACGTGCATATGATTTAAGTTACAAATTTTCTCCCCATCCTTCCCCTCCCCCCACCCCAAGACCACTGTGCAATTTGATATACGCTCTATACATTCAAATTAAACCTATTTTCACATTAGTCATGTTGTAAAAAAGAATTAGAACCAATAGGAGAAACCACGAGAAGAAGAAACATAAGTTAACATTTATTAAGCCCTTACTGTGTAAGCCAGGCCCTGTGTGCTGGAACTGAAGATTCAAAGAAAGGCAAAAAAAGTGGTCCCTGCGTTTAAGGAGCTCACATTCTGATGGAGGAGACAGCATGCCAAAAAAACTATGCATACGAGATGTAGAGGTTGTCAGTGGAATATAATTCCAGAGGGAAGGCACTGGTTATGGAGTGACAGGGACTTAAAGACTTAGTGTGATATTTGGGGTCAGGAATTCCTAACCTTTGAAGTTAATGTCATGGGGGACAACAAGCTCTTAGTGCCCCTTCAGAAACTTAATCTAGGCATTGAAATTGACTCAGTATGATAAGCTGTATGTCTTTATGCATTCTGTTAATTAAACTAATGAGGAGAGCAGCAGGGTAGCCTGCCTTCACACAACTAAAAGGAGCCATGAAGTCATGTTGTCCAACCTTTAGCTGAACAGGAATACTGTTCTTTTTTTAAATCTCTCCACAATGTCTGAGCTGTACACAGTTGGTACCACTTGCACATCCACTATCAAATCCCTGACAGATTATTGGAAAGAATTGTTCTTCATGCTCAAAGAGGACCATGACATTAAGGAGTGATACCATGGCATGCAAGTAAATTGAAGTGAGAGAGAGCTGTGCAAAGTCACCAGCCTCACTTTCTCCTCCAGAGCCATCTGGTTCCAGTGGCAAGATACAGATCAGGATGACTGGAGATGGCCCTCATTGGGAATAGTATGTACAAGAAGTTAGAAGACCTAAGAGTTTCTAGTCCGTTATGTGATTGGATAACTTTCCCATTCTGGGCCTGTTTCCTTCTTTGCACAATGAAGGGATTAGATTAGAACTAAAAGAGACCTTAGAGATTATCTAATGTTCTAGGGTTCTGACTTCTCTCTACCTATTCTTGTTCCATTCATTTTTTTACTTCTTTGATCAGTCTCTCCCCACCGCCTCTTCCCTCTGCCAATTCCCAGACACGAATTCTCGGCTCAATACCCTCTCGTTGGGCAGATCATTCAACCTCTCTTTTCTTGTTTTGTTCTCTGACAATCAGAATTGGAAGAATCAGATGAGAATGTAGCATCTTATATTTGTACAGGCTTTCACATCTATTGTTATAATTATTTCTACTAAGAATTTAAGTTTCCCCTCCCCTCCTCTGTACTAGTACCAGACTGGAAAAGGTTGCATAGTATAGTGCAGAGAGCACAGAAGACCTATGTTCTAATCTCAGGTCTATGATTAACTAGTAGAGTGACTTAACTTCACTGGACCTCCATTTCTTTCCCTGTAAAATGAAAGGGTTGGAAAAGGTTCCTTTTAGTTCTAAAATTATGTAATTTTTTCCCCCATTCTTTCCAACCCATCTCCTATTCCCCAAAATCAGCCTAAAACTATCACCAGTCTGGATTTTTGGGGACCTTTTCTTCAAGTAAGCAGTCAGATTTTTCACTGTTACTGTTGCTTATATTGTATCCCCAATCCCATTTCAGTCAAAATGATATTCATGCCTCAAGATCCAGTTCACACAATGGCCTCCTTCACGATGGCTTTCTTGATGATGTCCAGTACTCATATAAATCTATGAGCTAATTAATTTGGTTGTTTCATCTAAGGATTCAGCATATAACTCATCCATGCCTACCCCATGGCCTACAAGTCATTGGCCCCTCTCACATCTTTTTCTTGATACATTTTTTCCCAGTAAATTTCTTGCCATCCTCCACTTTTCCCATCTTTGCATTGAGGTCATTGAGTGTCACCTGGAGATGTTGATTTTAATCTGGAGAATTTTATCAAGTTCTTGTAGAATTTCTTTACTCCATCATCTTCCTTGGTAGATGTTGGTGCATCAGCTGTAGTTATTTCCATGGAAGCCTTTTTGTAAATAGTATCATGAGCACTTCAATACAAGATGGCCAAATGTATTGGGAAATAAATGTGTCTTCTTGCCTTCGGGCTTACAGTAAAACCGATTCTGCCAATCCCTTTATTTGCCTCTTCAAGGTGTATTTGGGAAAAGCATCCTTTTATTTAATTGTAACTTCTTTCTTATTTCTTCTGGTGTTATTTACAATGGGAAGTTTAAGATTAATATAATTCAGTTGTTCCAGGAATATATTGTGATAATTGCCGTTTTAAAAATAGGAATTTTCACATGCCCACTGGTCATTGGACAAGAATCTCACATTTAGAGTATTAACAGTCAAGTTAAAGTTTATGGACGATCTAAAAATTGTGCTCCCTCTGTCCCTTTTTCTAACACATTACCACTATTATTGTAGAAATAAAAGGAAGGCCTCATAGGACTGAGGGCCTTTTTGTATTTTTTTTTTGACTTAAGATTTTTCCATTCCAAAAAATTTATCATGAAGTAGCTGATTCTTAGAAAGCAGACTCAATCTGTTGCTTTTCCAGAATAGAAAACCTGCCTATGCTTACATTTAACCTCTCATGACCTTTGAGAAACCAGGATCCATATACATGCGAAAATGAGGCATTGGAATAGTACTTTGTGTAAAACTTCCTTGATCCAAAAGTGGTGGGTGCTTCACTTGCAAAATGAGGGGCTTTGACTACATAAGTTTCTTCCAACTTTGAGTTTTCTATTGCAAATTATTTCTTGTATTATAAATATTTTATTAGTATGTATCTGTTATCTCCTATACAAGATAATCAGCTCTGTGTATCCCATAACATTGCATTTTGCATATAGCAGATGCTCAATAAACATTTGTTGAGTGAATGAAAAAATTCATGATTAGTTTATACATGCTTTCTTTAGAGAGTACAGAACGAAAAAGGGGTGGGGGGAGGAATCTCATTTCAACATTCTTTTTGAAAATTGAGCTCATTAAGTGGAAATCACACTAGATTTAAAGTCAGAACACCTTATTTCAAATCAGGGCTCTGCTGCATACTACAAGTGTGGCTTTGGGTTGTCACTTAAATTCTCTTGATCTCAGTTCCTTCATCTGTAAAATGTACAATTCTGAAACTGTAATTCTTTTGACTGTAAGGTCGCAGAATCATCAAAGTTGGAAGGGATTTAGAAACCTCTCCCTCTCTCTACAACATCTCTACCAAATGATCATCCAGCATTTGTTTGAGGAAATCAAATGAGAGGAAGCCTCCTCCTCCTGCAGCAGAAAGAGAAATTGGGTAAACTATAAATTAACTCCAAAAGTGGAGGGGGAGGGGGAAGTAAAAAAATCCTGGGCTAAATGAATTCACCAATTTCTACCACGCAATTTATGAGCAAATCCCATACTGTGATCAGTCATTTACAAAAACAAAGAAGGAAGAAATAAACAAATTTGTATTATTGAACAGATTTAGTACTTTATTAAATCTTCCTGCTCATGCTGCTTCCATTCCTGCCTTCTTCCCTACCTCCTCTCCATCTGAAATTTGGGCTTCCTTGCTCTAGGGATTACCATGGCCTCTGGCAGGTGAGCTTTTGCTTTATGTTACCTTGAACCAAGCCTCTACCTCATTTCCTGGCCAACTGATCCAAACCCTACTGCTCCCATGCCCTTTTCCTCCTTTCAGACTCACTTTTATGGAATATCTTAAGATCTCCACTAGAATGTAAGCTCCCTGAGAGCAAGGATTGTTTTCCTTGCTTGTATTTGTGTTCTGTTGCGTAGCACAGTGCCTGACACCTAGTAGGGGCTTAATGAATGCTCCCTCTGTCTTTCTATTTATCCTAATCAAATTACCCAAGAGTGGTGATAGTTTTTATAGGTTAGTAATAACAACAAATTCAGTTGGCATAATAAAAGATCGAGAATAATAAAAAAAAGTAATAAAAACAAGAGGAAGGAAGTGGGCTTGGCATGACTAGATCTTAAACTATACCACAAAGCAATAATTATCAAAATGACCTGGAAATAGATGTTTTAAAACATAGTACTAAATGCATGGAATAGACTAAGCAAAGGCTTACAAACAGAATTGCATAGCAGTTCATAAAATCCAAAAACACAAACTGCCTTGGGAAGGAACTTATTAATTTAACAGGAATTACATGAAAACTTAAAAGCAGATGAGTGAGAAATAGGTTTTAATTGGCATCTTGAATCTTATCAATTCCAATTGGATCTACATATAAGAAGTCACACCATTAAAAAAAATAGAGGAAAATGGAAGGTCATATCTTCTACAGTTATGGATTTTGATTGAGCATCCCAGGTTGGAAATGGAGCAGGTCAAAGCTTTGGTGCCAATGCTGCACTTCCAGCTGGGGCAACTTAGGGATACTCAGGCTTTTTTAAAAAACAAAAAAACAACCTCAAATCTAAAAACTAAAGAAGAAGGAAAAAAGTCATTAAAACCAATCAACACTTGAAAAAAAATTCTCACATTATATGCAGTGTCTCATATCTTTGTATGCCCCACTTTTGCAAAGGAGCAGGGTGAGGTATCTTCTATCTTTTTCTCACGTCAAGTTTGTTCTTTATAATTTTTCAGTCTTTCACTAAGATTGTTTTGTGGTGGTCGTTTTGTTGTAGTTACTGTGAATGTTGTTTTCCTGGCTTTACTTGCCTCGCTTTGCATCAGTTCTTCTAAGTCTAGTATTCATCATGTTTGTCATTTCCTATAGTACTGTAATTTGGTTCACCATTCCCCAATCAGTGGTGGACAGCTACTTTGTTTCCAGTTCTTTGCTACCACAGAAAGTACTGCTATAAATAATTGGTTTATTTAAAAAGGGTGTCTTTTTGTCAGCAACAAATATATGCCCAGCAGTGGAATCTCTAGGGGTATGGACGTTTTAGTTTTGCATAATTCCAAATTGCTTTCCAGAATGGTTGTACCAATTAATGACTCCACCAATAATGCATTAATGTTCTCATCATTTTACAACCACTGCACCATTGACTGTTTCTGCCTTTTCTTATCTTTGCCCATTTGGAAGTACATTTTAAAGTTGTTTAAATTGTTTTTTTCAAAACCTTTAATACTGTCCCAAATTCTAATGAGACCCCAGTTTTAACGTCTAGTTTTGGAATTCTATACTGTGATTTTCCCTGCCTTGTGAATTATTTGCCTCAGTCATGAAAATAAGCCCACTTACTATGACTGATGAAAATGTCTAGAAAAGCGAAGGCCACATAGACATGATTTGATCCAGTTTTGAGAACACCTAGACAGAAAGCTAATCTTGTCCACTGTGCTATTTTAGCAGGACTCCAATGTCATCTTGAGCCAGATGGCTTAAAATTAATCTAAGTATGGTTGGGGTGGGTCAGCAAGATCTTTGCAATCTCAGCGAGATTTGGATCTTTAAAACATGATGTTACTCACCTATTGTGGCTCACACTAGTACCTCATTTAAGCTGAGTGGGCTTGCAGGCCAGCTGGGGGCTGTGCTGGGATTGGGTGCAGGAAGTATGGCTTCATCAGGCCAACCCAGTGTAGTTGATGAGCATTTTGCTCATTAGGGGCTTGTCAGCCTTCCCATAGTACTCTAGAAATACCCCATGTCATTGGCCATTTTGGCTTCTTCAGCCATTTTCCAATAGAGTGACTAGAAAGTACGTATTTGTGGATATCATTTGAGAGAACTCTCAAGTTGTAGTGCTTTTTTTAAAGAAGACTTTATTTTCCTTTTTCTTTTTTTTCTTTATTTTCCTTTAACTTTGGTCTTGCCAGGATTTCAATTTTTTTGTTCCAAAGTAGTCATATTTTAGTAATTTTGACAGTTCTGTGATGTCACTGCTTGAACCTTGTGATTTATCAAAATTCTGGATTTTAGTGATAAGTATCATATATATAAATAATTGGCCCAGTTTCTTAATAAATGCTATTTTCTTTTTTAAAATAATTTTTGTCTTTTATTTTTACATCACCATGGTTTTCCTGAGTGTCTTTCCATTTTTCCCTCCCACATTATCATTCCATATAACAAATATTTTTAGGACAAAAGAAGGAAAAAAATCAACATAACTGATCAATACTTTTAAAAAGTCTGAAAATATGTGCATGCAAAGGGGAAAATTAGAAGTGTTTTCTCATATCTTTTCTTTTTAATAATTTTGCAACATTTACTTTGATTTGTGGGTGTGTGTTTGTGGTTATTCTTTCTGTTTACATTGTTGTAGTCGTATATATTGTTTTCTTGGCTCTGCTTCACTTAGCATCAGTTCATGTAGGTCTTTCCGTGCTTCTCTGTATTTATTACATTTTTTCGTAGTAATATTCCATTATATTCATGTGCCACAATTTATTTAGCTATCCCCCATTCAATGGAAATCTACTTTGTTTTCAGTTCTCTGCTACCACAAAAAAAAAGACTGCTATAAATATTTTAGTATATTGGAGACGTTTTTCTTATCTATGGCTCCTTGGGGTATAAACCCAGTAATGGAATTTCTGGTTTAAAGGGCATGGACATTTTAGTCACTTTATTTGCATAATTCTAAATTGTTTTCCAAAATGGTTGTACCAATTCAGAGCTTTACCCACAATGTACCAGTTTGCCTTTCTTCCTATAACCCCTCCAGCATTGATTATTGTCATATTTTGTCATTTTTGCCAATTTCCAGGGTGTGAGGTGAAATCTCTGGGTTGTTTTGATTTGCATTTTTCTTTATTATTAGTGATCTGGAATATTCTTTCATGTGGTTGTTAATAGTTTGCAATTCTTTTGAGAGAACTGTTCATATCCTTTGATCACTTATCAATCTATTATCTATCAGGAAACGGCTTTTGGTTTATGCACACACACATACATACACATACATTTTCTATTTCTTGGATATCAAACCCTTATTAGAGAAATTTACTACAAAGATTTTTTTTTCTATTCAGTTACTTCTTTTTATCCTAGGTAAATAAAATTGTCTGTGCAGAAGCTTTTCAGTTGCATGTAATCAGTTATCTGTTTTATCTTTTGTAATTGCCTCTATCCATTGTTTGGTTAAGAATTCACCTTGTACCTATAGTTGTGAGATATATGATATGTTTCTCTTCTAATTATAATCTGAGCTTTAATATTAAGATCATTTATCCATTTGGAATGTATTGTAGAACATAGTATAAGGTGTGGGTCTATGTCTAATTTCTGCCAAAGTGCTTTCCAGTTTTCCCAGAGGTTCTTACCAAGTAGGGCATTCTTCTGTAAGTAATTTATGTTTTATGCTTTATGGAATGCTGGTTTATTGAGTTCCATTGTTTTTGATTCCCCCCATCTAGTTATATTGATTTCCCTTTTGTTTTTTTTTAACCAATAACAGATTATTTTAATAAATGCTGCTTTATAGTATAGTTTGAGGTCTGGAATTGCTATTCCTCTTTTGTCCCTACCTCTATTCATAATTTCCCTTTATATTCTAGATCTTTTGTTTTTCCAAATGAATTTTATTATTTTTTTCAGGTTCTATGAACTATTCCTTTGATAATTTGATCAGTATAGCATTAAAAGTCCAAGTTAACTTTGATAGTATTGTCAGTTTTACCATACTGGCCTGGGTTCACTCAGCCATGAGCACTGAATATTCCTCTAGCTTTTTAAAATTCTTTATTGCTTTTTTTTTTTGCCTTTTTTTTTTTTTGGTAAGGCAGTTGGGGTTAAGTGACTTGCCCGAAATCACACAGCTAGTAAGTGTCAAGTGTTTGGTCTGAGGCCAGATTTGAACTCAGGTCCTCCTGACTTCAGGGCTGGTGCTCTATCCCTTGTGCCACCTAGCTGCCCCTTCTTTATTGCTTTAAGAATTACTTTATAACCGAATCTTTACAAGTCTTTTGTTTGCTTTAATAGATTGATCCTCAGGTTCTTTATGAATTTTGTAGTTATTTGGAATGAAATTTCCCTTTCTGTTACTGCCTTTTGGATTTTGTTATTCTTTTATAGAAAGGCAGTTGATTTTGAGGATTTATTTTGTAGCTTTCAACTTTGCTGAAGCTGTTGTCTCAATCAATATCTTTGCTCATTCCCATCAGCAAATCCTATCTTTATGCCATTAGTTTTTTTCTACCAGATTGGCTTTTGAGGATGAAAAAAGTATCTCATAAGAGAACTAATATAACAAATACAGTTCTAATTGTCAAATGAGTAGCTATGTTTTCTATCTTCCTTTTGGAGCATATTGGGGTGATGCTAAGGTGCTCTTGACTGTGGCCTTATTTATTCTTCCTATTATTCTTGACCCCCATATGTTCTACTAATCTTTTTTTCTAGAGGTAAGGTTATGACTAACCTTGAACACAAAAGCCCAGGCCCACCTAAAGGCTGCTTCTTTTGTTCATTTTTGAGGATTGGGAGCTATTTGAAAAGTTTTTTTTTTTTAGGTCTGTTTGAGTGTTTCAAAGTAGTCCTAGATTAGAAGGGACCCCACTGAGTGTGAGGCATTTCCTGAATATAGTATTTTTCTCACCCTAAGAGCTCTGTGCTGTTTTGACTCTACAAAAATACTCTGCCTATTGGGGCTGATTTCAGTGGACGTGAACACTTCTCTGCACACTGTTTGACCTTTCAGTTCAGCGCCTCTCTTTATAAGACAATTTCATATCAATTGTTATTATCTTTAGACCTGTTTTACTTTATTTGAAACATTTCTGTGGCCTAAGAAATGGGGTGACCGTGGAGATTGGGGAACTTAGAGTCATATGAGTGTCTTTAATAAGTAATTAGTAATCAAGTTAGTAATAATTTAGCCAGTTTTTTATATTTTCAAACCTAATTAAACCATCTTGTTCTTTGGGCTAAAAAAGAGCATAATTTGTGTTGCAGATTAATTTTAGTTAAATCTTTTTTTGGTTATATCGTACTAGATAGCTTTTCTTTCATTACTTTTTAGTCTTAACTAAATGGCTACACGGCCCAATAGATAGAGTGGTGGGCCTGGAATCAGGAAGACCACAGTTCAATCCAGCCACGGATACTCACTAGTTATGTGATCTTGGGCAAGTCGCTTAACTTCTGTTTACCTTAATGCACTGGGTAAGGAAATGGCAAACCACTCCACTCTTTGCCAAAAAAAACCCCACATAGGGTCATGAAGAGTCAGATACAACTAAATGACTGTACAGTAACAAACAAATGATAATGATGTAGTCAGCAGGGATAGTTTGAGTTCACTTGTGGATCTGGGTTGAGATTACTTCTTTTTTTTAAAAAAATTTATTTAAAATTCTCCCTATTTAGTTATCTTCAAAATTATTTGTATATAGATACCAGTTGCCCTTTTCCTGGAATTTATCGTAAAATGTATTATTGGTTGGTTATTTAAATTGAGTACAGCAGATTGAAGGTAGTAGTTAAATGGTTAGACGACTCTTGGTTCCTAAAATAAAAGCCCTATTCTTGTACTGATATAGACAATTAATAAATAGTTAATAGTCAGTGGCAGTTATTGTTGACTTAGAGGGAAGTAATATGCTACCTTTGGAAAAAAACTACCCTGCCTGCGTAAGCTCAGGAAAAATGAATAATAAAATGAATTAGAACCATCTGGTCTGAAATGTCCCCACTAGGAAAAAAATTTTATTTTAAAAAATGATAATTAACAAATTTGCCCCTTTTCTGCCTCAGTGGCCTAATTTTAGAACAGCTTATTGAATTAACTGTTAGTTTTCATTGAATCAGCTGCTTGTTTTCAAAAGCTTATCCACACATTCTTTTTTTTTTTTTCCTAATGCATAAGAGCCGCTTGTTAGGCAACTGCATTGATCTAGGTGAGTTGTAATAAAGATAGTATAGAGTAGGCTACAATGAAGCCATTAATGATTTCTCTTATTGCCGAACAGAATCTTTTCTTAGTCCTCATCCTTTTTTTAACCTCCGTTCTTCATTTGACATTGCTGACCATGCTCTCTTCATGAATACTTTCTTTTCTCTAGGTTTATGTGATTTTACTCTCTTGATTTTTCTCCTACCTGTCTGACCACTTCTCATTCTCATTTGAGATAATAAGTTAATGTGTAAAGTACTTAGCCGAGCTTAAAGTGCTATGTAATGCTAGCTCTGATCTGCTAGGTGGATCATCACTCAAATTACTGCCCCCTCAACTGTGGGTATTCCCCAGAGCTTTGAGGTGGACCTCTTATTTTTTCTCAATTCTTTCTCATGTGGTGACTTTATCAACTTACATAGGTTGAATGATCATCTCAATGCAGATAACAGGCAGCTAAGAGTCAAAGTAAAGTGCTGAACCTGAAGTCAGAAAGACCTGAGCTCAAATCAAGCCTTAGACACTAGCTGTGTGACCCAGGGTAAATCACTCTTAGTTTCTTCCTCTAAACTTGGGATAATAACAGTGCCTACTTGGTTGTAAAGATCAAATGAGATCATATTTGTAAAGCACCTTACAAACCTTAAAGCCCTAGGTAAACACTATCTATTGTTACTAATATTATCCATATTCCAGCTTCAGTAGTATGTCATTAATTGTCTATTGGGCATTTCACGTTGAATGTCCTGAAGGTATCTCAAATTCATCATGTCCATCATAAAACTCATATTGCCCTCCAAACCCACTCCTCTTCCAAACTTGAATAAGTAAATGAAAAAGCATTTATTAAGCACTTACTTGTGCCAAGCACTGTGCTAAACACTGGGGGTACAAATGCAAAAATCATGACCACCCCTTTCCTTAGCAGCTTACATTCTAATGGGGGTGGGAGGGAGAGACAATACTTAAAGAGGAATGGTAGTCAGAGACGGGTATTGTAGTTTATAAAATTAAAAGTGTGCTGAGTGGAGCTATAGGGCAGTAATAATGGCAGTATTGATTTGATTATAATTCTACAACTGGAAAGGAGGGTAGGGAGAGGACAGTGCAGGTTACATGTTTAATGGCTAGGCAGCTGGTAAGAGATGGCAAAGGAGTAAAGTGAGGCACAGTTGGAACTGTGAGCCACATGAGGCACTCACTGTTTTAGACAAAGGGGGCCAGAATAGGGAATTTTGGAGATGAAAGGCTTAAATCTTCCAGGGCATGGGCTCTGGTATAGTTGGTAAGGTGTTTGGTGAGGAGGTGGCCTGTTTCTGTGGAAGGCACTACCCCTCTCACTCTTTCACCTTTCTAACCTTAATGTTGTCCCTGACTCGTCACTCCTCCCTCTCCTTCTCCTCACATAACCAACCACATCTTACTGATTCTACTTGCCACAACATTTCTTTTTTTTCTGACTGCTTCTTTTACTCAGAGCTACCACTTTAGTCCAGGCCCTCATCCCCTCTCACTTAGACCATTTCAGTGGCTACCTTAGTCTCCCTGCCTCAAGTCTCTCCCCACTCCGATTCATCCTTCCATAGGTGTCAGTATTTTTCTTTATTGTTAGACCACGTCACTCATCAGTAAATTCCAGTGACTCCCTATTGCCTCTAGGATAAAATATATATTACTCTTCTTCCCCATCCTGTCCTTTCAGCCTCATTATATATTACTGCTGTCCCCTCACTCTGCAGTCCAGCTAAACTGATTTTTTTCTTTGTTTCTCACACTCCATCTCTCATCTTTGCCATGCCCTCCCCAGTGACACCCCCACTTAGAATGTACTCTTTTCTCGTGTCAGCTTCATAGAAGTCCTCTCTTCTTTCACCACCTTTGACATGAGGCCTTCCCTGATCTTCCAGTTGTTAATGCACTCCCTCCCTAACTACCTTGTATTGATTCTGTATATGTGTACATGCTGTCTTCCCTGATAGAATGTAGGTTTTTTGAGAGTAGGGATTTTAGCCTAGATAATGCCTAGCACGTGGTAGGCACCTAAACTCTTGTTGTTTGATTGATTGCTAGATGAAGTAAATAAAGTATTTAAAAGGGAACTTGGTCTAAAGCCAGGAAGGGGAGTTCAGCTGACTTTATTAGGTGAGTTTATTCAGTAATAAGAGAAACCTTATTCTTATTGAAAATATCCAAATAGTAGAATTGATTTTTTTTTGGGTTAGGCAGTGGAGTTAAGTGACTTGCCCAGGGTCACACAGCTAGTAAGCGTTATGTGTCTGAGGCCAGATTTGAACTCAGGTCCTCCTGAATCCAGGGCTGGTGCTCTATCCACTGCGCCACATAGCTGCCCCTCCAATTGATTTTTTAAAAGCAGATAATCATTCTTGGAACAACAAGCCTTTATGGTAACAAAACCTCAATCTTTCAGCTTTTAGCCATTGCTAGCTTGTTAAAATCTCACGGTTGAGGGGGATGGGAATATTGGTATCTATAAAGTGTCCTAAATTGAAGCAGATTCCGTATTTTAGCTAACTTTGCTATTTATCAGTTGCTGTGTATATTTAGTTCAACCCCACATGGGGTTGGAGACACAATATATCCTTGTTCCTGGCCATCAGTGCTAACCTTTGGTTTCTGCCTTCTGCAGTATGGACAAAGACAGTGTTGACATGCACCAGGAGTTGACTGCTCTCAAGACCAAGTTCCAGGAGATGCGAAAGGTGATTAGCACTATGCCGGGTATCAATTCGAGTCCAGAACAGCAACAGCAGCAGCTGCAGAGTCTGCGGGAGCAAGTCAGAACCAAAAATGAACTTTTGCAAAAATATAAGAGTCTCTGTATGTTTGAAATCCCCAAAGAATAAAGCAGGCATGTTACAGTGACAAAAGTGACAAAAACTGGACCAGAGAAGCCAAGATTACATTTTCTTCTTCCCTCCCCTGCCCCTTTGTGTGGTTCTGTATGGAACCCATCGACTCATTCTCCAGAGCAGCTCTTTTCATACTTCTTTGTTGGCTGTGCTCAGTGGTTAGGTCACTGTGGCTGGTTGGAGGCATGCATACAAGCATTTTCTGGTGTGAATTAAAGGCCTACTAGTGGAAGTGAGTGGTATACTTTCATGGGGGCTGAAACTATATGGCTGCCTCCTGGGAAGTAACCATCTGTCACATTTTCTGGTTCTGACAGAAGTACTGGAGGACACAGTGGGAAAGAGGGCATTCTTTACTTTCTCCTTCCATCCCACACTCCCTTCTCCTTGGTTGTGTTCAGTGTGTACGAGGTACATACTGTTCCTATTTATGGAAGTTTCATGAAACTTTCACATAGAATTAATTGGCCAAATTACTCTTCATGCTGCTTGGGTTTAATGTGATTAATGGGTGGCTCTGTGAGAATGAATATAATTTTGAATGCATGGAGGCACCACAGAGAGGATTTTTTTTGTTCATAGCAGTGTCAGAGCCCTAAATAGCTTGTTTTCTTTCTGTTTGAGCCAGTAAAGATAGCAGTGTCAGTGGGGGTGTCAGTCAGTGAACCTATGAGGCAGTTACTGAAGCCCTCATGTCGTCCAGGTCTTGCTATGCCTACACATTCTTGCTACTCAGTTAGATTGTCCCCTGCTGTCTTCAATTAGCACATTTGGCCACACTTTTAGTGCCAGAGTAAACAATTTGCCAGGATGGCCAAATCAGCTCTAATTATCCTTTGGGATGGAGAGAGCAGGTGGTTCTGTATTGCATAAGCAGAACGTTTTTTTGGATGAGAAAGTCCTCTCCCTGATCCTTGCCCCCTTTGATGTTCAGATTCAAATGTTATTCTGGGGGAAAAAATCATTAATTTTTTTTTTTTGCTGGTCTCCTGTGATTGACTGTTAACCAACACATTTAATTCAAAGGCTCATCTAAATGGCAGTTCTGATTACTCCCATCTTTGGGTGTGGGACAGTCCTGTGAATATGCTCAGGCACTGTAGTTACATATCTGGGTTCTGCTTTTCAAATATTTGTCAAGTGCCTTCATGTTTTCCCTGTCCTGCCTCTGATTTCTGAGGGTGACCCCTTCAATTTTGTTCTGACTTCCTTGGCCGTTAAATCAGCATTGAAGTTGCTTCCCTGCCTCTTACAGACAAGCAAATTAAAATTATTTAGGGCAGGGGTTTGGGTTTCTAACCTCTGCTAATCCAGTCAAGTGCCTGGTAGGCTGCTGTGTACCTACTGCTTGCTGGGAAGTGTTCTTTGAGATCTTTTTGGAAGAGGTTCAGTCTGAAAAATTCCTGTCTTCAGCAAGTTGAACTCCAGTCATCTATTTACTGCATTATGGGGAGCCAAGAGCTCACCCACAGTAGCTAGAATGAGTCTGGTATAATAAGGCAGCAGGGAACAGTGCAGTGTAGGAGGCAAAATAGTTCTTAGTTGCTTTCCACAAAGCAGGGAGCTATGAATTTAACTTGGTTATCAGGGGAATGAAAGGCCATTTAGACTAGTTCTACTTTGTGACCTATCGCTAATTGAATCCTTTAGGGATTGATAGAGGAACTAAATCTGTGATTTCATTGGTATAGGAAACAACTGGCTGAGGAAGTACCCTGAAACCTCCACTACACGGCAGAACCTTTTCTGAAACTTAAGTCTTAGAGAAGTGCCAAGTGCACCAGGAGGTTAAATGATTTGCCCAGGGTCACACCGTGTGTGTAAGAGGGGGAACCTGAACCAGCCTGTTCTGGCTCTGAGGCAGTCTCTCTATCCCCTATGTCACATATTACCTCTCAACCAAATCCATGATTTCCTGGAAATTTTATAGTGATTAATTTGTGGGCCTAATCTAAAGCTCTGGCAGAATACCCTGAAAGGAGCTCTATGTCATATTCATTTGAATCAGGACTTGCTTGAGCTGGCTACATTAGGCCACTGCTACTTTTATTGTCTGTATCTGTGAATACCCATTTCTGGGGTTAATTAAAAATGCCTGGTATTGATGACTTTTTTAAGCTTGTAATTAACTTAATGTATCAAAAGCTTGTGTCTTTTGCTATATGCTCTCTCTCTTTCTCCCTCTCTCTCTCCCTCCCTCTCCTTCTGTCTTTAGGTTTTGTAAGGTAGGTACGGAGGCCTTGATAGTGCCTCTTTTGAATGTTTTCCACTTGGGAACACAATGATGTTATTAAACTTGAGCTTTTACAGCCCAGAAATTGGTAAATGTAAAAAATTGGGGTTTGACTCATTGCTTTGTTGATTATCTAGACTTAAAGTGTTGGAGAAAATGTCAGTAATGTAGATTAACCTGAAAAGTGTCTTGTTTCTTGAGAGGTGGTTATTAAACATTTACCAACACACTCGTGTTTATAGGATAGTAATGTTTGTCACATAGTAGCACCTTAATGAGTATGAACTGAAACCTCCACTACTTCCTATTCTTCCTCTGTATCCCACCATAACTGTATGATTTTTGCATATATAGAGGATCTAAGTCTCAACACTTTTGCTGCTTCTCATTTGCTTGAAAACCTTGGGCTCATTAAATACTTGTTGAATCACCTAGGTTGGACATCTGTGCCTTTGTGAACTTCTGTCCATTTCTGCTTTATGCAAAAGAAAGTTTTCATTGACCTGTCATGAGAACCAAAGAAATGACTCGGCTGAACTCATGTAGTGTTGGAACCATAAAAAGTCAGAAAGGAAAGAATGATATTGGAAAATATTAAGATCTTAGAATTTAAAGCTCAAAGCAATTTTAGAGAGGTTATTTAATCCAGCCCCATCAGAGGAAGAAACAGGGGCCCAGGAAACTTGAGTACCTTGTCCAAGGTCATAAATAAGTAATGGGCACTGCGAACTAGTTTGAAAGTGAATTTAAAAAAAACCCTTTGATAAGGCATTTAACTTAAATAGGTAGAGATTAAATGTGAAGGGACAGGGAAGGATAATTGTTTGGTTATAAGGTGTTGAAATCCTTCCATTTTTCCTAGCGCTCTCTATGGTCTTCTTACATATGGAAATGTTACCACAAATAGGCCTTGTGCCACTTTTGATTCTTTTGAATTTTTGCCTTTTAATTATTATCTGTAGCTTTTTTTGAGGGCAGTTCTCTTTTTGTTAAAAATGCTGATGTTATTTTCAGAATGCCAAAACTTTATAAGTGAGTTCTGGCAAAAGTCATAACGCTGGCTCGAGATTTAAATTCCACAGCAATGGAAAAGTTTCCTCTACTCTTCCACCCCCATCATTTAAAAAAAGAAGGCGGCGGCAAAGCAAGTTTTTCATTTTTAATGACTTTATTTTGCTAAAAAAAGTTAATAACCATAACATTTTCACACATACAGTATAAACACTTAAAAAAGATTTTGTTCATGTCCATGACAACATATCTACTATAAAGTGCGAGGTTTTTTTCCCTTTTTTCCACTGAAAACACATGTAAACACAGTTAGCTTTTGTTGGGTTGCCTGGGTTTTTTGACCCTCAACCACATCCCAGGTTTGATACCAAGGGAAAGAGGATCTTAGCCAGATGCTTGTGGCAGTTCAGGAGTCTTGTATTAGAAACTACCTCCTGTTTTTTGGTATTCTGGCAAAATAGTTGACAAGTTGCATACTTCCAGACCACTACCCCCACCCCATTCACATTTCTGTCCTTTCCTAGGACCCCCTATGATGGGCATTCCCCCCCCTTCCCCAACATGGCTTTGATGGGGCTCTCCAGTTTAAGTCATTTCCTTCCTTCTCCCAAATTTCAAGTGCTCCAAAGGAAGAGCACCAGTAGTCCTCCATGAGGGTGGGGAAGGTCAGATGGTAAGTACCCCTAGGGAAGCTGACTTGGAGGGCAGATGCCAGCCTGGAGCCCATGCCACCGGGGTTAGGGTCAGCCAGAACATCTTACTTTTTTCTTAAACAAAAAAAAATCTTTTTTGTTTTAGTTATTAGCTTAGTAAAAGGAGTGGGTGGCTCCTAGCTGATGACACAGCGCTCTTTGTCCTTGGCCTGGCTACCTCCAATGGCTTTTTCCCGGATGTACATGAGGTCACTGTGGACACTGGGCCTTCGGGCAAAGGGAGCCAGGATACCATAGGCCTCTCCTGACCCACCTCCACTACCCTCTTTCAAGAGTTTCTTGTTCTTCAGAGCCTTCTTGTGCAATATGTCACAGTACTGTATTGAGACCTTTCGGTGGAGGTCTGGGCTCATTTCACTGGGCAGTTTGGCCATGGTGAAGAGGGCCTGGAACATCTGGTCCAGGCTGCTGTTCTTCTTTGCAGAGATTTCAAAGTAGGCACAGTGCTGAGGGTCATCTCCAACCAGCTGTTCTATCTCCCTGGGCTCCACCTCTCTGTAAAAATCCCTGTCCCCTTTGTTGCCACAGATGACCAGGGGCACTTCAATGTTCTGCTTGGTCTTGTTCTTCAGGCAAGACTTCGTGTCTAGAATCTGCTGCTTAAGGCGTTGTACCTCTTCGAAGGAGTCTCGGTTATCCAGGCTGAAGACCAGGATAAAGACATCTCCTGCAAGAGAGAGGGAAGAAAGATACAGAAATGGTTAGTCGACTGAGCAAACCAGCAACAACTTTAACTGAGCTGGGGGGTGCGGGTGCGGTGAAGGTACTTCCTACTCTTTCTAGGGTGACTGCAACAGAAGGTCACAGATCTTATAGGGGCATAGGGGAAGGAAAGGGACGGGCGAACAGAAGCCTAACCCCCAAGATTACTACACATCACACCCAAGTTTTGGAGAATAATTATGTCTTTGGGGAAGGGCGAACTAAGTTTAGACTCGGAGGTCTGCCAACTGCTTCTTGTGGAAAGGGCAGGACAGGACAGAGATGCTTAAGTTGAGGAGAACGGGTGCTGCCTGTTCTGCTAAGGGGGACGGTTAAGGTGGAGGAGAGGCAGGAGCCAAGTGTACCTGTGAGGATGGAGAGGCGCCGAATAGCAGGAAAGGGGTGGTTGCCCGATGTGTCGAGGATGTCCAGCTGATAGACTTCCCCGCGGATGGAGTAGAACTTTCGGTGGAAGTCCTCAATCGTGGGCGTGTAAGTGTCCTCGAAGCGGCCCGTTAGGAAGCGCGACACGATGGCTGTCTTGCCCACCTTGGAAGAGCCCAGGATGACCATCCGGTAGCAGTTTTTGGCCGGGATGTTCAGCTCCGACTCGCTGGGGCACATCTTCTTGATCATCGCCGCCAGTTTCATTTGTAGCAGGAGATGGGAAGGGAAGAGCGAGAAAGTGAGGGACTTGAGAGGGGAAAGGCTGGCAGGTCCCGGACACCAGGAGCGGAGAGGGGCGCAGAGGCAGAGAGGGCTGCAGGTGAGCGCAACCGAACGCTGGGAAAGAGATTTGTCAGGCTCGGCTGGGGTCGGCTATTAAGCAAAGAGCTCGACTCTGCTTCCTTCGCTGTCGTCGCCTCCTTTATATAGAGATCCAGGGGCGGCCGCCACGCCCTCCCAGCATCTGTGCGTCAAGCCCGGGCTGGCCTCCTCGGGCTTGTGAGTGCTGGGGGGCGGGGGGTCGGGGCGGACAGGGCTGGGCTTGGCGGGGACCTGGCTCCCGGGAATAGCTGCTGTCCTTTTCCCTTAGTTTTAATTAACTGGCTCCTCTCTCAGTCCGACCTCCGGGGCCCTGGGAGGGGGAAACTGAGTCCCAGTTTCAATCCAGGCAGGGTCCACTTCTTTGCCCTCCTGGATTGCGTTGAGTTCACTCAATACAGGCGGGGGTCGTGGTGGGAGGAACCGAAGGAAATGGATTCTGGGGTAAAGGGGAGGCGATGTGCCAGAGGGGCACAGAGGTCAGGTTCCTAAGGTGAAGGGGGGTGACGTGTCAGGTACGTGCAGAGGGGCAAGGCCCTAGTGTGTGTGTACGGGAAGGGCGGAGAGGGGAAAGGTTCTGGGAGTATGGGATGGAGTGGAAGGGGAACTCGGGAGTGGGGAGTTTCCCTTCTCCGGCTGCCTTAGTGTAGGGGGCCAAATAGCATTTTGGCTTCTCTTTGCTCCTAAGAAGGGGTCTGAACCCAGAGAGATTTGGGGGTCTGGGACCCTTCTTATTTTTTTTTTTTTGAAAGTCCCTCGGGCTGATGAGTGGGAGTGAAAAGCCCTGAAAGTTCAACTTTGAGCTACTACAGAGAGGCCCAGCCTCCTCTTTCCCGTCCCGGGATCCCGTCCAGCCTTGGCCAGTGGCTTTGGGTTTTTTTTTTCTCTTTCCTTTTCTGTTTTTATTTCTTCATATTTTTGGCTACAGCACCAGGCAACCAGGTTGGAGTGGAGCACGGGGGAGCTGAGGTGTGGGAGCAGCCCCTGGGCTGGGACTGAGGCTCGGTTGTGGAGCTATGTGGACACGGTCCGCTAGGAGGCGGCAGAAGGCTGCGGACCCTAGAAGCAACGGGCTTCTCTAACCTGAGAGTTACGTTACTGAGCCTTGTCCCGAGGTGCCAGTTAACTAGCGGTTGGGAGTTCTCCAGAGCCAGAGGATTTAGGTTGGACCCAGCACTAAGTATCCTTTGCTTTCTTTGCTTTCTTCTGCTCTGTGGGAGGCAGAGGGGCTTCTTGACCCCAGGAGACACAGAGCAAAAAAAATTAACAAAAATGAAAAAACCAACACAGAGGGGAGAATTGTGGCCCGGAGTGATGCTAAGGAAGATTCTGCACTTCCAGCCAAGACAGCTGCGACAAGTGCAGGTCACTAGCTGGCCCTGCCTCACCCACTGAGACCTTTTGCCTCTCTCCTTCCAACTCACCATTTAGCTTGTTATTCACTGCCCTCCATATTTCTTTGCTTTTCTACTTGAGTATCCCTTTGCATTGCATGAAATATCGTCCTCACCTCTCTGCCTATTCAAATCCGACCCCTTCAAGGCTCAGTTCAAGCCCAGACTCCTGAAGCCTTCCAGCTTGATTACCCTCAGCTCACAGATCCCTCTCTTCTGTGAGCTCCTCCTATAGGATTTACTGTTGCTCTAGCACATTTGGGGCACTTAATTATATTATGTCTTTTAATTTTTTTTTGAGTAATAGCTAGCAGTTATATAGCTTTAAAGTTCGGAAAGCTTGTCTACATCGCATAACATTTAACAATAAGGAACGAGCGTTGGGCCCAGAGGGGCTAAGGTACTTCACCGATTATTCCCTGTTCTGTACCCAAAGGTGTGGTCTGGAGGCCTGGGGAGCCTGGCCTCTAATGAGAGGAGTAAGGTAGACAGGATCCTTACTCTTATACTCTTTAAGCTCCAACTCCAGCACAAAGTGGGGAATTTGGCTCATATCCAGAGTTTCTCAAAGGGAAACAGTAACAGGGCATACAGTGCACAAGAAGAACCAGGTATGGGATAGTAATTTATTCCAACATACTAAAGAAATGCTAAGCATACTAGATTCACAGAGCAGCCTTAATAAATCAACTTAAAATAAGATTTAGTGATTTATAATTCTGGTTATAATCTCCCGGGAGGCTGACAGTCAAACCTCGTCAGAACATAAAGCAATTTGCAGGACTGCTAATTAGGCATGTTACATTTCCTCTCAGCTCTGCCGTATCCAAACAAGTCCTGGTAAGTGTCTGCTGGTAAAATGGCCCTCTTCTTTGTGACAGCCGTCTCCAAGTGAACTAGAATAGTTGCTAGAGAATCCTCCCGTGACAACATTTAGCTCCAAACCCAGTGGACCCAGGACCTCTAGGTCTTTACAATTCACTAGATTGCCTCCAAGGCTGGACTTCTCAACCTAGAGATCTTTCACCCCAAACCAGGAAAGGACAAGCACAAAAGAGGCAGTCCAAACTCAGGTTCAGCTTTGTCTAGGAAGAATATATACTTTATTTTATTTTTTGGTGAGGCAGTTGGGGTTAAGTGACTTGCCTAGGGTCACACAGCTAGTTAGATATTGAGTGTCTGAGGCCGAATTTGAACTCAGGTCCTCTGGACTCCAAGGCCAGAGCTCTATCCATTGGACCACCTCGATGCCTCGAACATATACTTTAAATGCTATGTCTCTATAGCTTCCTGAAGTCAGTGGTCAGGGTAGGGGCAGGCTCCTCCTTCCCCCTCCTCTTGGGGAGCAGCTCAAAACAGACCTCACATAATGGATTACTAGAAAGGAAAAGAGGGCTGAGGGAGGAATTGCTCTCTTTTAGATATTCACTTCTCCCTCCAAAGTCAATTAGGGGACTTGTTCAGTGATTGTTAAAGTGCTTAACATATTGCCTGGCATGATGATGATGATGATGATGATGATGATTTCAAAGTCAGTGAGTCACACATGGCATAAAACAGGCCCTGAAGCTCCCATGTGGTTACCCAGAGCCAGGAGCAGCAACTCTGAGCATTCTACATGGGACGGTCCCTGCAGACCCATTCAACCTCATCACACATTAACTCATTTGAGCCTCAAGTTGTAGAAGAGATTCCTTCTGTGTATGGGTTGTACAATGTGGCCTCCAGGTCACCTCCAACTTCAAATTCTGTGATTATTATTCCCATTTTGCAGTTAAGGAAACTGAGGCAGGCAGGTTAATTGACTTGCCCAAGGTAGCACAACTAGTAAGTGTCAGAGGCAGGATTTGAACCCAAGTCTTCCTGACTCCAGGTCCAGCAGTCTAACCCCAGGATGCCTCTGACTGTTTCACTGGATGTTTCTCTTTTCCCAGCTACGTAGTAAACTCACTATGTAGAAGTAAACTCAGAAGACAGGAAACCCTGTCTTCTACTTCTGTTGTACTCCCAGTGCCCAGCATGAGATTTAATCTGTATGGTTTTTTAAAATCAAATTAAAGTGAAAAGGTATTAGGCAGCTAGGTAGCCTAGTGGATAGAGCACTAGGCCTGGAGTCAGGAAGACTCATCTTCCTGAGTTCAAATCTAGTCTCAGACACTTACTAGCTGCATGACCTTGGGCAAGTCACTTAACCCTGTTTGCCTCAGTTTCCTCATCTGTAAAATGAGCTGGAGAAGGAAATGGCAAACCACTCCAGCATCTTTACCAAGAAAACCCCAAATGAGGTCCTGAAGAATTAAACACAACTGAAAAACGACTGAACAAGAAAGGTCGTTGTCCATGAGCAAGTTCCCCATATCCTTTTCTAATTAGCCTTCCTGCAGATTATAATTCTAGAGCCCAGGGCTGCACTGAGCCAGGTCTTTGAGGTTACTACTGATATTCCACCAGCTGCTCTCTTGGGGTTTGTAATATGATGAAGTCTGTACATTGAGGCCTCAGTTAATCATTATGACCTTCCCCTGCCCTTTCACCTCTTGAATGTACTCCTCATGTATTTATTCTTTTTGTGTCAGAGTTACCTTCTTGTGGGGCATCTTACCCTTCTAGTCTATAAGATCTTCTAGGACTAGGTTCCACCTCAGATACCTGCTTCCATTGGGATTTAATCTCTCTCATCCTTTGTTGTCAATAAAATAGGAATTAGAAAACAAAACAAAACACTGTAGGACCTGCCTTGCAAGGGGGTTGTGGAGCTTAAATAAGATAATATACATATAAAGCACTTTGCAAACCTTAAAGAGATATCTGTCAGCTGTTTAAACCTTGTGTCTCCCCAGTGCTTAGGGGGAAAGGAACAAGCATTTATTAAACACCTGCTATGTTCCAAGCATTTTATTTATTTATTTTTATTTAGAATTTTATTTTTCCCCAGTTACATGTAAAAAAAACAATTTTAGCATTAGTTTTTAAAATTTTGAGTTCCAAATTCTCTCCCTTCCTCCCTCCCTCCCCCAACTCCCCCCCCCGCCATTGAGAAGGCAAGTAATTCAATATATGTTATACATATGTAGTCATGTTGTGAAAGAGAAGGCAAAACACTTCCATAACAGTCATGTTGTGAAAGACTAACCATATTTCCCTCTATCCTATCCCATACCCCATTTATTCTGTTCTCTTCTTTCACCCTGGCCCTCCTCAAAAGTGTGTGCTTCTGATTACCTCTTCTTCCAATCTGCCCTCCCTTCTATCTACCCCCCTTTTCTTATCCCCTTCCTCCCTCCTTTCCTATAGGGTAAGATAGATTTCTATACCCCAATTGAATGTGTATGTTTTCAAGCATTTTAAAATATCATCTCATTCAATCTTCATAACAACTCTGTGAGGTAAGTGTTATTTTCAACCCCATTTTACAGTTAAGGAAACTGAGGCAAACAAGTTAAGTGACTTGCCCAGGCTCATATAGCTAGTAAGTGTCTGAGACCAGATTTGAACTCAGGTCTTTCTGACCCCAGGCCTGGCACTCTATCCATTTTACCACTTAGCTACCGTTCCTCTCTGTAACTCCTATATACAATCACTGGCCAAGTCTTAGCAATTCTACCTCCATAAGAGGTAGCTCTCCCATCTGGTCCTTTCTCTCCACTTACACTGCCGTTACCTTAGTTCAGGGGCTCATCACTTCTCTCCTTGTCTCCTAATCTGTCTCTGTTCCTTTTGTCTCTCCTCCCTCTAATCCATCCTTCATACAGTTGCTGGAACAAGATTCCTAAGTCTGAGCACATCACTCTCTATTTTTAAAATCCTTAAGTAATTCTAAGATAAAATACAAATTCTTGCTATGGTATTTAAAACTCTCTACAATAAGGCCCGAACCAACTTCCCCAGCCTTATTTCACATTACTCTTCTTACATTTCATATTCCAGCCAAACTGGACTACAGACTCAAATTCCTTCCTTGGCTCTTGGCATTGATTCTGATTTGTAACAAACTGAAGCTCTTGCCACCCAGGAATGTACTCAACCCCTTATCACTGCCTTTCAGATTCTTTATCTTCCAACAAAGCTCAGCTCATAATTCCTGTAAGGTGGGCAATGTGAAAGATTAACGCTGAGCCCAGCGCCCCTAAGAAATCCACAGGCTAAGACTTAAAAGGGTACCAATATTGATGTCAAGGATCAGTAAAACCAAAGGAAAGCACCAGTGAATGCAGTCCAGGGCTGCACAAGAAAATAGCAGGAGCATGCAGAAGGGAAGCATAAAGCCACTATCATATCTGATAAACAAGGCCTGAAATCAGTGGAATCTTGGCCCTAGTCTTTTGGAGAAACAGCATTGTGCAAAAATCATATGCTGCCATGTCATTGTGCAAGGACACATAGATGAATCAGCCCTAGGCAGTGCATCTGTGCATCTTCCAGGAGGCCTGAAGCCAGGGCCACGGCCACATCAGGGGACATAGCCAGCTGCCAGTAGAAGTCTGCCTAGGGAAACAGAGAGGGGGACAGTGCCTTCCAGGAGACCTAAAACTAGTGTGATCTCTAATATTTGGTAGCTTTCCCAGAGGATCAAGGAGACAGAGCCAAGGATCATGAGCCAGAGTAAGAGGTGCCTTGGGGCCCTCCAGAAGGCACAAAACCATCAGTGGTTATTAGTATCACGTTGTGGCCTGTCAAGACTCCAGCAGGGTTCAAAGCCAACTTGCATTTGGTGGTTGTGCAAGGAAAAGGTGACAAAATCAGGAAAGAGGCCAGCATTTGTATTGGGGTGCCAGGAGGCCAAGGCAGAGGTCAGCAGTTGCAACAGAGAGTGGGGCATGGTCCTAGCTCTGGAACTGAGTTCTCCTGTGTTGGACCAGGACTGCAGAAAAGGGTGGAGCAAGGCAGCTGCAACAGCCAGACTGAAGTAGAGATAGCATCAGACTAACTGCCCACCTCAGCAAGATATACGGGGTAGGTCAGAAACTGGCCCGGGCACAAAGTTCCGGTCCAGGAATTGAAGCTAGAGTCATGAGAGGACAGAAGAAAACTCTGAATGCAATGAAAGAGTGCTATAAATTAAAGTAACTCAAGAGATAAGCCTGAAAGAGAGTAGTTCCACTATAAGTATAATCAAAACATCAAAGAAAGGAATTGTGACATGGCCACAAAGAGTCCAAGAGTATATGAAGGAAGTGAAGCTAGAGATAAAAAATGACATTAGAACTCTCAAGTTTAAAGAAAAAATAGAATAAAAAAACTTAGAATGGAAAGTAGAAAACACCAGTTTTGAAGTAGTGAGCTCCCTGAAAAACAGAATGGAGCACAAAACCCAGTGATTCCATGAGACAATAATAAATATTAGGACAAAATCGAAAGACTGAAAAATTAGAACACGTGAGTTATTCATCATCAGAAACAACTAATGTGGGGAATAGGTAAAGGAGAAATCGTTTAACAAAATCAGATTGCCTGAAAAGAATGACCAAACAAAAAACATAGATACCGTATCTCAAGAAATTATAAAACTATCCAGATCTATGAGAACCAAAGGCAAAGTGAAAATAAAAAGAATGTACCAGTTACCTCCTGAAAGAAACCACAAATCGGAAGCCACTAGGAATGTCACAACCAAAATCCAGAGTTTCCAGGTCAAAGAAGAAATACTATAATCAGTAAAAGAGTTTAGATATGAAGGAATCAACAGTTAGGATCACCTAAGATTATGCTGCAATTACTTTAAAGGAGAGGAAATCTTGGAATATATTTCAAAAGGCAAAAGAAAAATGGTTTACAGCATAAATAACTTACCTTGCAAAACTGAATATAATCCTATAAGGGGGAAAAGTCCCTTTAATAAAATTAAGGACTTTAAAGTCCTTTATCAGCATTTCCAGTGAAATGGCTAGAGGAAGGTAGAATCTTTGAAATGCAAATATGAGAGAAACTTAGAAAGGAACTATAATTTGAGCATTTGGAAGTGAAAATAGATTTAAAAAATGGTAAATGCTCACATTATAATAGGAGAAGAAATTCTGTCTTCAGAATCCCACTGTCTTCAAAGAGTCACAGAGAGAGTAAAGACAGATAAGCACAGACCCTGAGGATGATCTTGCTCTGTTTTGTTGGTTTTAAGAAAAGAAAGAAAAGGGTAGGGAGAAAAGAATACACTGGGGCAGAGATGGGGAACCTGTGTGAAGTTTGGGATTCAGTCACAGAGCTGCACTTAAGGACCTAGAGGGCCACATGTGGTCTTGGGGCTGCAGGTTCCCCACCCCTGCATTAGGGACAAATGGAAAAGAGGAAGAAACTTGCTATTTCTCATAATTGGCCTGAGCCAGAAGAAGGGTATAGAAACATGAAGGAGGGGGTGAATGTGTGGGCATCTCATGAACCTCACTCTTATCTGAACTAAGTAAGGGAGAGTTGAATACATATTCCCTCTCTCCCTTTCTCCCTCCCTTCCTTCTTTCCTTCCTTCCTCTCTCCCTCCCTCCCTTGCTTCTTTCCTTTTTTCCTTCCATTTCTCATTCAGCTAGATACACAGAGGAAGAGAAGGAGAGACTCATAGCTTCTCTAATTGCTGGGAATGCCAAGTGGGAGCTCAAGCTAATAGAAAAGCAGTTTTCTAGTGAGATAAGGTGTGTCATGGTGGCATTCAGTCCTGCCCGAGGCAGTGGTCTCAGACATCCTTTCTTGCTATTGTCTCTCAGGATGAAGATTTTTAGAAATCCTTCCCCTGTGGGGGAGTCTGAGGATGGTAACTAGAGAGAAGGTCCCGTCAGGAGAGAAGAGTAGTGCAGTAGTAGCGCTACCCACAAGTGAATAGGGACCAGAGAAAGAGAGGGTCATGAGTTCTCCTCCTCTTAACCCTCAAACAATGCTGTAAGTAAAATTTCATCTTGGGATTTTCTTCAAATTATTTTATTTAGGTCTGCGTATTGTTTTAATTCTTTCTTTCTTCTTTTAAGCCCAACTTTCTAGCACTACTTGCAAGCCTTGAAGATACCTGTACTATGAAAAATCTTAATTTTGATTTTTTTAAGTGCTCTTTATGTTATTTCATTTTTTCCTTTGATGTTTTGAGTTTGTCATTAAATTTAGCTCACTTCTTTGCTGTCTTCAAGAAGACTTGTTGATTGTTGAATTTTTTTAATTTTTGAAGTACCCTTTTCATTCCTTTTTATGCTACTTTATTTCCTTTCTCAATGGAATTTTCAGCTTGATTTTTGTTTTGAATCCTGTTTCTATTTCTTTTTCATTGGATTTTATTTGTGTTGTATTTTGGTTTTTCAGTTTCCCATGGGTAATTGCCTCCATTGCAACAGCTGTGCTTTGTCTCTGTGTTGCATTTGCATGTGAAAACCTGTTATTTGATAATGCTAACCGCAACCCTGGTGTTGCATTAAAGTGTTATTTAGTTGCCTGTCAGGATGAGAATGGAATGTTGTTACTGTCATTACTGCTAATTTGCATATTTGCTTTACTGTTATTTACTGTGTGTCAAAGAGCACAGCTTTCTGTTACCATTGTGGTATGACTGTGTAGCTATTCCATTTTCACCCTGTAGCCAGTCAAATGTTATCATTATGGATCAATCTTTTGAAAATTTGTTGCTTATCGAACATTAACATCCATGGGGGACTACTGATATTTGAAGTAAACTATATATGGAGGCAGCTAGATGGCTTAGTGGATAGAGTGTTGGGCCAGGAGTCAGGAAGTTTTGTTGTTGTTTTTCAGTCTTATCTGACCCCATTTGGGGTTTTCTTGGCAAAGATACTGGACTCGTTTGTCATTTCCTTCTCCAGCTCATTTTACAGTTGAGGAAACTGAGGCAAACAGTTAAGTGACTTGCCCAGGGTCACACAGCTGGTAAGTGTCTGAGGCTGGATTTGAACTCAGGAAGACCCATCCTCCTGACTTCAGGCCCATCAGTCTATCCATTGCATCACCTACCTGCCCCAGAGTCAGGAAGACCTGAATCCAAATCAAACACTTACTGGCTGTGTGACCCTGGGCAAGTAACTTCACCTCTGTTTGCCTTAATGCACTGGAGAAGGAAATGGCAAAACACTCTAGTATCTTTGCCAAAACAAAACAAAACAACCCCATGGACAATCTGGTCCAAAGAACACAACTGAATGACTGAACAACAGCAATATATGTATGGAGCTGCAGATATTACAAAAATTTTGAAGAACGTAGTAAAAGAAATTGGAGTGGGTTGCTGTGGAATAATTTACAGTAAAACGAGAGCAGCAGAATCCACTAAGGGCATGTTCTGTGAATTAACAGATCTATTTGACCATTCAGCAATTCTTGACAAAATCCACATGGGAAAGTGCACAGGAACTATCTGGCAGGCTCCTATTTGAAGTGCAGGAATTCTTTTTTTTTTTAAACTGCAAAATTAATAAGTAAATGGGATGACATGGTACAGCAATTGCAGGGCAGACTTAGGTCTGCCCGAGGGACCTCCTCAGAAATAGATACTTCATTTGTTGGTGAGGCTGATTCCACATTCTCTGTGCCAGATAGGAAGGCTTTAATTCTGTAGAGAGAGGATTCCCCTAAACCAGACAGAGGAGCATTTCCTATGGAAGAGTCAAGACTAGGTCCCTTGTGGCAAAAAGGGGCAGCTCACCCTCAAGAAGAACAGAGGCTAGCAGTTCAGCTGTACAAAGTGCCAGGCTAGGGTCCCCTGTGGCAGAAAAGGGCAGCTCACCTATGCATAAGTTGAGGCCTAGTTCCCTTGAGGCTGGAGGATTGCTCTGTAAGGAGAAACTATTCTTGAATTTTAGGTAAGAGCTAGATCCGCTGGGTGTCACAGAGAAGTGTCACCTGATAGCAAGTCTGACACTATCAGGGGAATGGAACCTGTGGCCTTGAGGTTGAAGGTTCCCAACCCCTGCACTAGATAGACACCTCATTGCAGACCACAAGAATCGGCCCAAAATAGGAATTTTCTCAAGAAAAGACCTTGGCCCTCCTGGGAAAGACTCAGCACAAGTACGGGAGGATCGCATAACCAAAGGACTGTCTGGTACCTAACAGGGAAGTGAGGAATTGTTTGATGGGAAGTACCAGAGGTCCTGAATTTGAATATTTGATACCTCTAAAGAAAAGAAACCTTGTAACCACACCTCAGGTACCATTTCAAAAGCTTGAGTAGTTCTATGGCCCTGGCCTAATGGCTGAAATGAAAGTAAAAACAAAAACAAACCCCAGAACCATTCAGTTCAAAGGGAATGACTATCCAAATGTGTATTGCGGGAGGATAGCCACTTACTGAGACCAATAGGAAGAGAAGACACTGACTTTGAAAGATCCCATATGACTAGACTGACCCAAGTAGCCAAAGCAGAGGAGGGAGAGCGGCTCCAGGCGTGGAAGACAGCCAGAAAAAATGCCCAGGGCTGAGAGATGAAGGGTCTTGTTCAAGGAAGGGCCAGAAGACCAGTGTCACTGGATCTTAGCTTGTTTCCTCATCTGTAAAAGGAAGAGGCTGGACTAGATGACTTCTAAAGCCTCTTGGAACTCTAAACTCTACAATGGTTTGAGGACCCAGATTAATGGAATATGGTCTAATGAAACAGTGAAACAAGACGTCTTCTCATTTTTTTCACCTATTATGTGAGGCCAGCAGGAAGGCGATCCTCACTAATGGCTCTACATGCCTTGGAATGATATTAGGCATAGCCCAGCATATGATGGAGGGAGCTCACCTGGGGCAGGTGTCCTCCGTCTAGCTCAGCCAGCAAAAATTCATTTGCTTTTTTCCCCCAAGAAGGGCAGAGCCAGGGGCAATGAAGAGAAGTTGCAGAGGGCCAGGTTTCAGCTTAGTGCAAGGCAATGCTTCCTAACAATCCTAGCTGCCCAAAGGTGGAATAGGCCTTTGTAAGGGAGTCTATTCCCCACCACTGGAGGCCTCCTTTTCAAGTACGAGTCTGCTGGGAATGCTGGAAAAGGGATTGCTATTCTAGCCCACATTAGACTAGAAGCTTCCAACTCTGAGACTCTGATTCTGTGATGCTGCTCTTTTGAGGGCCCTCTCTTCTGCAAAGGGCCCACACCCCTTGGAGGGTGACCACTCATTACACCATTATCAGTCATTTACACCTTATCCTGAATGAGTTTATTAAAGTTCTTCTTTCTGGCAGGAGCTGAGAGTAACTCCATGTAGAATATCAACCACCACAGGTTAAGTTTTAATTAAGAGGAGTAAGGATAGAGAGGCCCAAGGATAGGCACAATGTAGAGGGGACAACATGAAAGGCTACTTCCTTAGGGGAAGCAACAAAGGGGATGGGTCCCAAAGTTGGACTGTATCTTATTCATAATTTTGCTTTGAGATGTTCCCACTCACAGGGACTATGTGTCACCTCCTCCATGATGCCTTCCTTGACCCTGCAACTAAACATTTATAGATCCATAGATCTGGAACTTGGAAGGGACCTTAGAAGCCATAAATTCCTCTTTCCCTGAAAACCTTGTAAGTGCTTTGTGTGTCTTTCTCATTCTGCCTTATGTTATAGTTATGTGCCCTTGTCTTTATTTCCTCTACTAACCCCTTGAGGGTCAAGTGAATAACAAATATTTCTTAAGGGCCTACCATGTGCCAGGCACTGTGCTAAGTGCTAGGTTATTCTTATTCATCTTGGGGGGGGGGGTGGAGGGCAGCTACGTGGCGCAGTGGTTAGAGTTCAGGACCTGGAGTCAGGAAGATCTGAGTTCAAATCTGTCCTCAGGCACTAGCTGTGTGAAACTGGGTAAGTCACTTAACCCTTTTTACTTCAGTTTCCTCGTCTGTAAAGTGAGCAGGAGAAGGAAGTAGCAAACCACTCCAATATCTTTGCCAAGAAAACTCCATCGACTACAGAGTCATGTGGAGTCAGACCCGGACAGAATGACTGGACAGCAAGAACAATTCATCTAGGTACTTTACATCCTTTTTGAAAACAGGCACTGTGCATAGCAGGCTTGAACAATCAATATTGAATTGAACTGAACAAAATAACACCCAAGAGAAACAAAATGTTTCTTCCACCAAGCTCTGATGGAGGCAGGTAGTACAAATGAGGCTCGGCTTTGGGATTCTGGTTTGTCATGGGCCTCCAGTGACCAGCCATGATGCCAGAGGACTGATGAGATGATGAAGCTTGCTGCTTGACAGAGAAGTCATGGACTCGGGGACGAGTGAGCTACAGCTTTTGTCCACACATGCCAAGTGTGGGAATTTATTTTGTTTCTCTATGCATATTTGGTACAGGTGTTTTGTTTTTCCGTCCCATTTTTTTTTTGTGATGGAAGTAGTCAGTAGTAGGGAGAAAACACTGATTTTTGTTCAGTGAAAAATTAATTTAAAAAAATTAGGCTCTAAGTTACTAGTCTCCTCCATATCTACCAAAGGGAAAAAGTAAGAAATGTTTCTATATAAGAGAATTTCTCCTCCATTATCAGAGTACAGCAGCCCCAGAGGTAATCCCCTAAAAGCGCGTCTTTGAAGAGTGGCCCCATTATGTGACATGCGTTGGGGTGGGTTCCCTCAGCAGGAAGGGGCCCTGGATCATCTTCCGAGAACATCTGGCCTTAGCAGCTAATGGAACTAATGGATGATCGTCTGGTCTCCAGACCTTGCGTCCAAATTGTCCCAGCGGTTGATCTGTCACTGGGAGCATATGAATAGCACTTAAAAGGCTGCAGAAATAGTCCAGCCAAAACCAGTTCTCTCAAGCTTGTCTGGAATAATGGAAAATGCATTTGCTTTCTCCACTGACAGAGGAAACAGATGCTTCTAGGACCAAGAACCGAGACAATGTGCTGAGTTGGCAAAACATGTCTGTCTGGATTGGGCTGAAGATGGAGACCCACATCCAAGGCGTTAACTTGAAGCTCAAGGAACATTGCTTGTTTGAACACATAAAAATAAACTGCCTTACTGAAAAATCACTGATACTTTATCCCTTGAAATGAGTTCATTTAAATGTAAATAGTTACTAAGCAACTGTAGTTGGTTGTAGTGGTGCTCAGTGTTGTCTTTAATAAAACATTTAATTTAGAAAATACACTAATTCTATACAGTATTTTATATTTTTCAAAATACTTCCACATGGGACTGTTTCTCATCTTTTATCCCTTGCACGTCAAACGCTGCTGTTCACATTTTGTTATTGTTGTTGTTGTTTGGTCATTTTCAGTTGTGTCCAACTTTTCTTGACCCTATTTGGGGTTTTCTTGGCGGAGATACTGGGGTGGTTTGCAATTTCCTTCTCCAGCTCATTTTACAGATGAAGAAACTGAGGCAAACAGGGTTAAGTGAATTGCCTGGTGTCATACAGCTAGGAAGTGTCTGAGGACAGATTTAAATTCAGGTCTCCCTGACTCCAGGTCCTTAGCTCTAACTGCAGTGCCACCTAGCTGCCCCTATTTTGCACATAGTAAGTACTTAATGCTGATCTATCTATCTATCTATCTATCTATCTATAGATAGATAGATAGATAGATAACTATAATCCTCTTCCAGTATCAGTCTTAACCATTTAGAGAGCACTACTATACACATTATCTCGTATCATTCTCATGACAACCCCCTGAAATAGACAAGGAAGGGGCAGAGCTGGGAACAAGAATGCAATTGTTCAAATTCCTGATCTGACATGCCCTTTCCACTATACCATACTGTTTTCTCACAACAACTTTATGAATGAGTGTTACTACCATCTTTTTTACAGTTGAGGAGACTGAAATCTGGAGAAAGTAAATGACTTGGCCAAAGTCTGTCAGCAAGATAATGGCAGAGCCCAAACTGGAGTCCCAGGGCTCTTTCTATGTACCCTTACTGCCTGGCTGGCTGGCTGGCTGGATACTTTTCTTGTGGGGCAGGGCTTAAAGGTTGGAGGAATGCCAAAACTGCCATCATTCTCTGGGACCTATTTCCCAGGTCCTATGGTCCTTATTTTCTTCCCCTCAGTCATCCTACCACATAAGGGGAACTTTCATTCCCTTGATTCCCTTCCCCAAGAAAGAAAGGACATCCTCATCCTAGCTTTCAATTTCAGTTGTGAAGTAAATCCTATTCTCCCATCCTGTTTCCTTCTTCACTTCCAGATTGCTTCTCACAGGGCTGCTCAATTTGAGTTAATTGGCTTATCGCTAGTTTGTAAGAGATTTTTTTCCAAGTAAAGCCCGGGAGGATACAGATGCTAATGCAGGTGCAGATTGGAAAGGCAACATGGCCTAGTAGAAAGAATGAATGCTGAATGGGGAATCAGAAAAGCTAGACTTGAGTCCCTGGTCTGCCACTTACTAGCTTTGTAACCCCAGGCCAGCCACTTACACTCTGTGTCTCAGTTTCCTTACTTGTAAAATGGGCATATCCATCTTGCAGGGTTGTTGTGAGGCAAATGTGTATATAAATTCGGGTCATAACTGAGGTGTGGCACGAGAGCAAGCCGACTACTTCTCAACTCAGAGGTTGTCCCTCAATGTCTACAATGTCAGAAATATACTCATTTCTCCTCCCTAACACTATTGGGTTTTTTTCCCCTGTCTCGTTTACTTTTATTTTTATCCCCAGCACTTAGCTTAGTACTTGGCATACAGTCAGCTCTTAATAAATTATCTATCTATCTAGTTGTCTGTCTGTCTATCCATCTGTCTACTTGTCTGTCTGTCTTCCCTATCATAGAAAATAGTTTTTTTCTTTCCCAGAAACATCCAGTTTTCTTTCCATTTTTTGATGTTTTTTAAAATTCAATTTTATTATATTTTCAGATTTGCATTCTTTCTTGCCTTTCCAGCCCCTACCCCTCTCAAGAAAACAAAAACAAAACCCATTACAAAAATGTATAGTCAAGCAAAACAAATTCCTGCACTGGCTAGGTGAAAAGAAAAAAAAAACAAAACAGCCTCAATCTACGTTGAGTCCATCACCTCTCTACCTGGAGGTACCTTCTTTATACAACAGGCTCTCAACAGCAACCCCCAGGCAGAGCCAGGCTCAAACATTTCTGCAACTCACATGAGGTTTAAAAATTCCTTAACTCTCTTTCTTCCTCATGGACGTGTGAATCCAACTTTACTTCCTAAGAGGTAGCTTGTTTCAGTGATTTAGGTGCAGTGGGACTGGGCTTATACTCCAAGGAGGTCCCTGGTAAGCAGAAAATCCCCACACACACCAAAATATGTATAGCAGTACTTTTTGTGAGGGCAAAGAATTGGGATCCAAGTAGATGCCCATCGACTGGGAAGTAAATGGTGAAACAAATAGTGGAACGTCCATGTGTTATTATTACTGTGCTGTGTTGTTGCTTAGCTGTCTCAGTCACGTCTGACTCTTTGTGACCCCATTTGGAGTTTTCTTGGCAGAGATACTGGAATGGTTTGCCATTTCCTTCTCCAGACCATTTCAGAGATGAGGCAACTGAGGCAAACGGGGTGAAGTGACTTGCTCAGGGTCAAATAGCTAGTAAGTGTCTGAGACCAGACTTGAGCTCAAGAAGATAAGTCTTCCAGACTCCAGGCCCAAAACTCTATCTACTGCACCGCCTAGCTGCCCTAAGCCTTATAGTGACAGGCATCTAAAAGGAAGGGAAGGGAATAAACATTAATTAAGCACCTGCTATGTGCCAGGCACATATATTATGTCATTTAATCTCATTTATTTAATTTATTTTAATTTATTTAATCTTATAAATTAGTCTCATTTAATAGGTAGGTACTATTATAATCTTCATCTTACAATTGGAAAAACTGAGGTAAATGGGGTTAAGTGACTTGCCCAGGGTCACACAGCTAGTAAGTGTCTGAGGCCAGATCTGAACTCAGGAAGATGTGTCTTCCTGACTCCAGGCTCAGCACTCTGCACACTGTGGCGCCACCTAGTTGTCCATTACTGTGTTGTAGGAAGTGACAAGTATGATGACTATAGAGAAGCATGGAGCGATCCACCTGAACTGATGCAAAAGGAAATGAACAGAGCCAAGAAAACAGCATACACAATGACTACAACAATGAGAATGGAAAGAATCACCACCCCCCACAGACAACCACACACACACACACACATACAACACACACACACACACACACACACACACACACACACACACACACACAAACTCTCTCTCTCTCTCTCTCTCTCTCTCTCTCCCTCTCTCAAGCAACTGCTGCAAAATGACAAAGAACAAGCCTGGCTTGAAAGAGATACAAGAAGATGCTCCGACCCCACCTCTTATCTGAAGTGAGAGGCTTGTGAGTGTGGTCCACTTCACTTTTTTTTTCATATTTTTTGATGTATTGCTCAATTACGCTTTTTTCCCCCTCTTTCCTTTTTGTCTCTACAATTTTTTTTTTGCTTTATGGGAGGGGAAGGGATGCTGGGAGAATTTTAGTGATATAGAAAGAACATGTGTCATCAATAAAAATTTATTTAGAAAGAATGATCCAGCAGGAAGCAGCAACACCAGCAGTAACAGGTTGCCTGCCGTTACTCTGCTATGGAACAATTGTAAAAACAGCATTCACTGGACAACTTCTCACTTTAATGGATGCAGTCACCAAATAATAAATGGACCAAAATAGGTGTGCTTTACAAGATCACATTCAAGGACCATTTTGTCTCTACTCCATTAAACTTTGCATCTCTCCTTTCTTTCCACACACATGGACACGATAACATTTGGGTCACCTGGTTGGTTTTATGAGATCATGTTTGTATAACGTGGCGGGCAGTGTGTGTTTCAGAAATCGTGGGTGTGTGAAAGATGTCATCTAATGCCAGACAAGGCTAGGTGCAAAGTGACATGTGGTAAGAGAGAGGGTGGGGGAGGAGGGAGATACAGCCTCACCAACTCCTCTACCATCTCTGCTGACTGACTCTTTTCCTTGATAAATTTCTCTCTGGATTCATAAGCAGTCTAGTGTATGAATTTGATCAAATTTGTCCCAAATGCAGAAGGCTTTCTCTCTGTTTGCCCTAACCTTTGCCACTCCCTTTTTGGAGTGAGAAAAATGTGTTCTCCTTTTGGGTTAGCTTCGCAGCTCACAATCCCAAATTGTGCAATTATAAGCCTGGATAGTGTGATCAAATAGCATAAAAACACATATAGGGATTAAACAAATTATAGCTGTTTACAAAATATGGCTTGCAGGAGGAGGGGAGAGGTGGTAGGCCTGTTTTCTCCTTCCTGCTAGTCAGAGAGGAAAACAAGAAAAATAGTCGGAGAGAAGTTGCCTCAGGCAGCCAAGGGAAGGGTGTGGGGATGAAAGGGGTGGGAATGAGCTGTGGGCTGTGCTTCATTCTCACCAGCTGCCAAAGCTTCTGGCTTCTGGTCAGTTCTTCTGGTATGGCCAGGACCTTGTTTCCACTACTGGTCTTATTTTGCTATTCTCTGCTTTCCTGGGCAAGGGGCCAGCATGCCCATCCCCACCTACTTTCTGGGCTTGGAAGAAACATGGACCTAGTTGTGAATTATTCTTTAACCATCACAAGTTTGCCTCGTTCTACCATAGTCTGCTCAAGGAGAGGGACAATGTTCTAATTTTCTCATGCTCCACTCACATCCCTCAGCGCCCTTTAATATCTCATATGGGGGTACCCACATAACAAATGGTCAGCCAGTGCTATTGACTAGAGTTGAATTCCTTGGCCTTATGACTCCCTGCTCTTCAAGCCTAGAGAGTGGAGGTCATGGCTTCTCTATGTCAAGGGCCAGAGTGTCAAGGCTAGGATGCAAGCCTGAAAATCTGGGGCCTCAGGTACTTCTAGAAGGACTATGGCAATAGGGACTAGCAGAGGTCAGAAGACCCGGATTTGAGGTCAGGCTCTGTTATCAATTAGCTGTGTGACATGGGGAGAGCCATAAGATCTGAGAATTAATAGGACTTTGAGTTGGAAAGGACCTTAGGAAACATCTAGTTCAACCCATCAGGCAGTCATCGAGCATTCATTTTTTTAAAAAGTCTATTTTATTTTTAATTTATGGAATAAAACAGGCATTTCCATAACATAGTACCATAAAAAAGATGATTACATGTCAGGCATTTATTAAGCACCTGCTATATGTCAGGCACCTTGCTAAGTTCTGGGGCAAAAAAAGGAAGGCAAAAAACCAATCCCTGCTCTCAAAGAGCTTGAGGTCTGAGCAAAGTAAGGACCAGAGAAGCCAAAGCCCCACAGGTTGTAGGTAGTCAAGTGGGAACTCCTCACAATCCAATCACTTTGTATTTACTTTGGATGTGTACTTGTTTCCCCAATAGAATGTGAGCTCTATGAGGTCTGGGGCTGTTTCATTCTTGTCTCTGTATCCCCAGTGCTTTGCACATAGTAGATGCTTAATAAAGACTTGTTGATTGATTCTGATTCCAAATCCAGTGAGGGCTATTTCCACTATACTGCATTTGCTTTTCAATTGACTGATTCCATCTTCTCTAGGGAGCAGGGAGAAGGGTTGGACTAGGCATCGTGGACAGGTCCTAAAACCCTTGGACTTCTGGTGACCAAGTGATGGACTATCAGTGGGGCAAGAATCATGGCCTTGGAATCACTTTTCCTTCCTTGGCCCTGTTTCCTTATCTGTTACCTGGGGGTAAGAACAGGTTACCTAGCTCATAGGTTGTATGTGTAAACTACTTTGTAAGACTAATAATGTTAGTAATAATGGTTAATATTTATTTTAAGGATTACAAAGTACTTTAAATATATTTTCTCATTTGATTTTCTGAAAGATCTGTAGGAGTATATACTACAGGTGCTATTATTTCCATACATCAAGATACTGCAGCCCAGAGCAATCAAATGAATTGTCCAGTGTCACAAAACCAGTCAGTGTCAGAGGTAAGATTAGGAGCTGATTCCAAGTCAGTCAATGAGCATTTAGTAAACACTTACTAAAGGGGAAGCTAGGTGGCTCAGTGGATAGAGTGCCAGGCCTGGAGTCAGAAAGATCTGAGTTCAAATTTGGCTTCAGACATTTACTAGCTGTGTGACCCTAGGCAAGTCACTTAACTCTGTTTGCCTCAGTTTCCTCATTTGTAAAATGAGCTGGAGAAGAAATGGCAAACCACTCTAGTGTCTTTGCCAAGAAAACCTGAAATTGGGTCACAAAGAATCTGAGACGACTGAAAAATGACTGAACAATAACAACATAGGTCAGGCCCTGTGTTACATATTGTGATTAAAAATACAAGCAAAAAAAAAAGCAGCCCCTGCCCTCAAGGAGCTTACATCTAATGACAAAGACAATGCATAAAAGGGAGGTAAGTTGGAGAGAGGGGATGCAGGAGAGGGAATGCAGCCTGGTGAGAAATCCAGACCAAATCTTTATATAAATGGGAATCAGTATCATTCTTGTTATTATTATTATTATTATTTTTCCGTGTGTTGATGACGGGTGATAGTGTTGTTGGGGAGGAAAGGGATGAAGGAGGGAAAAGAGGACACCTCGGGGTCTTATCAGGTGGTATTGTTGTGTTCATTTGGAGGCCCTGAGCAGCCACACTTTCTGATATAGTTTAAAGGCCTGCAGGTTGTTTAGGATTAGGGAGGAAATGTCACCGGTAACCAGAGATGGGCTCAGCCTTGCAGCTGATTGTGCTGAAATACAGGGCACAGAGAGTACTGAGCGAAGAAAGCCTGCCTGGCCTCTCCCAGCACGCCCTGTTGTCTCTTCTTCCCAGTTAAACCTGGCTCAGATTCCACGCTCACTGGTAACCGTAGCCATGGCTGGTGTTTTGTTGTTTTTTCATTCTTTCCCCTCTGACCACTTATTGTATTTATTATTGGCCCCACACACTTGAATGCTTGGTGATGTACTTCCTTGAATCATTTTCTTAAGTTGTGCTGTGTGTATGAGGTTACTGTCTCCAACGAAACAGTCCTCTATCTAAGGGCACAGAGCCTCCCATCTCTCACAGTATCTAGCATGTAATAGAGGTTCATCAAATGGAACCTACAATGTTGGCACTGAAAGGGACCTTAGAGAGACCATGTTGTCCAACCTCCTCATTTGACAGGGTGGGACTGTAGCCCAGAGATGGGAAGTGACTTACCCAAGGTCTTACAGTCTTGTCAAGTCCCAACCTGGCTGGCTTCACCAAAAACGGTGGCAGTTAATGAATAATAGCAGGGAAATAATCCAAGCAATATGATTTATTAGCAAGGCAGGTATAATAAATAGGTCAGTGGCCTTCTCGCTCAGTCCAATGACCCTGAATATAGACAGATTTTTATATATTAAAAACAATAAAATAAAGCCAATTAATTTTAAGAAAACAATCAACCTGGATGCAATATTAAGTAATCTGATTTCTAATTGGAAGAAAGATTAGGGACTTTCCAAGTTGGGAGGGGTTAAGAGTTAGTTTCAGTCAAACTGGGTCGGGGACAAGTAGGTTTTGGGGTCTTTCTATTCCCAAAATTGAGAGATGCTGATTAATTGCATCCACCTGCACTTATAAAACAACAGATAGCTTATACCATCTAGTTTTCCATGGATGTGGCAGCACACGATGGAGTCAGTGTTCATGAGATAGAATCTATTTGGTTTTCTTGGTTCCCACACCAAACCAACTCCATTTTGCAACTGGCTTTTACTCTCATCAATAGTGTTAGAAAAATCTGAAACAAAAATCTGCTACAGTGAGTGAAGGAAAGCCTTTATTACACTTCTCACGAGAGGTGGGCACTAGGCACTTCAGTAGCACGTGGGCGCTGGCTCAGTGGTAGAATCAACTTTTTAAGCAGTAAAATCCATACTCCACTCATCAGCCTTACAATTGGTCTGGTTCATCTGAGTTATACTCTTCCTGGACAGCCCGTTGCATGTTCTTCCGTGTTCTGTTAACTCTGTCCACTTCGTGGGTCCCATGATAAAAAATGGCGGCTATCTCTGCCCTCGGGGTGTGTCACTTAATTCAATAAGCTTATTAAGCAACCACAGTGGAGAAAAGCCTTTGCCCTGTGGAGGCCTGGTCCTGGAACCTGACTGGTTGCAACTGGTTTAGCCTCCAGGGCTCTTTCTTAAGGAATTAGTTGTTTACAGACAGTTTGGAGCATTTTCTGATTGGTTGAGGGACTACCCACAAGATCTTGGAAGTCCTCAGAATCCCCTTGTTCTGTTGTGGAAGCCTAACTTATAATCCTTTCTTACAATAGGAAGTGATTTACTCTAGGTCTCGCAACCTTTCTTTGTCCTCTTTTTTTTTTTTAAAGAGGAAGAAGTTGAAATTAGATAATGCTTGGGAGCATTCTAGCAACCCAGCATAATACATCTAAGTTATAGCCTATAAGTCAGGACATTCTGGATTCCAGTATAGTCTCTGACACTCCCTAGCTTTGTGATGTGCCTGGGGAAGTAATTAAATTTCTCAGAGCCTCTAAGACTTATCTACTAAGTTTGAGATGAAATGAAGGAGTTCCCACACCAAGTGAAAGCACAAACCATTGTTGTATTGGTGGAGGGCTCTAGGGAATCCTCACCGTCACAAAATCCTGAGCCTGGGAGCATCATTCAAAGGTCAACCCATCCATTTTCCTACTTCCGTGGGTCTGACCCTCGGCTGGAAGGAACAATGTGAGAACAACTCTTGGGCAACGGATTTTGGTCCTGAATAGTGGAATAAAAGAAGGGTATGACTAAGAATTACCTGGAGACAAAGCTTTAGAAGAGTAGATTCCATGGCCTTCTTCACCTTTGTTCTTCAAGCCTAGAGAAAGGGAAGTCCTGGCTCCTTTCTGTCAAAGGAGAGAATGGTGAGGGGACAGGGATTCAGAGGGTAGAGATGATCTGAGGCACACTCCTCAGATTACACTATCTGTGCAGATGACTTTTCTATCTATGCATGGGCTATGCCCACATGGAATTCTGTTATATTATGGCCAAATTTCTCTCTGTTGTATGGGAAAGGTCCAAGGTGGCCTCATGAAATAATACACCAGGTAGCCACCTACCTGCTATGGTTTCCTCACTCTTGGAAATACTTAGAAGGTACCCCTAAAGTAACTTCCTCATTTATTAGCTGATACCTGCAATTCTACCATTCCTTTTTTCCCCTGTAAGGCTTTGTCCTTTGATTTTAAAATGCCCCTGGGATCACACTGTAAACAATGATTAGTACCTCAATGTAAATGACTTTATGAGAGGAGATTTTGATAGGCAGGAGGGGATGGGGGCAGGGAGAGAGCAGCTGGTAATATGGTACTTGACATTTATATAGTTCTTTAAATTTAAAGTGCAAAGCACTTTACATATTTTTTCTCATTTGAGCCTCACCATAACCCTAATACTCCCTAGGTAGCTTTGGGTCACTGGGGGCTGGTGTCATAGGAGCCTGCAAGTACCGGAGACAAATTCTGCTAACTTGAAAATTCAACAGAGGGTCATGGGAGCTGGGAAGGAGAAGGTGAGTTGTGAACTGAGCTTTGGAGGGTGGGAAGGATCTGAGCAGGGACAGCATTCCAGGCCCAGGCAAACAAGACCTTTTAGGACTTCAATATTGAATTTATTTTTGGAGATTCAAAGAGGACCCGCTTATACTGAATTCCTCTCTATAGTGAGATGTGTCGTGCATTAAGGTCTCAGCCATCTCCTGTGTTGTTGTTATTAAGTAATTTTTAGTCTTGTCTGGCTCTCCATGACCCCATTTGGGGTTGTCTTGGCAGGGATACTGTAGTAGTTTGCCATTTCCTTCTCCAGCTCCTTTTACAGATGAGGAACTGAGACAGAGTTAAGTGACTTGCTCAGGGTCACACAGCTAGTAAGTGTCTGAGACCAGATTTGACCTCAGGAAGATGATTCTTCCTGACTCCAGGCCCAGAACTCTATCCACTGTACCACAATTAAGAGTCTATGACTTCTTCCAAAAGCCTGACCACAAACTACTCCTGCAAACCCCAGCCACAGAAAGAGCTCTAATTTAGGGCAGACTATTATTCTATTCTGTTTTTGGGTTTATCAGCCTTAATCTTGTTTACCCTAAAGGGTTGATGGATTCCCCATCCCTGTCAGTCTGTCACTCAACCATCATTTATTAAGTGCCTATTATGTGTATTATGTGGCATAGTCTGAACCCCCTTTCTTTCTTCCTTCCTTTCTCTTTTTCCTTTGGGTCTGTGTCTTCTGACTAATATGGTAATGTTTTGCATGACTGAATATGTGTAACCTATCTCACTATCTCAGGTGAGGGAAAGAAAATTTGGAACTCAAAACATTTTAAAAAATGAATGTTAAAATTGTCTTTATGTGTAAATAAAATATTAAATTAAAAAATAAGTACAAATTACCATCGCCTTTCTCACTGAGTACTTTTTTCAAAGTTCTCTTTAATATAGTATCTTATTAGATCCTCATGATAAACTTGGAAGGGAGCTAAGGTTGGCATTATGTTCATTTTACAGATGGGGAGACTGAGATTGAGAGGTCAAGAGAATTGTTAGAAAAATCTGAAACAAAAACCTACTGCAGTGAGTGAGTGAAGGAAAAACCTTTATTATACTTCTTGAGAGAGAAGTGGGCATGATGAATTTTAGTAGCACATGGGCGCTGGTTCAGTGGTAGAATCAACTTTTAAACCATTAGTAACATCCGTACTCCACCCACCAGGGCTACAATTGGTCTGGTTCATCTGAGTTACACCCTTCCTGGACAGCCCATCGCATGTTTTTCCATGTTCTGTTAACTCTGCCCACTTCATGGGTCCAATGTTCAAAAATGGGCGGCTATCTCCGCCTTTGGGGTGTGTCAGTTAATATTCAATAAGCTTATTAAGCAAGCACAGTGGAGAAGAGCCTTTGCCTTGTCGAGGTCCAGTCCTTGAACCTGAGGAGTTGCAACTGGTTTAGCCTCCAGGGCTCTTTCTTAAGGAACTAGCTATTTGCTATACTTTTGGATTGGTTGAGGGATTATCCACAAGATCTTGGAATTTCTTATCCTGCTGTGGAAGCCTAACCCCCTAAAATCTTACTAGAGGGAATGTTTCAGTCTTGGGAATCCTGAAATGCAAGGGCAAAGGGTGCTGTTCTGCCTAGAAAGAATTAGACCACTCAAGCCTTCTTTCAGTTCAAGTAGTTTATTAACACACCAGTTGGGGTGGGGGAGATTCCTAGTGAATCTGCACATTTTTTAGGTTCAAGACTGACTTTTTTAATAGGGAAAAAGATTGTGGGAAGATTTGGATGGGATCAAGGAGTGGCAAATAGCCTGGGGTGGTCCAGAGGTAACAGATAATGAAAGGCTGGGCTGGGTTGGGGCCACAATGAAAGGACAGGTGAAAGGATTATTGAGTATCTAGGTGGGCATGTGTGGGAAAGTTTAGGAGCTTGGGTTTTTGGGGTCCAGGTCCCATAACCCCATTAGGAATTCACTTGGTGTCCCCAATACCAATGAAATCATAGGTCTTGTCTCTATTCTCCCACTCTGCCCACCCTCCTCCCTCCAAAAAAAAAAATTAGTGAAATCATTTCCTGCAACTTCTAGGGCACGAGACTCAATTAAAGTAACTAGTGTTGGGCAGGGGAATTGCAGGAAGGACAATGGCTGAGGATGAGCCAACAAACTTAAGTGTGTGCGTGTGTACGTGTGTATGTGTGTGTGTGTGTGTGTATGTGTGTGTGAGTGTGAGAGAGAGAGAATTGGATGCCCTTTGAGAATAATCTGACTTTCCCACTCTCCCCAGAAAAAGTTGGTACTTTGCTGCCCCCCCCCAATGGAATGTAGCAGAGCTCAACTTGCAGTGTATTTCATTGTTCACTGCTGTGACTGGCCACGGAGAATCTCAGGTTTAAAAGAATTATTTGGTCCCTAATTCAGTCTTTTGCCTAGTGCAGGGGCACTTTATGGTATCCCTGGCAGATGGTCATCTAGCTGCTGCTGCCATACTTTTAGTGTGGATGGGGTCCTCTCTCCCTCTAGAAACTCTTTTTCCTACTGTGGGACAACTCTTCTCAGGAGCTCTTCCTTTAAGACAAATAAGGGGGAAAGACCTTATCACCATCTTGAGGTCTGAAAATAATGGGCAAAAAGGGGGTATGAATGGCCTGCTCTTTACTTTTGGCAAAAGGCGGAATATTTGTGCCCAAACCAGGAAATTTCTTCTCTGACTTCTTTACCACAACCCTTCAATGGGTACCTCCCCCTCCCCATTGCTTTTTTGTTTCCTTTTGTGTGTTGTCTGCTCCCATTAGGTTGTAAGCTCCTGGAGGGTACATTTAAAAAAATTTTGTATTTGTATTCCCAGCACTTAGTAGGCTGATTAACACTGCTTCTTGGATGACTATGCACTGGGTCATAGGCTAGGTTTAGTAATGACTAGAGAGTGGGAAGGTGGGTGGGAATAACTGTGGAAACTGACGAAGCCTCATTCAGTGAGGCTCAATCCAAGGCATTAAGTGTTGACTAAAGCTTGGTACCACGTGACAGAAGGGGACAAACATGGAGGGATTGGGAGGACTAAGGGACAGAAGTATCAAAGTAGATCCCAGATTGGGTTTGAGAAACAATAACCTGGAACACCTCATTTTTCCTCTGATCACTTTCTTGTGGCTTCCTCTAAACACTGTCATCGGGGAGTTCTGAGATGATCTGTGGCTTGAACTTAACCATGAGGCTAGAAGACATCAGCCTTGACCCATATTATTGTCAGTTGGATTCTGGCATGGCTTTATCCACTTGTGGAATTCCAGGGCCCTGCTCAGGCTTTAGGGTTTAGGGAAGGTTATGGAGAACTAGCCAGAATCAGGGAGAAGCTGCAGAAGGGAATGGAACACCAAAGGAGGCCACAGGAAGAGGGAACACGTTTGGTTTACATGATGTCGAGGCCCCTTCCAGCTCTAAAATTCTATGATCTTGGCAGGGACCTACCGGTAGATCTTGAAGCCATCATTCAAGGCACAGTCTGTGGCTGGGGTGAATGAGTTTGGTTTGTGGCTGGAGTCCCCTTTGAGATACACAAGCTTTTTCTCATTAGCACCTGCATTGGAACACTTGGCGAACCAACGAGAAGGACCACAAAGAAGCACCAAAAAGGGTGCCTGTGGATAGGTAGAGAGCAGTCAGTGGGGAAGGGACCTAGGATCAGATCATGAACATCAGTCAGTTAAACCTATACATTAGGGGAGACATTAGAATGAAGAACTGAGTCCATCTTAAATGAGAAACAGAAGTCAGCAATAAGACAGGAAGGAAGGCAGAAAGGCCACTTAAGGAAGCTTGGTGGTGCAGTTAAAGTACTGGTCCTGGAAATCAGGAAGACTTGAGTCCAAATTTGACCTCGGACACTTACTGAGTCACTGCAAGTCACTTGACCTCTGTTTGCCTTGGTTTCCTCAACTGTAAAATGAGGATAATAATAGTACCTACAGCTCAGGGTTATTGTGAGGATGAAATGATATTTGTAAAGCACTTAGCATATGCCTGGTGCATAGTAGGTTTCCTAAAAATGCTTGTTTCCTTCCTTTCCCTTGCCCTTCAAAGGGAATCGTCTAGATCAAAGCCACCACATTCCCTGTTACCTTTCTGAGGTTCCCGTACTCTTTTTTATCTTTGTGGCCTCTCCACTCTTCCCTCTCACCTAAGAAGCTACCTAGCACGAGGTTATATGTTATAGGCTCAACAAATGAGTTGAGATGACAGTCTCTCTCCCCAAGTTAGGTACGTGTTTGCAGTAGTAGCACAAATGGCCTAGAAATAGAGGGACCTGAGCAAGCCCATGTGAATGATGAATACTATACTTTGAAGAAGAAACACAAACACCCTATGTTATGGGAAGAACATGGGGCTCATCTGGGGGCCTGGGTCCCAGTGCCATCTGGGTATCATAACTATGTGACCTCAGACACTTAACAGCTTTGGGCATCAACATCTTTATCTGTCAAACTGGAGGGATGACATCTGCCCCACCTACCTGTCAAGGAGTGTTGCATAAAATGCTGTAGGAATATTTGGCTTTAGTCAGATCCAAATCTTTTTATTAGAATACAATTCCTAGAGGCTTCCATTCTGTGTGCCTGGGGCAAAATGTCAGAATAGGTCCATGCCTTCCTGCAAGAAGAGGCATCTCACCTCTCATTCTCCTGTCTAGTACAACCAGACTCTTAGCCTCATTGCCCAGATACCGAAACCATGCTTTATTACAGGCCTGACTTGTCTGCAAGGGGCTCATCATTTGGCCAATGGGTACAGAGGTTTTTCGTGCAGTGCAAGAGATGCATCCAAATTTATTCTACCCACGATGCAGCCAGTCTTCCATTGGTTTGAGAACCATATGCAGTTATACCTTCCACATTGGGACTTTTCCCCATTGTGGTTTTGATATATCTCAGGTCATCACAAGAAATTAAATGGGAATTTTTTGGGAGTTTTGTGGAAGCCACAGAAGACATGCAAAGGTCAGCAGAGTCTATGATCAAATACTTAACCCAAATTTTATAATAAGGTACTGTAAACACCCCATAAAAGAAAAAGAAAAAATCCAGACTTCTTCTCTGGTATGAAGAGAGGGCAAAAAAATTTTACACAGATTATCCAAACTGCAGGGGAGCCATGCCTCTAATCCCAGAGTGATGGAAGGAATGCCTGCGGGTTATTCAAGATACCAAGAATCCCTGTTCTTACTTTACTAGTGTATGGAGAGATGAATGGAGAGGCAGATATGAATTAGGCTACTTTATTATTAAATTGGGAAGTTGGGGGTGGGTAGGTGAGGGCATGTACCCAGTGGCAGACCCTCTCCACCTCCCAGGCGGCAGTTTCAAAAGGCACATTATGTTACCACCTCCAGCCCCTGAGGGGCAGGAAGGGGCTGGAGCTGAGTACCCAAGTGATCATCAAGCATTTCACTTGAAATTATCCAACACATAAAGTAGGGGACAGAACTTGGCTTCCAACAATGCAGTCAGCTGGACTCCATCCACACATTCTTCAACACAAATTCCGACATTTATTTATTCTTCTTTGACCTCAGAGCTTTTTGCCGGTAGATCTCCTCAGTGAAAGGCCTGTATGAGGTTTTTTTTGGGGGGAGGGGGAGGAGAGGAATAGAGTATGGGGAAAGGAAGGGTTGGGGAAAAGAGGGCAGAGATGAGAAAAAACCATTAGCCAATTGTTTTTCAAGCAAGATCTTCTCTCTCTTCCCAGCACCAAAGAACTGCTCTCAGATTATCCAGATACTATTAGTATAGTAGGCAACAAAGCCTTCTTACCACGTGGCTCTTAGTCAGACCTTTCCATCCTCAACCCCTGTCCAAGAACACCCTTCTCAGACCCCTTTCCATCCTCAGACCCTGCAGTTGCAGACTAAGCTTCCTCATAGAATGGATGAGCTCACAGGCCAAAGGCTTGCTTGCCTTAGGATCCAAAAGCTCCACTTTGTATTTGTTCACTTGTTCTGATTTGTCCCTATTTAGGGGACAAATGCTGTAGGAATATTTGGCTTTAGTCAGATCCAAATCTTTTTATTAGAATACAATTCCTAGAGGCTTCCATTCTGTGTGCCTGGGGCAAAATGTCAGAATAGGTCCATGCCTTCCTGCAAGAAGAGGCATCTCACCTCTCATTCTCCTGTCTGATGTGGTGTTTAGGCTGAGGATATCCGGCTTCTTGGGAGTCCTATCTGCCTTCTCCAGTCCCTCTGACTACACACAAAATACTGTAATCATTATGGTTTCCCTTTACCAGGCAATCTGTTTCAGAATGATCCCCCACAGCCTAAGGGAATATGCCCAAATTCTTCAGAATGACCCTCCATGATATGGCCCCCAAACCTACTTTTCAACCACATTTCACATTATTCCCCTCTACTGCAGACACGGTGGAATCACCATTCCCTTGATACTCTCTGTGTATCCTAACTTTGCCCAGGCTGGTCCCTTTTCCTGGAATATCCTCTCTCTGCATCTCCATTTACTGAAATCCTAAATAAACCTTCTTTCAAGGTCCAGCTCAGATCCCATGTCCTGTGGGAAGGCTTCCCCGGGTAAGCCAGTGCATAAGAGGAGTTACGGTATAATGGAGGGCCAGCTGGATTTGGGGTGCTGGCTCTGCTACTTATCACTCTTAGAAAAGTCACTTCCCCAGTTTTCTTATCTGTGAAATGAGGAGGCGGATGAGATGAGCCAAGAACTAAAGTTCTTGAGCAAATCACTTAACCCCAACTGCCTCACCAAAAAAATAAAGTTCTTTCCAGTCTTACTGTATATTTTATTTGCTACCTTGCTGTCGTTATTAATCATCCCAATTTAAGGGGTTTTGGGGACTGATTCAGTTTTTTTTTTAAAGATACATCATCATGCCTTTGAAAATAGAGATAGTCTTGTATTCTCTTTGTATATTTATACCTTTAATTCTGCCATTTTGCCTTGTTGCTATAAGTAACATTTCTCTAATTCTGTAAAATAATGGGGAAAGGGTGCTGTGTTTTTCCTGTTTAATATATCTTAGTGTTCTAGAGGTTCTCATATATTCTTCTAATCTTCTTTACAAAAATTTGTTCCTTCTGCCTCTGCATTTTTACATTCCAATTCTGCCAGATACTCTACAGATAATTTACTGTTGGATTAGACTTGCTAATTTTTTTCCTTAAGGGCTTGGATTTCTTATTTCTCTGCTCTTTTTGCTTAATTCTGACTGCTCTTTCCAGCCATACTTGAGTTGTGCCTTCGCTGTTCTTGAGGCCTTGCAGAGTTTGTGCTGATTTCGTCACCTTCATTTGCAGATTGGACTTTTTCTTCTGAAAGCTTTTCCCTCTCCTCAGCCAGCTTTTGGCATTCTTCATCACTGTCTACTTTGCCACCTTATACTGGCTGAAAAGTTGCTTGTTGCCAATCCCTTTCTATCCAAAAGTCTTGTCTCAAATTACCAGAGTTGGATGAAGTCCGTTTTCCTTAGTGGATGAGGGTGACCAGGTGGGACATTGCTGTAGGGAGATCCCCAATTGTACAATGCTGGAAGGCCTATTCTAAGCATTTACTATGCTATGATTTTCTCTGCAATTGACTTTCTGGGCTAGTTGTAAAAGCATCAGAGGAGGGTCTCCAAGGACACTATGTAGAGGGTACTACGTACTACCCTCCTTCTTTCTCTCCCTCCCTCTTCTGGCCCCATTTCTTCCTGTGCTGTATTAATTAATTCTAATCAGTGCCATATTCCTGGTTGTCTTCTTTTAGCACTTTCTTATCCTGTAGCCTCTTTAGCCATGCCCCTTTTCCTTCTCCATGAGCCATGGGGCTATTCTGATTCATGGGCTTTAATTCATCCTGGCAGAAGGAAACACTCTACCAAAGTCTGGTGGTTAAAATTGTTTAGTGATTTGGGTCATACGGCTGCTCCAGGCCAGCCCACTGATAGTAATGGGGGAATGATGAGAAGGAAGTGAGCAAGGGGACCTCTACCCACTCTGGGTATGGGGGCCCCTAGTAGATTGCCAAAAGTAATGGAAAGATTCTGCCCCAAACTGTCACGGCCACAACGGTTGACCCCAAAGCTGGGAGTGGGGAGAGAAGGGAGTTGGGAACAATGGGGATAGAAGTGACAGAAGCTGCATGAGTGATGCGCTGGTGAGTTGGTCTTCAGTTATCTTTTCTATAAGAATTACTTTGTGGTGGGTCCTTTCACTTATCCTTTTCTTGTCATTTCTGCATCTTGGGCCTCATACTATTTGGTGTGGTGAGACAGAACATATTTCCAGAATTCTATCCATCACCATTTTTGACCCAGTTTCTAATGAAATTTTTGATAATGACTCTGGGATAAAGATGTCCTCCTTTCATGAGGTTCTAAGCTCTCGAGGTGTCATTGGGCCTGGTCAGTATAATCCATTTCCCTTTGCCTACTTCTCTGCTGGGACAGGGTCAGGGACTATGGGAAACAGGAAGAGAGTTTAAGTACTAGTAAGAACTCCTTTCAGAACTGGATTCAGAGTCTATTGAGTGAATCTGTGATTATTGGACTTGTAAACAGCCTGCATCCTCATAGTTCTTACTGACTGAAGTAACGGAGGTTTTCTGCACACAGGAAGATTGGATGGAGTGGTTTGCGGGTATAATGATGGGAGAAAGAAATGTGGGTTAAGGTAGTAGGGAGAGGCAAGGTATGAGTCAGGGAGAGTTCCACTCCTCAGAGGATCCCTAATTAACAAAGCCCTCACCCAAAGGCAGGAGAGAGGCCACATGTGTGGCCAGCTGTGTCCTGCCCCCAGGTACATACTAATTCCACCTCATTTCTACCATCCTTTTCACTGGTAACAGATCCAGTTACCGGTGATACACATAGCAGTTAATGAATCTAGTGAGGGCACCCAAAAGGTCAGACCAGTTCCCTGGGCCATGAGTAAATACCCTGCTGTCCTCATGAGAGGAAGAATCAATCATTCCTCTCTGGTCAGGAGACTAGAAGTATGCCAGTGTTCTGTCTTGTCTGATTCCTGCTCCCCTCCTCCTCAGTCCACCATCTCAGACCTTGTGATCAATGTTTTTCCATGCTAAAGAAGATGCCATGCTACAAAGCTACTTACTCTTCATACACAACGGCGACCATGTAGGTGAGGGCCACAATGACTGTCAGCAGGAGGCCTGTAGGGCTGGCATTCCTGGAAAAGAGAGAGGGGGAAGGCTTGAGTGAGTACATGCACAAAGTTCTAGCCCTGGCTAGACTCTAACTAGCCATATTACTTTGAATGGGTCACACTGCTCTGGGTCTCACTTTTCTCACTTATAAAATAAGGGAATTAGGTTAGATGCTCTCTAAGACCATTTAAGGTTCCTTATAATTCTGAAGGTCCATGATTTATATATATATGTATATATAATTTTTAAAGCATGTGAGCATGTTTAAATCTACCCCTCCTTTCAGGAAGCAAATTATAGTTATCCCTTCCACATTGCTGGCAGGTAGGGGGAGGTTGTTAGAAGAGAGGTCCCCTCCCCCCCCAATCTGGAAAATCCTCATAAAATTTTTTGGTCCTCCCTTTGTATCAGAGAAGTCTTAATTTTTTTCTTTTTCCTTTATGGGGTGTTTATAGTGCCTTATTGTAAAATGTGGGTATATTTATGGTATTAAAAGATAAAATATATTGATATCATACAATACTGTACATAATAGTTTATGCATTTCTGGTTTTCTAAATTTTTTCTGTGTTGTCTGCTGGCCTTCATGTAAAACTCTCCCCAAATTACCATTTAATTTCTTATGCTGAGCTGCAAAATATCAAATCAAGATGCGGAATGACTTGATGTGGAACTATTCCTGGTTTTTCCATTATTTTGATTTCACAGTAGATATTTACTTAAAAATGAGAATGAACTAGCTTTTTGTAGCTCTCTTCACTTTGAGGAGTTCTCATTGCCCCTGAAAAATCACTTAATTTGAGAGGAAGGGAACTCAAGGATTGTTGAGTTTAACTTCTTCATTTTGTAAATGAAGAAACAGCCCCTGAGAGAAGAAGTAATACAACTATGGTAAGCAAGAGGCAGAACTGGATTAAAAGCTGGGTCTTTTGATTCCAAATTCAAGGCTCCCTTCCCTATGCTACCTCCTCACACTTTATTCATATATTCTGTAGGGTTTGTATGCATTCTCTGATACTGAAGGAGATCTGAGAGGCAGCAGATCACACGATCAGCTTTAGTGCTGGAAGGATGCTTGGAGCACACCCAGTCCAACTCCTCTTTTACACAAGGCCCAGAGAGGTTACCTGACTTGTCCAAAGTCATGCACTAATAAGTATCAGAGGTAAGATCCCAAGTCCCCAGTATAGCCAGTAATATTTCCACTGATCCAAGCTTGTCTCCAAGGCAACTTCCTTTCATTCATAATACTTATAAGGTTTCCAAAACAACGACGGGGGTCTCAGGCTCAGGGGTGGGAGGTTCACCCCTTCTCTAGGTGAATCATAGACAACTTTTGGTTATTGGTCAACGAGAGGCAGATAGGCTACAGGTTGCAAGAAAACCACTAAATCTTAACATAGAATAGAAATGTGAGGTATTATTATCCTCCCTTGCTAGACTGTGTTTATTCCATGGATGACTGAACCACCCTGAACTTGCTCAATCTCACATTGTGCCTCACACATAGAGAAGTATCAATTCATTAGCTACCTCTTATAATATTTTTAAAATATTTTTTAAGATAAATAGAAAAGAAAGAAAATTCAGTTGATTTAGCTAAGTAACACATTGAAGAGATTTATATGCAATGTTCTATACTTGTGGAATAATGAGTGAGGCTCCTAAAGTGAACCTGATCCCTTATTTCAGGGGCTTGGTTTTCACAAGTTACATTATCTAAGCTACATTAGTCTTGACTCAGCATTCTAGTGTGTTGAAATCTTTTTGGGACCTATCTCTGTGGTTCACTGTGATATCTCTTCCTCCCACCTTTGTGTCATCTACAAATTTGATGCATGTTCCATCTGTAACTTCTTCCAAGTAACTGATAAAAATTCAGAACAGAACACGGCAAATTCCTAGAACTCTCTACTAAAGATGACCCCTCAGGCTGATAATAAATCATCATAGACAATAATAATAATGCTAGCATAGAAGAAAGCTTTTAAGGGTTGCAAAGTGCTTTACCTGTATCTCATTTCATCTTCACAACAACCGTGTGAGGTAGGTGCTATTCTGGCCTTTATTTTTATAGATGAGGAAGCTGAGGCAAGCAGCAGAGAGGTGACGTGTCCCAAGATCACACAGCTAATAAGTATCTAAGGCCACATCTGAACTCAGGTCTTCTTGACTCCAAATCCAGTCCTATCCATGCTATCCTAGCTACCTCTAGGCAGGAAAGGGTGAGAAGACTAGGGTTGGCCCAGATCTTCTGAGTGCCATCCTATCTGAGATAAAGAGCTGGTAACTAAGTTGGTAGGAGGTTCCTTCTGGGGTTTGGGGGGAGGAGGGTATGAAAAGGAATAGCCAGACCGTATGGTTAGTAAGAACAGAGATAAGGGTTGTTTCTCATAGATTGTCTTCTGATAGTTCTCAGGTGGTTGTTTTGTGCTGCTATTCAATCCTTCTTGTGTGCTAGTATTGTTACCCTAACTAGATAGAAAGCTCTTAGAGGCCAAAGCCCATTTTTGCTCCTTCTGTATGAGCTTTGAACTTTTCAAAGTGCTTCCACATTCATGATCTCATCTGATCCTCAAACACAAAAAGATGTGTATACATACATACATACAACACAGGTATGTATAGATGAATATATGTAAAAACATGTGTATTACATATATATGAAGGTAGGTGAGTTAGGTATATATACATGTATGTGTGTGTGTGTGTGTGTGTGTGTGTGTGTGTGTGTGTGTCTCTAATCTTAGCTGAAGAACACCCTCCCAGGCATCAGGCCATGCTTGGGTATGGTGATTCCTAGATTCAGTTATGAGCAAAAGCTGTAATTTCACCTTTATTTGGGAGAGATGTATTGGGGATGTGGAATCCTATAGCCTTGAGTCCCATGTGAAAATGTAAAGTACAGAACTTAAGGGGCCATTTTATCATCAAAGCCATACAACATGGTTTCTAGAACTAGGCAGACCAGTGTGGCTGGACTGTAGTGAGTAGATAGGAGCAATGTGAAAGAAGACTGAAAATCAGGAAGGGATCAGATTTAAATGTCAAAAAGTGGAGTTTAAATTTGGTCCTAGACATAATAGGGCACTATTGGAATTTATTGACTCACATGGTCAAACCTACAGTTTCAATTATGATGTAACAGAAGCTCAGAAAGACACAATTAGTAAGTGACAGGGTGCAGACTAGTACCTAGGTCTTCTAGCTCCAGTGCTCTTTATGGAATAGGGGACAGACCAATGAAAGCCCAAGTCCTAAGAGCAGGGGACCATGTCTATGCTTAGTGAATCTGCTTATGGAAGTGTGTGCGCTGTAACATGCAAGGGAGGAGCCTGGCTTTCCACTTTTTCACATGGGCTGGAGTCTGCTTCTGAAAGTGTGGAATGCATAGAATGGAGGGCTCTGCCTTTGATTTTTCCACTGAGCCAGAAACAAGTGTGCATACACAAGGTACCAACAGGCCAAAACTCTCTTTCCTATTGGTCATGAGGGGTAAGAAAAGACAACTTTCTGAGCTTTGGAGGGCTGGTAAGGGGTTTTATTCCTGCCCTGGATTGGCTCGGCAGCACCTGGCCTGTTAGGTGAGCCTGTGTCTGGGATGGGGTCATTTCCTCAATGTATCTTCTCTCCTTTGGTACAGGACCTTGTTGTATGGTCAAAGGTTTGAAGAGCTACCAGGAGTCCAAAGCATACACTGCTGTGGCCAAGCTGGTGAGATGCCACCAAGGAGCAACCTATGGGATCCAGGCCAGCAGGGAATTGACCTGGCTACTGAGAAGCTGTATCCCGCAAGCAAGGCAGTGAATTCATTAACCAGTAAGACCAACATTTGGAAGTGAATTTGGTAGGGTGAGTGCTTTTATAGCACCAGCTTTAATTCTGATTTCATTCTCTCTAGGGACTGAGATGATAGAGAGGAGAGTATGCCCTGGTTTGAGGAAATGTTTTTATAATTTGGTTCCTGCTATATTTCTGAAGTAAATATTCCCTTGTAAAAGCTAATTGATGTTAATTGGTAAGATGATATTAGGGAGCTAATCATGGGTAAGGATATTGAGTAGACACAGGAATAGGGGCTCAATTCTAGTGACATCAGAAAACTCTATACCCCTCAGCGTAACAGAGCAGAGAGAGAGAGAGAGAGAGAGACAGTGTGAGCACGCGTGCCTGAAGGGTGCCACACAAGCTATAGGTGCTAGAATATGTACTTATATGTTGGCAAGGAATCCTCGGTGTCAGTTCTTAAATTTCTTTTGAGTCAGATCTTTTAGCAGTTTGATGAAGCTTATAGACACCTCAGAACATTGCATAAACTAAAATCCATGAGATTACAAAGGAAACCAATCACATTGAGAAAAAGTTATCAAAATATGTTCAGAGACTGAAGGTTAAGAACTCTGTGTTTTCCACTGGCTGGGAGAATGCATTGTTTTTCAGTGGCTCTAACTAGGGAACACCAAGAGACTTTCCCCTGCATCTCACCTTCCTCTCTGTCCCCAAAGCACTTATGTCTAAATCAATCCAGCAGGAGCTGGGATTAGCAAATACCTGAGAACAAAGGCACTAGGCTGCCACAGACAGGAGTCAGACAAGGGCTCCTGGGTACAAAGTGTGGCTGTGGTAGTGTTTGTGGGATAATCGCCAAACCACCTCACTGCCCCTAGAAACATTTAATCTTTACCTCAGCCCATTACTGCCCCCCAAGTATCAAGCAGGAGCCCAAAGGAAGAACTGGAGATAATAAAGTCAGAAGAAGGGAAAAGAGCCCCAGTTAGTGAACATACTAAATAACCATTCCTTGATAAGGCATACCAAACAAACACGTACTCTTAATAGCTAGTGTTTATATTGCGTTTTAAGATCAGCAACACACTATACATGTTAACTCATTTGAGCCTCAACTCTGAGAGGCAGGTGCTCTTATCATCTGGCAGATTTCTGTCCTTGCTTATTTCTAGGTTTCTGCCTCCATTCCATAGAGAGTTCAGGTGTTTCATGGCACACAAAGTATACACACCTATATGATAAGTTGTTGGAAGGGTGAGAACACTATCATCAAGGTGGTGGTACTGGTTCTACTATTAACAATAATATAATAATAACAATAATAATAATAAAATAAATAATAATAACAATAAATTATACAAGGAAATGGGTGACCACTCATCAAAGCCACCTGTGCAAATTTAGTACGTAATGGCTAGCTAACCAGCCATGACTTGGTGGCTAATATTATTTGTCAGGGACTGAAAATGACAAGTCCTCATACTCCAAATATCTTTGAAAATTCAACCAGTGGTGAAAACAGTGCACCATCACAGGCTGAAGTGTTGTCTGCCATTGCCTGGACACAACAGTGACAGACAATATGCTACCAACTACTCAGTCCCTGAGCTGGGGGGAGGAACAAAAAGCTGTCACACTTTTGAGAAGAAATCAAAATCCCATGGGAGCTGCATGAGGCACACGTTGTCCCTGTCATCTGGTTTGCTCCTTGAGTTATATCAAGCCTACTGACGATAAGCTTTCACGCTAACACTTTTATTCAAATAAAAAAGCAGCTTTTTAATCCACCTGTGCAACTGTCCATAGAACATTTCATATAAGAGAATTGGATAGCAGGATGGTGACTTGTCCCAGGACCATTTCTGCCTGGACTCCATTGATTAAAGATGATGATCTCTCTATAATCACAGTAAGAACTGACATTTACACAGCATTTTATGTATGCATACCCTCTCCACACACATATAATGTCACTTGAAGGTAGGTACTATTGTTATTATTCTCATATTACAGATGAGGAGGTTGACTTGACTTCAGGCAAGTCATCCCCTCATACCCTCTACTCACTAGGACTCCTTTTTCTTTCTTCTCTAAGAAAAGAGAGGATTGCAGCTGATGATTTCATCTCAAAGGTCCTTTCCAGCTCTGGCCTTCTGTGGCTCTACAACCCTATGAGTTGGCTACCTTTCTAGCACTGATCAGGACATCTAATTTGGGGTGGGGGTAGGGATGGTGGTTCAGATGTATGATTCCACTGGTAGAGAAAGTTCCTCTATCAAAGTAGAACAGCAGCACTGTAGTAGATGATAGTTCTTGAGAGGGTAAACAAACCCAGGTCTTTCTGATGCCAACCCTAGCCCACCGTCCATTTAATCAGTATGAATCAAAACAGCTCTTTTTGGAAACAATATCCCACTGTACCCTCTGCTCTAATTCTGGAGATTTTTTTCTAGTTGAGCTGATATAATTGGGGTAGGGTAATGAAATTTTCTAGTTTCCATTTTCAAGCCCTTCAAAGATGATACAGGGGACAGAGAATTGGATTGGAAGTCAGGAGACCTGGACTCTTCTAGAGTCGTCTCTGATATTAAACTGCTATTTTCCTTTGACCAGGTCATGTTCCCTTCAGTTTATTTCTCTGTAATATGAGGAAGTTAGATAAGAAAAATCAATGAAATGCTTTCTGGAGCTAACATTTTAAGATGCTGTGGGTACTTGGAGCTAGAAGAGAGGTATGTGGGAAGAGCTGGATTCTTAACAAAGTTGTTTGTAGAAATTACCATCCCCAAACCTGTCACTACCTATCTCATACTTCCTGTGTGAAGAGACCATAGGAACCGTGTATTGGGTTTTGTTGAGCGAGTATAGACAAAAGAGAAGAGCAATGTATCCTTGTGCTGGGACACTTACAGTCTAGTTGGAGAGAAAGAAACAGAAAAGCTAATGAAAGTAAATGGCCAGACACCAAACCTTGAAAGTTCATAGTAGAGAGTCAAATCAACTATATGCTACTCTTTACATGAGCATCATGATCTAATTACTGTCCAGTGGGACTGCCAGGCTCCCTTTAGGTGTTTTTGTATGCCTTATGCAAGAATGGACTTAGTTTAGGAGAAAGCTTATACTGAAGGCCTTAGCTCAAACCTGGAACATGCCATTGGGCCTGCCTGGCCTTAGCTTGGAGTCATTTCATGTGACACCCTATAAGCCCTCTGAAGGAATCTTCCTATAATGCTTTTTTCAGGGTTCTTGCCATGGGACCACCTTACACAGGGGGAAACTGCCTCCTAACAAGGACCTCTCATTTAGGAATGAAGCCCCCGGGCATAGAAGACAGATCCATCTTAAGCAGAATTCTGACTGATAGTATGTAAGTATTATATGGAAGTTCTAACATACCATTATTATTATGAACTTCAGTGTCCATTGATCACTGGACCATAGGATCATAGATTAAGAGCTGGACGGGACCTTAGAGACCATCTACTCCAACCCCCCTCATTTTACAGGTGAAGACATCAAGACCCAAAGAGGTTTAGTGACCTAGCAAGGTCACACAGAGGAAGGATTTGAACTCAGGTCCTCTGGCTCTAAAGTTGGTGCTCCATCCACTGAACCATACTACTATCCAAAGTCTCCTTAATCCCCAAATCTAGTACTGTTCCTCTTAGAGGAAAAGCAGTGACATGAATGCATATGAGATTTCCCTGTGCACTACAGCTATCCATACTTGAATTTTCCATACGGCTCAAGAGATCTAGTGCCTAGAAAATACACTGGCCTCTGGGTGGCGAGTGAATTGTCGTACTCTCTCCTCACCTGTGCCTCTATGTTCTAAGTTCTGATTTCTTGGCTAAATAAGAATGTGGAGTTTAGGGACTTAGGAGCTCTCTGTGATTCCTTCTCCCCCACCCTAAAATTGCCACGGTAGGTTTGGCTCTGCCCTTGGTATGGGAGAGGGCAGGGAAATGAGAAGCTCTTCATCATCTATCTAAGCAGAAAGGCCCATATGCATGGCTGAGTGCAAGTTGGAATGAAAATCCCATCTCTTCATCCAAAGTATTTTATCATGGACATGACTTACTTCTGACTTCTAAGGCTAATGAAAAGGAACAGCTCCTTCATGACAAAGGCTGAGGAGTCATAGCCACATCTGCTTCCTGTTTCTAGAAATATCCGCCGTCATACTGTTTCCCCAATTTATTTCTATAGTTACCTTCTGATTCTCAGGCTGGAATAAGCTAGTTCTTACAGATTAACAGTTAATGGCTAATGGTTTTGGATCAACTGAAGGAGGGAGGTCTCTGGACTGCCAGCTTCAAAGTTAATAGGCTGTAATCAGTAGAAACTCTCAATATCTGCTTAGTTTTGGCATTGGGCAGCATAGTCTTGTAACACAAGTTCTATATTGGAGCTGGTACACAATTTTTTAATCTCTCACAAACTCCCTTTTAGGTCAGTGATGAGGAAAGGGCCAAGAGAATATCCTCCATGTCCACCCAGTATGGTGCCTCATCAGGTTTTTTAATTAAAACAAATTTTGGAGATGAGAGTAGCAGTCAAGGGGAGTTCTAACAGGATTTTCAATGTCATTCAAGAAGGGTTTGGGTAGGTGACCAAGGGCACTGGGAGACACGGGAGAGTGACAAGAAAAAATAAGACATTGTCCCTGGATTCACAGCTTCTAATTACTAGCAAGGGAGAAAATAAGATGAGGACCTGTTCATGTAAAGAGCGGAGTTGATTATCTTTCTGAGACAATGGAGGCTCTTATGTCAATAGATGTATGGCTCTTTACTGGGGCCGTTCCCTGCCCCACTTCTCACTTTCCACTCCTCCACTATACTGTACACAGGTATGTCCCAGAGAACAGAGAGGGGGCTGCTTACAAATAAGATTCTTTTCTATAATAATAATCCTTACAATTGCACAACACTACATTCTTTCTATCATTCAGTCAAAGAATCTTAGAAGGGGCTTTATAGGTCACCTGGTCCAAGCTTTGCATCCAAAGAGGAATTCCTTCTATAAAAAACCTGGCAGATGCCCTCTTGCAGCCTGTTCTGGTTTTTGTTTTTTAAAACAGGAATTTTCAAAATCTCCTCAGCATGACTCAAGTCCACCTCCCTGTTCAAAGACTCTGATAATCCAAATCTCTTCTTAGGGCTAAGAGGGAATGCTTGTCCCTCTGACCTATAAATTCCAGAATGTCAATCAGTTCTTAAAGCCCTATTGCAAAATTTCTTCATCATATCTGCTTTATGTTTCCAGGCTGAATAAGCCTTTGTCTTTCTTCATAAGGAAAGACCCAACCTTTTGATTACTTCTATTCCCTCTCTCCAGTTCTTTCTCCTTTGAGGCAAAATGCCCAAAACTGTATCGAATTTTCTGGGATAGGTATCTCATAGTTAGGTACCCTTCTTGGTGGACATTTCTTCCATAATCTATGTCTTCACACAAATTTATGCACCCCTTTCTAACTTGTGCTTCTCAGAATCCCTAGTTTCTTTCAAGGTTCAGCTCAAAAGCTGATTTCTATGAGGCTTTTCCCAATCTCCCTTCTATGCTGCGGCTGCCTTCCCTGGCCCCAGCTTTAAGAACCTCTTGCCAAAATTACCTTGTATTTATTTTGTATATTTTGTGTACCTTATATGTGTTCATGTTGTCCCCCAAGTTTTCTGATGACGGGGACTGTTTTTGTATCACCAGTGCCTGATAGGAAATTCACAAATACGCGTCGACTGATAAAAGCTTTGGGGTTGATACTTTGGGGAACAGCAGGCAGTGACTCCTAAATCCTTTTCTTGTGTCATAACTACCCTCTCTCCTAGGTCATTTATAAGAAACACACTTAGCAGCAATAGGGATCCTACTGTTTATACTTCAGTGCCCAGAGAAGTATCCATTGGTCCCTACTTCTGGTCACTAAGCTATTTCCTTATTAATAATAAAACATTCAATGAAAAAGAAAAAAAAAGCTTAAATTAGCAACCTTGTTGAAAGTCTAAATAAATGACATCCTTGTGTTTCCCTTTTAATTACATGCTGATTCCGTAATGGCACTCCTTTCCCAGGGTTAAGGGTACAAGTGGTGGTTTTTGTCTTGTTTTGTTTTAAATATGAAAACCAGCACGTTTTATAGGCAAGACTTCCTAGTGACATTCACTGGCTTTGTGACTTGTGGCACTGTAGTGCTCTTTGGATCTCAATAGAACAGCTTATAAAATCAGCATGATGGTCCCAAGCCTTCTCTTGATCCTGGACAATCGCATAATGAATACCTTGGGTTCACCTTTCTTCCAAGAAGCTCAAAGTATCCAAAGGGAGCCTCTCTTTGGTTCTCCTAATAATAGTTCTTAATTGGTAGGAGGACTTTTTGTTTTTTTTAAAAAAGCATTTATTGAAAGCCTATTACCTGGCAGCACTGGACTGCGGGGATAAAAATACAAGGAATGAAACAATCCCTACAAGTACCTTTATAAATATATACAGAATAAATATACAAATAAATACAAGGTAGTTTGGGAGGTACACTATATGTGTGTGTGGGAGGGGCCTTATGTGACATACATACATACATACATATGTATATATAGTGGTTGGGAGAAATCAAGAAAGGTTTCACATAGAAAGTGATGACTGAGCTATCATGAAGGAAGAGAGGGATTCTAATGGGATGAGGTAAAGAGGGAGGGCATCTTAGTAAAGATCTTTATCTTTAGTAAAACCGATGTTGTAAGGTTCCCTGGGAGGCAGTATAGGGACATCAGTCTCTTAAAAAAAAGTGTGGTGATCAGTCTTCTTGTTTTTAAAGGATCCCGAAAACCAACGTAACCAGGTGTATATCATACATCAGACGCACAGATCAATTCAAAGATTTTGTCCCAGTCTGGGGAATGGGCCATGTGGCAGAAGGGCAAAGCTGTGGATTCTTAACTCAGAGTGAATGCTAACTAACCACGTGATCTTAGGGAAAGTTGCCTTGAATCAAACTCAGGATGGGTGAGTGGGTGGGTGCTGCAAAACTCCTCAGTGTGGCCAAAACCAGATTAAAATGTAACTGGGATGGCAAGGATCCACTTCTATTTGAGTTTGACGCCACTGGCCTGTAACCCTTAAGACATCAAATGACTCACTGAGGGTCACATAGCCAGTATTTCAGAGGCAAAACTTGAACCCAGGACTCCCTGGCTTCTAAGCTGGCTCACTTATCCACTACATTATGTTGCCTCTAACTGGAGTAAAAGGGAGATGATCTTGAGGTTCTTACATTTTAATTTTAGTCCACTGATTCTGATTTTAGTTCGAACTAGTTTACTGAATTTCTTAGAAACAAGAAGAAAAGAATTGAGAACAACAACAACTTAAAGAAACTTTGATTCAGTCTGGGGTTTAGTTAAAAATCAACAATGACAATTTTTAGAGTTTAGCATGTTAGCCTACTTGGCTCCAAGTTTTTGGCTATGATTTGCTTCAGTTTAATTCAATGCCTGAAAGATACAGATTATTTATCCAAATGGTTTAATTTTCCACATCCCTTTCTGATGGAGTATCTCACTCCAACATGTGCGTGTCAAATGGAAGGCTGAGAAGATGGCTTTTCTGCATCTATCCAGGGGTCATGAGAGTATCAGTCATCTCTAGTTTTATTCCTGTTATATAAGATGAGGAAACTCAGACTTGGAGCTGGAGGGAAAGTCACTGAGTCGAGGCTCCTGGCTTTCTGGTGCCTTTTACAGGAAATCTGTGGGACCAAAGCCTGGAAAAATGGTGAAGTCAGTCAAACTTCCTTTCAGTGACTCCCACCATACCTTTCTGCCTTCTCCCCTGTCTCACTGCTTGTGTGAAAGTTATGAAAGTTCATGCTAAGGTCTCTTATGTTGCTCCAGTTCCCTCTATTCTTTGAGGAAAGTAATGGTAGAGTTTCAATTGGGATTCTTAACCAAGGTCCTCAGCTTCTACAACAGAGGTCACTCTTTGTGTGTGTTCTTTGTGTTTTAATAAAATCCATGACAATTCCTCCTCTCTCCCCCACTCCTGCTTTTTCTGTGAAGCCACACAGAGGAAGGGCACCAGGGGCTGAGACAGATGGCCTTCAATGAAGATTTATGAGCAGTCCTGCTTGGTCAGCAATCTGGGGCCTGCATGAAACATTGCCCATCTTTAATGGACTCTTAGACAGGCCACAATCAATCCTTCCTCCCCCTGGCCCCCACTTTCCAACACACACACACACACACAACACACACACACACACACACACACACACACACACACACACACACACACACACCCAGCTTCATGACAGTAGCAGCTCTGCGTTTCCCTCATAGAACAGTAAATAGTACTCATTCTCCTGACAGTCCCTAAGGCTTACTTGGCAGCTCACCTGAAGATCTGGGTTGCTTAAGCACTCCCTGGCTGATACAAAGTTATAATCTCCAAGGGCCCCATGAGGATTTCCCCCCCATTAACAGTGAAAAAAGCTTTCTGGTTTCTGCAGGAAGCTTTATTTTTTCTCACTGAGCTGGAAGTAGCTCAGAACACATTTCCCAATAGCCATAAATTTTTATTTTCTCCACGAATGAATGATATGTAGACTCAGCTTCTAATACATGAAAATTTCTTTCACACAAGCTATTGGCTTTCTGTGCCTGGAGGCTGCCAGAATCCCAGATGTCTTGGGCTGGAATCTGTTTCCTTTCTCAGTTCTCCAAACCTCCCTCTCCCCTCCCCCATGTTTTCAACCTTAAGACTGAAATTGTTGCTAATACCTATGCTGCTGTGTTGTAGCTGACATGATTTTACAAGGGTCATTAGCCGTCTCCTAAACATACCCAGGATCTAGGGTAGAGCAAAAGCCCTATAAATAAGTGTACAAAGGCTGCCTATCTGGGGCTGCTAGGTGCTGATGGACCCAGTCCTTTTCTAACTGAGCTCAGTGTCTGAACAAAGGAGTCAATCAATTAACATGCATTATTAAGCACCTACTATCAGTCAGGCAAATGACATCTAGGGCAATTTGGCATAACAGATAGAGTGCTAGACACAGGAAAACCTGGGTTAAGAATCTGCTTCTGGATGTATGTATTACTAAGTCATATTAACTCTATGGTCCTCAGTCTCCTCATCTGTAAAATAGGGATATAATAGCTATAGTATTTACAGGGTTGTTGTGATGTTCAAATGACAACATCTATGTAAAACACCATATAAATGTCTGCTACAATCAATTGAGTCCAACCTGCCCAGCTGGGAGTCAACACCATCTTCCTTGGTCAAGAGAAAATCAGAAGGGGCAGCTAGGTGGCGCAGTGAATGGAGCACCGGCCCTGGAGGACTTGAGTTCAAATCCATCCTCAGACACACAACACTCACTAGCTGTGTGCCTCTGGGAAGTCACTTAACCCCAATCGCCTCACTTAAAAAAAAAAGCCATCAAGAGAAAATCAGAGAACATTATGGCTGAAAGAGGCCTGAAGAAATCATCTTGTTTGTCTTCCTCATTTTACAGGGGAGGAAAAATATGAAGTGATTTGCCTGATGTCATTGAGTTAGCTTTGAAGCCAGGTCCCTTGATTCACAGTCCTGTCCTCAAGACCACTGTGACACTCAAAGTAATTGAGCAGTTGCTGATTTTTTTCCCCCACTATAGGAAAAATGATGAACTTGCCTATAAAAATAACCTCCTCACCTCTCCATGATAATGCTTAATATCAGTGCCATAGGGGCTTCCCACGTGGGTCAACACGAGATCTGTCTGGGTGACCACCATGCCAGCATTTATCAGGGATTCCTTCTTAATTTTTTTCTTTTTCTGGAGGCTATCAGGATTAAGTGACTTGCCCAGGGTCAAGAAGTTAGTAAGTGTCTGAGGCTGAATTTGAACTTAGGTGCTCCTGATTCCAGGGCTGGTACTCTATCCACTGTGCCACCTGGCTGCCCTGGATCCCCTCTTGAAAAGATCAAAATGTCATGACTGATTTCATGTAGCTGAAATCAATCAAGAAATGTTTACTGAGCATCTCCCAGTGAAGAGAACTAAGAAGCGTGGAAAAGAATAGAACAAAAGCAGAAAAAACAGTAGATTGGGAATTATAGACTTGAGTTTAGTCCCTTCTCTATTATTACTAACCAAGTGACCCTAGGTAAGTCATGCCCTTTCTCTGGATCTCAATTTTCTCATTTGTAAAATAACAGAATTAGAATGTGTCCTTAAAAAAAAAGAAGAATGTGTTCTTTAAGGTCTGTTTTAGGTTTCAAATTCTGAATAAATCATGTTTTCTTCCCTTAAGAAGATTATTGTTGGATTACTAACTATTGACAACAGATTTTAAATGATAGTATCATTAACAATAGTTTGGTATCTTATTGTAAGCTGATTACATATTTATAGTGAATTACATAATTCATAATTACAGTGAAAAGATTAAGTATAGACTTATACTTACATGATTGACCACCCCAAGTAGTTGGCTGTGCTCCCCCAGTACATAGGATTGTCCAAGACACTAAATGGAAATGTTGTCACTCTTGCTTCCTTCAAGATTCCAAAATAATCACCTATGGACAAAAACAGGACGAGGAAGGGTTATTCATTCATTCATTCAACAAATACTTATTACAGTCTACTAGATGCCTAACACTTGCTAGCTACAGAGGAAGGACAAGGACAACTGGGAAAGAGCAAAATGTATAAGACATCTGCCCTCCAGAAGGAGTTTGCAGCATCATATGTATCTTTAATAACAACAGCGATGGCCCAAATCAACATGTGTCCTCACTGAGCAGTATGAAGTGATACATGGATTTGGAGGCAGGGAAGATGACTTTACAACATAGCTGATCATTTCTCTCCAGGATTAAAAACATACAACCCCAAAACAATCCAATAGTTCACTTTGAATGATGTAGTAAAAAAGAAGAGAGGACTATAAATCAGGAGACATGAGTTCTAATTTAGACTGTGTAGCCTCAGAAAAGGGTCTCACATTCATCCAGGCTCCTAAACTGCAGGTCACCAGAGACACTCCAAATCCTGTACTTCCAATGACTCAGAGATTAGGAAATCAGTGTTCGCCCTGAGGGCAGGTTGTCTTTTCCCTGTGGCTCATCTCCTATTGGGATGAGGCTACAGAGCTGACACTAATTGTGTCTTGAGGACCCAAAAATCCACTTCTAACAGCCTCAGACACCAGAATAGCACTTTCCATTCCAATTCTCTAGAATTTGGAGTAATCATCACTCACTCCAACTCCATGCTCAGTTATCGTAGGACCTTGGAGAGTAGGGGCCCTGATCATTCTATAGCAGGCAAAATCTGAGTTCCCGCTCTTTTTTTATTCCTGCAATTTAGAGTTACCATCTGGCAAGGTGAAAACTTCTTTCTCCTGCTACTTCCCTCTTTCTTATTCCATTCATCATTTTGACCCCACTCTACTTATCTTTATTCTAATGGCTTCTTCCATGTTGACTTCAAACATGTCCAGGTGTCCCTCATCTTTAAAAACCTGAGACAGCATTCCCCTCAAGCAATTCTACATCCTGTCTACTTTCCAGTCACTCTCTTAGAACATCACCTATACTTACCTGCCTTCGTTTCCTTACCCTGTCTCTTACTTCTTTATTTTTATTTTTTTCCTATCTCTTATTTCTCTCAGTTGTCCTCAGTACGTGACCTTTCTGCTGCAGATGACACTGTTGGCCACTTTCTGTATCCTTTCTCCTCTCTGGGATTTGGTGACACTCCACTTTACTGGTTGCCTTTCTACCAGTCTGATGGCTCCTCTTTTTTTTTGCTGGATCATTATCCATATCACATCTCCTAAATACGGTTGTTCTGAAAGGCTCTGTCCTGGGCTTCTCTCCTCTTTTTTTCTAGAGGTTCCTCATCCATGGCTTTATTTATCTTCTCTATAGAGATGACTCATTAGATTCATAGATCCAACCCCAGTCTCTCCCACATCACCAACTACCTGATGCCATTTCAAACTGGATCTCAGATGCTGAGAGACATCTCACATTCAACATGCCCAAAACAGAACTCACTCTTATCTTTTCTTGCAAACGCACTCCTCTCTCAAACTTCTGTTTCTGAGGAAGCCACACACATTTACAATCTCAGTGTAAATCTCCATTTCTCATTCTCCCTTGCCTATATATTTATTCAATTACCAAGTCTTGTTCATTCTACCTCCACTACATCTCTTTTATCTGTCCCTTTCTCTCTCCTCACAGTGCTACCACCTGAGTGTGAGGTGACGCCTCAGTTTTAAATTGTATTTCTCTTATAATTAGTGCTTCAGGAGCATTCTTCAATATTGTTGACAGAGAGTATTTATTCTTTTGAAAATTGCCCTGTTCATATCCTTTAATTCCTTATGTATTGGGGAATGTGGCTGTTATTCTTATAGATTTGTATCAATACCCAATATATCTTAGATATTAGACTTTTATCAGAGATACTTCCTGTAATGATTTTTCCCAACTTACTGCATCTTTTTGAATTCTAGCTACACTAATTGTATTTGTGCAAAAATGTTTCAACTTTATGTTTATTTAATTTATTTCCTAGGTTCACCTCTACTCCTCGTTTAGTTAAAAATTCTCCCCCAGTTGTACTTGTGCAAGGTATATCTTGTCACTGAACAGCCTTTCTAAGAAAAAAGGTAACTTTTTTTTTGAGCCAACACTGAATTTTAAAGTGTTACTGTTCAAGTTTTGCGATTTTTCTAGATGAAAACTGAACCTGAGACACACATACATGGGGGTTTTGTTTTTTAATAAATGGATTTTTGGGGAAGTTACATTGCATGAAGTAATTTTCTCTTCAAAATTAAATATAAGAAGACTGTTGAAGGGCCAAAGGAATGTACTGTTCTGGATTGGCAGGTGGAGGTTTTTCTGCCCCCACAAGTTCTCCCAAAGCACAGAGAAAATAAACTTTACCAGAGCTCTTGTATTTGTCCTCCGTTTTCGAAGAGGATCATGACATCAGGGAGATGATGACATGATTGCAATTGACTTTGATTAGAGGGAGGGAGGGCTGTGCAAGGTCACCAGCCTCACTTTCTGCTCCAGAGCCATCTGGGTCCAGTGGCCAGATATAGATCAGGAGGATTGGAGAAGGCTCTTACCCTGGCAGTGAAAGCGTGGCAATGTTTATACTACCCACAGGGTTGAATGACTGTGGACTCTGTGTGTGTGTGTGTGTGTGTGTGTGTGTGTGTGTGTGTGTGTGTGTGTTCAGGTGAGAAAATCTTTTCATTCCCATTCAGTTCACTGAGGATATGCATACGCCCAGTCAGAAAGGGTTATAACCTCTTTCCTCTCCTCTAAACTCTGAGATTTCCCTTTGTTCTTCCCTGTAACTGAAATAGCCTCTCATCAGCTTCTTTGGATAGGTTCTTGGCTTCAGCCATTCTGCTCTTTATTCCTCCAAAGAAGACCTCAGAATTTCTTCATAGAAAAAGAGAGCCCATTGGCAGAAGGTTGTAGAGACAGACTGTTGGATACTGTCAGAGCACCGAATCTGATGCTTTTGTTTATTTGCTTTGGTGTGAAGTAAGTTTCAAACAAGATATTTACAGAAATAACTGTGATATATAATCAAAAGGCATCGATAAGCCTCATTTTAAGAAATTAGATTCCGTCGATGCACTGTGTTTTATTTGTATTTGCAGAATTGAGGTCTGTCTCTCTAGAAACAATTTGGCCAAATTAATATTCAATGTCCATAATCTGTTTAGGATTATCCAATCTGTGGACATCTACATTGTTTTCAATTGTTTGCTATTATGAAAAGTGCTGCTATTTATAAATATTCTTGTGCTCATGGAACTTTTCTATCTTTGGCCTCCTTGAGGTATGTACTTAGGAGCTGGATGTATGGGTCAAAGGGTATGGAAACTTCAGTCACTTTTTTCACATAACTCCAAATTGTTCTCCAGAATGGCTAGACCAATTCATAGCTCCATCAACACTGCACCAGTGTGCCTGTTTTTCTACAACCCTTCCAACCATGACTGTCCCCATCTTTTGGTATGTTTGCCGATTTACTGTGTGAGGTGAAACCTTAAAGTTGTTATGATTTGCTCTTATGTTAAATGATTAAGAACAATTGTTTATGTGCTTTTTAATAATAGTTTGCAATTTTTTTAATAAACCTCTCATTCACATCCTTTTACTATCCTCTGGGGGACGGCTTTAGCCCTCATATATTTTTGTTAATTCCCTATATACTTCTGATAGCCTTATCAGAGATGTTATACAAAGATTTTCATCCTCATCCCTACTGAATTTCACTTTATACATACAGGCCAATCCTTTAAATCTGTTAAGATCTTCTGCCACCTAATTTTGTCATTCATGTGTTAGTTTTCCCCCCAGCTTTCTGTCATTTACAAATTTAGTGACCATGCCGTGCACGCCTTCACCCAAGTCACTGATAAAAAATGTTAAACACTACAGAACCAAGCACAGATCCCTGTGATCTTCTACTAAAAACCTTCTGCCCATAAACATGGAGCCATTAATGAATACTCTCTGTCTGGTGATCCAACAACTTCTGAGTGTTCCGAATTCACTGGCTGGTTCACATATCTCTGTATTCTCCACTAGAAAAGTATGATATACTTTATTGAAAGCATTGCTAAAATGAGAGTAAGCTATCCTTATCAAGCATCATCAGAGCATTTTATATAGTTCTTTAAGGTTTATAAAAATGCTTTTACAGATATCTCATCTTGTCCTCATAACAAGCCTGGGAGGTCCTGTGTGTGTGTGTGTGTGTGTGTGTGTATTTATGCACTCTTGCTTTTATTGTTCCCATTTTACACATGAGGAAACTGAGGCAGACAATTGTTAAGTGATTTGTCCAGGGTGACAGAGTCAGTTAAGGCTGGATTTGAACTCAGATCTTCCTGATTCTAGGTCCAAATCTCTATCTACTGCACCACCTACCTAGACTGACTGTATTTGCAAAATTCCTTCCATCTACCTCTCTGTCACTGCCTCTTGCCCATTCATTTGCCCTACAACTCACCATCCTTTGCCCTGTCATTAGGATCCTGGTGATCCCTGGGATAGAGCACCACCAGGTGTTGCTTGTACCTATTAAAAGCCAGGCTTCTGGAAGTTCTGAGGAACCAGCAACAATGCCTGCAATGAGGCCAAGCAAATGAGGAAGACTTTGAGGGCCTCGGCCCAGGACGACCTTATATCTTTTAATCACCTACCTTCATCAGCAGATCTCCTCTCATCCTCTGATAGGCTGCCTGGACTTACTCCCCAGTAGTTAACATGCTTCCACCTCCTCCCACCCTCCCTGTCCTAATGATATCGACCTTCTGACTGCTAATGAACAAATACCCATCCTCAATCCCAGCTGTATTCTCCTTCATTCCCACCTACCTGAACCATATCCTGTTCCCTACTCTGGATCTGTCTGCGCCTTCCACTGGGCTATTCAAAACACCTGTTCTATAATGTTCTATAATTCATTTCAGACCTCTTCATCTCATCTTGAGACTCCCCAGACTCAACCAACTTAGTGGCTTCATATTGCCTTCAGAATAGAACATAATCCTCTATTTACTTTTAAATGCCCTGTATGGTTTGTCTCCAAATTGTTTTTCCATTTTCCACTGGACATTACTACCCTTCTTACCCTCTGCCATCCAGCCAAGCTGGCCTTCGTCAGGATGCATATATTAGGCTTTAAGGTCTGCAAAGAGCTTTGCAAATATTGTCTCACTTGATCCTCACAATGACTCTGGGAAGGGTGTCCATCAATTGGGGAATGATTGTAATGGAATGCTGTTGTGCTATGAGAAATGATGAACAGGAAGACATCAGAAAAACCTGGAAAGACTTGTACGGACGGATGCTGAGTGAAGTGAGCAGAGCCAAGAGAACGTTGTATACAGTAAGACCAAAATCATGTGATGAGCAGCTGTGAGTGATTTAGCTATTTTCAGCAATGCAGCGATCCAAGACAATTCCAAAGGATCCATGTTGAAAAATGCTATCTACATCCAGAGAAAGAACTAAGAGAGTCTGAATACAGACTGAAACATACTATTTTTCATTCCCTTGCCTTTTCTTTTCTTCTGTGTTTTCTTTCACAACATGACAAAAATGGAAAAATATTTTGCATGATTACACATGTAGAACCTATATGAAACTTCTGACTGTCTCAGGAGGTGGGGAAGAGAGGGAGAGAATTTAGAACTCAATTTTTTTTAACTTATTTTTTTAATTTAAATTTTTTTATTTTTTCCATATGCTTTTGAGTTGAAAATTTTTCTCCCCTTTCCTCCCCCCCACCCTCCCCAAGACTGAGCACAATCTGATATAGGCTTTACATTTACATACCCGTTAAACATATTTTCATATTAGTGAAGTTGTAAGTGATAACTAAAACCAATACGAGGAACCATCAGAAAGAGGAAACAAAACTCAACAGAAGGCAAAAATAAGTGATAGCGATTCGACTTCCATAGTTCTTTCTTTGAATGTGAACAGCCTTATCCATCCCGAGGCCTCTGGAAATGTCTTAGATCCTCATAATGCTGAGAAAGGTTCAGTTTAACAATCTTAGTCATTGCATAAATGTGACTGTTATTGTGTACAAAGTCCTCTTGGTTCTGCTGACTTCACTCAGCATCAGACCATATAAGTCTTTCCAGGGTTTTCTGAAGTCAGCCTGTTCATCATTTCTTATAGCACAGCAGTACTGCATTACATTCATATACCACACAACTTGCTCAGCCATTCCCCAATTGATGGGCATCCTCTCAATTTCCAATTCTTTGCCACCACAAAAAGAGCTGCTATGTATATTTTGGGTCCTTTTCCCATTTGTTTGATCTCTTTGGGATATAGCCCTAGAAGTGCTATTGCTGGATCAAAGGGTATGCACATTTTTGTAGCCCTTTGGGCATAAGAACTCAAAATTTTTAAAAAACAAATGTTAAAAATTGTTTTCACGTGTAACTGGGAAAATATTATTTAAAAAAATAATAACCCTGGGAAGTAGGTGTTATTCACATCCTCATTTTACAGATGAGGAAACCGAGGGAGAAAGAGTTTAATTGACTCACTCAGAGTTACACAGCAAGTAAATCTGAGGCTGAATTTAAACCCAGGTCACCCTAACTTCCTAACTTCAAGGCCAGCTCTCTATCTACAGTACCACATAGCTGCCTCACCTATACATAAGTTAATTATAGGCCTACTATTCACATACTGTGTAATATGTCTGCAATCTTTAAATTTAATATATTTTTTCAATATTTTATTTCCCAATTACATATACAAAATTTTAATATTCATTTAAAAAAATGTTTAGTTCCAGATTCTCTCCTCTGTCCCTTCTTTTCCTCCCCCTTCAAAGAGAAGGCAAGCAATTTGATACCTTATACATGAGCAGTCATGCAAAACAAAATTTTAATAGATTTTTGAAGGCATTCCTAAGGTACAGCCTAGCTTAAACCACTTATTTCAAGAGAAGGCCATATCTACAATCTGTGTACCTTTAAACATTTGACACTCGAAGATCATTCACACTATAAAATGTAATGTGATATTGTTTACTCAGGACTGTTAAACAATAGCCAGAATGAAATGTCTTCCAATAATTGAAAAACAATATTTTAATCAAAGACTTATTATGAGACTGTTTACCATATGGAAAATTAAGGAATTTAAGGTGGAAATGCCTACTGTTATTTTAATTCAGTGGACCTGTTTTAGCTCTTACCTTTAGATAAGCTGAGGTACACCAATTAACCAAGAGGATTTTGCACACTAGGAATAATTTATTTTATTCAAAGTATACTCCAAGTTAAAGGCATACAAAACCTTCATGATGCTAGAATAAATTTTAAGAAAAATCCTTCCAAGATACTGAGAAGTGGAAACAACTACCTTAGTTTGAAAAAAAAAATGATGGGGGTTGGGGCAGGGAGCAGCTACATGGCACAGTGGATAGAGCATTGGCCCTGGAGTCAGCGGGACCTGAGTTCAAATACACCCTCATATACCTAACACTTATTAGCTATGTGACACTGGGCAAGTCACTTAATCCCAATTGCCTCACAAAAAAAAAATTAGACTTGATCAACTCAATGAAATGTCAAGTTTAATCAAATGTTTTGAAAGAAAAACAAAAGTATAATGACCTAGTTGTATCTGGAATTATGTTCAAAAGACTGTAAACAATAATATTCATTTAAACACAATCTACATTTAAACACTAATCTACACAATTCCTTTTTTTTAGGACTGATGAACAAATTTCTTTTTGCATTAATTTTATTGTTATTTCTAAGTTTTCTCTTTTTCCCGACTTCCTCTTCTGTCCATTGAGAAGCCAAGAAATTTGATATCCGTTATACATAGAAAACCATGTAAAAAATATTTCTGTATGAGCCATATTCACACTCCACCTGCCAAAATATGGCAAGGAAAATAAAGGGAAAAAATATGCTTCACTCTGTATTCTGAGACTATCATGAACAACAATTTTAAAGAGCCACTCACGATTCAAGTTCTCTAGTTGATGAAACCAATTTAAATGGGAGAGTTATAGTATATGTAAAATAAAAGATAGTCTCATTGCAAGAGAAATCTTTTTGTAACAAATAAGGCAGAAGATAATTATTATATACTGGTAGCTCTTTTTTGCAGTATCTTATCAAGTCTCTTTTTTCCCCTTTCTTAACGCCAGCAAAAACTGTTTTTGTTTCAGAGGTATATTTCTTGGGGTTTTCCAAATATTCCATCAGTGCATCTCTATGGATGATGCTTGTGTTTCTGTTGGCGTCTGGATAAAAGAATCCTGGAGCTAAAACGGTCTTTCATCCAGAGTCCACTCAGATTAAATCCAGTCCTGTCCTTGACTTTCTTTTCAGCTGTGGGATACTGTGCACACTTCTGAACAAAAATCTTCTTGCCCTCTAAACACTGCCCATTGTGAATTTGGCTCTGCCCCATAATCTTACTTGCTAAACCCCATCCTGTGTCTTACTTCCTCTGACTCAGAGCAGTTAGAAAAATATATCATGGACCAATTTGACCTTCTATTTTTCTTTTCATGCAAATAAAAATGAATTATGCTGATTGTTATGTAAATGAAGCAGAAGGGAACTTTTGAGTTTCAAGAAGACTTTGGACTTTCGAGAGTCTAGGAACTGATTATCCCTTTGCTCAAAAAGGGTCTGCTATGCAAACACAAGAAAATGAAATGAAGTTGTTGCATTTTGAACTTCATCTCTACATACTGGTAAAAGAGAGCTCATTTTGTGGAAAGTGTTACCTCACAAAGAAACTCATTCTGCTTGGAACATAGACTCTTTGTGAGAAGCTGCTGTCATGTGTACTTAGTGTTAACATTTCTTGAACTGAGAGCCACGGAAAAGTTCCAGGGGGAAAACAGCTACAGGGCTCCTAACTGCTGTCTGTCAGTAAGAGTAGCAGTGTGGCTTACTTGCTTTTTTGATGATAAAGAATTATTGTGGAGCCAGGAAAGTCCGAGACACAAACCCAAAAGAAGAGAATAACTCTCTAACATCTACAAGCAAAACCACAAAGAAAAACACTGCTTGGCCGCAAAGATAACTAAAATTCATGGACTTCTTAAACTTTTTGTACTCATGACCCCTTCAGTACTTCTTAAACTCACAACCCACAGTTTAAGAAGTGCTGGATTAATGAAATTTTATATATAACAATAACAATAACAAATAACAAACCCTCTGAAAATCAGAATAGATCAAATGAAAGTTAATGACTCCATGAAAGAACAGAAAATATTAAAATAGTTAAAAGACTGGGGGAAAAAAAGAAGGATATCAGATCTCATATTAAAAACTGGTGTAGAAAGCACCAAAAAATGGTATTTGTTACCAAATTTCAAAAAATCGTGCATGAACTTTCTAGACCCATTAGAACTAGAAATGAAAATGAAAATGAAACCACTTAAAAGAAACCTCAAAATGAAAATTCCCAGGAACGGCATAGTCATAATCCAGAACAAAGGAAAAAAAACTATAAGGTGCCAGAAAGAAAGAGTGTAAGTGGCACAGCTAGGAGGCGCAGTGGATATAGCCCGGCCCTGAAGTCAGGAGGACCTGAGTTCAAATTCGGTCTCAGACCAAACACATGACACTTACTAGCTGTGTGATCCTGGGCAATTCACTTAACCCCATTTGCCTTTAAAAAAAAAAGTGTTTAAGTACTGAGGAGCCACAGTCAAGATCATACAAGATTTGGCAGCTACCATTCTAAAGAGAAGAGTGTTTGGAAAGTAATATTCCAGAAGGCAAATGACATGAAGAATAACTTACCTACCAAAACCAAGGGCAAACTTATATAGGAAAAAAGCAGACCCTTAATAAAATAGAGGATTTCCAAACATTCCTAATGAGAAGACTGAAAAGAAATTCTGAAATGCAAAAACAGGAATCAAGAGAAAAATAAGAATACATTTTAGCAATTGGAAGGGAATATACAAGGATGAAGTTTGTACTGTTTAATAGGGGAAGAAAAATCAATTGTTTAAATGACAGAAAGGGCTGGAAGGAATAGTTTTGATATGTGATGATCTTAAAAGAAGGAAGAAAAGTGAAAGGAAAAGGGAGAGCTAAAGGGAGAGAAATGGAGGCTGTGTGAAACTGTCTCTCATATAATCTGGGAGTGCAAGTAGAAGACTACACAAATGAGGAGGAAGGGGTATGCAAAGTAAGTGTCATCTGAATTTCATTTTCATTGGAACTGGTTGCAGGAAAATAGAAAATACACATATATAAATACAAAGAATCTGTGGAAGAAATACAATCAAATTGATAAGAGAAATGAAAGGGGGAGAAAGTAGATTCAGGGAGGGATCAGTTATAAGCAAGATAAACTTGCTTTAAAAGAAGGGGGGTTTAAAACAAAAGAAAGAAAGGGTAAGAAGGTGTGACTGGGATCTGTTCAAGGGGGAGGAAAATAAGGAACGGGGAGTGTAAATAGATAGCGTCAAACATAAATCACTAACGCTGAGTAACTTCCTCTCTCACCACCATCTTCTACTTCCAACTACCTAAAATGGGTGAGGAAAAAGTATAAGAGGATATTATGGGAGGAAATACAAAATTAATGACCACAACTATTAATGGAATGAACTCACCTATAAAAAGGAAGTAGATAGCAAAATAGATTAGAAGAATCAGAATTCAACAACTTTTCTACCCAGAAACAGAAAATACACCAGACTAAGTCCTGATTGGGAAACCTCAAAAAAAAAATGAAAGTGAGTCATTTTTCCAGTGCAGGTTGGTACAGAGAGGTCATAGACACTGGGGACAGAGTCTGGCCAGGAAGGGCCATGCAAAGCATTCTACTACAAGGATAGATAGTACACTAGGGCAAGATGTCCCAGAGGGAAACGTGGGTGGCGCAGTGGATAGAGCACCGGCCTTGAAGTCAGGAGTTCAAATCCAGCCTCAGACCAAACACTTGATACTTACTAGCTGTGTGACCCTGGGCAAGTCACTTAACCATAGCTGCCTAAAAAAAGAAAAGAAAAGAAAAGAAAAAATTGAAAAATACAGTTTGGGAATAACTTCAACCAGATCTCTTGAAAGAGATGAAGTGAGAGTTTTTAAAAGCTTAAAAATGTTTTTATAAGTGAAAAGAGATAGAACGATGATAGCAGAGTGGAAAGAAGAGCAGGATAGTCCTCTCACCAAATTCTTCCAAACAGATCTAGAAAATGCACCAGATTGAAACCTGATGGGAAAATCCAAGAAAAAGTCATGAGTCATTTTTCCAGCCCAGGCTGGTATAGAGAGATGACAGATAAGTGTGTGGATGATGGGCTTGGGATCTTTGAGAAGCAAGCTAAACACAGAGCACTCTGGCACCCAGGGAGAAGCTATTTAACACAGCAAGAGGAGGCTCCAGATCCATACCAGGGTATCACAGGTACCAACTCGCAGCTTTGTCATTCACTACCCAGTTTCATGTCACTGAAGCAAGGTGAACTGTGCAAGGGACCCTGCAGCCAGAGGTGGTGTTCCAGGGTAGGGAGCAGCCCCAGGCCCCAGGCTGAGAAGAACAAGTTCAGATGCAGAGAGCAGCGGCATGGTGCTGACCCCAGGAACTGAACAGGGTCTCAGTTCAAACTTCTCGATGACTCTGGAGCCTGAAGAGGAATAGCCAGGGAAGGGATCCCAGGACAGCAAAGGGGGGGCCTGCAGTTCCATCACTCAGAACCAGCAGGTCCCAGAAGGTTGATAATGGCTGAGTTCAGCAGCGGCCTACCCGTGGCTCAGAGCCCATACTCTGAGCTCAGGACAAGGGGGAAGCAATAAAACTTTACTCTGGATCTGATCACTTTGGGAGTGCTGAAAGTCCCTGGCCTGATCTGGCACTGAGATAAAAAAATAACACAATATTCGGTATCCCAAGAAAGCAGCAGCAAGACCATTCCTCCAGAAGCGTGAAGAGACCAGCTGTAACAAAGTTTGGAGTGAGGAAGTAGGGTGGAAGAATGAGTAAACAAAAAGAATCCTGCCAGAAAAAGCGCTTATGGTGATAGGGATGCTGAAACACACAAATCCAGAAGAGAGTGATTCCAAAACATCTATAAGCAAAGCCACAAAGAAAAACAAAGCTTAGGCATATATTCAATTAGAATTCCTGGAAGAGATGAAGCATGAGTCAAAAAATGGTTTTATAGAGGAAAGGAGAGTACTAGAAGTAAAAATTGGAAAAGAAATGAGAACTTTGGAAGAAAGAATGGGAAAAAGAATTAATAGCTTGGCACAAGGGGTACAAAAACCTTGACCCATCAACAAATTCCCTAAAAATTAAAATGAACCAAACAAAAAATGACTTAATGAAACAATAAGAAATATTAAATCAAAGTCAAAAGAAAAAAAAAGAGAAAATGTATATCATAACAAAAACAACTGACCTGGAAAACAGATTGAAAAGGAAAAAAAATTAAGAATTATTGGATTACCTGAAAGCCATGACTAAAAGAGCCTAGACATCATATTTCCAGGGGAAACAAAATAGAACAGTCCAAATTTCCTAGAAGGTCAAATGGAAACAGAAAGAATCCATCATTCACCTCCTGAAGGAAACACACCAAAATGAAAACTTCCAGAAACAAAATCTAGAAGTGAAAATCGAGAGTTCCCAGGTTAAGGAAAAAAAAACAGTAAACAGCCAGAAGGAAAGAACAAGTACCAACAGCTCATGATCAGGATCACACATGACTTAGAAGCCACCACTATAAAGGAGCAGAGAGCTCAGAATACAATATGCTAGAAGGCAAATGGCGTAGGCCTGTGACCAGAAATAACTTACACAGCAAAACTGAGTATGATCCTACTGAGGGGGAAACGGTCCATTAATGAAACAGAAGACTTCGAAGCACTCCTGAGGAAAGGACCAGAGCTGTGTAGAAAAGTCTCTGAAATTCAGACACAGGAGTAAAGAGAAACATAAAAAGGTCAACGAGCAAAAAAATCATGAGAAACTAAACAAGGATGAGCCACATAAACATACTGACATAATTTCATACGCTAGCCTATCATTTTTGCCAAGAGGTGGGAGGGACAATTCATCATTACTCAAGTCATGATATGGAAACAAAGTTATGCCTCTGGTTGCATTTATTAAGGATAGTTGTATAATCTGAACATAGGCTAGGGATAGGAACAGGGGCTGGACCTGTGATGTCATTGCTTTAGGGCATCCCCATTGAGGAATTTCATCTATCAGTGGAGGCCAACACCTTCTAAGCACTGAGAAGTGATATGCTCAGGGTCACACATCCAAAATGTATCAGGATGAGACTTGCACCTAAGGTTTATTGGACATTAAGGCTGGCTTTTTATCTACTATTTGGCTTATTAGGATCTCAGGGGTAGCTCAGGCTGAGAAGCAGCAAGCTTGCAGTGCTCCTAAGTTGTTCTGCTCCAGAGCAAAGACTGATAGCTGCCTTCCTGCTCTGACCTCTGCACGTGCCTGACGTGGGTTTGGGGTGAGCAACACATCTGTGGACTCTCTGATACTCTGGATCCTAACAAAAACATGAAAAACAATTTATTGGAAAAGCTATAATTTGCACTATCCCAATGCTTTTATATAACCAACAAACAGATGCAGCTAGGTGGATACAGCACTGGTCCTGGACTCAGAAAGACTCCTCTTCTCCTTAAGTCCAAATGTGGCATCAGATACTTACTAGTTGTGTGACCCTGAGCAAATCGCTTAACCCTGTTTGCCTCAGTTTCTTCATCTCTAAAAGGAGCTGGAGAAGGAAATGGCAAACCACTCCAATATCTTCGCCAAAAAAACCCCAAATGGGGTCATGAAGAGTCAGACACAACTAAATAATGACTGAACAATAACTAATAAACAGAATTATTTTTTCTCTCCTATACTTCACACTGATCAGTTATGTGACTGTAAAGACATATCCTCCGAAGAAAATCTTCTGTGAAAGATTACCTGCTTCCCTGTCATATTTTCATCCAGGATATCCTCAACAGAACATTGTCATAAAGATTTCATGGTGTTGAAAAAGGCAAGTTACATCTTTGTAGTTACTGATGTCACTAGCTTTATTTGGCAATGACACAGAACACCAATTTCTCCATTATTCTGGTAGCAGCCTCTCGAGATATTTTCAGCATGGATTTTTTTTTTGCACAAGTCTGCTCTTCCCCACCTTATCTTTGCGGCCATTTCATCACGTACTGAGATGTCAGAATCTAAATGTGGCAGCTGAAGGTAGCTTATTGGTAAAAAGGATAAGCTGTTACAGAATCACTCATTTTGGATCTATTTGTTGCCTTCTTTCCAATCAAATCTACAAATGTTCTTGAAATGAGATGACTTGTTTAGGTCTCACACCAAGTTTTCATCAGGTTTTCTCTTCCATTACTTTTCATTGTTTTGTAAGGTGTTACTGCTTATAGTTTTCCTCCATCTTTATCTATAATGTTCTGTAAGTGAGCTTGAATTGTAAACCAATGCTCCTTGGGCTGCCAAGTGGAAAGATGATGTGCTAACTAGCAAAATAATCGAGTGTTTGCTCATCGAGATGGTTTCTGTGCTCTTTTGGCCCTGTAGTTGTAGTGTGACTAATTTACATCATAACCTACTCTAAGTGAAAATTAAAGTCCTGACTTCCTATTTTTTAGAGTCAATAGCTTGTTAAAATAAATTGGGCTGGGAACTATTGCACATTGTCTTCTCATCTTCTCCTTACTTTTAATTTGGTATTGATTTTTATCCTTTCTCTGGTCTGACTGTATACAGAAAACCAATTAAGAAATTAATTCCTACTTCAGTAATCAATTGTTTCTTATCTGTTAGGATATGGCCAGTTTCATCACTGAGATGTTGTTCATTTGACTCTCTTCTGGATCTATAGAAGGCTTTTCAGTAGTCTACAAGCCTTTGTCTTCATCTTTCTACCTCCACAACATCTGTCTCTGTGTGTGTGTGTGTGTGTGTGTGTGTATACATATATATATGTATATATAAATATAAAAATATCCTTCTATCTAGACACGCCAACACTACTCCAGCTCAGGGCCTCATCACTCAAACTGCTGGTCTCCTTGCCTCATTTCTCCCTCCCCCATTCCAATCTACTTGCCTATCAAAGTGATTTTCCTAAAACATAAGTGTGACCACATGACCCCCTATTTATAATGTTAATAAACATTAATTTAATTATTGGTATTCTTAAGTTCCTGGCACATAGTAAATGCCTTATAAATGCATTCTTGCTTGATGTGAGATCTTAATAAATTTCAGTGCCTTTCTATTACCTCCTAGATAAAATATAAATTGCTTTGTTTGGCATTTAATAGTCTTCATAACTGGCCCTTTCCTACATTTCTAGTCTTCTTATGTTTTGCTCCCCTATACATTCTATGATCTACTGACCTATTTGCTGTTCCTCTTATATGATACGCTATATTGTTTCGATGCCTTTGCGTGGGCTGTCCCCCATGCTTGAAATGTTCTCCTTTTTCAACTTCACCTCCAGGAATCCCTGTCTTCCATCAAGACTCAGCTCAAATGCGATCTTCTGCAAGAGGCCTTTCCTGGTCCCCCCAGATACTAAAGGTTACTTTCCATCTACTCTGTTTATACCTATTTATTTACATGATGCATTCCCCATTGTAACGTAAGCTCCTTGAAGGCAGGGACTGTGTTCATTTTTTCCTTTGCATCCCTAGCAGTTAGCACAGTGCCTGACAAAGAGTAAAGGCAATAAATGATTAAGAGCTGACTAACTTTGGACTCTTTTATTTTATAAAATGAAATCCCAAATCATATTTTCTTACTGAGTATAAGGTTAGATATGAACTTGGTTTAGAAGACGTATTACATTTTTCACAGAATTTCTGCATGCCTTCAAGTCTTCAAGAGATTCTACATAAGCTGCAGTTCCCTTGTTCATACTCACTGTAAGGTGAGAAGACTAAGTATCCCAAGAAATGAGGTTTCTTGTGACTTGAAGGCAAATGACAAAAATCAACTCCTTTTTCGGTCTGCTTCTCTGTGGAGAACCTATTAGCTACACATCAATTTAGATTCATCTTTTTTATATCTTCTGATTTCATTGATAACAAGATATCAATATTGACATGGTTTTAATTTCTCCCATAGTTTTATCATTGTTATCAGTCAAAGATCTCACATCAATCAATCAATGCCAGGTACTTAGAATACTAATAATTAAATCAATGTTTATTAACTTTATAAATAAATATTTATAGACAGTTTAAAAAAATACGCAATCCTCATTATCTTCTTCCCTCTTTTATGCTACTCTATCCTTGTCACTACAAGAATAGCAGGAGGCCATACAGAAATGAGGATGATTTTTAAAAATTGTTCTTTATTTCATGGGTTGCCAGAGACAAAGAATTCATTACCTAATAGACAAATTTACTAAGACCCACTGGCCTGGCTTTCTTGAAGACATGAAGACACCTACCAATCAAGATGACACATCAGGATAGAACTTTTGTGGAGGAAGGCCCCTGTTAAAATGCAAAAATGGTTACTCAAGGTGACATATGCCTGTGATCCCTGCTGCTGAGAGAGGCTGAGGCTGGAGGATTGGTAACTTGGGTTCGGGGAGTCTAAATTGTAGTAGGGCAGAAGCTGAGTGTCTGAGTTAAGTACAGTGCCAATATGGCGAGCCTCTGGGAACTCAGCAGAGTGTGTAAAAATGGGAGAACTAGCCTAGATCAGAAAAATGGAGCAGGTTAAAACTTCTTTCCTGATCAACATTGGGGCGTATTAGTGGTTGTAGCCCATCTGGCCCAGGAGAGATGGGGATACCCAGTCTCAAAAAAAAATGTATAATTTGGGAAAAGAGAATGTCTTCAACTTTCCCAGATTAGAGAAACTATCCTTTTATAAGGCAGAGATTGGGGCCTAAAGCGGATGAAGTAGAAGGCAGGGAGGTTAGGTAAGTTAGGATTGGGTAGATCACTATAAAATGGGGGTGATGAAATCAAACTATGCCCACTTTTACCATTTCTCTAAGAACTAGCCCTGCTAAATTCTATGATTCTACCCCACCCCCCTACATATATACGGCAAATCTGAGATCCTCAGAAACTTTAGTTCATCCAGGCTACAGAACCTAGAGGCACCCTGTTCACATCTAGAAAAATCCTAATTTGTCGCCCTTCTATAGAGACCTATTCTGCTTAATCAGAAGTGGAAAAATAGGGCAAAGAGCCTTTACAATGGGCACTGCTTTGGGATCCAGTTAGAGTGAGTTTGGGGCCCTTTGCTAACCGCATCACAGCAATTGTGAAGGACAAAGGGCAGAGGAAACCCTGAGGTGCTGGCCCTGGGGACTGCTAGAAAGCTTATTCTTCCAAGGAGGCAGGAAGTAGCATTGTGGTGGTAGGGGTGAGGTGATAATGCCAACACTGCTGTGGAGGTGGAGCTGCCTGGCACAGAAACCTTGTTTGAGAAGAGTGACTCACAGCCCTTGGGTAAGTACTTCACACTACATTTGATGCCAAACACAATGTTCCTTCAGCATTTCTAGGCCAATTCCACTCAGGAAAGGCAAATCTAAAGACTGGGCTGAGAATAGATTTAATGGTCTTCCTCCTTCCACCCAGAGGATATGGGACTTCAACCATGACCATTTCCTATACCAATTGGATGGGAAGGTGAGGGAGGGCAGGGAGGAACCAGGAGACAGTGTTTACTCTGTTTGGCCACTGGAAAAGGTGCTACATTTGGCAGCAAAGAATCTGGGTTCACATCCTGGTTTGGCCACTAACTAACTGCATGGTCATGAGCAAGTCACTACTTCTCCATGCTTTAGTTATCTGAGTTGAAAACTTTGGAGGTTGGATGAGATGGCCACGATGGTCCCTTGCCAGCTTTAAATCTGTGTTCCCATGTTCTGTGAGCCTAAGATTAGGGTCCCCAATCATTTCCCTATGGGGACCTACTTTTGATTTTTATAAGTCTTATTACTGCCAAGTAAAAAATTATAATAAGGTGAATGATAAGGGGGAATTCCTATAATCTGGGGGACCATGGTAGCAGCAGATGATTTAGAGATTAAACAGGTGAAAATTAGTATTGAATGGTAGAAATAGATATTTAAAGGAGTCAAGGAGAAAAGTATCATTGCGTATTAAGACATACTCATATGAAGAAATCTAGTAAGCATCGATCAATCCACAAGCATTTATTAAGTCTGCGCCAGGCACTGTGCTGGGTCCTGGAGATATGAATACATAAAGAAAATAGCTCCTGCCTTCCATGAGTTTACATTCCATCAAGAGACACAACACACACATACAATAATATCGATAATTCATACATAATAAGAATAAGGTAATTTTGGAGAGAAAGGCACTAGCAGCTGTGGGGATCAGGAAAGGCTTTGTGTAGAAATTGGTACTTGAGTTGAGCTTTGAAGAAAACTAACTCTCTTATGGAAGTGAACGCTGAAAACTAAAAATAAATAAATTAATAAAAATCTTGAAAAGAAAAAAAGAAAACTAACTCTCATACTTGGAGACTTCACATTTTCCACAGCAGCTGTTCCAAACGTTCTCTTCTCTAAAGCTACCAACTCCTACCTTTCCAACTCCCTCTCAGCACAGGACCTTTACTCATACTTTGCTGAACAAAATTGAGATTATTTTTTGCAAGCTCCCTCTCTTCTCCAATTCCATATTTCAAATCATTTTGGCATCCTCCCTAATCTCATCCTCTTTTGCTTCAGTCTTAGAGGTTCAAAATCACCTTACCATGTACCCTTCTTTAACTATTAAGACACCTGAACCAATCCACTTTCTTTTTATCCCAGTATAATGACACACAGAAATATATCATTTTGTCTTCAAGAAACCCAACCATTTCTTCACTTCTTTCTCTCTCTCTCTCTCCTGCCTGCTATGAGTGTCAGATACAGGACAAGCTGCTCTACTTCCCTGTAGACATGAGGTCAGAGGATATGAAAAAAGTCTTCCAAAATAAGAAATGTAAAGTGAAGAAATGCAAAAAAAGAAATATCAACAAATATCTGAAAATTGTTTAAAATTACTAATGATCAAAGCAATGCAAAATAGTTTAAAATAATCCTGAAGTATACTTCAAACCAAATTACCAAAGATGGCAAAAGCCAATGTTGTTGATGGCTGTTAGAAGATAAAAACAGGGGCAGCTAGGTGGCACAGTGGATAGAGCACTGACCCTGGAATCAGGAGGACCTGAATTCAAATTTGGCCTCAGGCACATAACACGCACTAGCTGTGTGACTCTGGGCAAGTCACTTAACCCCAATTGCCTCACCAAAAAAAAAAAGAAGAAGAAGATGAAAACATTATTTCATTGCTAATGAGGTTATAAATGGATCCAAACGCTCTATAAGACGATTTGGAATTATTTACGAGAAGGTACTAAATTATTTATATTCTCTAATCCCATGAGCCTGAGAGCCATTTACACCCCAAAAAAGTCAATGACAGAAAGAAAGACACCTATGTACCAAAATACTCTTAGTAGCGCTGTTGTAATAACAGAAAGCTAGAAACAGATTATGTGTCTTATAAATGGGGAACGGCTGAAGAAATTATGATTTATAAATGTAATTATGAAATAACAAATGTGAAGAATTCAGAAAAAACATGGGAAGGTTTGTATGGCCTGATAAAGCAGAGGCAAAGGAAAAATAAACCCAAAGGCCACAGGCTAAAAGAATATAAATGAAAATAACATTGAAGGCAGCAAAACTCAGGACAAATACAAAAGACAAAGTTCAAAATTTTTGAAGGACAGACAAAATAAAATCACGTAGGTTTCCTCCCCCAAGATTTATCTTTATTCTTTCTGACAAGTTCGCTCTTTCTCCTTCACCCTCAGACTCCCCATGGTATTTTTTCCTCCCTTGCTGTTTTCCAAGACAGAGGGACAAGTTGACGTCATTGGTGCAGGTGCCTTGTCTAGCCTTACAAAACGTGTGTTGTTGATTCTGGATATCAAATAGTGGCCGCCTGATCTGAAAACCGGGACCTATGAGTAAAGGATATTAACAGCAAACTGCAGCAAGGGAATCCTATGCCAGACCTGCTCAGGCTCATCTGGGGGCTGGAATCTCCATCCAGAGGCAAAGGATCTCATCCAAGGCGCAGACTCATCAACTTCATTGGAAACTGGACTGCTGCTCAAGGGAAGAGTCTATTCCCAGGCTAACTTCAAGAGGCCTGCTAGGACAGGAGTCTTTCCCAGAACTGACTAGACTTGAGTTCCTCCACTTCGTTGGCTATTTGGCTCATGGCCTTTGCTTTCCAGTAAAAACAAACCCCCAGGAGTTTTGTGAAAAGCAGTAAATCAAGTTGAATGGAAATCATTCCACTCAAAATACGTTTACACGATGGCACGTGTATAACCTATATCGGATTGCTTGCCATCATGGAGAGAAGGGATGGAAGGGAAGGAGGGAGAAAAAAATCTGAAACTCAAAATCTTATAAAAAAAATCAATGTTGAAAACCATCGTTACAAGTAGTTGGAAATAATAAAATACTGTTTACCAAAGAAAAAGAAAAAAAAGAAATCACTCTACTTTAAAATTCATTGCTCTGTTTTCCATTTGGAGGTAGAGGAAGAGGAGCAATCCAAGTCCCTTATGCCACAGGTAAGGAAACTGAGGCAAGAGAAGTAAAGGATGGGTCCAAAGTCCCATATCTAGTAAGTAGTAAATTCATTCTAGCATGGCTCAAGTGCCATTTCTTTCATGAGCCCTTCCCTGAGGGCAAAACCAATAGTTTGAGGTCTTCTTGTAATAGCTCTCAGCTTCCTTATAATGAATGTTTCTAACAACTAGAGTATTTGAGAAATGTAGTTGAATACCTCATGTTGAAATGTTAAGTTCAAGCAATGGCTAGGTGGCAACATATCAGTTATATTATAGAGTGACATTCTCTTTTAGGAGGAGAGCTAAACGGGATGGCCTGAAAGGCACCTTCAAACACTAAAGTTCTAAGATTCTATGGTTCTGTTTCATCTCAGGTTCCAGCAATCTTTCCTACATCTGACCTAGTGTACCCAATGTCTACAAAAACAATTTATCATTTAGTGCTTTATCCTGCTGGCTATCTTTCTATGTCTTCTTTCTTTTTTTTAGATAAGGTGGATGTATAAAAGAGCAGAGGCTTTTCATGATTTGCTAGTTCACTATTAGTCAAGAGTGTGACAAAGCAGCCCCCAAAAAATTAATGCAATCTTGATCTCCATTGAAAGAAACAGTGTCCAGAATGAGGGAGATTCTAGCTCTTCTATATCAAGATCTCACCACATCTAGAATGTTGTGATCAGTTGCTGGGCTCACATTTTAGAAAGGCTGCTGATAAAACAGTATGGCCAAGGAGACAGAACTCGAATTTACGTGGTCTATGGACTAGAAGCCATACCAAGATTGGAAGACTGGTTGAAGGAACTTAGTGGGGGAGAAAAGACTTGGTGTTAAAGGGAGACAGAAAAATTATAATTGTTTTCAAATATTAACATGCAGAAGAGGACTTAGCTTGGCGCCAAAGAGAAGGTCTAAGAATGATGTGTTTAAATAGCAAAGCAGAGAATGGCTTGCTCTAAAGTAAAACTTTCTACCGATTATAGCACTTCTAAAGTGGAATGGGCTGATAGGGAAGGTGATTCCTATCACTGGAAGTCCGATTCAGTGGCTAGATGACCAGATGTGGGATAATTTGTGGAGGAGATTCCTGTTCAGATATGGGCTGGGCTGCAGGTTCTTTCCTAACTTTTCTGTGATGCTATTCGGTAGTATGCTCCTTGAAGGCAGGGAGCAGGCTTCATTCAGCTTTCTGTTTCCCATGGCACCTAGCTGCTAAAACAATATTCTATCAACATGTTGGGTGTTCAAATATTTCTTCAAGGCAATCACAGAATCACAGAATGCTTGGGTTGGACGCAACTTCGGAAGGTGTTTGGCCAATCTCCTTATTTTACAAACTGAGGCTCAGAATAAATTACTTGCTTAAGGTCACATAGTTGTTTGTTTGTTTGAATTAAATCTGAAGCCAGAATTCTTGTACACAAGTCTTAAGTAGGGTCCTTATCTTAGGGCTAGCTAGTAGTAGAGCTAACTATATGGTGCCATTTGTGGTGAATCTTGAGAATATCATTGATACCGAATGGCTAGAGCTTCCTCACCCCTCCCCCAGTGCCAGCTCTGTCTGGGTGAAATAGGGACAAAAACCATGCCTCAGGTTCATATGCTGTGTCATAAGCTCTGCAAGATCTTACCTAGATATGTCCCAATGAATCCAAGGCATAGAAGCTGGAGAGCACAAAGATGGTGCCAACTCCCAGGATGACGACGCCTACATAGTAAGCCCCTAGGCAATCCAACCCTTCTATCTTCGGCTGGCTGGACATGGCCCGGGTAAAGCTAGAAGGAAAGAGGAGAAAAGATAAGAGGAAAATACAGAAGCTTGCCAAGTCCATTAAGGCCATCATACCCAAATTCCTGGACTGATTCTACATAGCAGTAGAACCTTATGAAGAGTCAAGTTATTAGACTCAATTCAACTCAAGAAACATTAAGTACCTATTCTGTGCCAGGCCCTGTGCTAAGCGATGGGGATACAAAAAGAAGCAAATGACAAGTCTCTGCCCTCAAGGAGCTTACCCTCTAATGAGGAAGATGAGATGCAAGCAAATATATACAAAGCAAGCTATATAGAGGATAAATAGCAAATAATTGAGAGGAAAAGCACTGGATAGTGAACACTTCTACATGATAGGAATTGAGTTGGGACTTAAAAAAAAGTCAGTTATTCAGAAGGAACCTTAGCAGTCACTTAGTCCAAAATCCTCATATAAATGTGGGTTATTATTTTTATTAATAATAATAAGCCACTGTGAAACATTAACACATTAGTTTTATTTAGCTTATCAACTTACTCCAGGTGACCAGGGCTAATCTTCTCTGAGGGAAAAGGTCACAAGACTAGGAAATTCTAACAGAGGGTGGATCAAGGTGCAACTCCCCAGAGAGCTGAGGTTGTGATAAAGAATGGATGCCGTTGCCTCAAACCAAACACTTGACCCTTACCAGTTGTGTGACCCTGGGCAAGTCACTTAACCCTAACTGCTTTAAAAAAAAAAAAGAATGGATGCCACCAACACATTTATCTAGCCTACTTCAGCACAGAATTAGAAAATTTCATGATTAGAAGGGATTTCAATGGTCATTCTACTACAACTTTCCACTTATTACATACATCCCTTCTATTTGAATACTTCCAGCAATGAGATGCTTGCTACCTTCCAAGGCAGCCCATTTCAGTACTAGACAGCCCTAAGGGTTAGAAAGTTTTTCCATTTATTAATCCTTGTTTTACCCTTGGAGCCACTCAGAAGTCTAATCCTTCTTCCACAAAATAGACCTTCAAATATTGAAAGACATATTTAGTCATTTTTTTTTCTCTTCTAAGCATAATATAGGAGCAGCTAGGTGGTGCAGTGGATAGAAGACTGGGCCTCGAGACTGGAGGACCCATCCGGCCTCAGATACTTAACAGCTGTGTAAACTGGGCAAGTCACTTAATCCTGTTTACCTTAGTTTCCTCATCTGTAAAATGAACTAGAGAAGACATGGCAAAATAGTATCTTTGTCAAGAAAACCCCAAAGAGTCATGAAGAGTTGGATGCTACTGAAAATCGACCAAATAACAACAAAAACATAGCATGCCCAGTTCTTTCAAGCGCCCTTTATTTGACATTGGCTCTAGACTGCTCGCCATCATGGCCGCCCTCCAGCTTGCCACTCTCACCCTTACACCAAGGAAAGAACACTCTCTACTTCAGATGTGCTCTGATCAGGACATTGTTCTAACATGGTCTAGTCTCAATTCCAATACCAATGTATTGCAAATATCCTCTCCAGAAACTGGTTTTGGTGTTTCCTCTCTTAATTCAGTGTCATCAATAAGACAGATTATTTTGTGGCAACATTCTGATACTCCTGTTCTTGGCAGGATGAAGGAAATTTATTCTGTGCTTTGCATTGCAAGTCTCTCTCTGGCATTTGTGCAAAGGGATTGAAGGCCTGCTTTTATTAACTTTTCTTTTTCCACTCTCTCAAAGGTTGTTTGAAAATTCAACACTCTTGGGGCAACGAAGTAGCGCAGTGGATAGAGCACCGGCCCTGAAGTCAGGAGGACCTGAGTTCAAATCTGGCATCAGAGCAAACACTTGACACTTACTAGCGGTGTGACCCTGGGCAAGTCACTTAACCCAATTGCCTAAAAAATTAAAAAATTAAAAAAGAAATAAATTCAACATGCTCATCTAAAGCTTCAAGGGAGTCCAAAGAGAGACGACTCATAGATTTCCAAAGGCAAGGAAGAAGAGAGGAATCTGGAAGGATGGATGGGCATAGGCTATAGAAGTCAGATCACATTTGCTGCCCAGTGCCCTGAGATGTGGAGGCTCATACACTTTCAATGGTTCTCCATGGCCTACTGGAGAAAGTCCAAACTCTTCAGATTGGGATTCAAAGGCCCTCTAAATCAGGTTCTCAACGTACTTTTCCAGCTTTATGTCCCCATTCCCTAATATACATCCTTGGCTCAAGAAAGGCTGGTTTTCTCGTTGAACTTGGAATTAGAGTTTGCAGAGGGCAAAGGTGTGAAGTGAACATAAGGAAGTAAATTAGAGCCTTGAGTGTTAGGACAAAAAAACTTTTATTTTATCCTGCAGGGAAGGAAAAGATGGACTGGAAACGGGAGAGACTTAAGGTATGGAGAATAGTTTATAGGCTATTATATTAGTCCAGACAAGAAGTAATGAGAATTTGGATAGGTTGGTAATGACAACAGGTAGCATTTATGTAGAGCTTTAAAGTCTGCAAAATTTTTATAAATAAAAATTGGCTCATTTTATTTTCACAACAACCATGGATGGTGGGTGCTATTATTTTCTCCATTTTACAGAGGTGAATATCATGGCAGAGGTTATACAACCAGGGTCATACAACTAGTAAAGTCTGAGGTCAGATCTGAACTCAGGTGTTCCTGATTGCAGGTCCAGAGCTCTATCCATTGTACCACCTAGCTGCCTAGTAGTAGTGGGAGTAGAAAGAAAAATTATCTTATACTTCAGAGAGAAACAATAGGACTTAGCAACAAAATAGGTGTGGGGGTTGAGGGAAAGGGAAGAGTAAAAGCTAACTTCAAGCTTTTGAGCCTGGGTAACTAGGAGGTTAGTGATGCATAAATAGAAATAGGGAAATTTGGAGGAAGTATGGGTGTTGGGATATGATAAATTGAGATCAGAACATGCTGAAAGTGAGGTGCCAATGGAAAATCCACGTAAAAGGGTCCAACAAGTAGCTAGAAATGTAGGAATGGAAACTGGGGAGAGGTCAGGGCTGAATATGTATGCGTGTGGGAGTTATCTGCATAGAGAGAATAATTAAAGCCAGGAGAATAGACAAGATTGTCAAGGGAACAAACTGGAGGGGGAAGAAAAGAGAAAAGAAAGCTAAAAATGCCAATATTTTGTGGGCAACAGGAAGAGGAGGAGAAAGAAGTTAAAGAAGTTTAGTAGCTATACTATCTGTGGACCCACGACTGCACATAAAGAAGGCATGAATAGGACAAACAGCCAATAGGCTTAGCTTTACAGTCTGTCCAGACTCTGGGCACTTAATCTATATGAAAGCCACTTGCTAATTCCTACCTGTCTTGGCTGAACTCCCTCCTCCTCCCCTCACCCCCTTCTTTGCCTGTGTTATCTTGCCAGACAGTGATTTTCTTGTTTAATGGTCCTGGACACTCCTGTCCCACTGCTGTCCACATCCCACAGTGAATGAGGGGTGGGGGAAGGGGAAGGCTATGACAAGATCAGGTTAAGTCCAAATGTTTTTGCTTGGTTTCCAAGACTTTCTTCAATGTTTCCATTCCACTTAGCCAACATGCAGACTCTGTTTTAGCTTCCCAGGTCACTTCACAGTGCTATGAATACACCATGTTCATTCTTACTTCCTCATTTTCTCTCTCCTGTATCCTCTCCAATCTTTACCATCCTTGAAGGTCCATCTTAAATTCTCTATCTTCTGGGAAGCCTTAGCTGACAACTTCAGCCCATACCATTTCTTCTTTCTGATCTTTTCCCTTACCCCATACAATATAATTTAGCACTTAATAATAGCTAGTAGGTTCTGCTATTTCTTTTTAGACCAGACCTGTGATTTCCTTGGTATGGGAAAATTCCCACTACCAATAAAAATCAGTGATTATTTTTGTTAAATCATAATTCCCTTCACATTTTGGAACTTAAAGTCTTGGAGACATCCCTAGGACACAGAGAGGATGGCTAAGTGACTTGCTCAAAAAGCCACGATGTGTCACAGGCAGCCCTTAAGCTCAGATCTTCCTGCCTTTGAGGGAAGCTTTTTATATTTTGCATCATGCTGCTCCTAAAGCTCTCAATAAAGACCTTTTTATTGATTAGTTGGGGTAAAAGGGGAACAAAGAAGGAGATAAAGAGAAGGCAAAAGAGAGAAGATGAAGGCCTGGTGGGAAGAGAAGGTGGGAGGGATGCCCCAGAGGAGTTTGTGTCCTTTCTGAAGTTAGGATTGAAATTAAAATTGATAGAATACAACCCAAGTCACCCACCTAAAAAGTCCAGAATAGCTAGCTCCCTGCTTTAGGGAAAAAAAGGGCAGGAGGAGGAAGGAATGTTAAATCATCTTTCAGCTGGAGAGAGAATATTTCATTGCTTTGGATCATAGATCAAACTAGTATCATTTTTCTTCTTAACAGATACTCTGAACCAGGGCTTCTTAAACTTTTTCCACTCACAACCCCTTCAGCGCCTGCTAAACTGTGGGTTGAGGGACAGCTAGATGGCGCAGTGGATAGAGCACCGACCTGGAGTCAGGAGGACCTGAGTTCAAATCCGATCTCAGATACCTGATATTCACTAGCTGTGTGATCCTGGGCAAGTCACTTAACCCCAGGTGCCTGGCCAAAAATTAAAGAAAACAAAACACAAAACCAAAAACCCCCCAAAAAACTCTGGGTTGAGACCCCATACCCATGGTTTAAGAAGTGATACTAGAACTTGGTTGAAAAGAAGATAAAAGATGGGCAGTATTATAGCTACAAAAGACCATTTGACTGGGAGCCAGAAGATTTGTTTTCTGGTTGGTCCTACTTCTGCCACTGGATGACCTTAGGGAAGTTGGTTTCCCTAGGATTCAGTTTCTTAATCTCTTGTTAGAAAAATCTGAAACAAAAATCTACTACAGGAGTGAGTGAAGGAGAGCCTTTATTGCACTTCTCTCTAGAGAAGCAGGTACGTGGGTGCTTGTTCAGTGGTATGATCAACTTTTAAATAGTAAGAGTATGGACTCCATCCACCAGGGCTACGAATGGTCTAGTTCATCTGAGTTATACTCTTCCTGAACAGCCCATCCCATGTTCTTCATGTTCTGTTAACTCTGCCTACTTCATGCGTCCTATGTGAAAAAATGGTGGCTATCTCCACCCTCGGGGTATGTCAGTTAATATTCAATAAGCTTATTAAGCAAGTGCAGTGGAGAAAAGCTTTTTCCCTGTGGAGGCCCTGGTCCTTGACCCAGAAGGGTTGCAATGGGTTTAGTCTCCAGGGCTCTTTCTTAAGAACTGTGGATAGAGCACAGGCCCTGAAGTCAGGGGGACCTGAGTTCAAATCTGGCCTCAGACACATAACATGTACTAGCTGTGTGACTTTGGCCAAGTCACTTAACCCCAATCGCCTAAAAAAAATTTTTAAAAAAGAGTTGTTTACAGAATGTTTGGAGTACTTTCTGATTGGTTGAGGGACTATCCACAAGATCTTGGAATTTCTTATCCTGCTGTGGAAGCCTAACCCCCTAAAACCTTTCCCACATCTTTCAAATAGAAATATTATTTTAGGGGCATAAAAGGTTAATAATGGTTGGTTTGGGAGGAGCTGAGGAGCTCCTCAACAGTAAGAGAAAAGACGGAAAGAATTTTAGAACTGGAAGGTACCTTAGACGCACCTAGTGCAATCAACATGAATCCCCTTTACAACTCACCTGACAAATGGCCATTCATTCAGCTTTTGTTTTAAAACCTCCAGTGAGGGAGAAACCACTACTTCTGGAGGTAGTCCATTCTTTTTGATGGACATTTTTTCCTTACATGAAGCCTAAATCTGCCTTGCTGCAAATTCTATCCATTACTCTTACATCTGCCTACGGAGGTCAAGTCGAATCAAGTCTGATTCTCCTTCCACATGGCACTTCAAATATCTATGGACAACTATCATGTTTTCCCTAAAATATTCCTCTTTTCTTTCATTTTTCCTCATGTGGCATGATCAAGGACCTTCACTACCCTGGTCCACCCTCTTTTGGACATTCTCCAACTTGTTCAAGGCCTTGCTAAAATGTGGTGCTCAGACTTGAACACAATTCTCCAGATGTGGTCTGCCAGTGGCAGAGTATAGCAGGTCCAACACTTCCTTGTTCCTGGACACTATGACTCGCAAGGCAAGCTAAGATCACACCAGTTTTTTGGACCATGATGTTTCACTGTGACTGACACTGAGTTTGCAACACATTAAAACACCTAGATACTCTTCAGAGTCATTGTATCTAGCCATCTAGATGCCATTTTGGACTTTTTATCCTTACTAACTTCCATCTTCCTAGATGTGGCTCAGATTTTAGTCTGTCGAGATCTATTTGTATCCTGATTCTTTCATTCAGTGTTTTGGCCAGCCCCATTCCCCTAATTTTTGGTAAAAATGTAAAACAAGAGGCAAACACAGATCCCTGGGGTACTCCATTAGAGACTCTTCTTCCCAAGTTGACATTGAGCCCTTATAATGATTATTCCTTAGGTTTGGCCAATCAACCAGTTCCAAACCAGTTCCATCTTATTATGATAAATATGCAAAATGCTTTGCCGAAATATGGATAAATTCAGCATTTCCGTCATCCAGCAGCCTAGTAAAGAGGCCAAGGTCTCCCTGCACATCTAGGGCCAACTCCAGTTGTCCTGATGTATATCTCGCCATTGGACCCAGATGGCTCCCAAGGAGGAAGTGAGGCTGGTGACTTTCCATAGCCCTCTCACTTCAGTCTAATCCACTTGTATGTCATGGCATCACCTCCCTGATATCATGGTCCTCTTTGAGAACAAAGGACAAACAACACCAAAACAACATTGTAAAAAAGGGAAACAGACTACCCTGGTATGACCCGTTCTTGGTGATTATTAATTACTCCTTTACTAATATGTTCTACAATGTTACCAGGAATTGAAGTCAAGTATATTAGCCTATAACTTATAGATTCTACTTTCTTCCTTTTTTTGAAAATTGGGACATTTCATCCTTTCCATCCTGTGGCACTTTTACTTGCATAGCTAAGTACAAGACAGATAAACAACAGCGGTAGAGAGACCTAGAAATTCACTACAGATAAAATCAAAGAAAGAAACCAACACCAAAACCCACAGCTTCAGATGTCCATACACAGATACACAGGGTATGGGTTACAAGCATAGGGAATAAACAATTCTAAGGCCAAGAGGCAAATTTCACTTTGTAGGTCCATTGAAACTTGGCAGAATGAAATCTAGTTCTAGAAAGGTTAGCTTTATTCAAAAGGAACAGGATAAGTAGAGGAGAGGAAAGAAAAGGCAGCATTGAATTTTAAAAGAAACACTCATGGGGAGATCTAAAGCCCAGAGGGGTAAGCATGGTGGAGAACATATGGGTGCAGATCAGCAGGGGCAGAACCAGAATTGAAATCATGATCAGAGTATGCTACAAGACCACCTGGATGGAAAAGAATGCATAAAGACATTGAGGAAACAGACCACAAGCCTAGTAGATAGGCATAATATAGTAGTGATGGGGGATTTGAATTATCTGAACATCTGCTGCCCAAAGCAGAACGGCCAATGATGTCCGGATTTATATTAATGATAATTTCATCCTTCAAAAGGTAGAGGAAGTAACAAAGGGAACTGCTGATTCGTAGCTCATCTTTGCCAACAAGGAGAAACTGGTTGCTGCAGTGAAAATGATGACAACTTTGTGGAAAAAGTGCCAGCTTCGTGTAAGAACTGGTGACAGAAAAGGAGAAAAAAATCAGGGCACAGTCACAAATGCATGCCAGATTGTAGGAAAGCATATTTCTCAACATTGTTATTTAAAGTTTTCAGTTCTAAATTCTATCCCTATTTCCCTCCCTAATATGGTAAGCAATCAGATATAGCTTATACATGTACAATTATGTAAAACATTTCCATATTAGTAATTTTGTATAAGAAGACTCGAATAAAAGGAAAAAAATGAAAGAAAGCAAAAAATAGTATGCTTCAGTCTGTATTTAATCAATGTCAGTTCTTTCTCTGGAGGCTTTATCATGAGTCCTTTGGGATTTTCTTGGATCCTTGTATTGCTAAGAAGAACTAAGTCATTCACAGTTCTGCAGTGAACAATATTGCTGTTACTGTGTACAACATTCTCCTGTTCTGTTCACTTCACTATGCATCAGTTCATGTAAGTCTTTCCACGTTTTTCTGAAATCACCCTGCTTGTCATTTCTTATAGCACAATAACATTCCATTACAATCATATATCACAACTTGGTTAACCATTCCCCAATTGATGGGCATTCCTTTGATTTCTAATTCTTAGCCACCACAAAAAGAGCTGCTATAAATATTTTTGTACAAATAGGACCTAGGAAAGCATATTTCAAAACATTCAGAGAAAAGACAGGAAGGATCTCTCATGCCTTAAAATTCTATCAGGAAAGTTAGCCCTATATAGGGAAAGGAAACTCTCCAGAATAGAAACAATTACAATAAGAGGGAAAATGGTCTTTGTTTAAAGAGACCAGAGTGGATGTATCAATCAACTTAGATGGAAAAAGGGAAATGGAGAAAATGGGAAACAAAGGGGTATGTAGCTATGTAAGAATAGTCTCAGGAACTTAGAATGACCTGAGGTTGTTGAGAAAATTTAAGGACAATATAACCTAAAAACATTCCCCAAACCTATATATTTGGGGAAAGAGGCTGCATGGTATAGTGAATGGTTGGTTTTAGACTTGGAAAGATCTGAGTTCAGGTCCTCCTTCTGACCCACAAATTGGCTATGTGACCCTAGGCAATTCACTTAATTTTTCAGAGCCTCAGGCAAGTCTCCAAGACCTCAGAAAAAGGTGCAGAACTCTTGCTTGTTTACATTGGTATAGGCAGTTTCTTGACTTGGTCCCTATATCACTAAAACCATACATCTATACTCCCCTATTCACTGAAAAATTAAGGAAAACAGAAATATCAAAGGAGAGAGAAGATTACAGTTCATGGTGGATGACACTGGGTAGAAATAAAACAAAACTGTTTAATTCTTATTTGTCTTCTGTTTCTTTTACTCAAAGGGGAATAACTGGACTAGAAAAGAGAATAAAAAATGACCAAAAGGGAGTTGAGATCCAAGTTATGTAGGAAGATGGTAAGGCAGTGCTTAGCTTCCCATGATGAATTTGAGGCCCACTTTGAATTCTTTGAAATACTAGAAAATAGGAGAAGTGATGCAGGAGTGGATAAAGGCTAATATTGTCGTAATTTTTTTTTAAACTAACAGGGGAGATGCCTGTAAACTATAGTGTCTAGGACTAGGAGCTGATAGTACTATGGCAGTCTGTCCTGCCCCTAGTCAGACCACATGTGAAATAATGTGTTCAATTCTGGTTATTTCATATTAGGAAGAAGGTGGTCAAAAGGCCTCGAGATGACAAAATATGAGGATTAGATAAATAAACTGGGGATATTTGGGGCAGCTAGGAGGTGCAGTGGATAAGAGCACTGGGCTTAGAATTAGGAAGAGTCATCTTTACGAGTTCAAATCTGGCTTCAGACACTTAGACCCTCAGCAAGTCACTTAACCCTGCCAAGAAACTCAGTTTCTTCATCTGTAAAACAAGCTGGAGGAGGAAATGGCAAACCACTCCAGTCTCTTTGCCAAGCAAACCCCAAAAAGGGTAACAAAGAGTCCGATGTGACTGAAATGACCTTACAACAACAATTTAGGTGAGAAGAGAAAGAAGAGAGAAGCCAAAAAGAGGACACAATAGTGATTTTTAAGTATTTGAAAAAAAATTACACGAAAAGGGAATTAGTCTTGCTCTGCTTGGTTCTTACAATTAGAACTAGTAGTTAATGGGTAGGAGTTGCAAAGAGAAGATTTTAGCTCAATGTAAGGAAAAACACTATAACAATTGGAGCTATACAAGACTGGAATGGGCTGTCCTAAAAAGTAGTGAGATCTCACTGGAAGTCTTCAAGAAGAGCCTGGGTGACCATTTGTTAGATGTGTTACAGAGGGGATTCTCATTCAGGAATGAGTGGGTCAAGATGCCTCTAAAGTCCTCTCTAAGTCTGAGATTCAAGGAATGGAAAACAAACTCAACCTAAATGAATAATGTGACAATGGGAACAGACAGACACACACACACACAGAACTAATTCAGTATGGGTTCACATGAACAGAAGCACATAATGACCTACATACAGGTGAGGGTCGCACTTTGCTCTTCTCTGGTCAGATCATATTGGGTCCTGAACAATGTTAGGGAGGCCACTAAAGAATATTAAGAATATCAAGCCTATTTCCTCATCCGTAAAATGGGGATAATGATAGCAACTACCTCATAAGGTTGTTGTGAGAAGAGTAAGAGATAACACACGGAAAGCAGTCTGCAGACTTTAAAGCACTATCTAAATGTCAAATGTTATATTAAGAGGGGCAAACAGACCGATGAAATGATCACAGATCATGGTTTGAAGAAACTGGGAATGTTTAGCTTGGCGAAGAAAAGACAAGGGGATAAGGGATAGAACATGTGCCTGTCTTCAAAATACTTGAAAGGTTTTCAGGAGGAAGAGGGATTTTTCTTTTGGCTCTAGAAGACAAACTCAACAGATGGAAGTCTCAGGGAGGCAGATTTCTGCTCAGTCTAAGGAAGATCTTTCTACAACATCAGGAATGTCTAAAAAAGGAATGGGTTGCTTCAGGGGATTCCCCTGAGCTACCTATCACTGGAGGTCTTCAAGTAAAAGCCGAATGACTGTTTTTTCAGCCACGTTGTAGAAAGGACTCCTGCTCAGGGACAGGTTGTGCTAATGACCTCTGAGGTCCTTCCCGCTCTGATGTCCTAGGACTTTTTCCCTATGAGCCATTAAGCAGTTTTGTCTCCCCCGTGGTTAGAATGAGTATACTCCATGGTCATAATTTCTGGTTTATAGGAATCATATATTTCAAATCCAATTAAGTCAATATTTGGTGTCCCCAGTTCTCCCATTCAGAAGAGAAGGTACAGTTCTTTCCACACATAAAATTAACAGAGAACAAGTAGCTTTTTTTTGGGTGTCTAGCTCGGTAATACAATAAAGTAATAGAAGGCAACTCCTTTGGAAAATAATCTGTATGGGGCAGAGAGGTGTAGTATATGGACACACAGAGTGATTCTTTATTTACTTTTAGTTCTATTTTTGAAGTTTGCGTGGTGATCTTTTTTCCCCCCACCAATGAAATCTCTGGAGATTGGGACTTCTTTCATGCTCTTTATGAAATCCAGGAAGTCCTATAAAAGGGGGGGTGGGGAGGGGAGGAGAGAGGTGGCCTCACCAAGCAGCTCTCACCTAGGCTCCTTGAGTTAGAGATGCTTAGGTCCTGACTGCTTCTGCTTATCAGAAAGGGAGGGCAAGGGTCTGCCTCACCTACGGTGTTTAAGCAATCTAAGCTTGCCTTTCACGATCTTTCAAGTTTCATAAAACTACAAAAAGGAAAATAAAATGCCACATCCAGACTAAAGTAGCTCCAATGCCAAAATAATCCTTTGCCTTTGTGTGACATTTTTCACTTTTCAAAGAGCTTTCATATTCATTATTTCATGAAAATCTGGGAAGTTAGCAGGTCAAATACTTTTCACTCACTTTCCATAAAGTGAGGAAACTGATGATAAGAGAGCTATGACTGACTTCTCTATGGTTATATCACTATTTAATGGCAAGGCTAGGACGCCTCCTAACTTTTGGTACTCCATTTTATGCACTGCAAAATACTATCTTTTTCACCCCTTACAAATAAGAGAGGAAGATGTCCCCCCCTGTCTTTACGAGCAAGTTTGTGACCTTGAGTTTGGCCCAGCACTCAGGAGTCATCAAATCTGGGTTTTAGTCACAGCTCTGCCACTTAACAAGCTATGTGACCATGGCTAAGGCACTTTGTGACTCTCAATTTCCTTTCCTGTACATAAAGACAAGGAGGACTTTGCTGTGGCAAGAGGAATTGGACACAATTGTTTGTGTCGTCCCCACCAGTGTTTTGGGACCTTCTTCAGCTTTATGAAAGACAATTTTACGTGGCAGGGCATGATGGGAATAGAAGGGAATAGGCTTTCTGCAGAGAGAAGCCACCCAAGGCTTCATTCCCTCTCATGATAGGCACAGAGACAGCCTGCTGGGGCTGACAGTGACATAGATGGGGGTGGCTATGATGGAAGCCTCACTCAGTAAAAGGTGAGAAGGCAAGGAGCTGTTCAAACAATAAGGCAAGGCAGTTTTCTCTTTAATCTCCTCAGAGGCAGGGTTAGGAGGCAAGAAAATGCCCAGAGAGGCATTCTAGCAACGTCACAAAGAAGGCCTCCACCAGGTTCGTTAAGAGTGAGTTCCTGCTCCCACCCCAAAAATTTGTTCCCTGAAGTAGAGCCCATAGCAGATTGCACATGGTTTGGGGGAGGGGGAGAAAATTTAAAACTCAAAAGCTTATGGAAGTTAATGTTGAAAACTTAAAAGAAAAAGAAAAAAAATTCTTAAAAAAAAAATTGTTCCCCGAGTAGGAGTCCGGGGGGAGGAGAGTGTATTCAATTCTTTTATGAGGAGTTAATAATAACAATGATAACAGCAGCTAACATTTACAAACCATTTACTATGTGCCAGACATTATACTAAATGCTTTACAATTATTATCTCATTTGATCGTCATAACAGCACCAGGAGGTAGGTGCTATTATTATCCCATATTACAGATAAAGAACTGAGGCAAATCAAGGTTAAGTGAATGTTCAAGGTCATATACAGCTAGTAAGTGTCTGATAATGGATTTGAACTTGGGTCTTCCTGACTCTAGGCCCAACACTATCCAAAGTACCGAATAACTGCCCTTCTAATTGCATAGATTTTCCAGTTTTTGTTAATATTGTTCAATTTAATTTTTTAAAATTTTATTTCTGGTGATTTACCATGAAGAGGGCTCAAGCTAAGACTATATTTCCTTTTCCTCTACAATGAATCTAATCATAGTGAGGACCCTCAGGGTGGAAGACTCCCTATCACATGTAAAGTGGGAATAAGAGGATCTCTACCAGCTTCTTCACATCACTGTTCGCAGTCTCCAAAGCACTACAAGAAGGAGGGCTACTCTTACTATTGTTATTGTTGTTAATTGCTACCTGAGAAGGTAAAGCCGGAGAGCCCAGCTGGCCCTCCATGAAATGTGAAGTAAGAGAGGTTTGGGTATCTTTAGGCTCCCATTTTTCCTTCCTCCTCCTTCAGGAGTCTCTTCAGTCTATTGAAGTAATTTGCAATGTGTATTTTTTAGGGAGTACTGTGTTTCACTTCTAACCTTAAGTCTCCTAAACATAAAGAGCGAAATTCTAGGCATCAGTGGAGGGAATCTATCACACAAGCTAATCGACTGAGTGTAAGGCTGCCCTTGCCGGCTCTTCTAGTCAAGGGTAGAAGTAAAAACATTTCAGGCACCCACAGCCTATTAATCAAGGCCAGGCCACAGGGCTAGTCCCAATGTACAAGCGGACATTCCTTAGTTGGAGCAGTGCCAGACCTTTAAACTCATCAGTGGGATAAGTGCTGGATAACATCCTGCTCCAGATGATAACATGTCACTGGAACACCTAGCTGAAGGACTTCTCTCTTTATCTGCCCCCTGGGGGTGGGGTGGGGTGTGAGGATTATGGGTGAGGGTGCAAGAGCTATATGTGCTTTGTTTTGATAGGGCACCCCCCCCCCCCAGCCACCTCATATACTTTTCCTTTTCACGCTTTGTAGGCAGTACAAACACATCCCACTGTAATGCAGGCGTCTGGCTGCAGTCTCCTGTTTAGGTTACAGGGAGGTGTGGTACTGTTTGCCCAGAGATAACGCACAATCTCAAACCTTGGCAACAAGGCCTCCTTCCCCAAACAGAATTTCTGTTTACCCTGCCTGAATGTGAGGGGTTTTTGCAGGGTTGCTAAAGGCTCCTTGGGAACTGCTGTGGGCTACCAGCAATCACTGTAGGCAGGAAGGATTCCATTGCCTCCAGCTACTATTGCCTTTTTGATACATACAAAGCCACTCTTCTGGGTTCATTCAGACAGATTGGACAAGGCCCTATAAACACTCAGGGAATCCTGTTCCATGAGGAAGCCCCTGGTGAATGTTAGTCCAGAGAGTTACTTCTGAGTCTGGAAACACCTTCTATGACTGTAGATAAGCTTCCAGAGAAAGGAGGTCTTTATTTTTTATTATCATCTCTTCTTTTTAAAAATTATTTATTTTTAGCATTCATTTAAAACATTTTTGAGTTCAGAATTCTCCCTCCCTCCAACCCTTCCCCTACCCAATGACGGGGCAAGAAATGTGATCTCAATCATGCATGTGGAGAAAGGACATCTTTAAATGGGGAAGCTGGACCACATGATCTCTACTTTTTTCTTTTTGTAATTTTTTAAATTTTATACTTATATACAAAATGAGAAAAGAAAAACATTGACATGTACACAGCAGAGCATAAGACAGTACTCAGTATAAAACAATAAACTTTCATTTCAAGAAAACCTATATAATAAATACTACACATTGTTTTCAAAGCTGCCCAGCTTTTCTTTGCTTCTTTGTTTTCTTTTGTTCTTCGTTCTGTACTTTTTACTTTATTTTTTTCTCCCCCCTTCCTCCCCCAAAAGGCTATAATGAATATACATATATGGATATCTATAATTAGATATCTATACACACACACATACACTCATACACATATTTGTAAGACCGTACTATGTTTATTTCCTCTATCATCTGTTTCTCTGGAGGTGGATAGCATCTTCCTTCATATATCCAAGTCCTTCCATGTTTTTCTAAGTCAACCAGCTCATCATTTCCTACACTACAACAATATTCCTTTCTGGATTCAAACAACAGCCCATGTGATCTCAAAGGTCAATCTGAATCTAACATTCCATGATTCTAGTCATATTATCATATGGGTCTCTTTTAATCTGGGATGATGCTTAGAGACAGGCATCAGGATCTAAGAATCCCTGGCATGTAGCAGGTGCTAATAAATTCATGATACATGAATGGAAGAACAAATTCTTAGCACTATGACTATCACTGATTTATTTGTTGCTTCAGGCCATCCACAACCTGGCCAACTTTATATATCTAGACTGTTAATTTCATAAGGGCAGGGAGTTTCTTCAGCTGTAAAAAGAAGATAATAGCATCTGCCTCCTGGGACTTCTGTAAGGATCAAATGAGATAATATTTGTAAAGCACTTAGCATGTCTGGCACACAGTATGTGAATTCACTCTATGTGAATGCTATTATTATTATGCTCTTTATAGTTCTTCCAACCTGTCTAATACTTAGTACAGTAGTAGGAGTCAATCTAACCAAATGAATCCGTCTTCCTTAAAGCAGGTACTTAATCTACTCCATTCAGCTTGGTGTCCTGGTTGTCCCCTACATAACTCATGCTCATTCTCAGCTTTATGTTATTGCTGTGCCCTCTACCTGGAATACTGTCCAGATGTCCATTTCCCTCAATCAATCCAAAACATTTAAAGCCAAGTTGAATTTTTAGTTAAAATGGTTGCATGAATAGTCAAAATAGCCTAGCCCTATCCAAAGATCTGCAAAGTTCTAAGAAGAGCACCAGAACAAAGAATGATGGTTCCCGTGGGCACTGGAAAAGGATTACCACCAGAAAAGCCAGCGTAAACCCAGACAAACAAGCCAGAGGACCTACTATTGGAACAGAGAAGAAATGTTGGGGGAAAACCTGAAGCTGGAAGACTGGAATGTTTTCTCAAATGAGATAGTACCAAAGTGCAGTGCTCAAACCAGAATCCCAAAGGACGCTGGAAGTTTAAAGCACTCTGACCTGAGGTACTTCAGAAGACCCCAAAGACCACATCACCCTGAACTCAATCTGAAGTGAGGGCCAGGGAGAGGGACAGAGGGGAAGGGAGCAGTTTAGAGACAGACAGGAACCGAAATCAGAACTCTGGAGAGCAGACAGGGAAAGTGGAAGACAGCAAGAACCCAGAGAGTCAATAACAAGGCCCATCTGAGAGTTTAGGAATGGGTGAAACCTGGTTGTGGCACAGGTTCCCAAACCGTGAACTGAGGCTGGAGAAATGAATAATAGAAAAAAAGATTCTAAGCATTGTAGAGAAATATTATGGATTCAGGGATACCCAAGACTCAAATTAAGAAGGAAAGAGTAATTCCACAACAACCACAAATAAAACATTTTTTAAAAAAAGCATCTTGGTCACAAGGAGCTGCAAAGAATGAAGCAAGATATTAAAAAAAAATTACAGTTGAAATGAGATCTCTGGAGGAAAGTACTGGAAGTTAAAGATAGAGCTGAGAACACAAGATAGAAAATCTTACCTTACCCAAGAAACAGACTCCAGGGAAATTGGAATTAACAAAACAGAAATCAATGACTTCATGAGACAACAAGAAATACTAGAAAAAACAATAAAAGGAAATGTAAGATGTCTAAAAATTGACATGGAAAATAGGTCAAGGAAAGATCATTTAAAATCATATCCAAAAAAAGCCTGGATTCCATATTTCAAGAAATCATAATAAGGATTCCCTAGATTTTTGAAATGAGAGGGCAAAGTAAAAACAGAAGGAATCCACAGGCCAACTCTTGAAAGAAACCTCTAGAAATAAAAAGTTCTAGGATTATCATTGTTAAAATTCAAAGTTTCCAAGTCAAAGAAAAAATACTGGGAGGAGACAGAACATTTCAAATACTACACTCAGGATCACACAAGACTTGGCAACAGCTGCTATAGGACAGAACATATTCAAATACAATATACAAAAAGGCAAAAGATAAGGGATAAAGGATATAATTTTCCTCGAAACATTGAGTACAATCCTACAGTTAAAAAAAATAGAATAGAGGACATGCAAACATTCTTGATGAAAAGAACTTTAAAATGCACACTCAGCAATCAGGAGAAATCTAAAAAGCAAAATACATTTGAGCAATCAGAAAGGGGTAATTAATGATAAATGTTTACAATGCAAGAGCAACAGGAGAGACATACGACCCATCAGAACTCAGATGTCTCCCAGGGTCGGGAAGGAAGTCAGATAATGCAAAGAGAGGCCCCGAGGGTATCTTGTTCTGTTTGATGGTCTTCAGAGAGGAAAGAAAATGTGAAGAAAGGATAATCCTAGAGAAGAAAGGAGGAAAAAGGATTGGCAGAACTTATTATTTCTAAAAAATGAATTACGCTAAAAATGAGTATATAAATATTGAGGAAGGAGTGAGGTAACCAGGCTTCCCGTGAACCTCACTCTAATCTGAACTGGACAAAGGAGGGTTGAATCAACATGTGAGCACAGATGTGCGTGCACACGCGCACACACACACACACACACACACACACACACACACACACAATGCCTGCCTCCCTGCATACCCACCCTCATTGAGAACACAAGCAACTCAATACAGGTTATGCATGGGTAGTCATGCAAAACACTTCCATAATAATCATGTTGTGAAAGACTAACTCCAGTTCCCTCCCCTGTTTATTCTGTTCTCTCCTGTGATCCTGTCCCTCCTCAAAAGTGTTTGCTTCTGATTACCCTCTCCCCCAATCTGCCCTCCCTTCTATCTTCCTCCCCTCTCTTATCTCCTTCTCCCCTATTTTCTTATAAGGTAAGATAGATTTCCATACCCAATTGAGTGTGTATGTTATTCCCTCCTTTAGCCAAATCCCATGAGAATAAGATTCATTCATTCCCTCTCACCTCCCATAGCTTCCACTCCAAGGTAAAAGCTTTTTCTTCCCTCTTTTCTTTTTTTTAAGGCAATTAGGGTTAAGTGACTTGCCCAGGGTCACACAGCTAGTTAAGTGTCAAGTATTTGGTCTGAGGCCGGATTTGAACTCAGGTCCTGCTGAGTTCAGGGCCGGTACTCTATCCACTGCACCACCTAGCTGCCCCCTTCCCTCTTTTATGTGATAAATTACCAAATACTACCTTGCTCTTTCTCCTCCCTATACAATCCTCTCTCACTGCTTAATTTTATTTTTTAAGATATCCTCCCTTCATATTCAACTCACCCTGTGCCCTTTGTCTTTGTATATATTCCCTCCAACTACCCTAATACTGAGAAAGGTCTCATGAATTACAAATATTACCTTTCCAAGTAGGAATGTAAACAGCTCAACTTTAATAGGTCCTTTATGATTTCCCCTCTATTGTAAAAGCCTTTTCTTGTCTGTTTTATATGACATAATTTACCCCATTCTACCTCTCCCTTTCTTGTTCTTGCAGTATAATCCTCTTACCCCTTAATTTTATTCCCCAGATATCACCCCTACATCTTCAACTAACCCTGAGCCCTTTATCTAAGTATCTATATATACATACATAATTTTTTTCCCTCCAACTACCCTAATACTGAGAAAGGTCTCATAAGTTACAAATATCATCTTTCCATGCAGGAATATAAACAGTTTAACCTTAATAAGTCCCTTATAATTTCTTTTTCCTGTTTACCTCTTCATGCTTCTCTTGAGTTTGTATTTGAAAGTCAAACTTTCTATTAAGTCTTTTCATCAAGAATGTTTGAAAGTCCTCTATTTCACTGAATATCCATTTTTTCCCCTGGAGAATTATACTCAGTTTTGCTGGGTAGGTGATTCTGGGTTTTAATCCTATTTCCTTTGCCCTCTGGAATATCATATTCCAAGCCCTGCAGTCCCTTAATGTAGAAGCAGCTAAATCTTGTGTTATCCTGATTGTGTTTCCACAATACTTGAATTGTTTCTTTCTGGCTGCTTGTAATATTTTCTCCTTGCCCTGGGAACTCTGGAATTTGGCTATGATATTCCTAGGAGTTTTCCTTTGGGATCTCTTTCAGGAGGTGTTCAGGGGATTCTTTCAATTTCTATTTTACTCTGGTTCTAGAATATCAGGGCAGTTTTCCTTGATAATTTCTTGAAATAGGATGTTTAGGCTCTTTTTTTTTCCCCCATCATGGCTTTCAGGTAGTCCAATAATTTTTTAAATTCTCTCTCCTGGATCTATTTTTCAGGTCAGTTGTTTTTCCAATGAGATTTTCCACATTGTCGTCTATTTTTTCATTCTGTTGATTTTGTTTTATAATTTATTGATTTCTCATAGAGTCATTAGCTTCCATTTCCTCCATTCTAATTTTTAAGGAATTGTTTTCATCAGTGAGCTTTTGGAATCCCTTTTCCATTTGGCCAATTCTGCTTTTTAAGGCATTCTTCTCCTCATTGGCTTTTTGGACCACTTTTGCCATTTGGGTTAGTCTATTTTTTAAGGTGTTATTTTCTTCTGTATCTTTTGGGTCTCCTTTAGCAAACTGTTGACTTCTTTTTCATTATTTTCTTGCATCACTCTCATTTCTCTTTGTAGTTTTTCCTCTACTTCTCTTACTTGCTTCTCAAAATCCTTTGAGCTCTTCCATGGCCTGGGAACAGTGCATATTTTTCTTTGAGGCTTTGGATGTAGGAGCTTTGACTTTGTTGTCTTCTTCTGGTGGTATGTTTTGATCTTCTTTGTCACCAACTAAGATAATATAGTCTGAGGCTTTTTGAGCAGTTTGTTCTTGTTCCCAGCCCATTACTTGACTATTAAACTCTTTGTTTAGGTAGGGGTCTGCTTCCAGTGTGGAGAATGTACTGTCCCAAGCTTCAGGGGTTTTGTGTAGCTGTTTTTGGAGATAGTTCTAGGGACCCATAAATTTCCCAGGTGGTATGATCAAAGGAGAGGTGTTTACTCCTCTCCTGGCCTGTGTTCTGGTCTGTGAGTGACCACAAGCACTCCTTTCTGCCTTGGAACTGTGAGGAAGATTCCCTGTGCACTGCCATCACAAGCTCTACCATGGCAACTATCACCCTTACCCCAGGACGACCACCTAGAACTGCGGCCCAGATCCAAGTAAGAGTAAAGCAAGAGAATCCTGCCTCAGCACCAGCAAAGAGCTCCCTGCAATCCAATTCCCCTCTGATCAACCACTTGACTGATCAGTCTCTGTCTGTGGGCCGTGAGCTCCAGAAGCAGCCACCACCCCAGGGCTCTGCCTGGACTGGGGCTGGACCAAGCTCTTCTCTCACTGACATACAACAGATCTTTCCTACTGACAGTCTAAGTTGTCTTTACTGTTTATGGGCTGAGAAGTCTGGAAACCACCACAGTACCCCTTCATTCAATCCCTTAAGGCCTCCTCCAGCTTCCCTGAGGCCCTGTTTTTGCCTGTGTGGTCCATGCTTAATTGTGCTCCTCTCACAGCCCAGCACAATAGACCTTTCCTATCAATCATCCAGGTTGTCATGGACTGGAATATGTTTCACTGTCTTTTTGTGGGTTCTGCTGCTCTAGAAGTTGTTTAGAGCCATTTTTTACAGGTATTTGAAGGGATTTGGGGGACAACTCAAGCAAGAAACTGCTTTTACTCTACTGTCTTTCTATACCGTACTTTCAAACCAAACTGGACTCCTCTCCTTTGTGAAACTCTTCCCTGACAACTGTGACAAGTGACAGTAATCTGTCTCCTCAAAATACCACTGAAACAGAGAGAACTCTGTGCTGAGAGAGCTTACTGCTTGTAACACGTTTTCTTGTGTCAAGGTTACTGATGTATATCCTTGAGAGGAAGGACTGTATTATATATATTTTGCTGTATCTCCACCACTGTGGCTTGCACACAGGTCCTTAATGTATTAACATTTATTGAATGAATTGCAGAATCCCAGAATTGAAGGAAATATCAAAAGTCTAGGCCAACTTTTACCCAATACAAGAATATTCTCTACAGCATGCCTGATAGCCTTTGGTTGAATCCATCAAATGGTGGGGAATCCACTATCTCTTAAGATAGCCCATGTCATTGGTGGATAGCTCCAGTGACTAGAATGTTTTTCTTTATATTGAACAAGTCTATGCCGTCTTCAATGTAATGACCTTTTAGGTATTCAAAGACCATGATCAAGTGCCACCTTCCCACTACCACCAAAGTAAAGCGTCTCTCTCTTTTTAAAAATGAAGGCAATCAGGGTTAAGTGACTTGCCCAAGGTCACACAGCTAGTGTCTGAGGCCAGATTTGACCTCAGGTCCTCCTGACTTCAGAGCCTGTGCTCTACCCGCTGCAGCACCTAGCTGCCCTCTAGCATCTCTCTTGTGACTCAAAATCTAGCACTTAATTGCAATCGATACTGTATTATCATTACCTAATCATTGAGTTGTCTTGTTTGCCAGTCTGTCTTTCTTTACGCATGTGTGTATGTGTGTATGTATATATGTATGTGTGTATATATGTATGCATGTATGCTTTCTCCAACCTTACTATGAGTAAGAGAGTAAAAACCCTGACATCTACTTCTATCTCCCACAGTACACAGCATGAAAATCATGATATAATACATTCTCAACATAAGCCTTAATTAATACACAATAACAGCTTTATCCTAAGTAACTCAGTCTATGTGATTTTGCTAGTCTGTTTGTTTTCCAGAAATAGGTTCAATTTACTGCCTCTTCATCTCTCTCAAAACCCAATGCCCCTCACTGCTGTCCTTCTGAGTCAGCATCCGTCTCCCCAGGTATCAACAATGTGGGCTGGCTGTCATTTTTTCCCTAAAAGATAAAGGATAGCAA